>NC_063234.1:2688634-3350451 GCF_020740725.1 Corvus hawaiiensis
ATGAGTATGTGCTGCTTTGCCCCAATCCAGCTGCATATTAAGAAATTAATTGATAAATTATCTGAAAATCACTAAGAGACTGTGTACTTGCCATTAGAACATAGTTGTGTTACAGTAAATTTGAAATCTTTGTATCCTCCATATCTTGCATAACTTATTATATATGATACAAGACTGCCCAGTGTTCTGATAAACTAAACACTGCTCTCATTTGTTTTTCAGAGATATAATAAAGCGAATAGATCAGTCAGAATTTGAAGGATTTGAATATATTAATCCATTGTTGCTGTCAACAGAAGAAACAGTATGAAGAAATGACCTCGTTGGGGACAGTGTGAATGACATTAATTTATCCTTAACTACAGTATATGCATGCGAGGCTGGGGACTGGTCACTTTGGATGGAGACCAATGATCTAAAAACAAATTTGCTGCTGAAAATCAAAGAAGAGAATAATGATTTTGGTGGGTGTCCTCTGCCACTTAGTGATTCTTAAGTTCTGGGCACTGACACAACTGGCTTCATTAATGAAGGAATTTGCATTTTGTGCCTGTTTCATGAAGGATTGAAACGTTCATTGCATCCCTGCAAAAGGAGATCATGAGAAACTTTGAGATCCACACACTTTCTACAAACATTTGATGCAATGAGCTCCCAGTTGAAGAGTATTACAGTGTAACATCCTGAAGAATAAAATATATTATGGTGGTGTTGAAGCTTATTTTTGATGCCTTTTTTCACAAGTGGTACCTGTCTAAACATCTCAGATATATTTAAAAGGAGTTGTGTTTTATTAGCAATCAAAACATAAATTTGGGTACAAGATTTAAGTGCCTAAATGGATAAAACTGCATTGAAGGATTATTGCGTATTTGGGACGTTCTTACGCCTGGTAAGTTCTGCTCGTTAATATTAAGTAACATTTCCATCTGAAACATACAGTTCACAGCTGCAGCCTGATGTTTAGTTGCATTTTTACAGAATTTGGAATGCCGAGTGACTCAATGAGATTAATTCCAAATTAGAATTTACAGTATCAATTTCAAAATCTGTTGTCTTAAACTCCAAATTTACCAAAATGTAGAGATTGAAGAAAACTAAATTTGCACACAAAGGGTTTCTAAACATACTTAAGCAGTGCCTACACCTACAATGATATTGTGTTGTATATTAGATTTTTGAAAAGTATTTTTATCAACAATACAAATATTCAGATGTAGAGCAAAAGCATAGTAAAGCATAGCCTTAAAGTTTAAGTAGTAAATCTAGAATAACCATAAGATAAAATCCACTTTCCTGATAAAGCACACCTCCTACTTATGATAAACTGTCTGCTTACAGTTACTCAGTGTATGTTAATAACTAATCATTCTGCAGCAGAGAATGGGATCTTTCAGCGAAATGATTTGCATCAAAGTAGTACAATTTTTTTAATGGAAGAAAAATGAATACCTAAGAAATTGGAAAAAGCAAAAGACAACTATGGAATCCCTTCTGGTGGGAACTGGGGAGGTGCCAGGGGAGCCAGGGCATCTGAAAGGGGAGAGCTCAGGAGCTGGCAAAGCTGTGCTGGAGGTGCCGGAGCCGCGGCCGAGCCGCCGGGTTCGCTGCCCTGGGACAGCAGCGAGGCTCTGCTGCCTCGGGCTGGGCTGCGGCTCCAGGGCTTGTGTGGGAAGGAAGAGAGGAGAAACCCTGTGCTGTGGCATCTCACCTGGTTGGGTGTAAAACAGGATAAATTGCGACACTTTCACTTTCTTTACATTAACCTATGGTTTTTCTCAGGGTACAGCATTGCATTAGGTGCTGAACATGACATCTTTGGGATTCACATCCAAGTCATGAGGTGCTAGGACCAGACTGCCAAAACATTGTTTGAAATATTCAATTAATCATTGATAACAATCTAGGTTTTGTATCCCCTCTTTAGCCACCATTATGCAGACCTGTGGTTGTTTAGTTCTATGAATCCCATTCAGGTTTCAGTTGTGGGTTTCTCTGTTGGACTGTAGCTTTTCATATTCAGCAAAATGTGTTTTAATCAGCACTAAATAATTTAACCAGTAAAAAGTACTTGCCTCAAATGCCTGGACTTTAGATACTTTATTATCTACTAAAGGCAACATTACCTTTTAAATGTAATCTGACATTTTTTAAATTGCTCCTTTTCCCTCTTATTTTATTTACCCTGAATAACTTCCTTTTCAGTGTTTTCAACTCCCCTGGTACTAAAGCTAATCAGTAGTGATCAGAGTGACTGCAGGCAGCTCATGAATGGAACTGTGACAGGTTAAGCTGTCCTTTGACATGCCAGGGCATGGAACTTTAAACTGGAAATATTAGAAATGTGGGTTGGGGTTTTTTTTTAACCTTTTTTCTAGGTTTCAGAACATTTTGGGAGGGAGGGAAGAAAGAATAGAAAGACACATTTTGCTAAACAAACATTGTAAAGACTATTTGATTTTTATTTAAGAATTTACAGGCATTTACAATGTTGCTGTGTTGCCAAATAGTTTGCTGGGTACAAGTTTGGTTGCTCATGTGCAAGTGTTTGAATAATGTTCTGTTCATGATGAAGGGGAAATTTTTTATATAAAGTACTTGTTTTATAAATAAAAGAAAATGAAGGATGTAATTAAATGTGTGGTTTGGAAAAAAAATCCTAATATATTACAAATGGATCTGGTAATGATATATAGTTGTCTTATTTGAAATAGTAAATGAAAATTCTAGCTAATTTAATGATTGTAAAACAGTAAATATGTTCTTGTAGTTTTGTATAATTAATTAGTTGGGATCTTTGCTGACCAGTTTTACTTGTGCAGAAGATGGTATACTAATCCATAACAGCTGAGATCATTTATATTCTTGCACATCTATTAAAGACTTTAATGAAAAAGTTAATAGACTGTTATTATTTATCAGTAAACTGGGCTATGCCCAACCTCTGAAACAGACAAAAAATGCTAAGTTCAAATGACTTTTTAACTCAGTTTATTTTCGTAGATTACTGGTATTTTTTTCTAAACAGGTAAACTTTTGAATTAGAGTAAGTAACAGTTGTCTTTTGCTCAGCTGCTTTCTTCTGTCCTGAGAAATTCGGAACTGTGCATCAGACAAAGCTCCAGGGATTTCCAATAGTGCCTTTTTTTCAGGAGTACCAAGCCTGATTTCCCTGGGGATCTCTAGGACATCCCAGAGCACCATTTTCAGAACTAGAACTACGTTACATGTATTTGAGAGGCTTTAAAATAAAAAAAACAAACAGGCAGGTGGCACTTGACCTTCTACTGAGTTACTGGCTTGTGATCCTTAAGCAAGGCAGAGGTGAGGAGGTGCTTCCTTGACACATTTTTCCTTTTCCTTTGAGAAAGCTTCATCCTTGGCCTTGCTCCTTTGCTCTCCACTCTTCTGGCTCTACCACATGACATCATCTGCACTTTCAGACAAGCACCTGGCAAGGTGGCCATCGATATCCAGCTGTGAGAGTCTGCAAACACAGTGTTTGTGCAGTGAGAAACAGTCGAATCCTTCTACTTTACTCTCTCCCAGAAGTGTTCTGGTACCTTAGGGGAGGAGTCACTGCTGTGCCCAGCAACTCTACACAAATCTACCCAAACCTCCCACCCTTGCTGTTACTGCTGCTCCAACTGGAGCTAAGTAGCACAGACCTGAATATAGAGATCTGATTCATTTTAAGCCTGTCTCGATAGAATGACCAAAATTGTATAAATATTAATGCAGCCACTCTTTTGTCTTCCTGTTCAGCCTCCTAACAACAGGAAAAGTTGCACCCAACAGAGCTTGCAGGGTTAGGGGACCTGTTGAAATGCACATTTTCAGCAACTCTGACACCCTGCGTATTATGAAATCGTGTTAACAGCTCTTACTAAAGAGCAGATACTCAACTTGTAAATGGGATTAAAATAGGTAATTCTGACAGCTAAAAAGGACCTCACAGTAGAAGTTTTGTCTGCTTTTGTTATTTTGTATATAGAGGATGGGGTTAACTTATGGGAAAGTTATGAAAAAAACCAAAACAAACTTACCTTCCACTAAACTTAATCAGACACATTGGACAACTGTCAAGAGCTGAAGCTGCTTCACTCTGGCTTTCCATCTTCTCTTCGCAGCTCTCAGCCCCAGGAGCACTCCCGAGCCGAGGCTTCTCTGCAGGCCCCCCTCTGGTCTTCCCCATGGGACCATCCCCCTGATGTGTTTGGATTTGAGGTTCTTCCTCACCCTTTTCTTTCCCCTCTGCCCTGCTGTTCTGTACAGTCCCCGTGCGGTGCTGCTGAGGGCTCAAAGCTTCTGTGGGGCTTTGGGCCAGTGCCGAGGGCTGTGCAGAGCTGCTGTGTCCAGGGAGTTCACATGACTTAAGACTCGCATCCAGCTTTGAAACACCTTTTGTGTCTTCCCCAGATGCGGTTTTGGCTTGATCTGTACTGATTCCCCAGCAGGTTTTCTCAGCTGTAGATGATAAACTTTTCAGTTTATCTGCTTGGCCCTGTCCTTTATGTAACTCATTGCTCTGGCTCTGTGTTGGCTGCTGGGAGCTCAGATCCTTGGGCTTCAGACGTTTTTCTTTGTGAAAAGATGGGAATGATACCCACTGAAAGTCTTTTGTTCCGACTGTAAAGACTTCCTGGTGTTCTGGACTCTTTTCCTCAGCCTTGTAAAACACACACACAGAGAATGTCTTAAGCAAATGTGGCTCAATCAATACTTAAACCCCAGGCTTTGGGAACACATTGCAAATACTGAGAAAACTGAGCTACTGTGAAGAAAAGAACATTTTATTTATGTCCCTTTTCCAGCACCCATAAAGCAATCAGGAGCTTCCTGGAGCTGATGGACTATGGGTCTTCCCTGAACGTTTCTAAATGGATACAATGGGTACTCATGTTCCAGAGAGACTACGGATGAAAACAACAACCTGCTGCTGTTCAGGGGAGGAAAAAAGTACTTTATAAGGACTGATTTTTACGTTGTGATCTTGCCTAATGCCACTGGAACGATGTCAGGGTGCGTTCTGTGTAACTAACCCTTCCATTACAGTTTGCCTTTTCCAATTTCACTCCTTAGGGCGATGCTGCTGTTTATGGCAGTCAGCATCCTTACACAGGCTCCCTCTTCCCAGCAAAATGTTGGAAAGAATTTGCTGTACTGCAAAAAAAGCCTCTTGTAACTGTCCTTATATTCCCTGCCACACCATGCTTGGCCACACCACTGTACATAAAGAGCTGAAACCCACATCTCTAAAAGCTATTTCAGGTTGTTTCCCATTAACCAGGCTGTCGCTATTGGAAGCAGGACACGAAGTGCAAAAACAAGGATACAGCATGCTACCTTTTCCAAGAACTCTGGAAAGCTGGGCACTGTGTCCCAGTTTGTGCAGTGTGAATTTTGACTGATGTCTTTCAGTAACAAAATCCAGGTTTTTTCACACTCATTTAATTCTTCCTTTTTAAACCAGGAACACCTGTCAGTCGATGCCCTGTAAAGACAGTCCAATAGTTTGAAGGGGGGAGAGAGGAAAGAAAATACTCTTACACTGATACTAGTTTGCCTCTTTTTTCTGGAACACAAAGACATTATTTAGCATACAAACATTTTTTTACAGCTTGCTATGACATGTACTTTGTACAGCTAGCAAAAAATTAATGTCTAAATGCTTTCTTTTCTGCTTCTAACAAATGAGCCGTAGGTATCTATCACTATTTTCGCTTCCAAGTGAAACAGTTAGGTGTAGCCACTGTTTTATATTCTCAAATACCAAACTTAACTAACACCTGCTGAGCACAGAAATCATGGAAGTGTTTGCACTGAGGGTGGCAATTGCATCAGTTCCCATGTATGTCTGGGCATTTCCACACTGCCATTTGAAATTACTGACTATCTTCCCAAACAACTTGATTTAACTGATCCTAGGAACTATAAGCACTAAAAGGTAATGCTGTATAAAGACAATTCCAAGGGGAAGATGGAATGTTAATGTCACAGTGGTATTTCCAGCATTCTTCCTGACGCGTTTTCTTGGGTCGCTGTCCAGGAATAAAGCCGCGCGGTGAAGAAATTAGAAGCAACACGCCCTCAAAGAGCAGAGTGATGAACCTCTCATAGGCCCTGGTGGAAGGGACACGGCCGAGCCCCCCGGGCTCGAACACGAACCGAGCCACGCATTGCCTTCAGTCCTCCCCAACTCCAGGGCTGGAAAAAACAGGAATTATTTCTGCGTTCCTGTGAGCCGTGTTCTGGAAGAAAAAATACTGAGCTTTCATACATTAGCATTTTTCAGGCCCTGTCCTCGCCAGTGCTGTTCTGTGCCGAGGAACGCGCGCAACGCGCAGGGCCCGGTGTGCTTTACCCTGCAGTTTTGTCTCTATTTTTTTTTAAAGGCGCTACGGGCGGTGTTTTATGAAATAACCTTTCACAGCCATAGACATGGATCTGGCCGCGAAACGCTGCGGGTCGCTGGGGCCGATCCGGTCCCCCAGGACCGATCCGATCCCCCCGGTGCCGACTCACGGGGGCCGCGGCGGGGGCTCGGGGCCGGGGCTGCGCTCCCGGCCGCGGGCGGACGGCGCCGTCCGGGGCTTCAGGCGCAGCTTGGCTGCTCCTTCCTCACACATGGCCGAGCCTCCCCGCGCCTCGTCAGGGGACGGCGCTGGCGGCCACGGGAGGGCGGGGAGAGAGGGCGACCGGGGCTTCCTCCTCCTCCTCTTCCTCTTCCTCCTGCCCCGGGAGCGTTGCCGGGGCTGTGACTTGCCGCCCGGGGCTGTGACTTGCCGCCCTTAGAGCCGCCCTCACGGCGCGGGTCGGTGGGGGCGGGCGAGCAGCTCTGAGGGCGCCCTGAGAGGAGCCCTCCGTTCCCCAGCCCCTGCACCCTTCAGCCGCCGGGGGCTGGGCTGCCTCGAAAACAGCCCTTTTTGTGTTGCTTTTACCGCTCAAACTTTATGGTTTTGTAGGGTTTTGGTGTGTCGGGAAGGGCAGGGTCAGGGGCTGCGCTGGGTGGTCCCCGTGGCTGAGGGGGATAAGATGGCGGCGGGTCGGGCCTGGCCGGTCCCGCCCTGGGTCTGCGGCTGCCGCGCGGGGCCAAACCCAAAGGCTGTTGTTGCAAAAAATAAAATGGATTGGGAGCGCACGTCTGACCTAATTTCGCTTTTAGAGAAGAATCTGAACTGGTGCAGTTTGACGTTTTTGGCGGGAATGTCGCCGTGTGGCTTGAAATAAAGTGCTAGAGAGGGTTTAAACACTCCCCAGGCTGCAGCCTCCTCAAAAACAGACACCAGAGGAATGGTGACAGACGCTTCATCCTCCAACAGTACATGAAAGGATCAGAAAGTAACTCTGCTGTTTAAATTCTTTGCAATTGATGCAAGAAATAATTGTACAAGGAAGTAAATCCAGTTGGGTAACAGGTGTTTATGAGGGGGCACCAGTACTGACAACTCTTTGCATAAAACAAAATTTTTATTGGTGAAACATGAATCCCAGTTAACTTTTTTTTCCCTGTAACTGTATTTTTGTGTTGCTAGATGTCTGTGGACCGCTCCATCCTTGTATTTTTCAGAGTGGAAAGGAGGCATCAATATTGACTGTATTAAAAGTTACACCTGTGAATCACTGTGTTGGCCACAGAGCCCAGCAAAAATTTATTAAGTGACAGTTGACATGCCTTCATATGTGCTTTGAGTGGATCTGAACCTTGAAAATGGGTATCAGAGTTCAGAGATTCACATTTCACATAAATTAAACCTGGGCAGGTCTGGGCAACTCCATCCAGAGGTGTTTCAGCTGAGGATGATTCTGTCTATGCAGAGATCTGGGAGGCTCTGCCCAGCCTTCACCTTCCCTGTGTTAACTCAGTTATTTTCTGTTTCTGTGGCACCACAATGTCTTTTACTCTATGTAATAGCTAATTTCTTAACATTAAAGCAGCATTAATAGGTTTCCTTTTGCAGATAAAAATCCTGGAAGTGCAAAGTGTTTGGTTGCTGCTGGGATCTTTGTCAGTCTATACAATAGATAGCCCAGCTGAAAAATAAAAATAATAAAAAAATGGTCACGCTAGAGGGCCTGCATTTCAGCTGTGTGATGGGCAGAGTAAAACGAGAATGAAATTCAGGAAGAAAGAAACGACAGTGGAAAAGCCAACCCCTGTCACACAGACTAACCTTTTCCCACATTAATGTCTGTTACAGCTATGCAGTGCCCAGGGAACACGCAAGGGATAGTCACAGTGTTCTGCCTGTCATTTTTGCTGCCATTTAGAAGCTGCTTCCCAGTGTGCTGAAAGGAGATCCCAGGAAACAGGCCCTCCTTTCCTTCTTTGTCGGGAAAGGCATTCCTCCAAAAGCTGCAGGTGGAACAAGGTAAGTGGAACAGAGGTGAGGGGTGAATTTGGATCTGAAGGTTTTAGGCTGCTGTGGAGAGGAAGGTGGTGGTGGAAGCAGAGACAAAGCAAAGAACAGCAGGAGAAAGGGGGTGTAAATAAAGCAAAAGTGTGGATTGAAGAGAGGTTTGGCTGTGGAAGTGGTGGGAAATGAGATGACAGAGGAGGGGTAGAAGTTTGATTTCACAACTAGCTGAAGAAGTGTTCCTTGGGGGATTTTACTCAGGATCACTGGGAATTGGGGCCCAGCGCTGACTGTCACCACATGGAGGCAGCAAACTATGCAAAACCAGGGATTTAACAGAATCCGAGGGACTGTGAAAGCACTCCGAACATACTCCTGGGTGTATCTATGCTAATGATCAGTTACGCCACGGGGTTTCTTTTATTCCTGTGATGTTTGGGTTAGTATTTTATGCTTTATGACCCCTTGGGTACTCCTTGGACAATCCTCTGCTGCTAAATCATGTGTTGTACCCATGGATTTATGTTGTTAAGTATGACTTCTCCCAGAACAACCATCAGGAGTGCAGCCTGTTCTTCATGCTGGAGGTGTTGCTGTGTGGTGCTGTGAGCACTTAGAGCATTTGCAAAAGCTTTATTATGGGGGAACATAAAAATTGGTTATTGTGCAGTAAGGGCCACAAATGAAAGAATATAATAAAAAGAATAGGGAAAATTATTACTGCAGCTTCTGCTTGTAAAGAGCAAAAGGGGAAAACCTTGCTTCTGTAGCAACTGTACATTGTAGGTGGGTTTGGATTTTGTAGATTTAACTGAAAATTCTAAGGTTTTTTTGATTGTTGTCTGTTTAATGATACCCACTTTAATGATACCCACTCTAACTATGTCATGTTTCCATTCTTGCTCTATCTGCTTCTGTAACTACCTGCAGATTTCAAACTAGAAATCTTTGTCCATTAAGGGTACGTAGTAATTTTCATCTGCATCTTTCCAGAATTAATAATGTACTAAGAAAAGGAAGGAAAAGTGAAGAATAGGACCTGTTCTTGGGTTTGCACAAGATTGTATCTTCTGTTTCCTCCACTGCATGGAAATCCTATTACTTCTTGCTTGATTTTGGGTCTTGCTAATTTAATAATGAGAGTGTTTAGGGGTCTTAGGAAAAAAGTTCTCCTAGAAATGCGGAGAGTGGTCTTCATCATAATCAGCCTTGACTGGATTTGAGCCAGTGGTCAAGGGATCTGAGCTTGTGGAAGACAGAATGCTCTTACAGATTATCTGCAGGTATTTCCTTGTAAATGGGGTGCCAGCATGTGTAGTTATCTCTTCCCTGTTGAGTCTCATCAAGCTGCACATGCTTAATCTTTACTTACATGGTTCCTGATTCTTGCTGCAAAATGGGCCTCAGTTTTAACTTTTGCTCTCAGGAAGAAGGGGCTATTATAACAAATTCTAATCCCTTGCAGTTCCACAATCACTAAAGCCTATAAATTGCCTGCCAAACAAACCAAGTGATCTTTTCCTGGGCTGAGGGAAAGAGGAGAGTGTAAAACGCAGGTGCCAGCATTTGCTGGGGAAGAACTGGTACATTATCAACTAATCCGCCTTCTGCTATTTCTGATTTCCTCCCCAACAGCTGCAGCATTGAATGAGAGCTTCTGCATTTGGGAAGAATTAGAAAGCCTGGTAGTGCAGGGTCTCTATTACAGATACAACAGCTCACAGACAGGGAGGAGATTTTTGCTGCCGGTGTAGAATTTGGAGTGCTAGGCATTTTATAGCCTGGAAAAATTGTAATTTTCAGCTGTTGTTATGGAGTAATCAATGAAGAAGAGATGCCACAGTTTCAGCTGGGTTTCTCTCAGAGCCTGATGTCATTGCATGCAGAAGCTATTATTTTTTTTAATGTACCACTTTGAGCCTGAAGCACATGCAGTTTTTATTAAAACTTTTTTTTTTATGACGACTGATGCTCGCTGATAGCTTTAGTCCTTCTGAAATATCTTTGCTTCTGTAGTGATAGCTCCTGTATCAGATGAAAATGTTCAGAAGAAATTGTTCCTTGCTAGACCATTGAAATATTATTATATTTTAATTATTTTATCTAATCAATGCTTAGCTTAGGAGTACGTGTTGATAACTTTTTGTCCTTGTCAAATAGTCTGTGACTTCACTCAAGGATGAGCTTGTCCATTCTGCTCAATGTAATAAAGGACAATGTCCCCAAAGAGACCACAGTCTGCAGAGCAGCAGGGAAAGCTGCTGCAGCAAATGTCCCACAGCTGAAATGCTGGCACTCTAATGTCACAGTGTGTCCCCTGAACATCCCAGTGGCAGCAAATGCAGCCCTGGAAAGAGAAACTCAGCCACACTAACCCACTCAGTCCAGTGCTAATCACTGGCTGTGGTGAAATGGGGAAGTCTGACTCTTTTCATTAATGTGATGTGTTACAGTTAGACCACAAAATGAGGAGAACAGGGTAAGACTGGCTTAGTCAGGAGAATAAAAATGACATGCATTTCAGTTAGAGAAGTGCAGGCTCATTGCTGCTTCCAGAGAAAGTCAGTTGAGTGGAGACAGTTTTGTGGGCTCTCCTTAATTTTAGTTGCAGGAGACATTCTCTTTCCCACAAGAAGTCACTGCCTTTGAAAGCAGCTCACCAAAGCTGAATTTACCAATGTGCAGCATCCAGTGCACAACTCATCTCTTCAATTCAGCCTTTCCAGTGCAAGGACAGATCAGTACCTGTGTGGCTGGAGTTGGAAAACCCAGCCTTGTGACATTTATATGCCAAGATGGGAAGACCTAAAAAGAGGACTAGGGAGACTAGCATGGCATTTGCGGGTACCAGGTTGCCAAGGAGGCATATTGTATTGAAACAGTTGCCTGGGAAACATTTAAAAATACATTGAATGGAAAAGCATATGTGATGTGCCCACAAGTGTTCTGTGTGAATGAAATGCCATGGCTGATGATGGCACCAAGAGACTGTTACTATTACATGTAAAAATGCTGCAAGTGATGTGTGGTTTTTTTTTTTCCTTTTGTGGTGTTTTCCTACCCTGTTTGCAGGAGGGGCATTGAAGGAAGGTTGTTTTGCTCTTGGCTGATGGATCAAAGTGAATGTGGGGAAGGTGGAACACAGGTAGCAGCAGCAGCTGGAAATGGCAAGAGCAATTTGGCTTCATTTAGGCAACCTAAACCAATTGACAAGGAGCCTGCACAATTCCCCCTCATAAGTAATAACAGCACTGCTCAAACTCCTACAGTATAAAGATAAATGGTTCTCTGAGCACTGCCACTTTAATTGGTGCTAAAATGGTACTGGGAAGCTCTGAGGTCATTGCAATGGGACTTATATAGAATCGTCATGGAAAATGTGGGGGTCTTGATCAAATTGGACAATGTATGTGAAAAAGTGTCTCACTGACCTTGTTTTTTATTTGGGGTACTGGAATAGAGGGAGATGAAGGGAGAAAGTTGCAGAACTGTTCTAGCCCTTCCTCAAATCAGAGTCAATTACTGAGAGATGATGCTGACAAAAAAGGAATGATGTCACTGGAACCAAAACAAACAATCATATCCACTCTTTGTCTCGCAGAAAAAAACCCTCTTTTTTTCTATGCAGCCAAGAAACAAAGGAGCTAGGAACTGTTATCTTTGATATCCTACCTTGGACAAAGAGGTTCATCTGCTAGTAATTTCCAGATACTAAAAGGCGTCTCTTCTTCACTAAGAATGAGTGGCAGGTGTGAGGCTGGTTAGGATTATGGTCACCCTGCCTAATCCTCCTTTGGAGATTTAGAAATAAATATCCTACTCTTGATTTGCTAGAGGCTTAAGAAGCCTGTTTGGGAGCCAGCAGATTTAGCTTGGTCCAGGATTTATGTGGTACAGTAAACTTTTTGGACAAGGGATGCAGTGGAGAGGAGCTCAGTTGAGTAAGAAGGAAGGCCTGGAGGCCTTCTTGTTGGTGGTAGCTCTGCAAAGAGTTGCCTTACAGGGGAGGGCACCTGGGCCTTGGCTCCTGGAAGATGTTGCCTGTTTGGGGCTGGGAGGTTGCTGCCTGTCTGGTGTGTGCAGCTTCCCAGGGAGGAGGAGACTCTGCTGGCTTTGCTGTCAGTTTGGCCAGCGAGGAGATGCTTTTTGGCATTCTGGTTATCTCCTCATTTTGGCACAATCTGCTCAGGGATCTGAGGTGATGCAATGATCACGTTGGAAAACCATGAATTAGATGAAGTCTCCTTGGTGTCAGTCAAGTC
This sequence comes from Corvus hawaiiensis, assembly GCF_020740725.1. Taxonomy (NCBI): domain Eukaryota; kingdom Metazoa; phylum Chordata; class Aves; order Passeriformes; family Corvidae; genus Corvus; species Corvus hawaiiensis. Next base: position 2,701,254 of record NC_063234.1, read on the forward strand.
CCAGGATCACTCATCATTTTTCTGGCCCAGTGTGTGTTTGGTTAAATCAAGTCCTGCTGTTTCTAGGCCCCGGGGTTAGTGTAAGAGAGGAGGAGAATCTGCCTTTCATCCTCTTGGAATTTTGCAATGTGACTGAAAACTTGGAGAGAATGTGTCAGATCTCAAACAAAGATTAGGTTTGATGGCATGGAGACGTGGGTTCTGTGGCCCAGCCCAGAATTCTGCTGAGGGAGTTATATCATCTCCCCTTACTTTAAAGGATTTAGAGTCTGAGTTTAGGATGAAATATGGCTTGAGGTTTTCATATTTATTTCTTGCTTGCTTTCTTCTTTTTGGGTTGGTTTTTTTTTGTTTTTTATTTAATTCTAAGTGTATCTCACAAACTGTAGCCAATAGAAGTCAGAGTTCCTCTTCTTTGCTGTGTATCATTCCTTCATTTGAAATCAACATATTAAAGAGCTTCACAAAAAAAAAAAAAAAAAAATCCATAAATCACTTGTTTATGGGCATGAAACCACAAAACAGTGGGACAAAATTACCACTACTAGTTAATGTGGTGTGATTTTACCCATAACTACACTGGTGTATAAAATCAACATAAAATAGAATGTAATGTAATTCAACAGATGAGAATGTATTTATTGCTTCAACAAATGTGGGTAGTACGTTTAGTTAGTTTTTCAATTTTTTAAGGCCTAACTAGTGTTTTAGAAAGAAAATAGGGTAAATCTGAAGGAATAATCAAAGCTGTGGAGGTTAGTGTAAGTCTTTTCACTGAGAAGGGTTTATTTTCATATTCATTCTCCCTTTGTCATTAATGCTTTGATAAAAGAAATACAAAATGGGATTAATTTAGAATCCTGACAGTAAAATACAGGAGAGCTCTAGTTTCTTTTTTTCCATGTGTCATTTATTTAACTGTGTCGTACATGGGCTGAGTTTGGTTTATTTATATTGTCTTAATACCCACTGAACTGAAACTCCGTTGAGACGTTGTCAGTGTGAGAGGTTGCTCTGCCTGGAAGGTCCCTTGTTGTGACAGAGCTGCAACACCCAGTCAGAGGTGCTGAACAGGGGTGTGCCTGCCTCTGCTGTCACTCTGCAGCTCCCAGCAGCTGTCAGTCAAACCCATTCAGTCAACTTCAGCAAAAGAAAGCTGATGCCTTCCTGCCACATCCCAAAACTGCTGTTAACAAAGGGTAACTTCATGCTACTGTTCCTTTCATGAGACAGTTTGGAATTGGACTGATTTTGGAGGATTTTCCCCAACAAATCCTCTCCTGCTCTCCAAATCCATTTTGCTGTTCCTTCAATCCAACTGTCCTGCTCTCGTAGAAATTTTTGGTTGTTCCCTTTTGATCAGTGGGAAGTGCTCTGAGGGAGATGTGTGGTAGCTAAACCAAGATGTTGTGGTGCTGGCTGAGGACAGGAAGCATGTTCAGTTAGCTGAAGTGCTTGCTCTGGTTTGTACCACAGTCTGGTTCCATCATTAGCCTGTTTTTATGAGTCTATCCTCCCATACTGGAATCAGATGTTTTATCAGAGCACTCTGAGGAAAAGCAGCAGCCTCACAGCTCTCCGTGACTGTGCTGTACCCTGCAGAAAATGAGTTGTTTAACTTAAAGCCACATCCCACCAGGCAAGAGGCAACATCACACAGAGCTGCAAAAATATTGGCACCATCAAACCTCAGTATCAAGGGATGAGATGAATCCAGGTCCTTCCAAGAAGCTGTTTGGGCCTAATTGGGTTGGCTGGACATGATGAGATGCAATCTATGACCAGTGCAGCTTTGTAGGCAGAAATGTCAAATATAGATGCATTTAAGTGAGAGCTGCCTCCTATTACCTCTCCAGCCAAATGAGATTTGGAGGAGCCTGCTCGCTGCAGGGTTCAAAGGACAGCAGGGATCAGCAGGGAATTGTTGTCAGTGTTTCTGGGAGTGGGGTTTGGGTTTTGCAATTACAGAGGAAACTAGAATTGACATCCTCATTTGCTGGTCTCATTATTTAGTAAGGGATGGTTGTTTTTCTGAAACGTTTACCTGTTCAGTGATGATTTAATTTAGGAATTAATTCAGGGAATTTCTACTGCCTGTAGTGTGGTGCAGTAAGTCAGAATACTAAATTATGACATGCCCTCTGCCTTAAAGTAGCCCTTTCTTGCCTAATTTCATACTGATACCTGTTTATGAGATGGAACACAGGTGCACAAAAATTAGGGATATTGCCTGTGATAACACAAGCCCTGGGAGCTGAACTCTGGCCTGTTCACTGGGTCTTTGCATAGACATAAGACTGATCTTCCTTTCAAGCCCTGTTTTACTCCCGAGGGCTTCCAACACAGTGTCTTTCATCAGCTTTGAGTTCACTAGAAAGAAATAAAAAGCTGGGGCATCTTTCTGAAAGTCTCTGCCTAATGGCTTGTGTTTTCCAGAGTATTGATAAACTCCAGTGCAAATCCTGAGCCTCCCCTGCCCCAGGGACGTGCTCTGGCTTCAGTACCACACTTAATGACAAACAGTCACCTAGTTTACCATATGCATTCTTTTATCTTAGCTGCTCTCCGTGCATGCTAGGAGATTTATTTCTCCTCATAATGCATTTCATGTGTGTTAGTTGTAAATATTGTGCTCATAAATCAGCCTGGAGCATCCAGCCCCAAGGATGGAGACAGCTCACAATAGGTCTGTCTGCTTCACATTGTGGGGCTGAGCTCGCTCTCTGCTTTTTCCATTGCTGGGCTCTGCGAGTGGCGTGTTGCCAGTCTCCTGCCTCACATTAACAGGAATACTACATATTACTGAATTCAAAGTGTTTTTCCTTCAGGACTAGAAGAATGTAATGGAGCATGCATCTGGCAGCAGGACACCGTGGCTGTGGGGAATCACCCCCGGGGCTTCCCGCTCCAGTCACCCGGGCTGGGGACACCTTATGGCAGGGTCTGCATGCAGATAGACACAATGAGTCATGAAAAACTGATTCTTCTCCCTTCCCTTCACCACATTCTCTAAATTCAATACCACAAAAGTAGCAAGTCTGGAGCGTAACCCCTAGAACTCCATTTTTTTTCATGCCACTTCTAGAGCCAGCTCCATCTGTATTCACACCTACTGACCTCACTTTTTTTCATCTGGGAGATGGAAACTTATTTTCCTTGCCTCATAAGATTTTTTTTTTGAGAATTAAATAGTTCATAATGTATATGCATGAGGACATGGCAATGCCAGAGAAGTACGTACCAAACTGCCCCAAAACTGGGGTTGTTACTCCCCGTTTTTGGGTAGTGTCATTTGGCTTCCTCTCCATTTGTCCTTTTGTTGGGAAGCTTGTCTGCCTAGTGGGAACTGCAAGTACTTTCTGCAGTGCCCCTGATAATTACTGCCCTTTTACTGATTTTAAGGATGTTGTGCTCTCAAAATTCCTGTGTTTACACGAATCAAGGCTGCATTAAATTGCGTGGTCTAAAACAATCAATATTCAATAAGCTTTTGGTGTTTTAGAGGACTTGTTTTTGGAAGTCTGAAATGGGCTGAGCTGCAGGACTAAAACTAAACAGAGTCTGTCACACCAAAAATACTCTGAAGGAGTGTATTTCTTCATGGTAGTGCAGCTGAAAACACCCCGTTTATTGTAATTAGTTCATCTCACTCTTGTGACTAGGCTTCCCACCTAATTTATACATATTCAAACAAGTTTCTAGGTATCTGATTCTTGGAGACCATGCTAAACCAGTGCCTTCTGTTGGTTATTCTGGTCTGGTAAGATTTTGATTTGCCTCACGCGGTACATCCCAAAACTATAACCCTTGATTTGCCTCACACAGTACATCCCCAAACTCTGGCCCTACATGAAGAAACTGTTCCCCAGAACAGTCTGTAACCATGATGCTCACGATACATTTCAGGAGAGCTGGAGAGGAGAATGGTGTCATCACCTGAGGGGAAACACAAAGCAGAAAGAAACGAGGAGGGGAAATTTCGGTGCTTATTTTTAGACTCCGTGGGTGAGTATTATTTTCAGCCTTATCTCTATTAATTTCTGCAGAACACAGTGTTAACATGTGATTAGGCTACCTACGAAGAAAGTATTGTAGTTTCTAGCTCAGGCTAAAGTAATCCCTCCCTGGCAATCCCTGGAGAGTCAATACACCCCTTTGTACCAGGGTAAGGCAGCAAAGACATGGCTACAGACGTGGATGTGTCTGAGACAGTGCTAAGCTGTTGAGAAATAAACCTTACACGTGCATTTATGCTTAGTGAGTTCACAAAAACTGTCCCTGTCACTGGGTCAGTCCTCCCTGTAGCTGAAGACACTCTCTTAGTGAGTTGGTTTAGAGCTAAATTTCAATATGTTGACGGGGAGCTGTTCTCACACTCATCATCACATACCTTCAGCATCTTCTGTATTTAGCACAAGACTACACATTCATACGTTTCATTGAAGAACATGCTGCCTGTTAATCAGCACTTTATTGTCTCAGTATGCTTAAAATAAGCATTTTGTCACATTCAAGAAGAAGGAACTTTATTGGTTTGCATTCTGGCATCGTGCTCCATGTTGTCAAGTGCTGTCAGTTGGCTTCTTTCTGTAACTTATGAGATTGAAACATTCTGGTAACAATTTTCATCAGATACATATTGGATGTGTTAGAGAAGTATCTCTAATGTTCCAGAGAAAAGAGATTTAGTGGGTAACAGTCTGGTCTGGAGTGCCAGAGGGCCCCTTTAGAGCCTCTGATTGCTCTATGGGACAGGGAAGACGAAACTTAAATTCCCCTGTTGAACAGTGAATACAGTGAGAGGAAGGAAAGAAGATAACATCTTATCAAGGGATCTTCTGGTTTCCTTTATGAACAGCTAAGAAGCAGCATTAGCCCTTTCCTCCCTCAGTATTAAGCAGAGGACCTTTGAGGGAACAGTGGCTGCCAGGCTACCAAAATTCAGCTTGACTGTCTGAGACTGTGTCTGGAGTCTGAGGAGCAGTAAAAGCTCATACTGCCCTCAAGCCAGATGTTTTGAGTTAGGCTGCAATGCTGTCTCTTAACTTGATGTGGAGGCAGAAAAGTACGATGGAGTCTGATCTTTGCTTTGAGAGACCTGTCAGTCGCCCTGAGCCTTTCACCCAGCCCTGAGTCGTTTCAGCCCTGCAGCACTCCCAGTTCATCAGCACCAGGACGAGGGGCAGGGCTGTTCTCGAGACAATAAAGGCCTGATCTTGTTGGACAAGATTAGATATCACTGTCATTAAATGTAATAATTTGCAGAAATGTCCATTGCTAGTTTATGTGCTAAGTGGAGCATCAGAAAAGGCAGCAGAGGAGACCTGAGTGGAGACAGGGAGAGCCAAACCCTGAAGCGATAAACTCATAATGCCCAAACCAGGCTGTGGTATCATAAAGCATGCTAATTCCTGAATTCCAATAATGTGTGAAAACTTTTGAGGCTTGACTGTGGCAATATAGCCCAGAAGTTTGGGAAGAATTGAGCAATGTCATCTGCAGAAGGCCACAAGTAGCTTTAGAAAAAGACTTGTGTAAGCCTATTAAATCTGCTTAGGTTCTTGGGTATTTCCTGTTGTAAATAGATATGGTTGGGGCCCTTATTCAAGGCTATGAGTAAGAGAATTTAATTATGGGTATATCTTTTAGCTTGTTACAGAACACATCCCTTTGCAGCTCTTTTTGAGAAAAAAACCCCAAAAACAAAGCAAAGCAAAGTTTCTTAGGGCAGGCGAACATAAAATAAATGCATGAGATTTTTGTTTGGGAAAATGTAGCTAACCTTGAACTCTCTTATTAGAAAAGAAAGCTGTGAGAAGTTAACAAAATGCTACAATTATCCGTGTTTCTAATGGGATTTCTGGGTTATTCATTGAGTTTTATTGTGCAAAAGCTTTTCCAGAAATCATGGGGGCCAGGAGCATACCATTAAGTCTTGTTTTGAATCACCCAACTGAGAAAAAGAAATCTAGAAAAAATAAGTTTTTTGGATTACAAAATGTCAGAAGCATATTGATATAATTATCCTTAAAAGGAGATACTGTAGGAAATAGGATGGATTAAGTTATTACAAACATTCATGGAGTAAAAACACTACTAAAGCATTACAAGAGTCAAACAACCAGTGAACCAAAAGTGTAAAAACAACGCTTTGGAAATGGATATTTTCCCAAGAAATGTTTCCAGTAAGAACCTGGGAAACTGCACTTTTTCTTGTGGGTGAAAAAAAGTCACATTCCGACTTTAAAGGGACAGTGCTTCTGGACAGTTTAGACATTCAGGATGTTCTCTGTCTCCATAAAAACTGTGAAAAAAAGAAGTTTAAGGGCGTCATCTGGGTTTTTTTCCCAGTGTATGCCTGTCAGTCTTTTTGTGTGTTTTTCCATGTGGATGGTAAAAGTAGACAGGACAATTTCACAACTGCTTCCATTTCTTTTTCTGACTCCTGGGTATTTGTGGCATTGCTGCAAGTGGAAAATACTAATAAAATCCCTCTGGGGAGTGGAGTGCCCAGCATATTTTGGTGACATTTATGGTGCACTGGGTAACCCTTTCCTTCCCCCAGCTCTGTGAGCTTGCTCGTGGGGGGGGCTGCTGTGCTTTGCTCACAGACTCTGCTAAGGAAACCAGAAACTTTGATTGCATTTCAAATCCAGTCCGTGCCAATAGCAACTCACTGGTTGTTTTCCATAGGGTTATTTTCAAGTGGCCCATAAACAAACAGGGATGTGGTCCCCGATGTGTTCCGGCTGAAATGACGAACGCAATTGATCTTAATTGGTTTCCTTGGTAGTTCTCAGAAAGAGCTCTCAGAAGGAGAGAACCTTGACTGGCTAGTTAGCCTCAATATTGCTCATTCCTGACTTTTGCTGGTGATTCCTGGAAGTTTCTCAAGGCATTGTTGATTGAAATATACTGCTGAAACAGTGTCCCAATGAAGTCCCACTCTCCCACTGTCAGAACTGGACCTTTTGTGGAGACAAAGGACTGCAGACTCCAGAGCTGTCATGTCTGATATCCTTCACTGGGAACAGACGCACAGGGAAAAGGAGAGAGCAGAGGCAGACCCTGCTTCAGCTCTTTTCTGTGTGGAGGCACAGACTTGAGCTTGTAACATGTACCGTGAAGCATAAATACATATATTTATATCTATATTTTTAACTCTGTACTGCTGGCTGTGCAGCTGAGAGTGTGGAAGGATTCAGGAATGATGGGATACTTGTATGGCTCCAAACCCCCCGGATTTGTTACAGTAATGATCTTTAAAATGAAATACAGCAGAGAGGAAACAAGAGAACCCTTTTAACTCTTGGTGGTGAAGGACAGACTTCTTTTTTTTGGATTGGTTCCTCTTGAAGTGTCTTAAAGTTTTGTGGGAAGCAGCTTTTTGTGGCCAGTGTCAGGGAAAGGATCGCGGGCACTGCATGGGATCCATTGCAGCAATTCCAGGGCCGAAAATAACACCAACAGCATTTGGTGTCAAGAAACAAAGGCTTGGTCCCAAAATTATTACGGATCAGAGGAATAAGCTTTTGAGAACGGAATGAAAAAGAGGGAAAAAAAGGAAAATAAGGCCTGATCAAAGACTTTTAAAAATGTTTCTTCCTGGGGCATTTTTGACAGTGTCATTCTATCAGCATAAGTTAATTCTAATCCAGCAGTGGCCATCCTCCTCGCCACCTCTTTTCTTTTTTTTTTTTTCTGTTTTTTTGGCTTAGCTAACTGTACAAATTACTCCATTTTCCTGTGTGGAAATTCAAACAGAGAAAAAATAATCCAATCCCTGGATTTCTAAATTCAAGCAGCTTTCAAATCAGAAATAGTTTTGAGGCAAGAACAATAATCTTTCTGGTAGTGGGTGGCATAAAGAGACTGTTTTTTTCCATTCAAGGCTTTTTCTTTTAAATGTATTTGATTTAGATTGATTTAGCTTGGTGTGGGAATTGAAAGTCTGACTGAAGCTTCCTGTTCTGAGTTGTGGCTTGAGTGAGCTGCTGGGTGAAGGTGTCGGAGCAGCCTTGTATCCTCTGTCTTGCATAATGATCCTTGGTTCTGATGAGTTTCCATCACCTGCGTGGGCTTGATGAGGCAGAGCCCTCATGACTGGTTAAAAGCACAGGAAATTGGTGCTTCTCTCCAGACCTCCTCTGTTTTTTGAGAGAATCGCTTCATTCCTTTCTCTTGCCTCAGTTTGTCAGTACAATGTAACTTTTCTAAAGGCTCTGAAACCCTGTGGAGGACTTGTTGAAGCCCTTGGGTGGAGGTTACACGGGCTATTCTACAGGCACTTCTTTACTGAGGTGCTAAATAACCTCAGTACTGTTGGTGGAAATGGTCCAACTTGCCTTTCCTTCTTAGAACCCCCTTCACTGTTCTTTCAGTGAATTGGCACTTTTCCTGTTTCCAACACTTAAACAATTTTATGGAATATTGTAGGATGTCTGTGGCGGCTCAGACCTCATCCTCCACTAAGAGCTGAGCAGGTTGGCACCAGAGGTTTCCGCTGATTTAAGGCACATGGGAAGCAGTTCTGTCTTTCCAGGCTGTGCAGGGAAAGCCTTTAAGTTAGCAACGCCTACAGATGTTTCCCCTCTCCTGCCTACTCCTGTCAACAGGAAATGGCCAATAAGCAGAGTGGCTTCCAAACTGCAAACTCCTGCAAGAGGGACAGAAAGAGATGGGAGTGCTGGTACTCTCCATCTCAGGGAGAGGTTCCTGGGCTCTGCAGCTTCGTGGTGCATGGACACACCACTGACCTTGTGCAGAGTTCTGGTGGTGTGAGCCACAGCCCTTTCCCACAGGGCATTTTGTGCTCAGCCATCCTGATCTAGAGGTGGGTCACTTGATGCTGTGCACTTGTATTGGAGCCATGTAGCATGAAACACTCACCCAGAACAGCTCAGACCTTTTGGACTGGTGACACAGACCTGTGCTCAGGATCTGGAATATAGGGGAAAACAGGTAGTTTGTGTTGATTGTATGATCTCATTCACAACAGATTGTATGTTGAAGCCCATGTCCTAAACACTTCTAGATTTTTTTTAAATGCTCAACTGATTCCTTACTTACACTGAACAGTTGCTACTTTCTTATGTTTTTTGGAAATTTTCCCCTTCTTTCCCTGCATCAATTAATATAAACTAGAGGTCAGAGCAGCTCTTCATTATGAAAATGTGCTAGTTTTTATCTGTTCTGTGACTCATTTTTTGTGAAGAAAATAAAGAAGGAAAGAGTCTTTGAATCTCTTTAGTGTGATGAAAAGTATATAAAAATGATTCCTTTATGTGCTTGAGTGTATGATGTTTTCAAGGTTCTGTTTTTGAAGAAAATTCTCAGAATCTTACTGATCATACTGACCTGCTGGATTTCTTTCTGCACTTCACATTTCTAGTGAGTGATACGTGGGAGCACTAAGTTGAAATCATCTGAGGCAAATCTTTATGCTTTTCAAAGAGCATAGCTTGCTATCCAAATCCAGTGTCTGTGAAACACCATCTTAAAAATTCAAATGTTGGTGAAGACAATTGGCATGGGTTTAGTGAGTACAGAACTGAACTTTGGAAGATAAAGTAGGTAACCTTTGGCTTACTACAGAGCATCAGCCACAGAGCCTCTGCTGAGATGCTGAGTTCTGAGTGCTCAGGCACTAACACAAATCCTGAGGATAACTCTGTGTGGTTGGCTGTTCTGTGTCCAGTTTAGCAATCCCTTGGAGTTAGCTGACCAGCATGCCTGTGCAGTGCCACCTTTCCAGAGCCTGTACATCCCCTCTGAGTATGTGGTGCCCAACGAGTCAATTGTTTTGCTCCTTAGCTCCCCTTCCATGGCTGTGAAATATTTGCAGGGCCTGTATTTCATGACTGGCCCAGTTACTGATTTATCTGCTGTACTGTTTATCCCACTGGGATCATGTTATTTTTTTCAGAGCTGACCTCCCTTGCTCACAAACCACAGCTAATTTAGGTTTATTTCCCTCCCTGCCCCCTCCTCTGGGCATGCTAACAGTGATTCCAACTGGCTGTTAACTTCCACTGAGGAATTGTCACCAGATCTTTCCAAGTTAAATCTTGCAATGAAAATCACAATGTGCTTGGCACTGTCTTCACTTGGAGGTGCAGTCTGCCCTTAGGAGGTGATGGTCATTACCAAATGTCAGCTTTGGAGAGATCCAACAGATGGGAATGCTCTGGTTTGGATTAACTGCCCATGTATTTGTTTAGACAGATTCAGGGGCACTTCTGATGCCTTTGGAAGCCAGAATTCCAGTGCACAGCACTGGAAAGGAAGGGCAACACGGAGGTGGAAGGAAGTGCCTTGAGGTGCACATGAAATGCTTTCAAGGAAGATGTTGAAATTGCACAAACAGTGCATGCTCCTATTTGCTTAAAGAGTGTGGCAGCAAAAACCATTAAAAATAGATCTGGATGGGCATTCCCTCAGGTGGCTGAGACCAGTGCACGGAGCTCAGCTTGTGGCCTACCTCTGGACACCAGGAACAACCTCCTGGGCACCAGGAACAGACCTCCTGGACACCCCATTATTGACAGATGTCTGTGGGAACCAAGTGTCAGCAATAGTAGCTGAAGCTCTTTAGAAGCAATCTTTTCTTGCTTGCTTTTCCTGGAACTAAAATAAAATGAGAACAGGGTCTGTGGCCTGGCCTATCTCCAGAGAAATTTCATGGACTTTATTAATCAATTATATAAGAAAAATCATTGGGCAATGAGCAGAAATGACAAAGCATCTCTGTGAACTTGCTGAGTTTTTCTAAGCAGCCCTTTTAAGGACCTCATTGTTTTTTCTGCTGAGGGAGAAGAGTCTCTCTTCACAGAGGCAATTTAAGGCAGTAGCTCCTTGTAATGAGAAGGAATGAAAACATGGCACGAAAACTTGGTTTTGGTAGGTAACACAGTAGGTCATGACAAAATTGTCTTGTTCCTGGTGCTAAACATGACCCACTCCTCTGTTCCCTCTTGTACCACACAGCTCTTGGTATGGCCCATGTACAGCTCTCATAAAGGAAGTCATGGTGATTTGACATGCTAAAAATGGCCTTTCCAACCTGGGGAAGAACTAGGGATCCAGTTCTGAAGTTTTACAAGTCCATCATTCCACACGCCTCTGTAATTGCAACTGATCAAAATGTCAATGATCTGTGTAGAGTAAGTAGGGAAGGAAGGCATGACAAAGATTAAATATGGATAAACTGCAGGTGAATTCTAAACATACACAGCTCCAGTGTGGGTAAGACTGAACATCTAAAAGAAACAGTATTATTGATATCGTGGTCATGGAGCTCTTCTAGCTGTGAGCAAAAATGAAAGGCAGCACCAATCTGTGTCGCACACCTCTCGTTTGCATGTCTTCTTTAACCTGTATGTGTTCCCCATGGAGCTTCTGTAGGCCAGCCCAAAATAATCTGCATGGATCCAAACAGACTTAATTTTCTGTGTGTAACGAGACTGAACTTGCCATTTCTGAATCGTGCTAAGCTTTTCCTTTTAGGCTTAAACACAGGAAAGACTTCAAACCTAATTTCTCAGCTTATCGTGCAAATAATATTCTGAATCTTGCAGGATCATAACTTTTTGTATAAAGCTTTCCAGCTGTTTTCTGTTGATAAAAGACTTTAGCTGGGCACCAGGAGGTAAGACTGTGGAACTGAGAAATTGCTGACTTAGTCTTGTAATCTTCCAGCACGGCATTCCCATAGGGAAGTTATGGATAGGTGTAACTCTGCACAAGTTAATGTTCTAATCCTTGAATCCCACTCAATGGCTTAGCCACGGAATTTGATGGAAATTTTGGGCACCTGACACATTTCAGGATTCAGTTTTATACAGAGACTTTCAATTCCTGGAAGATTGTCAGTGTGGAGCTCAAACTGATTCACTTGGGGCTGTTCCTCTGGATTTGAGAATGTCATGTTCTGAGAGCAAACCTGGCTGGGAACTTCAGTGACACCCTTTGGAAGGACTCTGAACTTCCAGGCTTCAGATCAGGAAAAACTGTCAGGATCAAACATGATTTATAGCATGAAGAACTTTATTTATTGCCAGCAGAGAATGGCAGTGGGGTCTGGAATAGCTTAGAGCTTATGTTCTTTGCTTCTGATAGCAAATAGACTGTCCATTCCTCTGCTGGGATAAGGGCTTGTCTTGATGTTCCAGATAACTCTAATTATATAGACAGAGAGATAAAATTAAGACAAATATACTGAAAATGGAAAATTACTTAGACAAATGGAAAAAAGGCATGCAGATGGTTAGGAACACCTAAAATCCCACATGGTGCAGTGACTGCTAAGTCAGCCAGCAATTTTTTATGAATGAGAAATCTAATAAGGAGGGGAAACCAGTTAAAATTTGCCCTGAAGTAATTGTAACGTTTACACCTCTTTTTTTGGTTCATAAACACCTCTGTCGCCTGGAAAAATACTTGTGAAGATGCTTTTTAATATGGTTTGCTAAGTTTTGTTGCTTGACTTCATTGTTCCTGCAAATCAGCAAATGAATTCCATTCGCAGATTGATTTTTTCCCTAAGACAAGGAATGTTCATGCCAGATTGCTGTTCCTGCATTTACCCTCCAAGCTCACACAGCACTGGAGCTCTCTGCTGTGCAGGAATACACAAGTGTAGGATCCATGTGGAAAGAGCCAGACTATGACAGGTATTTTGCAGTGCTAATCCATTAAGTAACTTGAGACATACATTGAATGGCATTTTTATCTCACATTTAGTGGGTAAATACAGGCAGTGAAGTTGTTGGCTGCGTGTCACAGTCCCTTTGTCTCAGCTTTACATGGCAATCATTCTCTTCATTTCACTTGAGCTGTCCTGCAGCTGATTTATCCCCACTCCAGCAGAGAAGACACTCACAGAGTGATTTGAGTCAAATCGTTCCAGTTTGATACTGATGCAAGACAAAGCTGTGTGTTTGAAGTCAGATTTTTCCTTAGAGTTGGGAAGAAGAGAAGGTGTTCTCCTCAGCTGAGGCAGCTTTGTTTGCTTGTTTATGCAGAAGTTTGTGACTTCTTAATATTCTACTCTATAGAGGACAATGCTGATGCAAAGTACATAAAGTAAATAAGAAGTCCAAAGTAGAGAAAGTCTAAAAAATCAGAGAAGGCTTTGGAGCTGATGAGAAAATGAGAGGTGACATGAGAACAGGAAGGAAAGGGGAAGGTTATGTCATTAGAGGCTGGAATTCAATGTTTTGATGAAACTCCATGGATACAGGAAGGAGCAGGGCGGGTAAAAATAGCTAAATGAAAATGGTATGAGTTCCAAGAATTCAGCTCTGAAAAGAAAAAAAGAAATATACGTTCTTGCTCAAAACCAGGTGGAAAAAGTTATGTGTTCTTGTGAAGCATTAGAAAGAATGAAGCAAAATTTGCTGTCTGCAATTTTTTTATTTTTTTCTCCAACCAAAACTTGAAATTTTGTGTTATTATACACATCTCATCCAAACCCTCAGTGGCCTGGTTCCCAGGAGAGGGAACACTTTGTCAGGAAAGTCGTCTCATCGGAAGCCCTTGGATGCTGTTCAGATCTGAGGAGCTTTTGGGGCTGAGCACATGCAAATGCTTACAGACACAAGAATTCTCTCCCTCCCTGACTGACAGGAACACTCCTGATCACTGTAGGAGGAAATGGCCATCACTGAGAGAACAGTTTACTTTGCAGGACGTCGATTTGCGCAAAGCCAGCGAACAATTACGCTGGAGTCTCTATTTTCTTGTACTGAACTCTATGTGCTCACAGTTCCCCTTGGAGATTCACTCTTATCTACAGAACAGAAAGCTCTTACTACAAGAAAAAGAAAGAAAGAAAATCAACCCATTTGCTTACTTTGATTTTGTTTTTGTTAATTTCTGAACAGATGGTAACATACCACAATGGAAGTTTTATAAAAATTTCCATCTTTTAACTGAGTGCAGGCCTGAAAATTTTCCCTGGTGAAAAAGCGGAGTGTGAGTCATTAAACAGGCTCTGTGCTATCTGCCTGGGATTTTCACTCTGCAGTCAGAAGAGTCAGAAAGCCCTTCCATTACAGAAACTACCTTTTTTTTCCCCCTTCAGCTGGGCAAATGGCCAATTCCATCATCTCAGGCTCAGTAGGAACAAGGAAGGTACAGTCCGAGGAGGGATATAATGCACAGACAAGGGGAGAGGTACTGCTACAGGCCAAGAGCAGGAGTCCAGTTCTAGAGCTCAAACAATTGTCAAAAGGAGTGGCCTGATTTATGATTTCTCCAGTCCAGTCTGAATTCAGTAATTGAAAAGTTATGGCCTGGGTTTACAAGTGAGACGTTCTGTTGCCTGCAGAGTGCTCAGCACCTACTGACTCTTGGCCCCAGATTATCATTATGGAGATAAAGAGTCTAAACTTAATCTTTGTTTGGACTCTGTTTGAAATTTGGCACAGATTGCTGTGGGACAAATAAGGCCCAGAGATGCTGAGTGTTCTTTTCTGCAGGTCCTCTGATGTGACCTTGGAGAGCTGGAGGAGTCCAAGCTCTCTGGTCTCCAGTACTGTTCATCTTAGTGAAGTTATAGAAGTTTGCTGGAGGGGCTTGGAAATAAAAAGGGATTTTTACATTGAGGCTTCAGGGCATTTGTAAAATCCTTTGTGTCTCCCCAGGGCCCTGAGTGCAGGCTCTGGTGCCCAGTCCTCACACACAGCATCTCCCTGAGCAGTGCAGTCCTCACCAGTCTGTTCCTTGTCTAGGCCTTTGTAACACCTGTAGAGCAAAATTACCTTGGAAAAATCAAATTGGGGTCTGAAATTTGCATTTTGGAATTTCCTCCGTATCACCTCGAGGTGATGTCTTCAGCTTTGGAGTGGAGACGTGACAAAGTTGCTGACAATTAATGGGTGTGTTAGAAATGCAGAAGGATGGATGGATGGATGGATGGATATATCAACTTTCAAGGTCTCTCATTCAGGAAAAGATGAGTTAATCCTTCTCAGTCTTAGTGACACTTAATGACATGTACAAGAGAGGTGAATGGCATCTTGTTGCATAGCAAGGGTAATATAGAACACAATTTCCCCTGAAGAAATAGCTCACATACCTTATATAATGAATGAGCTCATTTTGCCTGTGTTTGCCAGAAACAATAAAAGTTAGAAAATGTCCCAGTAATTAAAATAAAGTGTTACCCAGATTTATGGTGAGAAATGTGAAATGTCAGGCAATTGAGTGCAGCTCCACACTCACAAATAAGCTTCACATTGGCTAGAACAGGTTGCATTCATTAGGAGGAACAGTGTGGGTCCAGTGCTGGCCCCAGAAGGCAAGGAATGGTTTCTCCTGCACAGGGAAAGAAAGCAGAGGGGAGGGAAGGGTGCCAGCTGGCACATTCCCTGATGGATCCTGGTCCTAGTGGTGATGCTGCAGCAGGCACGGGACAGACAGGATCATTGCTTCAAGATGGGCCTTGGATTACATGATGGATGGCAGGGGGAGAAGAGAGAGAGTCCCCTTGTCAGCCTGCCACGTGCAGGAAAGAAATCCAGTAAAAGTTTTTGAAGGGTGGAGATGAAAAAGGGAATCTAAGCACAGCCAGCCTTTCCTGCAGTTCTTCCTCTCACAGTCACTGTTCATTATTTTAATATAAATGCTGTACCCAGGAATAGTTTAGAAGTTTACTAGATATGAGCTCATCTCTTGCTTAAAATAATCTTAAACCCTAATTATTCTATGCACCATTCTTTGTCAGAGGGCCACGTAAGTGAAGTGGGTTTAATCTACATAAATACCATTCCTGTAGCCATAGGGAGCTCTGAAAGTGCAGAGCTGCTGGAAAGTGGAAGTGGAACTCTCTGAAAGTCTGGTGGAAGCTCATTTGAGCAGATCCTGCTGGAACATCCCCAGTGCCTCTGGGGCTGTGGAAATGTCCTGCTGGGACACAGGGACTGGAATACTGGGAACCTGCTGCCCCAACATTGCCTGTCACCAGCTTTTGTGCTCCTCTCTTCTGACACAGCTAATTAAATATTGAAGAGACTTGAAATGGAAATGCTTTACATAAAAGCTAGTCTGACAGTTGATGCTGTCTAGAAACGAAAATGTTCAGTGCCTTTTTCCTGAAAAAGAGAACAGGGCAGTGTCAAACCAGACACTTCAGTAAATACAAATCTAGTGGGGGACGTTCACTACCTGCTTCTACCAGACTGAAGTGTCTGGTTCAAAACACAGCCTGTCTTGCCTACTGAAGTATGGAACAGGTCTTATGGACAAAAAGAAAATAATTCAGACAACACCAGTCCTCTTTGTTTTTCAGTGTTGGATTCTGTTATTGCATAGTTTTGATTTGGGAGTAGTTCTAGGAATATTGTGGAGTTTTGTTAGGGAAAAACCCAGTCACGAAGTTAAAAGCAGTTGATTTTAACTTGGTAAAAGATTTGGATTGTGATAAAGATCTGCAGGGTGGCCTTAAGCCAGTTGTATATCCTCTCTGTTCTGCAGTTCCACATCTGTAAAATGACAGAATGAATTTGTTTCATTTTCATTACATGCTTGTAGGAAAAATCTCATTATGCTAATGAGGTGTGCATGTGCTTTAATCACAGGTTCATTCAGAAAGGCCATAAATGAAATAAATATGAGATCAACGCATAAGAATTTGTGAGAAAGGAGTAGAAATCCAGGATTTTTAGGACAGCACGTTCTGAATGAGTGTGAAGTGATGATGCAAGCACTGATCTCCACAGAGAGCCTGGTGCTCTGTGTGTTATTTATAGGAGGCACAGGCCTCTACAATAAATTGCAGGTTCACCTGTCAGACCAGCAGACAGGGGATCACTTTACAACAAGAGGGAAGAGGTTGTAAATTTCAAGCAGATTCATTCCCTGCCATGATTTTGGATGTTGAGCTGTTGTAAAGGATGTACCAAAGGACATGAGGAGAGACACCAGGATCAGAAGCCGTGGTGATAAAAACCCAGCGAGCAGATCAGAAGGTCTGACAGAGTCTTTCTAGCAAAGGGGCATTAAGCTTATCAATATTATTTGCAAAATACAGATATCATGATGATGAGAAATGATCTCAAAGATGGAAGAGATTACGTAAGAGAGAGGTGAATTCCCTGGAGTCTGTGAGAGGCTGTGGAGGGAGGAATGTTTGGCCTGTGGGTTCTGGATGAGGGGGAGCGAGGCCGTGTCACTGCTGCTGTCACAGTCGGTCACACCAGTTGTGGAGCCCAGCTCTGCTGCCCTTTACTCATCCCAGCAGCTGCAGCAGATCCAGTCAGCATTCCCAGAGCTTGTCCTCGTGGCAGAGCGTGTGGGGGAGGGCAGGGGAGGGCAGGTCACCCACCTTGTTTGGTGCAGCTCGGGTTTTGCTAATCCAGAGCTCCCGGAGGGCAAGGCTGGCACACTCATTTCCTTTGATATGGATTGCTTTGGGATAAGCTTAAATCCAGGCTGAACTTTGCCTGAAATGTGTTGATTTTTCTTCCCTAGAATGGTGATGGTGGCTCTGGGAGGAAATGCTGAGGGTGGGCAGCAGCAGTTCAGTTCATTCTTTGCAGGGACAAGGCTATGGCTTGGTGTTCCTGTCCCTTCCTCTGCTGGATGTGGATGCTCTGCTTTGTTTGCTCATTGCTGGCTATGCTGAGAAATGAAAGATTTGGTGTTCAGATAAATGCCAAAAAGTCTGTGCAGCTCTGACTCCCCACAGGACTATTCTGTGAGCTCCTTTGGGAATCCCAAGAGTTCCAGCTTTATTCCCTTCTCTGACTCTGATTTTCCCAGTGAATTATTTTTTTTATTGGCAGTAGCTAGCATGTTTTTTGGATTTTTTTTTTTGGTGAGGTGTTTGGCAGCATCCACTGGGGCATGTAGGTACAGAGTGTGTGAGGGAGGGAGGGGCAGCCCTGAGCAACATACCAGGCAACTTGGAACGAAAAAATTCCAAAAGATGGAGAACTCTTTCATGTGTTTGTAACAACCCCTCACCTCCCATACTTCCTGGGATGCCTGATGATTTCCTGCAAATTAATTATGAATTTTAGGTGAGAGCGAGTAGTGTTTTAAGCAGGTCATATGTTCATTACATGTATTCATCATGGATATATGGCCACCAAGAGGTTCTGTGCTTGGGAAGGAAATAAAAGATACAGGAGACAGGCTATGGAGCTGAGCTGGACAGAGCCAAGAACTGGGGAAAGGGTTAAGAAAATAACGATGAATTCTGAATCCATGGGTAGAAGCTGCTGTGAACATGGTAAAATAAAATCAGTTAGCTGGACCAAAGCCCTAAAACAAAGCCTTGCTGCCATTGCTGAAAAGTCACAGCCACCTCACTGAGCTCTTTGCCCTGAAAGGTGTGCTGTAAATAGTTGGTTTTTCCATTAATTAAAAAAAAAAAAGACTATTTTTGTTGTCACGAGTCTATTACTGATCTTCTCAGACAGTGAAAAGTTTTGTTTGGTTCATCTTAAGTATGACTGATTCTTGAAACTTTTTTTGGTGACTTTTTAGATGTCTTAAATTCACTTATTTCAGTGCATATCTCAGAGAAATATGTACAAAAAAGAAGTGCTGTCTTTAAAATAAATGTTTCAAAAAATTTTTTGGCAAAAAAATAGCTTAGCTCACATTTGTGAAATAATTTTCTGTAAACGGAATATGTGTGTTGATGAAAAATTGAAAGATTTGAATGCAAAAGACCACTTGACCCTCAGATAATCCTTTCCAATAGAGAATTTGAAACCTTATTCCACAGGTTCTGGCTAGTTTGGAATTCCCCAGTTTCGCTGTAACTGATCAGTGAAAATGACGACCTTGATAAATGATAATCTCTAAAGGAAAAAAAGGGAAGGAAATATCCTGGCCATGCAGAAATTGTTTTACTTCTGTCACAATTAGCAATGAATATGTACAGTACAAGCATGGAGGAAGTGGAAGTTGGCTGCTCCAAGGGCTGTGCTGTCTAATGTGAGCTGCAGCAGGAATTTTGACGTGTCGCATTCGCACCCACGCTCCCCCCCTTCCTTCTTCACAATCTTCACAATAGGCCCTTCCCAAACGTTTTTTCAAATAGCTGCAATATGCAGCACAGCCCTTGCTAATCCCCAGTTCTCCCCGAGCAGGCAGGCAGTGAGAACCAGAGGGGGCTGGGGGGAACCCTCTCGGAACACACTTCTCCTCTGTGTGTACAAACATAGGCACAAACATCCCCTCAGCCTGGGGGACGTGCAAAAGGTGGGACCCGGTGCTGGGGAGAGGCACCGGCTTCTGGGAGTGAAGGCGATGGGGAGGGAAGCGAACTGCCTGTTAAATATGGAAAATGGAGTCTGCTTTTTGTTCTGGGCCTTTGGAATCTGTGGGTGGATTGGAACTGGCAGGCAGGGAGCAAACACCCACCCACCATAGGGCTGTGTGGTTCAGAAGTTTACAAGAGTGTTTGTGTTCCAGGAGCTGTTGGCCTTGAAGCCAATGGAGAGGGGGAGGAGAAGAGGGAGAGAGTGAGAAAAACACTGTGGTGTTAGGGCCCTTCCTCAGAGATATTTTCCCCCTCTTCTTTCTCCAGCTCCAGGGCTTTGGAACTGGAGCAAGACAAACAGTTACTGTGGGACAGATTAATCTGATTTTAGGATGCGCAGCACTCACAGTCCGTCATCGAGAGGCAGAGACGCCACTGTCACCTTCATGCCACATGACGGCTCCCTTTGCTCCCCCTTCTCCTGCCCTGCTGCTGTTCAGTTCTGCAGAGTCTGTGGGATGTAAAGACATGGAAGTTTTGCTGTGTTGTTACTGCAGGAGTTGAAGCTTGGTTTCTGTCCCGTCATGGCTTTCGGTTTGGAAGCTGCCACTCCAATTGCTCACTGTCTGGGTATTGCAGATACAGAAACTGAGGCACAGAGAGACTGAACAACTTGCCCAAGACAACAGGAAGTCTGTGGGAGATCTGGGAATAGACCCCAGATGTCCTGAGTTTTCTGTCTTAACCGCAAGACCATCCTTCCTGTCTCTTTGGTAGTCCCCTCTGCTTCAGGAATTCCATTTACAAATTCCACCCATAAACAATCTGTTGCATGATCCAGTGATTTACTTGCATTAAAAAGTCATTTGGAAGAGAAAATGGCACCTCTCTTAAAATGAACTGCAGCTACTGCTTGCTGTCCTTTTTTTCTAGGAGATCAAGGAGAAGGGAAAAAAACCCCCAGCTTCCAGAGCTGAGAAGCTTTTCCATTGCTATCCAAACTTCCTGCAGGCATTAGTTTGGTTCTTTAACAGAATCGGGAACTCCGTATGTGATGTTTGAGTATATCTGGCCATTTATATTTTAGTGGATTAAAAAAAATAATAATAAAAAAGCCTGAAACTGCGCTAAATCCATCTAGGGAATGATCCTGCTGCTGCTCCCCATTGTATCCGAGTGTCTCTGATGACAGTCTGGTCAACTGCCACAGCCCTGGGGGAATTCGCTGTGTGTCTGGTGCTTCTCCCTTGTCACAGTCACAGTCAGAGCTTCTCCAAGAGGAGGCTGAATGCTGGGAGGGGTTCTCATTCTACCAAAGCACACCTTTCGGTTTGGAAATGATGGAGTGGATGGATGTCCTGCATATTATCAAAAGGTACCATACACACCTTCTGAAGAATATAATTAAAAATTTATTCTTAACTATAACCTTTTATATACTCCTGTTACCCAGTGAAGAATATTCCTAGCCCTGCTTTCTCTGAAAGTGGTAACTTCTTTAGCATCAGGAATCAACAAGGACTGTATGGCCTAGATTGTTAAATCCCATCTTTAGACCTTGGTATTGTGGCAATATCTAAAAATCCCACTCGTGGATCACCAAATCCATGTGTGATGGATTGTATAAACAGAAACTTCAAGGGTCCTTCTTGCCACCAATGGCTTTCTATTAAAGCAAATTGGTGAAGACCCTGCAAGTGTCTTCTCTGAGCACATGAAGACAGCTGCTGACTTGGACCAATGTGTTTGGTTCCTGCCTTCTCTGAAGCCATTTAACACTTTAAGGGTTGATGTTGAAGTTGAGTATGTGAGAGTGCGTTCCTCTCTGGGGAATTGCTGACTTAGAGGCAGGGTTAAAGCTCTTACACAACTCTGACACCTTTTCCCTTTATTCTGAATGGGATTTCAGAATATAAAAGTACAAATAAAACACAAGAGCTTGGTGTGTGCCCTGCCCCATTACAGTGAGTCTGAGTAAATCACAGTGGGTTTGTTTTTGCAATTGCTCTTTTAATCACTGTTTGGATATTTGTCTGTTTGCTCCTTCTTTTTTGTCCTGATGGGTTTTTTCTGCTGTTCCACTGCCATGGTGACCTCTTTCAGAGGAGACTGTCCAAAATTCAGTGTCTGTGTCACTCAGTCACACTCTGTGGATGAGCAGTGCTTAAAGTCCTTGTTGCATTACAAACACTATTAACAATTGCACTGGTGTGAAAGTGCTCCCCAGCCCTTTTTGGCACACACTGTTGACAGAGCAGTGAGATAACAGTGGAAACCTTTTCAGCTTGTTCCTTATGGTGGTGCTAAGTGGTGATTGAAATGTTTGTTAGAATTCTGGGTGTGCAGTCCATGGAAAATGGGAGAAGACACAGTTTTTTTTTGCTTTGAAATTTGATATTAATAGAAAGTAAGAGCATCTCACTCCTGATTTGAATAATAAATCCATAATGGAGTTGGCAGTGCTGCTGGGTGCCCGTGCCTGGTCATTGGGTGTCCATGCTGTGCTCCATGGGTGTCCATGCCCTGGGCAGTGTGTGTCCATGCCCTGGGCAGTGGTGTCTATGCCCTGGGCAGTGGATGTCTATGCCCTGGGCAGTGGTGTCTATGCCCTGGGCAGTGGTGTCCATGCCCTGGGCAGTGGTGTCTATGCCCTGGGCAGTGGTGTCTATGCCCTGGGCACTGTGTGTCTATGCCCTGGGCACTGTGTGTCTGTGCCCTGGGCAATGTGTGTCTATGCCCTGGGCAGTGTGTGTCTATGCCCTGGGCAGTGTGTGTCCATGCCCTGGGCAGTGGTGTCCATGCCCTGGGCAATGTGTGTCCATGCCCTGGGCAGTGGTGTCCATGCCCTGGGCACTGTGTGTCCATGCCCTGGGCAATGTGTGTCTATGCCCTGGGCAGTGGGTGTCTGTGCCCTGGGCACTGTGTGTCTGTGCCCTGGGCACTGTGTGTCTATGCCCTGGGCAGTGGGTGTCTGTGCCCTGGGCAGTGGGTGTCTATGCCCTGGGCAGTGTGTGTCTATGCCCTGGGCAGTGGTGTCCATGCCTTGGGCAGTGGGTGTCCATGCCCTGGGCAATGTGTGTCCATGCCCTGGGCAGTGTGTGTCTGTGCCCTGGGCAGTGGGTGTCTATGCCCTGGGCACTGTGTGTCTATGCCCTGGGCAGTGTGTGTCTGTGCCCTGGGCAGTGGGTGTCTATGCCCTGGGCAGTGGTGTCTATGCCCTGGGCAGTGGTGTCTATGCCTTGGGCAGTGTGTGTCCATGCCCTGGGCACTGTGTGTCTGTGCCCTGGGCACTGTGTGTCTATGCCCTGGGCAGTGGTGTCTATGCCCTGGGCAGTGTGTGTCCATGCCCTGGGCACTGTGTGTCTGTGCCCTGGGCACTGTGTGTCTATGCCCTGGGCACTGTGTGTCCATGCCCTGGGCAGTGGTGTCTATGCCCTGGGCACTGTGTGTCCATGCCCTGGGCAATGTGTGTCTATGCCCTGGGCAGTGGGTGTCCGTGCCCTGGGCACTGTGTGTCTATGCCCTGGGCAGTGTGTGTCTATGCCCTGGGCAGTGTGTGTCTGTGCCCTGGGCAGTGGTGTCCATGCCTTGGGCAGTGGGTGTCCATGCCCTGGGCAGTGTGTGTCCATGCCCTGGGCAGTGTGTGTCCATGCCCTGGGCAGTGGTGTCCATGCCCTGGGCAGTGTGTGTCCATGCCCTGGGCAGTGGTGTCCATGCCCTGGGCAGTGGTGTCTATGCCCTGGGCAATGTGTGTCTATGCCCTGGGCAGTGTGTGTCTATGCCCTGGGCAGTGTGTGTCCATGCCCTGGGCAGTGGTGTCTATGCCCTGGGCAGTGTGTGTCCATGCCCTGGGCAGTGGTGTCCATGCCCTGGGCACTGTGTGTCCATGCCCTGGGCAGTGGGTGTCCGTGCCCTGGGCACTGTGTGTCTATGCCCTGGGCAGTGTGTGTCTATGCCCTGGGCAGTGTGTGTCTGTGCCCTGGGCAGTGGTGTCCATGCCTTGGGCAGTGGGTGTCCATGCCCTGGGCAGTGGTGTCCATGCCCTGGGCAGTGTGTGTCCATGCCCTGGGCAGTGGTGTCCATGCCCTGGGCACTGTGTGTCCATGCCCTGGGCAATGTGTGTCTGTGCCCTGGGCAATGTGTGTCTATGCCCTGGGCAGTGGTGTCCATGCCCTGGGCAGTGGTGTCCATGCCCTGGGCAATGTGTGTCCATGCCCTGGGCAGTGGTGTCCATGCCCTGGGCACTGTGTGTCCATGCCCTGGGCAATGTGTGTCTATGCCCTGGGCAATGTGTGTCTATGCCCTGGGCAGTGGGTGTCTGTGCCCTGGGCAATGTGTGTCTATGCCCTGGGCAATGTGTGTCTATGCCCTGGGCAGTGGGTGTCTGTGCCCTGGGCACTGTGTGTCTATGCCCTGGGCAGTGTGTGTCTATGCCTTGGGCAGTGGGTGTCCATGCCCTGGGCAATGTGTGTCTATGCCCTGGGCACTGTGTGTCCATGCCCTGGGCACTGTGTGTCTGTGCCCTGGGCACTGTGTGTCCATGCCCTGGGCAATGTGTGTCTATGCCCTGGGCAGTGGGTGTCCATGCCCTGGGCAGTGGGTGTCTATGCCCTGGGCACTGTGTGTCCATGCCCTGGGCAGTGGTGTCTATGCCCTGGGCACTGTGTGTCCATGCCCTGGGCAATGTGTGTCTATGCCCTGGGCAGTGGTGTCTATGCCCTGGGCACTGTGTGTCCATGCCCTGGGCAGTGGTGTCCATGCCCTGGGCACTGTGTGTCCATGCCCTGGGCAATGTGTGTCTATGCCCTGGGCAGTGGGTGTCCGTGCCCTGGGCAATGTGTGTCTATGCCCTGGGCAGTGTGTGTCTGTGCCCTGGGCAGTGGTGTCCATGCCTTGGGCAGTGGGTGTCCATGCCCTGGGCACTGTGTGTCCATGCCCTGGGCACTGTGTGTCTATGCCCTGGGCAGTGGTGTCCATGCCTTGGGCAGTGGGTGTCCATGCCCTGGGCAATGTGTGTCCATGCCCTGGGCAGTGGTGTCCATGCCTTGGGCAGTGGGTGTCCATGCCTTGGGCACTGTGTGTCCATGCCCTGGGCACTGTGTGTCTATGCCCTGGGCAGTGGTGTCTGTGCCCTGGGCACTGTGTGTCTGTGCCCTGGGCACTGTGTGTCCATGCCCTGGGCAGTGTGTGTCCATGCCCTGGGCACTGTGTGTCCATGCCCTGGGCAGTGGTGTCCATGCCTTGGGCAGTGTGTGTCCATGCCCTGGGCACTGTGTGTCTATGCCCTGGGCAGTGTGTGTCCATGCCCTGGGCAGTGGGTGTCCGTGCCCTGGGCAGTGTGTGTCCATGCCCTGGGCACTGTGTGTCTATGCCCTGGGCAGTGGGTGTCCGTGCCCTGGGCAGTGGTGTCTATGCCCTGGGCAGTGGGTGTCCGTGCCCTGGGCAGCGGTCAGTGGTGTCCGTGCCCTGGGCAGTGGTCAGTGGTGTTCGTGCCCTGGGCAGTGGTCAGTGGTGTCCGTGCCCTGGGCAGCGGTCAGTGGTGTTCATGCCCTGGGCAGTGGTCAGTGGTGTCCATGCCCTGGGCAGCGGTCAGTGGTGTCCGTGCCCTGGGCAGTGGTCAGTGGTGTCCGTGCCCTGGGCAGCGGTCAGTGGGTGTCCGTGCCCTGGGCAGTGGGTGTCCGTGCCCTGGGCAGCGGTCAGTGGTGTCCGTGCCCTGGGCAGTGGTCAGTGGTGTCCGTGCCCCGGCGGCGATTGCGCGGGGCGGTCGCGGTGATCTCTCGTCGGTCGGTAGAGGGCGCCCGTCCCCGGCGTGCGGGGGGCGCTTGGTGCCCCCGGACAGCCCGGACACACCGGACAGCCCGGACACACCGGACAGCCCCGGACACACCGGACAGCCCCAGCCCCGCGGGTTGGGTGCGAGCCCAGGAGCCGACCCGCCCGTGTGCCACCAGCGTGGCCTTAGTGCTGCCTCTGCCTTCCTGCTCCAGCGAGGGCTCGGGCAGCCCCCAACCTCTGTCCACCCGCGCTGCGGTTGCGCCTCTCGCTCCTTCCCCGCGTTAAGCGTCGCCTGTGGATGGAAGGAGCGTGTGACGTGTGCCGGGAGCGGGGAACACATGTGTGTCGGGACAGGGAAGCACATGTATGTCGGAGCAAGGGAGCACACGTGCGCCGGGACAGGGGAGCACACGCGTGTCGCTCGCCTGTAGCGCTCGGTGGGTTCGGGGCTCCGGTGCCCCGTGGCGCCCCGAGGATGCGCTCTCGTCCCGCGCGGTTGTCGCCCATCAGTCGCGCTCTCACGCCTGTGATTGCTGTCGGCGCGGGGCGTGTGCCCGCAGTTGACGCCGGGCAGGGCGCTGTGAGTGCTCACACACGCTCCGTGCCCGTGCGAGCGCGACCAGCGCCGCTCCGTGAGCCTGCTCCATTTCACCGCTGCCAGAAATCCAGCGGCGAGAGGGAAAAAGCCCTCGCCCTACCGCCCCTCCTTGGCGGCGCGGCGGTCCGTGAACCCAGCAGTTTATCCTCCACCCCCGCTCCCTCCCTCCCTCGCCGGCGCTGCCGCCGGGGCCGCGCCGCGCGCCCGCCCGTGCAGCAGTTCGGCTCGGCTCGGCTCGTCTCGGTTCGGCTGAGCTCGGCACGGCTCGGCATCATCAGCACAGCTCGGCTCGGCTTGGTTCGACTCGGTTCGGTTCTGTTCGGCACAGCTCGGTTCGGCTCGGCACGGTTCTGTTCGGCTGGACACGGCACATCCCAGCTCAGTTCGGCTGGACTCAGCTGGGCTCGGATCAGCTCGGTTGTGCTCAGCTCGGCCGGGCTCGGCTCGGCTCGGCCGATCCCGGCACATCCCGGCCGGTCTGGGCGCAGCGCGAGGGGGGAGGCGGGCGCTGTTCCTGGAAGAGCCCGGCCCGGGGAGTTGGTCACATTCTTGGCCGGGATTCAATGACTGAGGCAGACACCAACAAACAGAGGGGGGGAGGCGGAGGGCGGGAGGCTGAGCCCGCCTGCATTAGCTCAGCTCTCAGGCACTCTCAGTCACTGCTGGAAAGAGGAGCTGGGAGGATGTGTGCGCTCTCACCGCGGCTCCCCACGGCACAACGAGAGCACCGGCAGAAATAAGGGAAGGAAGGCGAACCGAGAGCCGAGGAGCCCTCCCAGGCCGAGCAGAGGGACCACGAGGGGCAGCGGAGCCGCTCTTCGCCCGTGCGGAGCCCCCGCGCCGCTTCGGCAGTGCCGGAGATTTGGGCCTTTTCTCCTGCGTTGTTCCTTCCACAGACCGAGCGTTCTGCCTCCTCCTGCTTTTTACTTTCCTCCCCCGCGCCTTCCCTCGGTGGATATGGACAGAAGGGAGATCACTGCAGAGAAGCAGCAGCCGCCAGAACATATTTGAGCCCCGGGTGCTCGGAGCGTGGCACAGACTTTTTGTGTTTCTGTGGGTGGTGTGTGTGTGTGTGTGAGTGAGTGTGTGTTGGAGGTGTGGGAGGAGGGATTGGTTTGCCTGGGGGTTGGCTGAGGGGGTGAGTGCTCGGATGAAGACCTCTTTTTGCCGTGATTCTGTGCTCCATCGGGGCAGCTTGGAGACTTGGAGGGTTTGAAATTGTAACGCGAACCAAGAGAAAAGAAAGAAGAGAGAGACACGCATACAAAAGGATTTATTTCCTCTCCGTTAGTGGATTGCTGAGTGAAAAGGAGGAAAAACACAAGGGTGGGTTGTTTTATTTTGTTCATATTTTTCCTTAAAAAAATCCCTTAAGTGGATTTGCACCAGGGTGGAAGATAATTGGGGATTTTTGCTGTTTGTTTTGGGAATAGAAACTAAAAAATGGAGACTGTAAGTAGAAGCAGCTTCCAGCCTCATCCAGGACTGCAGAAGACCTTGGAACAGTTTCATCTGAGCTCTATGAGCTCCCTGGGTGGCCCTGCTGCTTTCTCAGCACGATGGGCACAGGAGATGTATAAGAAAGACAATGGCAAAGACCCAGCGGAACCTGTACTGCATCTGCCCCCGATCCAGCCTCCTCCGGTCATGCCTGGTCCCTTCTTCATGCCCTCGGACAGATCCACAGAGAGGTGCGAGACCATCCTGGAAGGGGAAACCATCTCCTGCTTCGTGGTGGGCGGAGAGAAGCGGCTTTGCTTGCCCCAGATCCTGAACTCGGTGCTCAGGGACTTCTCCCTGCAGCAGATTAATTCGGTGTGTGATGAGCTACATATTTACTGCTCCAGATGCACTGCTGACCAGCTGGAAATCCTCAAAGTCATGGGCATCCTGCCCTTCTCCGCTCCTTCCTGCGGGCTCATCACGAAAACTGATGCTGAGAGGCTTTGTAACGCTTTGCTTTATGGTGGCACCTATCCTCCCCACTGCAAGAAGGAATTCTCTAGCACAATTGAGCTGGAGCTCACGGAGAAGAGCTTCAAGGTGTATCATGAGTGCTTTGGGAAGTGTAAGGGACTCCTGGTGCCAGAGCTTTACAGTAACCCCAGCGCAGCCTGCATCCAGTGCTTGGACTGCAGGCTCATGTACCCACCTCACAAATTTGTGGTTCACTCTCACAAATCGCTGGAAAACAGGACTTGCCACTGGGGCTTTGACTCTGCAAACTGGAGATCCTATATCCTCCTCAGCCAGGATTATACTGGGAAAGAGGAGAAAGCTAGACTGGGCCAGCTCTTAGATGAAATGAAAGAAAAATTTGACTATAACAACAAATACAAGAGGAAAGCCCCCCGGGTAAGTGGCGCCTGTAATTTTAAAGGGGGCGGGGGGGATTTCGGTAACATTTATCGATATACCCAAATTGTTGCCAGCTGCTTTTCCTTGGAGTCATTTAGCAATTTTAATCGTGTTCTCCATTCTCCCCGTGTGTGTGTTGCTGTGGAGCAGCAGCGCTTGAGATGGCACATTTATTTCTCTGGTTGTGTTCTGAGCACGGTGTTTGGAGTTTGTTTAAATTACGTATGTGTATTTGTATATTTTACTATACGTGGACCCTGGTCTTTGAAGCCCATCACCCTGCCCCAGACTTTATCTGGAAGTGCGTGAGTTCGGCTCTTAAGGGCTTCTTCACTCAGGGGTCAAGACAAGGGAGAAGCCAGAAAAAAGGAGCAGGTACTGATGGCTCCAGACACAAGTCCGTGCACTCTTCTGGTCGATTGAGTGTCGCCAGGGATGGAGGTGGGGGTTAATGCTCTAAATGGTTGTATGGAAATAAAATGTGCCTGTTAAGAAAAGAATCGTGCCGGTAGTGCAGGTTACTGGTTTTCAGATGAAGAGTGCGGAACGTGAATGGAGAAGTCCCTGCTTTTAGAGTATCCCTGTGGAGCCTAAATTTCCCCAGCAGACAGGCTTTTGTATATTGGATTATGTATACATCCAGCAAATGACTCTGTCTAGGGCCAGCTGCAGCAGCTCCTTAAGGTATTCCATGCCGTGCTGTGCTGAGCCAGACAGCTAAAGCACATTTTTTTTTTTAGGTGTCGCTTGTTTTTCTTTCAGTCTGAGCTGCCTTTAGATCCCAGAATCCCTGGTGTGTGGGTGGGAGGCTGCCTTGGCATCTGGCACCGGTCCTGCTCCATGGGCAGCAGTGCCACAAGGCCTTGAGGACTCCCAGACAGCGGGATGTCTGTCTGGCTCCTGGCGATGGTGCAACTGGCTGGGGATGAGCAATTCTGCTTCCTGCTCCTTCCCCCCGGTGCAAGGGGAAAGCAAACTCCTGCCTCCCGAGTTTTCCCCTGCAGGTTTGTTGCTTGGGCTCTGCCTCATTGTCAGAGATTTCCAAACTTTGGGTTTTTATGTCTGGAGTGGAAGGGCAGTACACAAGCCTGGAAAAGAGAAGCGGTATTTAAAGCCCACGGTGAAAAATCTCAATTAACTTACCAAATACCTGTTTAAAGGGTCAGCCACGCACTCTGACTAAGGTAGAGCTTTTATTTCTAAAAAAGTGCAACAAAAATACCCAACCAAAACCCAGATTTTTTTTTTTTTAAATATGCTGTGCAAACAGTACAGTAATTCCACAACCAGCCTAGGAGGCCTAGTGAGCCCATCTGACTGGGCTCCATGCTTCTGGATTAGGAAGCAGAGTCTCACTTTTCCAGTTCCAGTTTCTCTCCTGGCCCCCGGCTCAGTCCTTGTCTTCACCCCTCCTTTTCCTCCCCGGAGTGTCAGGACGCTGTGACAAAGCTGGGCTGTAATGAGGCACATTATCCCCGTGGTTGGAGGTGGATGTGTTTTTAATGGCTTGTCTATTCTCCGTCAGTCATGTGCTGAGATGGAATGGTGGGATAGATCTACATGGATGTGAGAGGAGAATATGGCTCTCAAACTGGAAACATTTTTCATGCTGGGAAAGGAATTTCCTAGGGCATGCTTCGTTTGGGAAGTAAAATTAAAAAACCTCCACATTCTTGTTGTAGAAAGGTCTTGTGCCCCTGACTTGGTCTTTTCCAGAGTTTAATTAAAATGAATGTTAGTAGAGGAGTACTTTCCTTTTCTTGCAAGGCTTTTTCAGTGTTCTCTTCAGCTGCATCATTTATCCAACACCCCAGGCGAGGCTGCAGGACAAGAACAAGAAAAGGTTACTAAACCTTGGCTGTGCCTCAGTTTTTTTGGGGACCCTTTCATAGGTCCTAGTTCAGAATATGAGAAGCACTCTTCCCTCACCCTCCAAAATCTGCCTGGAGCGCAGCACTTCTTGCAAGAGTGAGTTAAAGTTATCTAATAGTGAACGCCAAAAATTCTGTGAGGAAATGGTGGCCATCTATTTTTTGCAAAATTTTGCCAGAAATCCATCATGGTGAAATGCTAAGTCTCCTGCATAAATTCATTTGGAAGGTGGCAAGGGGTGAGGTGGGGAAGAATAGAGTGGTGTCTGCTCAGACGATGGGGTAGAGAAAACAGAATGTTTTATCTCATATTAAGTTTCAAGGCTTTTGAGCTGCCTTCGGGATGCTTCTAATTGAACCAGTGCAGTCCTGAGGAGACCCTGACAGTGCTGGCAGTGTTTTGTACACTTATCCTTCCTTTTCCTGAAGTCTTTTTCCATTGGGCTTAGCCAACGGATATCATATGCTAAGGTCATTTGTGTTGTAGCAGTGTGTGTGGATAATTATGGAGAGATTTAATCAGGCTCTAAGATTGGTAGGCTGTGGCCAGGGGCAGGTAACATTGGAGTAAAGTTTAGATGCCTAGTGAGGAAATGACAGGATGGTCCCATTCCATGTGTGTTAAATCCTGTGTGGGTTTTGTGTGTCTGTGGGGCTCTGGCTGTCTCCGGGGATGAAAGGGTGAAGCACATGTGTCTTTGTGGTGGGCTTCCTTTTTGATGTAGATCTCAGCTTTGCTTTGTTCTGTTTCATACAGAGGTGTTCCTGTGCGTGGCGTGCCATAAGCTGCTGTGTCAGATATTGGGTTTTCTGCTTTCAGGAGTGGCCTTATTTTTTCAGTTTCTCAATTTATTTATTTCTCTCTGTGTGTACACGCATTGTGTTGTGTGGTGTGTTTGCCCTGGGGTTCTGGCAGTATGTTGGTAGCATGGGATGCATATGACCAATTTTATGGCTGTTTAAGCAGCAGTGAGTGTTTTGACCTTTTCATGTGTCTCCATGAGGTTTCTGTGATGAGGTCTGGAGATTTCTGCCAGCACAGCTCTGCCTTTTAAGGGTCTGACTTAAATGGAGGAGCTGGGTTGGCACAAGCCCCTGATGCAGATTCAGCGTAGTGGCAGAACTGCCTTTTTTTCCTCTCTTTTTTTTTGTTTCCCTTTTCCTTTTTTTTCCTTGGCGTGGTTTTAAAGCTTTGCTACAAGGTGTAGTTTTTCCTAGATATTTCATTCCCAGTGCATATTTCTCTGTACATCGAGTATCTGTAGTGCATATCCATCCGTCTGTACCAGGAGATGGATGTGTAG
Organism: Corvus hawaiiensis; assembly: GCF_020740725.1. Taxonomy (NCBI): domain Eukaryota; kingdom Metazoa; phylum Chordata; class Aves; order Passeriformes; family Corvidae; genus Corvus; species Corvus hawaiiensis. The sequence goes on from NC_063234.1 coordinate 2,732,376, forward strand.
CTGCAGAGGTCTCATCTCTCGGTCAGCGGTGTTGGTTGAACAAGACTCCTGTTGCCTGGTCTTGCAACTTGCAGAAGAATCCTTTGTCTAGACCTGTGTGAAGCCAGCAAAGGGTCTTAACCAAAAGCTGGAGGGAGTTGTGACAGCTGGAGCCCCCCCACTAGAGCAGGGACCATAAAGGCCTCAGTCACTATCCTTTACTCTCTTTTAAAATTTTCGTTTTTATATCCTCCTTGTTCATGCTTGGATGAGTAATTGACTGTCCATAAGGTCTTTCACCTTCCTGCCACTTCCCAATGCTCTTTCTTTTCTTGAGCCCTATAACTTCTCCGTTTTACTTATTTTGTATCCTTCACGGGGTGTTCCACCTTCCCATGCAGGGTTTGTTGTGCTTTGCTTTCTCTCTGCACCAACACGGCTTTTACTTGTGTAGGTGTCCTGTTTCCCTACCTGTCTCATTTCATCCACCATTACTGGCATGCAGCACAACCATTACATTCTGGGGTATTTCTAGAAATTAAAAATGTGAATAACCTGATGGGGTTGCAAAACAGGGTCCTAGATATCCACCATCAGTGCCAAAGCCTTTTTCTTGGGCTCAGCCTCTGGTGCCTGGTGCATGTTCTCCTGTGGGACTGATGTGGCTTCAGTGTGTCTGTGGCGCTGCTCTCCTCTCCCGTGTGACAGACAGCTCCCTGCTTGCCTCACATCAGGATGCTCCACTCGCACAGAATTAATTCAGACGCAGCCCTGAAGGCTTTGTTGGTTGCTATTTCCAGAAGAGGAGGGTGGGTTTGACTGTGTCTGTTTCTAACCTTTTTTCTCTAATGCTGAACCGAGCAACATTTCACAGCGCTTTGAGATTCCCCACCTGTGTGCCAGACATCTGTGCCCTGAGCAGGACTGGCTGTGAGCAGGGCCCAGGAGAGCCAGAGCTGTCCTTGCACGCGTGTGAGCACACCCACACACCCAGTGCTGCCGTGTTCCCACGGTTCAAGTCCCAGCAGCACTTCTATGAAGTAGCTGGAAGCCAGAAGCAGCATTCTGGGTACTGACACACAAATGAGCACATGAGGCCTCCCACTTTATTTCACAATGCCTCCCAACCCAGTGCTGCCACAACATGCAGCTCGCTCAGCTGGAGGAAGGTTTAGCCAGGTCAAGTGTGCAGCCGAATCAAAGAACCCAAATTGCTGCGAGTGGAGCGGCGCGGCGCTGGCGCGGCTGGAGGGAGGACGTGGGCTTTTAGGTGCTGCCCAGTGGTTGCTGTGCTGTGCTTTATGGCCACCTGAAAGGCTGCAGGAGTAGGGCTGGAATGTGTGTCTTATCCTAAAGTCCTGCCTCCTGGCAGTAGTAACCTTTATGTGTTAATAGGGTATATCCTATGGTGGGTGTAGCAGAGAGGTTCTGAGTTTATTCCCTGGCAGTGGTGTTCAGACTGCAGGATGGATTTATTCTTGATGCAAACTGACACAAGAAATACTGTTGGAAAATTTTTGCCTGAGAACTGAGGGTTCAGTTGTTTTCCCATAGAATATTGAAGTCCTGTTTTCTACTTGATGTCCAAGAATTGTTTTAGAGATGCTCCAGTAAAAATTTAGAAGTCCCTAAAACAAAAACATTGACGTCTTGGGGCAGTAGCTCGGTTAAGAAGCCTTTTACAGCTTAAAAGTTGGACTTCAAAAGTGACACCAGCCTGAATGAAATCCCATGTACCTGGGGAGATTGTCAGTGTTTAAGCAAACATCAGCAGTTTTTCTCAACCGTGCAAACAGTTCTACAGATGTTGTAGATCGAGAACAAAGCAGCAGGTACGTGCATGTGTGTTGGACAAAGAGCGTGCTGTGAATGATCTAATGGTGTTGAGTCAACCATGGCTCTCTCTTGCTGCAGAAGAGTTCCTAAGTTCCTCAAGTCAGTTCTCTTGAATTAGGGAGGGAATTATATGCAATCTCTGCTTTTGAAAATCGCTGCCTAAAATATTTAAACCTCTGCCTCTCCCTCCATTGTCTGGGCTGTCTCGCTTGCCTCTCCATTTCTGTGGTTTCAGGCTTGGGCGTGTGTTCTGCCCAAACAGTAGTGTGCTTTGAAGATGCGTGTAAACACCGCTTATTTTTTGGATGTGCTGGGAGCCCGACACCTGGTCCCTGGCAGGCTGAGAGCCCAGTTATCGCTGGCTGGGGCTGGCTGACCCGGGAGGGTGTGTTTGCACTTGCTGAGAGGCGCCTTTGGATCGGTGTTGTAAAAGCATCTGGAGGCGTCTGCGCCAGGCTGCTCCAAGCGTGTCCGGGCAGCGCAGCAGCCCTGGGCTGGAGCCTCTCGTTCCTTATCTGCACCCCCAGCACCAGCACTGCCAGAGCAGGGGGGCTCCAGAGCCACAGGCATTGGGTGTCTACAGAGATGCAGTGTCCAGTCTCACTGAAAACTCACCTTAGGTTCATCTGCCGGCAGAGTAATTTCACCGAAGCGAAGGGTTTGAATGTCCCCAGTGCCGTAAGGAGTGGGCTGGCTCTTACTGGGGATCACTGGTGATTGAACTCACATTGCTGACTCAGCTGGCCAGACTGCTTTGCCATCACATGAGGAGCTGTGTCTCCATGTGTGAAGTATTAAGACAGAGGTTTTTTTTCTAAAAAATATTTGGCTTGGTTTGGTTGTTTTGGTTTTATTTTAAAGCACACTTTGGACTTGACACTGTAATTCTTACTTAAGAGGGAACTGTCGTGGAAGAGTTACAGCAAAACCAATAGGAGGATCTTGGAAAAAATAAGACAAAAATGACTTATACTGGATTGTGGAGAATCTACTGATAGAATCCCATCAATTACTAGGCTGATCTATTTTAGCTGAGTGGCCGTAGAGCACTTAATTCAAATTAATCTTCACATACAGGAAGCATTACTTTAAAATGTAGGAATATAGCATGTTTTTGTTTGAAGTCTGTCAATTAAAGCATGTGTGCTAATGACACATTTTATTAGATAATATCTACTTTGCATATGTTTTGTGTATCTGGGTAATGTGTATTATGAATTAATAAATCAGCACCAGTTTTTTAATGCCATTCCACTCTCTGTCTCTAATACAGGCAGTGTATATTCTTGGAAAATAATTTCAAAGAAGCAGGTTTGCTCTGAAAAGATGTGCTCTGGTCCCTTCCCTCCTCCTTTACACCTTGTGCAGTCTTGTATGCCTTACATTTCATTGTCAGCATAGAGATTCAGACTCAAATCATTACTGAAATCACCTGCTCCGTATCTTCTGGAGCACCAGAGGTTAATCCGAAGGTTTGGGGCTTTGGAGCCGGTTCTACAGCTCCCACTCAAGCAATCAGCCCACAGTAATTGGAACCAGTTCACCCACAAACCACAGCAGACTCTGTGTAATAGACTCCTTCCTGTGTGTTGACTGGCAGTAGTGGCAGAGACCAGGGACAGACTCTGAACCAGAATGTCCCAGTGCTGAGGCAGAGTGGCTTCACCAAGTTAATGGCCTTAGCTGGTATTTACAGGACTGTGCTGACTCTGAGACCCTGTAGTTCTGCTACTTGAAGTATTTTCATTTTGCTCATTAATGAGGATTTGGTTTAGTAGACATTTGGTGCTCTGATCCTGGTGGACCTCACTGAATGGGGCAACTGAGAGCTGGCTTCAGACTGAAGGGGTTTTGTCTGTTGGTCACTACATGCAAGATTTGGTTTTAAGGTTGTGGTAGAGATCTACCACAGAGATCTTCTCTTCCTGTATTGTCCTTTTTTGTTTGTTTGTTTTTTTAACAATGAAGAAATATGTCTAAGGTTGGGATAAGGATCAGCCTTTTTTGCTGATGCAAATTCAAGGACCGTAAGCTTGGCCTCAGAGTTAAATCTGACGCAGTTCATGGGGTGTGCAGCTTTCCTTGGCGTTGGGGACTCCTGCTGGCTGATAGAGACTGGCCCCTCTGCACTGAGATAACGATTTTACTTTGACTTTTGGTTGGATGAGGTGACGAAAACACTGATACTAATTCGAGCTCTGATCCTGTCAGTGTGTGATGGACAGAGCTCTCTGGGAGCCAATGGGAATTCCCATGTGTGGAGCTCTTATCATCGCCTCCATCTATGGTTTGGTTGCTATCATGTAAGATTGGGCTTCTCCGAGCAGTGGATGCATATTAACACAGCCTGATAAGCTGCAGAGACATATGTGCTGTGAAATGAGGCAGGTCCTGCCGTCCTAACTCAGGCAGTCTTGTTCTAACAGTCCTGTTTAAAGAGTCAGGGAAAATGTACCCGAGGCTGGAGATTCTATGGGTATGTAAAAATTGCAGCATCATTCTGTATGCTGGAGGTAAACAGCAAAGTAGCTAATCAATAACGTAGGCTCTGGCTTTGTTGTTTATTGATTTCAGTACAGTTACCTTTGCACATGCTTTGTAGAAAATGGGACTTTTATGTTTGGTTTTCTGTAGATTTTTTTTCTTTTTTCTTGAAGAAAAAATGGAAGCTGTTTGTGTTTTGGTATGAGAATCAGTGCCACTGGAAGCACAAGGACTGCTCAGGCTATAAGGATTAAAAGACAGCAGCAATATCAACAAGATAAGGTAGAGCCTGGTGCTTGTCTTTTCCTGGGGAAGACTTCAGTGATGGATTTGGGGGCCGCGGTACCCTGTGCTTTGTTCCTCGCCCGCTGTTCACTCAGTGGTATCGTTTTATAGAATAAGGTCATTGACTTGGATTGCTTCTTGGTTTCTCAACTCTTTTCACCAGCCAGTTTGTGTAATGTCTGTCTGAAACATTGAGTAAGGGCATTGAAATAGCAGACAGGATATCAAGTGTTCGGAAGTCTGGGTTAAGTATAACAGACAGTTCTGACTGGTGAAAGGGGAGCAGCCCCTGGAGCTCTCTCACAGCTCAGTCTCTGTGGAAACAGCAGACTCGGGGCTCTGCATCCCTGTTCCAGCTCTTCCCCTCTGTTCCCTCCACACCCATATAATTAATCGTGTGTGGGTGCACCTCTTTTCTAGATATGTCTTCCTTGTTTCTTAGTGGCACAGAATTGTATGTAATAATGTCTCTTTCTAAGGATTACATAAGTTGAAGATGATTTCTCCACTGGGAGAATTATGCAAGTTTAAACTGAAATGTATTTAGAAAGCTTTTATGTGTGTGTTTTCTGACTTGCAATGCAGAGGGTGATTTATTTGCATCCTTAATTGAACAACATCTGTTGGGGTTGGAAGAAAAACCATTTCATATCTTTTCACTGTCATATCCTGCATTTTTATTAAGTCCTCTACCCCCTCCACTTCCCACATTACCTGTGTTACAGGTGGTGATTTTTGTCCAGGTAGATCAGCCAGGCACTCATGTGGGACATCCTTCTGGGCTCTGCAGCACTGTTGATGCATATCTGCTGTAGTGTTTTCTTTCAGTTGTTGGATTTCAGGGAATCATGCAATCATTGAGGCTGGAAAAGACCTCTGGGGTCCTGGAGTCCAGCCACTGATCGCCACCTTGTCTAGAGACACTTGAGTGCTGTGTAAGAAGTCGTTGCCTTTATTACCATTAAAAAGTCTGAAATGCCTCTGTAATGCTGCTCTTGGTATTCTTTGACCATTTATTAAGGAAGTTCCTGCTGCCCTTGAGCAAAATCAAAGTTTGTGTCCCAGGAGAAGAAAGCACTGCAGTCAAGAGTGTTTATTGAACTTGAAGAGGGTGAAACAACTTCTTGTTTCAGTGTGAATTTCTGTGGGAGGCTCTTTGTGTGACTGAGTCCTGGCACCTGTACCCATTCCAGAGGGTGCACAGGTCTGGAGAGCTGTTCCTGCAGTTCCACTGGCATTGGGAGAGTCATTCTCTTTCCATCCCTGTGGAATGCTGGAGTGCTGCACTCATGGTGCTGGGAGCTGCTGTTTCCAGGATCGAGCTCACAAAATTAATTCTGCTGAGTAGTAAAAAACACAGGTTGCACAGGCATCCTGCTGCTTACTGAGACAGAAGTTGCAGTAGTACCAGTTAGAAGCAGTGAATTACTTTCAATAATTAAAAAACTAACTATTAAATTTTTCTAGGTTCGATATTTTTTCACCCTACAAATTCCTCAAGATTGTTCAGGTTTACCTCTTCATAGCAGTAAAATAAGTTTTATAGCTTTTATAAAGAGTAATGGACTAAAAAAGGCAGAAAATGCACAATATTAAGGCTAAAGTATGGTTTGATTTTGGTAACCTTCATTGATGTAGTGGATTTCAGACTTACACTTCTGTTATTGTGAATTATATGTCAAAGAGGCTTTTCTGAAGCACCATCATTCCACAGTTGGAAAACTTATCTGAGTTGAAAGGATAACAGTCATCCAAAAAAAAAAAAATTGCCATTCTTAACTCCCCACTGGCAGTTCCAGTTTATTCAGTGAATTATCTCACCCATGCTGGTATAATTTAGAAATATTCCTTTGAAATAACTGTGTTTAGAGTGGTGCAGAGCTGCTGGGAGAAGTAAATCAGCCTCAGAGGAGCACAGACTGCAGCATCAGGTCCATCATTGATATTTCTTTGTTCCCATTCAGTCACTAATAAGAAACAGGGCATGCAATGAGTCCTTGCACTAATATAGCCAAAGATTTACTTTCATTTGGCTTTTTGCCCTTTTCTTACCACAACAGTGGAGTTTTTTGTAAAACCAGGGGAGCCAAATAACCTTTGGGCCATATTTAGTGACAGACAGGGATAAAAGTGGAGTAAAGTGCTCTCTTTTCCTATCAGTGAATATGCAGAACTACTGCTCAAAGGTCTTGGCCCTCACAGCCTGCAAATTAGATACTCCTTTTCTAAAACCTTTATTTCTAAAAACATTTCTGTGACAATCTTTTTTTATAATGGATTCATTGATCTTTCTTTTGCCCTGTTGATTCTAGAGCAAAGGTATTGTATTGAAGACTACTGAGTTCTGAAGGAAAAAATTAAATTATATTTTTATTATTATATGGTTTTATACTTTTATTATATAAAATTGTGAATACAAAATAAAAGTAAATCAGTAATTTTGAGGGGAAAAAGGAGTAGAAGGAGTTGGCAGTGCCTTAACTACTCTTTGCTTGTATTTGTTGTATGACTTTCTTCATTATTTGTAGCATTAACTTACTCATGTGTCTTTTAAGTAAATTTGGTCTTTTTGCAGTTTTTTGGCAATTAACCTAGCTGTGATGAGGCTTGAAAGAATATCATCTGCACACCTGTTTAATGTTAAAGATGAGGCATTCAGTGCTTTGTGGCTTTAGCTTGAAATTCAAGTTGCTTTGAGTCATCCCTTTAGTCTTTTGTTTGGGTGGAAAAAAGGAGTGGCAGCAAAGGGCCTGCAGCTAAGAAATGAAAGAGTTGAATTAGGTTTTAGAAATGTTAGTCTTGGCATTTGGGCCATTTGCATTTGTAGAGATCGTCACGCTTCGCTTTAGTTGGGGTTGAGCAGTTCGGAGCTGGGGATGGAGAATGTTCCACGTCTCTGTCCCAGTCACTCCGCAGAGGTACTGGGACAGTGGGGAGGAGCTGGAGTGGGAGCTGTGGGCTCACTTTCCACCGCATTCCCTCATGGGGATTATTGCCTCACCTGTATTTCCATGCTGTGGTGCACAACTGACTCGTTTTTTTCCTGACAGCAGCTTCTAATTCTGTGACCCAGAGGACTCTCCACTCTTTAAATCACAAACTGAGTCCATGGGACACAAACTGCTACCAAAGAATCGCAGTGTTCTCTTTGTTTCCCTTGTTTTGGGTTGTTTTGTGAAGCTTCATGAGTTCCTGCAGCTCCAGGAGAAGCGACAGTGGCACAAGCAGAGGGGACAGCGTGTGGGGAGGTTCCCAGCAGGAACATCTTCCCTGGAATCATGGCTGAGAATTGTGTGAGCAGCCCAAGCTTGTGTGACATCACTGCACTGCTTAGTCCTGCACTTCCATTGGTGTACCCATGGTGAGCTTTAACTCCTGCCATTAGAGAAAAGAGAGAATATTCTAAATGTCCCTGTGCTCCACACCTTGAGGGTCTTTACCCAGTTCTCTTGGCCTGGGATGCAGCCAGGATAATCCATGTGGCATCAGTGCTGTCAGGGAAACCCTGCCAGGGTTCGATGCAGGGAAAGGGAAGAAGTTGGAGCTTCCCTGCCCCAGACCCTGCCATGGAACCTGGACTGCCTCGCTCCAGCCTCTGTGGTTTGACTCCAGTGAGGTCACTAGACTTGGTCCAAATTTATTAAAATGTATCTCAAAGTGGAAATCACTCCCAAATGTGGCCAGGTTTTCCTCACTGGCAATAATCTGAGGGTCACATTCTGCTGAGATGTTACAAGTGAAAATTTTAGTAATTGATGGGATTTCAGTGGAGGTTTTCCTTTCAGATGTCTATTTCAACATTTGAATTCTGCTCTTACAAATTTACATGCAAATTTATAATTTAGGTTTCTAAAAATTTTATCAAATTTGTCCTTGTTAGCTGGACTAATTTATTGGTGCAGTTTTCTCGTATTATAACTTGATTTGATTTCAGTGGAGTCACACAAAACTCCATATATTCCTTTGTTTCTAAGAGGGATGCTCATTCATATGCTTGTAAAGGAGCAGCTGGATCCCATCTTAGCAGATGTGAAACCCTTACATTGAAATTGCTTTACTTCTTGTATGTGGGTTTTGTCCTTGAAAAAATCTCTTATTAATTAGATCCCCCTCACTTTTGAACTTTTTTGCTCCCTCAGCCAAAATCTTAATTCCCTGTGACATCAGAATTAACTGCTGTAGACAATTATGATGTCACAAAGTCTCAGGGAAGAGAAATATGGAGACACACAGATCCTGCTCAAACCAATTTCTTAACTAAGAAAAGGTTGCTTGGGTTTTGTTTTCATTTTAAAACCAAAACCAGTTTTTGCCTCAGATTATCATGTCAAAGTAACAGTTGAGTTGGTCCAAATTCACCCTCAGCCGTCGTGTAAAGGCTTCTCCAATCTGTGATTCCTCCTTGGGCTGGGGAGAGCTGCAGCTTTGGGCGGTGTCACCGTAGGGCCAAAAGTGAATTGCAGCCCTGGAAAATTTGGTAAAGACCAGCAGGGCAGAGCCATGTCCCGAAGGAGAAGTCTGCAGAAGTAAATTCGTAATTACCAGCTCCGTTGCTCCTCTTCCTGCTGGTTTGGACACACTTGGTAGCGCTTCTTTTCCTTCTTTTTTTTGGAGGGGGTGTGTGGTGGTGTTTTTGTTGTTAGGTTTGTTGGTTTGGGTTTTTTTCTCCAAGCTCCTTCTCTAGGCTCTGTGCCTGAGTGCATCTCGGGATTTCCCTTTTGCTGAATGAGCTGCTTGTTTGAGAGGGAGGAAGTAAGGTCCCTTCTGGATTAGGAGGGAATGGGGGTGGAGGGTGGGGAAATGTCCTGTTTCATATGCAAAGCACACTGAACTGAAAAAACCCCACATGAAAACCTTTTAACAAAACCATCCATGTCACAGACTGGCAGAGCAGCTGCTGGCTTTGTTAGGGAGAATATTAATGTTTCAAAGACTTACAGAACCTTTTAAAATGAGATAAAGAATTGATTTTATTTTTTTTTTTAAGATACAAGATGAGGTAAAAAAATATCTCCTTATCAATATCTGTGAATGGAATGTGCAAATCAACTGATGTGACACCAACTTCTACACCAAAGTGGTGAGATGTTGTTATGATCTACACTCTTCTTTTGGAGACTGGAATGCCAGAATGGCCCTGATTCTCCAGGTGCTCATGTGTACATTGGTGTAAGAACTCTCACTTGAAAAGCAGATTATTGAGAGGAACTCCTAGAACCGGTTTTTACCATGTGGAGAGGTTGTGTTCCTGACTCTGAGTCTTTACCCACTTTAAAAAAACCTCATCTGGCCTCCTTGGAGCAGAGCTTCTGCCAGGCTGGATTCATCCTGCACACCTTGGGTCATTTGGGATGGGAATGGCAGATAGTTGTGCATTTTCCTTGACTGTAGTTGATCTTAAGAGTCAAAGTGTTTCTTTGCTGCTACAGGTCTGGAGGCTTGCTCAAACCTTCCTTAAATGCACACTAAGTTTAGTGGTAGAGAGGGACAGACACTGATACTTTTTATCCTATGGTTATTGAAATGAAGGTATGGGAGTTTTCCAAGTAGAAATGGCTTCTCTTGGTTGTAAACCCATTTTTTAGAGTAACTGGGAGCTGTATGGATGAGCAGACAGTGATCATGGGTTAAATAGTAGGGAAATAGAACAGATATAAAACATTTGCTGTAGTTCTGAATATTACTATTGGGTAGTAACTGATTGCAGAGAGTTCTGTTCTAATGTTCCTCACAAAACCATGTTGAAAATCTCTGCTGGAAATTTCTATTTCATTCAGAAACTGGGCATTGTTTTTGTCTTATAACTTAGTTTATGTTACTGAGCTGCCTTCCTGTACAAGGAAGTGCTTGTGTAATGCCCAAGCCATTCCCATTCCTCACTGAATGATATGCAAATCTAGTCAATTAAGCAGGGGGGATTTAATTAGCAGTTTAAGTTCATGTGTGAAGTGTCTTGCCTTAATTACTTAACAGTTTTGTTGCAAATTTGCTAAGGTTTTTTTTTTTTCCCACAGAACTATCAAAACTGTGATTATATTTATTTATTTATTTTATTTTTTTGGTAACATTTTCCAATCCTGAGCATTGTCCAGTGCCTCTAACCTCTGTGTGCATGTGTCCCCCTCTTTCTGCAGCTCTTTTCAAAACTGGAGGGACAGAGCAGAGCTATGGTTATTGTCTCAGAGCAGAACAACACATAGAGGAAAGAAAAGAAGGAACTTTGGAGTGAAAAGCCATTTATTTGTTGTTTTTTTGCAGCTAGGTGACACCATTATAGTATCAGTAGCAGCCTGAAGGAGCCCTCAGGACCATGTCGGGGGTGGATGCTGTGGCTTTCTGGCCCAAGGGTTTGATTGCAGCCTGATCCAGGCTGTGGGATGGAGCCATCCTGAACTCTGATCCCTTGAAGAGCCTTTCTTGATGGACTGAAGGTGTCCATCTGTTTGTCTCTCATGGCAATGTGCCAGTTGTGATCCTTTTCCTGCTCCCTGGCTCCAGTTTTGGATCTGTGATGTGCATGCATGGAGGAGAGGCTGGTGAGGAACAAGAACATTTTCACATCCAAGGGCACTGCACCAGATTTACAGGTGTGATCCAGTGATTTTTTTAAAGGGTCTGTTCTTTAGGATTGACATAACTTTTTGATTTCCCTTCACTACCTTGTGAAATTTTGTCTTCCACAAAGCACGAACTGCCTTTAACTTCTCTGGGTAGTTGATGCTGTAGTGGTGACATCCTGGGTTTAGAACTTTCAGACTTGAAAATGGGGTTTCTGCTACACGGGAGTTTGAGACACATGGGTAGGAAAGTACTGCATTAGTTCTAGTGACTAATTCTCACATCTGGGCATCTTGTAGAGAACAGATTTTAAATAATTCAATGCACAGATTGAATTGTCTGCAGTAGGAGCGTTGTTAGAATCACTTCAGTCAGCAGACTTCCAGTCTGGGCAAAAGGCTGGGGTGCTCATGTTACCTTCAGGTCCTTGGGTTAAAGGATCCTGTTTAAAGATTTACTGTAGCACCCTGTGATGGGAAATTCACCCTTTTAATAATTCTCTTTATGAAGACAGGACTCCTCATTTCATGTAACTGCTCTTTATAAATTGCTTTTGTGAAACAAAGTGATCAAAAAAAAGAATAAAACCACTACACTTCTTACAGGCAGAGACTGAAATCCTGAGTTATCTCCACCACCCAACCCCCAATATTAGTGGAAATGCCAAAGAATACTGTAATACAAAGCACTTCTCCCTCTCCATGGCACGCAGCACATTTCATATCAGCCTGTTGAGGTCTTACTTCCTAAGTGCGATGTAAGGGGCTCAAGAAAGCAAAAGTTACCAAAGAGCATGGAGTGACCTGACCTGTTTGGTTTCCAGAGGTGTAAACGATGTGATTCAGAGTTTTCATTTTGCTTTTAAATTTCATACCACTTCTAAAAATAGAATAATAAAAAATACCCACTTTTAATTGGATGTGTTCATTCCTTCATTTTTTTCTTGTGCTTTCCCAAGCTACGTTCTGGAGGCATTTTCTGCAAATTTATTATTATTACTAATCTTATTAAGATCCTGCATTGGTACCAGGATATTTTTAAAGAGAATTTCTTTCCAGTTCAGCCAGGGCAACCCCTTTTGTTGAACCTTCTTTTGGATAGTGTTCCCATGTGCTGCAAAGGCGCTGACACATGACCTCGTTACACATAGAAAATCCTAAATGTCCTGCCCCTTGCCAAACCTATCACAAAACTACCCATCACCCCCTTTTCAGGATCCCAGATGGTAAATAGCAGCAGGAGGTGAAAGGGGAGCTTTGTCTCCATTCTGAGGCCTGTTTTAAGTATTCTGTGTCTGTCTGTATCCCTCTGCTTTTCCCACTCTGCCCATAAATTAGCAAGCCAGCTTTTCTGACGAGGGAAGACAAAATGTCCATAAGCTGCAGTAACATCACCTACTCAACAGAATGTTTTTGAACAGTTCCATTTATTTGCTTGTCATCTCTCTTCGTTTTGCTAGAACCTCTGCCTGCCCTGCCCACTGCAGCACTGAGGGAAAGGCGGCTTTCCCCAAATACCAGGCTGCAGTTTATAATCTCTGTGCCACATTGGAGTTTACCTACAAACGAAAAACCCGAACCCAAAAAAGAAAAACCCTACAAAGATCTGCCTGTCTGGTTCCAGTGTTTTCATAAAGCCAAAGTGACAGGAGGAGCAGCAGTTCCTGCTGGATGGGGAGTGCTGGGAGCAGCTGGGAGCTGAGTTAGGAGGGGATTTCTCAGGCAGGCAGTGAGGGGAGCAGGGATATGGGCAGGGGATTCAGCAGCAAATCTGGGACCGTTTTGAGGAGCTGTGGGGATGCACCAAGCAGGATATTGTCTCTGCACACTTCCCATGGAGTTCCCCTTGCTGGCAACAATTTCCTGTCGCTTAGTGCAGGAAAGATGTTGTTGACTTTTGTGCAGGGGGGAATTGTGTGGTGTAAGCTGTGCCGCCCTCTGGACCAGCCCTGGCAGGGTCTGTATGGAGGCAATAGCTGGGTACTCGCTGTGGGTTTGGGCTGGCAGGGGTGAAGGACGTGTGGAATTCACACATGAGCATCTCTAAAAGCCAGATGTCAAACTGACCTAAACATGCAAGAATAGGAGACTTGGTGGTTTCTGTGCCCTGCTCTGTGCAGGTTTCACACAGTGGCTCCAGTAGCACTGATTTGTGCTGCCCGAGTACATGTCCTTGTTTGTTGGCACAGGTTGTTTGTTTTTCCTTAATTAAGATACTGCATTCTCCTTATTCTCCCTTATAATTCCCCAACCACCCTGCATTCATCCTGAACCTGGAATCTGGCAGCTTTGTCAGTCTGGGATTAGTCTTTCCTCTGACCTGGGCTGTAGCTGAAGTAATGACTTTCCAGTTTCAGCTGACTGGAAATCAGAGACTGGTGAACTGAAATACTGAAGGCTTAATGAATTCCCTGGATTCTCTGGTGGTTTTTTGGTACATCTTTATTTTAAACTGTTGAATATTAATAAGGAAAGGGGAGTGGGAGTGCAAGGCCTATTTACTGTCTAGTACTTGAAAGGGATATTCTTTTTTATTTGTTTGTTTCATTTTATGTTGCAAATATTGTTGTAGAAATCCTGTATGTTTGCCAAGTTCCTACCTAGCCTTCGGATGCCAAGTTGTTGTCAGCTGGGAAGCTGCTAGGAGGGATTTAAAGCAATATTACCTCTTTTGCAAATGTGGCTCTCAAACCAAGAGTGAGTCCACCTTTGACCATTTTTTAATGAGCCTTCATTTGTAAGTTATGAGGAGAACGATGAAGAAGAGAGAGAAGAGCTCATGTGTCGTTTGCTCCTTTTTTCTGGGTGAGATTACTCTGCTTTTCACATTGTAAATTAATTAGCAAAGGTTTTTTCCTCCTCTGAGATCTTCTGTGTTTCTCCTGACCTGTAATTCTATGTATAGTCATCAAGTAAACTAGATCTGATGGGCTCAGTTCTGACATGTTGTGTTTTGACAGCACATTTTGTTCATACTGACTCAATACTTTTGAAGCTGTAGTTGCTTGGTCACTTTAATTTGACATATACTTAGTTGCTGCCAAAACTCCTTTTGGCTTCTGCCCTAACACCAGCCTACTGTTCCTGTCACCTTCTTTGACTGTCACTGGTGCTTTTATGGCTGCACAATGTGCAACAACTCACCAGGGAATCAATCTGCCTGAAAATTAGTTGTTATATAAGGGAGAGTCACAAAAATTAACTGAACAAATGTGCTGTTGAGTGCCCAGCAAAAGCACTTTGGGGTCGGCTGGTTTGTTTGCTGGGGTTGTGTGTTACTGTTTGAGATTGCCAAAGGTGTTAGAGTTTCACTTAAAAGTAGGGTGTGTTCATGTTGATGGTTTATCCTTTATCCTAAATCCAAAACCCATAAATAACAGACCAACAATGGTGGGTGTGTGGGTTAGAATCAAATAGTACTTCTCTAAGTACATCTGTAATTTGTTAAACTTTTGTGTAGTAGATATGGCTGCTAAAGCTTAGGTCAATGTCTTAAACACCTTATTACGCTGTTGCTCTAAACCAGGAGCTTCTGGGAATGCATTTTTCAATTTTTTTAGAAAGGCTTTTGATGGATGAAGCTGTAAAATGAATAGAAATAGTGTCTCCCTCTTCCTTTTTCCTCCTACTCAACGCTCACACACAGTCAGCCCTGGGGTCTTTTCTTTCTGTGTGGTTGGCAGAACAGAGGAAAAGAGAGAGAGCAGGAGACTGTCTGGGCCCCTGGTGCTGTCAGGAGAAGAATAGCCGTGCTGTTACCGCTAAATCCAAAGGGACAGCCTGGGAGATGTGTGCTGCAGCAGCCAGCGGGCTGAATTAGTGCCATTTAGGCACTGCTAAGAGGCTAATTGAGTCACTGGTACTTGCTGATTAAACCAGCAAATCCAATAATGTATGGATGTGCATGTTTGGGTTTGGTTCTGTGTTCCCTAGAAAATAAGCACGCTGAGTTTGCTGTAACCCCTTCCACTTTGGTCAGGTTACTCAGTAGCTTAAGGAATATCAAAATGTCAAAATGAATGTTTTGGGAAGAGCTGCCTGTATTCCTGTATTCGATTCTCCTCCTCCTTTTTGCAGTAGGATTGGATGAGAAAACATTTAAGCAGTTCCATTGCCAATGGCTGAACTCCACCAGTTTTAAAAACACTGCCTTAAGTGAGCCCTTGGTTTAATGTGGGATAATCTGAACTGGGAGGTGACAGAAGGTAAAGAACTGAAGCCATCTCTGGTGGGTGATACATCCGTGCCACGTGGGGATGACAAAGCCTGTGTTGGAATTTTGGTTGGCAGCTATCTCCAGCCACCCCACCTTCTCAGAGGTGTGTTAGTAATGCACAGGTGGTGCTGGCACTGTGTAATAATGAGGATTAGAATGTGGGTAAAGAGAATTCCTGTTTTCAGTGGGTTATAAGGGGAGTTCATTGAGAGTCTGTAAAGCTGACCTAAACTTTAATACACGCTTGCCGTGTATTTTCTACTCCATTGTCACTCCTGAAATGTGCCCACAGGCAGGCCCTGCTTCACTTTTGCTCACAGTGGTTGTTACAATGATTGTGGCTTGATTGACTTCAGCAGAATTATTCCTAATTTGCAGCACTCTGACTGGAGAGCAGAATTAGATTCTTGTGTTTTTCTTTGAAGTATGCAGAGCTCTCAGGGAGGCTGTTGTGCTGAGGGCATATTGCTTTCAGTGATTCTTTTTAATTTCGTTTTTAACATTTAAGAAGAATAAGACGCCTCTCAATCTAAAGCAGAAGGACTTGTATGAAAAAATAGTGAGACTCAGAGGCGAATGGTGGGTTCAGAACCTTGTGAGTCACTGCGGGGAGATTGACAGTTTGGGAACATGAACGCGGAGGAGTGAGGATGGGATGCTCAGGGGCTGATGAGATAAGGGAGTCTATGGAGTGGTAGCACAGGGGTCAGCAGCAGCGTGCATCTCATTCCAGAGTTAAACTCAGGCATTGGGAAATGGCATTCCTTGATGGCAAACACAATCTGACAGTTCTCAGCTAGCTACAGTATTCACCTCCTCCTCCTCCCCCCAACTGCGGAGCAGTGGGTGCTTGGGAGATCGTGTCTGTTCTTGCCTTCAAAGCAGCAACAAGAAAATATTTAAAGCCACAAGCACACCTTGGAGGCTGAGCAGGGTAAGTCAGGTTAGCGAGACATTTCTGCACTTTAAAACCCGTGTCCCTGTTGAGGCAGCTCTGTCCTTGGGGCAGTCAGTCTGGTTTAGCTCCTGCTCGGGGATTACGACGCTTTACTTGATATGGAGCACTTCACTTCTGTCTTTCTTCTTTGTCTTTCTTTCTTCTTTCTGTGTATGTGAAAGAATTTCCCTCTGTTCGTGGGCAGGCCTGAACTGGATCAGCCCCTGGAATTAACTACATAGGAGTTCATTCATCCCTCCTCTGGAATGACTTGGTGTTTGCTAGGTATAACTTGTTCATGGGTGGTGGTATTGTTATTACCAAAGGTGCAGGGAGGTAATGCTGCCTCAGTGGGTAGGGCAGAAGATTGAGGCAAGAGCAGGTTTTTATAGTCCCAGCTCCTGACACCACTTAACTGGGTGACCTTGGGCAAATTACTTCCCTGGCAAGTCACCTCACTTCTCTGTGAACAGGACTAACAATATTTACCTCCCTGCCCAACACGGCTCTTAAGAGGAATTTGGTGAAGCATTTTACATATAGACAGGAGTGTGTTACTGCTGAGAGTTGTTGTTTCTTTATGAATATGTATGAAAGGTGCCAAGACGTTACCTCACCTTGGCCTTCACACGTTACTCATTACAGGCTTGTGGTTGCTCTGAATTTAGGCAGTGGCAGAGACAGGGAGTGTTGTCCTCAGAAGCTGGTGACGTACTCAGAAGAGAAAGTGCCAAACAATTTCTCCTCTAATTAGCACTGTGTTAAAAGAAAAATGTATTTATTGTGAACGTGCAGTCCTTCTGGTGACATTTTAGGGATGGGGCCTCGGAAGGCTCCTGTCAAACTAAGCCTGTATTGTTTTTCTGTAGACCTTTTTGTGAGATCCTACAGTGCAACTCATACTGCTGAGGGAGGAGAAATAATGGTGAAACACGTTGTGCTATAGTTTTATTTTTGATTCCTGACAACTGAGCTTTGACAGGGAAATCAAGAGCGCAGCCCCACGAGGAGGTTGCACAAGTGCCGTCTCCAGGGTGTCACTCCTCTGGTGGCAAGGAAAACTTCCTCTTTTAATCAATTCCTCAGTGCAGCTGCTCTGAAAGGGTGCTCAGAGCTGGGAGGGCTTCCAGTTTGTAACAGAGAGACGTGATCCTCATCTCATTGGATCTTTTAAGCAGGGTGGGGAAAGGGCAGGAGTGCTGTAAAGGAGATCATCATGGATCTGGGATGTGGAGGGGGAATGTTCTTAGGCAGAAGCTGAGGAACACAGCCTTGTGTAGTGGCACTGGTGCCCATACAGCCAAACCCTGCTTATTTTATCATAAATGTATGTTCCCAGCTGCCACACGAAGAATTTGTAAATTCATTTTTAAGATTTTATGGATGTTATTCTTGAGCTCTGCCAGTATTTAATTCCGTTTCTGTTGTGCTGTCTATGAAAAAAAAAAAAAAGGAAGGAAAATTTTTGATGGAGTTGCCATAGGACTTTATGTTTTGGTTGCAGCTGTTGAAAGGCAGACAGACCTGAGTACCAAGTGCTTTGTAATAACATCCCAGCCCTGCAGTCCAGAGGTCTTCTCAGGTGATGTGACTCAGTGGTATAATGACAGCTCTCAGATAACATCTGTCCCTGCTCAGAGCCAGCAATCTTAGATTCAGTCTGCTGTGTTGGCACGGCAGGTTTGGGTCAGAGAGAAACCTGTCAAAGTTCTGATCTGAATAGAGAACTGGGCTTCGTTCTCTTCTGACACCTTTGGGTTTGTGCTTTTTGGCCAGGGCGTTAACACTCGTCTCTAAAAGCTCATGGTGTTCATTCCACGTGGTGGATATGAGGAATTAAAAAGTGGATATGTGACATGAAGAAACATAAAAGGCTGTAGAGCGGGTTAAGCGTTGCTGTTGTTCTTATCAGTCTGTAAGAAGTTTCTGGAGTGCTACAGTTCGCTCTTCCACAAGTCTTGTCAAGCTGAATGGTTCAAGAGATGCAGTGAATTTTCACACATTTTAGGGGAGGTCTATGATGAATTAATTGGGGTTTATTCACTAGTAAAACGTTTGGTGGTCAGTTTTCTCCCCAGTCCTTACGTGAGTGGATTTCTGTGCTGGCTGAGAGTGGGGCACACACAGTTCCTCAGCTCCCCATCCTTTTTCTGGGACTCGTTCTTCCAACTGCTTTTCACCTTCAGTTCATCTGGGACTTCCTGGAGGAGCTCTTTACTCAAGGTGTTTTAGTGCAGACTGTGATAAAGGCTGATGGAGGAGGACAAATTGCTTGCTTTGGTCACAGAAATACTTTTGTTTCTAACTTACCACAGGATCTGTAAAGTAGAAGTGCTTCATATGATCAGACAATGTCCAGTCTTTGAATGAACCCCCTGACACCTTCCCAGCCAGCTCCTTGTGCACTTGGTGTCTGAGGTCTCTTATTTCCTTATGCCATGTTGGCCTTAGCTGAAATCTTTGAAAGAAACAATGGTATTTTTTCTGTATCCATGTGAATTCTGGGCAGATCTGTATCTTCATTTGCATACTTAGAGATTTCACGTGGGGTTTCTCAGTTTTGTGGGTGTTCACATTTGCAGATGCAGCTTCTGTAAGTGTGTGTGTGTTCTTATGAAATTCTGTATCGGTGTGGTTAAACTGAAAATGCTTTACCTGGTAAATCAATGAACATGTAAGGTCAACCGTTTGTTAAGGTTAAAAAATTCTTAATATAAATCATTATTTACAATTTCGGCCCCATATTCAGATTATTGTTTGGAGAAAGAAAAGTTACTTTCAGTGGTGGAAGATGGAATGAAACTCAAGCTTTTTGTTAATTTTTGGTTTTTGTTAATTGAGGACAGAACATAGCATTTCCAGATTGCAAGCAAGGTGCTACATACAAAAGTCTGGTTGATTTTCACTAGAGGCAGGAATTGCTTGCTGGATTCTGTCCATTTTAAGGTTTGGGAGGTTTTGTTGTTTGTCATGTCTCTGTGGGCTCTTCTACCCCTGACACAGCCTTGATCCTGGAAGGGCTGTGTGAGCACAGTGGGGTGACCTCTATTAAACAGCCAGGTGTTGTGGCTGGTGGGGACTGTTGGAAGGTTACAAAATTTGGTGTGACCCGTTCCTTTGTCCTCGCCTTCCTCCTGACCCTGACTTGCTAATACTTTAAAAATCATAGGTTTGAAAAATTTTATTTTATTCATTTTAAAATTGCATTATCAGTAGGCATCAGGTAGAGGATTGGTGTAGATCAGAACTTTCCACAGTAGTAAAAAAGGTTCACATAAAGAAACACTTCATTTCGTGGTTTGAAACACAAGTGCACTGATTGATACTTCCTCCCTGTATTTGTGGCTGACTTCATCTTGTGACATTCGGGGAGATCTGTGTCACTTAGCACCTGATTCTGCTGTGCAAAGGTCAGGCAGCTTTCACAGAGGATCTTTTTGGGATGTATCAGGGATACTTTCCGATATTCTTACACTCATACACACTTAAACTCATGGCACCTGTGCATTCCCTTCTACTCAGCTGACAAAGGGAGTTGAGTGTAAGTGAGAAATAGTTTGTACACTTACTAGGAGTAGCATTGCCTGGAAAGCACCACTGGAACAGTGCAGATGCTTACGGGAAAGGTCTCCAGGTTTGAGGTTGGAATTCTTACCTTTGAAAGCAGGAGAGGAATTTGAATACGGGCAATTACTCTATATTAAATGTGCTTTCTTAAAGTGCTTGAAGATGTACTGACATGAATGGCTCTGTAAAAGGGTGAGTCTATGGCAATAAAAAAGGAATTTTGCAGATTTCTGCTCTGTGTGAGGGCTGATTCGACTGGAATGGATTTGTTTAGTTGAAGTGGTTCTTGTTTGAGAAAATTAGAAGGGCTTCATTCCTGTCATAACAGAATTGGGTCACTGTCTTTAACTGGGTCATAGGAGTTTCCAGCAAGAGTTGCCTCTTACCATGTTTGATGAGGGTAAAGTATGAAGCAGCCCAGTCCTGTTAACTCTTAGAAGGTGGTGTGTTTTCTGCCTGAAGTAGTTGAGAGAAAACCGCATGCCCTCCGAACGAAATGCCAGGTACTGCACTACCCATGTTTTTGGTAACTGAACAGGGAGCCAGGTTTTGGCTTCTGTTGTGGCCCGAGGCTCTCCTGTATCTCACTGAAGGAGAGAGAAAATGCAAATATGTAAGGAGCTGTGACCTGCGTGCTGTGGGCTCATCTATTCCAAAGAATCCTGCTCTAAAATTACTGCGTTAGTGAAGCACTGGGTGAGTGTGGGAAGGCTTTAGGAGTTACGGAGCAAACCCCCTCTCATTAGGGAGAGAGGGAGAGTCTCCCCATTTGTCTGCGTGCTGTGAAAAGAGGCAGTGTCTGAAAACCCAAACAAAACCCCCGGAGCACAACAACTGGCCCGGCTCCATGAGGCAGCCCTGCTCCCAGGCTGTCCCCGCTCCAGGAGGCAGCCCTGCTTCCAGCCTGTCCGGCAGTACCAGGGGCACGGGCTGGCAGGCAGAGCCTGCTCTTGTGTGTCCATAAAACCCTGGGATTTGTCTTGGAGCCGGGAGGCTCCTCGAGTTCAGCTCGGCTGGAACACAATGTTCAAGACAATACTGTGGGATCCAGCTGGAGCTTCAGCATTAGTGCAGCGTCAGCCAGATGGAAATGAGGTGGAGAGGGCTGCGCAGCGGTGGGGGATGGGGAATCCCTTCCCTTTACAGGGAGGGGAAAACAACAGTAACTCTGAAATCCATATTCACATGTATCTGCAGAGTTCAATGCGAGCTCTGATGGGCATGTTGGCAGTCAGCTCGTGCCAGCAAGATGTCACTTGTGCTTTGTGTGGGATTGAGGAAACAGGGCAGAGACGGCGCAGGGAGAGCCTGTGCCACTGCACTGGGGCTGGATGGACACCACAGAACCAGAGCAGGATTTGCTCTTTGCCTGTGTGTTTCAGCAGCCCCCGTGAGTTTGTGTGTGCAGCTGCTGTTGACCTGCTTTTCAAAAAGTACCAGATGTACACATTCTAAAATTGCCAATATTGAAAGGTACAAGCAACTCCTTCAAAACTTTAGAATCATTCCTCGATGCACCATGCAGCCGGTAAGCGGTGATAGCCCAAATTTGTCCTTTCTGACACCTTTTATTTCTGCTGATGAAAATGGATGTGCTAATGGATAGCTGAGTACAGAGCAAGGTCCATCAAGTTTTTCCTCCTCGATTTACAGCATTGCTTTGTTCTTTGCAATGTCTATGATGGGGTAAGGCATCATCTGTTTGGATAAAATGATGGTGAAACGAAGCTCCCATCTCCTATTTGTGCATGTTGATGCAGTTGAAGTTTTAGATCTCTCTTTGCACTTGATGCCAAAATTTGATATGATGAAAGTAATTTCACGTTAGTAGTTGCTTTGAAGAAAAATCTGTTCTGTTTCATCTCTCACTTTGCCATACAAGATTGAAAATTGTGAACTCTAGTGAGCTTCTGGAAAATCTGTGTGCCTATGGAGAAACTGGGAGTGTTGAGTTCATGTTTTCATGGAGAACACAAGGTAACTTTTTACTACTTCGTTTCTCAGTCACACAGCCTTGTGCTGCTCTCCTGAGAGAAAGCATAAAATTCAGCAACCCATTATCCTTCATATCTTGGTTTAAATGAACCAAAATCCACAGAGTTCACCTGAGGACGGTTGAAGGAGCTTGGTAGGTGGTTTTCCACTGGAGCCATGGAAGTTCTTCACATTGTTTGTCTCTCCATTTTCTGTTCATTTCCCATTTGAACTGAGCAAAAGCAAAACTACCTGAATGCAGATTGAAAGAGCCAGTTCTGTTTTTACAGAAATAGGGTTTTAACAAGAAGGAATCTCTCCCTCTTCTGTTGGTTCATTTTGCTCTTTCCTCTTTAAGACTAGAGGTCAGCAGGTTCTAGTGAACTCGAAAAGATTGAGAGGTACCTCATGGTCCATTCCTGTAAGCAGGCTTGGTTCAGCAATGATTCTTAGAACATCTCTGAAGATGCTGTGGGGCTCTAAACCACGTTTCAGGGCCCTTTTGAGTAACATCAGGCGTTAATTTAACATCACAGAGCCTGGATGGCTGCAGTTGGATGGGCAGTGGGGCAGCCAGAACATCTCTGGGGAGAAAACATTTCCTTCATGTAATAAAGGAAACACTTCTAAAGTAAGAAGAAGAACAAGGAGAGGAAGCACAGAGGTGTTGCACTTATTGGCCTCAGTAGGCAAGAGGAGGTGCATTCTCTCTCCTGGAATATTCTGAGGTCATTCTCCAAGGGGCTGAAGACTGGCAGTATCAGAGTTGGCTGCAGTCGTGTGTTGGATGCTGAACTGTTAATTAAATTATCCACAGCACAGGTCCCTGGCTAAAGCCTTTAAAAGTGTTCAGCACTCTTTGATCTGTGCTCGAGTATCTTCTGGGAGCAGCTCGCAATTACAGTCAGAACCTGATGAGAACTGTGGAGGCTCTCGAGCAGGGCAGTGTTAGTGGCAGTAAAAAGCCAGCAAACTCAATGATTTACTGGTGGCAGGTCAGTGCTGCAAAAGCCCCTGCCCCTTCTTTAAAAGTCGCTTTTAAAGTTCTCCCAAACCTGCAGTTCCCAGGCTCCCATTCACGACTCAGAGAATGAATATGTCTCTGTCCTCCTCTCCTGCATGTTCCTGTGGTCCTGCAATCATAAGTTGTGTTGCTGTGTTCCATTTTCCCCTGCCTGTGGCTTCTGGGCTTTTGTGTGACTTCTTTAGAATTTCACAAGTACATCACAAGATGCTATTTTGAGTCTCTACAGGATAAAGAGTGTTTAAGATCTTCAGGATGCCCTTTGCCACTCCCCATTAAGACTGTGGAGATACTCAGAAAACAAAATGAATAAACCAAAACTCTTGGTAAATCTTGGTTCAGCCTGTTCACTTTTACTTGCATAGATGAGTTCAAAAGGTGTTACTTCTTTTTTTTTTTTTCCCCCCTGGGTTTATTTTGATCCTGGCACACAGCTTTCCAAATGCCTGAGTCAGAGGCATATGCTTAATCAGCCACAGAACTGGAGCATGTCCCTCAGCCCCTCTGACACTTCTTACACACTGTCCTTGGGCAAAGGAGCTGGGCCCAGCATGAATAAACACACTGCAGGTATTAATGTTCTGTCTAGGGGCTTCTTATCCCTCAGCTGAGGGATCCTGGGATGTGTCTGAACATCCACCAGGCTGTATTTTGTTCAGGTGTAACTCCTCAGCTCTCTCATGCAGAAGAGGCTTCACTTCTCCATCAAACTTGTCCCTTCTTACATTTGTGGTGCCACCTACTCTTGGGGATAGGGTGCCCTGTGGGTCATGAGTGTTGCTGTTGAAGGACAGAGTCCCTGCCCTGCACAGAACGTTGGAGAAGCACCTGCCTGGAATCAGCTGAAGGAACCCGTTGGCCCCAGCGCTTCCTCCCTCCTGTGCCGCATTCCTGGCGGTTCCCACTCCGAGCTTATGTAACTGTCTGTGAGGCAGGAGAGGGGTCACTCCAGGTGGCTGTTTTGATCCGGTAGTGTCTCCTCTCCTCTCTAATGCTGTCTGGAAGGATTTGTTCGAGTCTTTTTTCAGCAGGAGAGGCCGGCCGTGCACTTTGGCACATGCACGCGGAGCTGCTGCGCTGGGATTTAAGGGCAAATGGAAGCCAGGGCTGTGACGGGAGGCGTGATTAGGAACACAATCCTTTCACAGCGCTTTGCTTTTGCATTTAAAGAGACCTGTGTGTGCTCAGCGTTCAGATGGCTGCCCCAGTGACATCCCAGCCTGTCGGGACCCAGTTACAGCAACACCCCCAGCAGCGCTTTGCCTTCCCTGCTTAGTTTGCTGGAGACTGTTGGAACATTTACATATGTTAAACAACCATTGTGTGACTCCATGACAAAGAGTTTTATTTTATCCGCTCCTTCGAGGAGTAAACTGAGATAGAGAGCACCCCGTGGCTTGTCTGTGGCCACACAGGAAGTTTTCTGGTGGACCTGCAATTAGAACCCTCTGGTCCAGGCTCTGCTGTGTCCTGATGACCTGATGAGCTTTTCCTCCTGGCACACAGCCTTCGCCTCCAGTGTGATGTTCTGACCTCCCTGGATAAAAGCTGGGTGCCACAATTCCAGCCGTGAGTGCCTGGAGGAAGCTGTGTGGTCCATGGGGAGGATGCCCTGCCAGCTCCCAGGGATCCTGTGCAGCCTGGGATTAACTGAGGGGACATTGGTAGCTGCCCGTATGGAGAAAATCCGTGTGCTGCCTTTGGCCTGGTGAGCTCTTAGAAACACTTATTGTTGCCCTTTGTACACAGAAAAAAACTAAGCAGGATCCTGTTTGGTAACATGGTGCCTCTTTGAAGAAGTAGAAAATCCAGAAACCAACCTCAGTGCTGGAAAGATGAAAGTTTGGATGAATGTCAAAACGCCCTGAGCTGAATTCAAAGTAGAGTTTCTGACGAGTGTAAATAACGGGGGGGGATTGCACAGCACCAGATTGACACATCTCGGTGTCCTTCCCATACAGCGCTGCCTTGTAAAATGGAAATCGTGTTCAGCTCTGGTTTTCCCCTAAACTGTATTCCACTTTTTTGTGGGAGAAGTATCTGGATGGCATTGCGTGTTAGGAGAGCTTTCTGCAGAAACACGCTGTCCAAACCAGCATTTATATTAATGAAAGCTGCTGCTGGGATGTTACTCTCCAGAGAAGATGCTGAAGGAGATACTTAACTATTTACCCAAACCTCTTAATGATAACAACAATTGACTGTAAATAAGCTCAGACTTTACATATCTTGCTTTATAGTGAGCCTTGAATTCGTGTTCCTTTCCTCTGGCTCAGTTGTACATAGTTGGACTGGCTCATGTCCCTTCTGGGTTGGGCTGGTTTTGGGATGATTTGTCCCTTTGCTAAAGAAAAATAAGGGTTACATGGGTAAATTCCTAGTTTTTTTAAGACAGTGAGTCCAGCTGTATTCAGGCGCCACTATAAAAGGTATTCACATTCCACATTCCCCTTTCTCAAAATGTTTCCCAGGCCTGTGTTAATTAATAAAAAAACCCCACTTTTTTTCCCCCTGGTGTTAACTCATTTATAGGTGAAGTGCATGTTAAATTCAGTAAATAACTTCCTGCATTTTTGTAAGTATTTTAAGAGTATCAGACTCTCTGGCAGTGTTGGAAGGATTCATGTGGTCTGTGTTTAGTGTTGGGATGTGAGTTACATGCATGCAGTAAAGAAGAGGGGTAGATCAGCCCTTCTGCTGACCAGATGTTGCATGAAAAGAAAAACAGAATACAAAATCCTAAACCAAAAAACGGCAGAAAAAAAGGTGTGCAAAGAATTTACTTCTCAGTTCGGTGTAGGTTTTACAACAAATACCAAGAGAACTCAGTATGGCCAAAATAATGTATCCTTTGTCATAGGAGTGAGTAAGGAAAACTCCATCATGGGAACAGAATTGGAAACCCTTCCATTTTTTCTGGAAGTGGGAAAGAGGAAGAGCCAACAAAGACGAAGCTGAATTTCCCAAAGAAATTCTCCCTTCCAGCACAATATGTACTTGTAAAATAAGAGATTAAGTGAATTCATCCCCAAGTGGGACAATTGGGAAACTGCGTTCATATTTTTTGGTTCTGTTCATTATGGAATATTGGACTACATTGACCATTATATTAATTTCTTTTTGGGCCTCATTAGTGAGTTATTTATAGTTTTAATTCTGTTGTATCAAACCTACAGAAACGTGTTTGAAGCTGTCTGATGTGACATATACCGTGCACCTCTGTGGGTTTGGTTTTGTTCTGTGATGGGATCTCATGGGTTACCCGAGGATCCCTGCAAGCATTTGGGCTTGTTATTTAGCAGGAGTCAGATCAGGACCACAGGGAAAAGAAAAATAATAAGCATTGCAAAGTCTTCTTGGTCTGTGTCTTTTTAGAAAATTCTATCAGAGCAGGATGAATCCATACAAGAAAAATAACGCTTAAGTAGTGATTGAGCCTGAACAATCCACATGTAAATGAGAAATTCTCCCTAAAACAACCCGAAGTCCTCATTTTGCATGTGTGACTGTGGCTTCCTCCCAGCGCTGGTGATTCTGTGCTGCTGTGGTGAGATCTTGTTCTGAACCACACTGACTAAAGACAACACCTAAGGGAGAAGAGGGAGCAATAAAATCCAGCTGAAGTATGTGAGAGGAGAATCAATCCCCTAATTAAATCTAGGTGATAAAAATTAAGATACCTTCTGAGTTCCTGCCTGTGCATATTCTAGTAAAGTTCAGCAGAAGTTAAAGTTGCGTGTAATTGAGAAGCACGGAGTTGAGGCTTTCTCTGGGTTTGAAAGGCTGAATTCTTTTCTTTTTCACTTTCTTTCTTTCTCCCCCTTCTCTGCTCATTAAAAAGGTGCTATTTGTGGTCATTAGGAGGCACCCAGAGCAATTAGGTCCGAGTGACCTTCGTGATAGCTATTCAAGACAGAAGCTGAAGCAGGATTGTATTGTAAACAACCCCAGAAAGGGGGTCACACTAAACTTTATGGCTTGTTGGTATGTCGGGGGGAGATTAGAGGATGATGCAGTCACCATCCCTGTAAATCTTATTTATCACTGCTGTGGGGGAGGATGCCATATCTGAGGGGAATCCTAGGACAGTGAGGTTGTGAACTTTGGGGTTTTATCAGTTAAAATGGCAGAGGGAGTAATGGGAGGAGGAGGGAATGAAAACAGAGTAAGGCCAAGTGACTCAGCTCTGAGTGTGAACTGCTTGAGGACTGGAGTTAGAAGGGAAAAAATGCCTTATCAGCTGTGATGTGTGAGGGTGACCATTCTGCTCATCCATCTACCCCAGTGCCCTGACTTGGAAAGTGGACAGCAGGGGACAAATGAAGGAAAGAGATTGGGCAGAGCATGCAGAGATGCTTTCCCCAATATATACCCCAGCCAAAGGTGGCTTAAGGGCTTCCTGAGTTGGGAAGTTTGTATTTAAGAGCCTTAAGGGACTTCCCTCCCTTAAGTTTGTCAGCTCTCCATTTCACCAGTGTTGTCTCCAAAGAAAAGCTAAATCTGATTGAGTACTGGAAAAGTGAAGCTATAGCCAAGCAGTCCCTGCCATTTGAACTGCCTCGTCCTCAGCTGGGTGGGATCAGCAGGTGGGTGTGCACACTCCCAGCCTGGGAGAAGTGGGTCTTAAAACATATTTGCTTGTATGGCCCTCCTGGCATTTGCAGTGGGACAGCAGAGTGCCCACCTGCTGCAGTGCAGATTAACTGGGGACAGGAGTGCCTTTAGCTTCATAATCCTGTGGGAAGAACCTGTGGTGTCCAGGCTTTTCTAGCAATAAAGATTTTTGCCCCTGAGTATATTGAAGGAGGTTGGTTTACACCAGCCCTTGAAGCAGAAGCAGCATGTGACACTGCTGAGGTGAGGAAATGGCCAGAGGAACATGGTTAGGGTGTATCAATAACCAGATTCGTTAAAATGGAGTCGTGGGTGGATCTGCTGCCTCCCCAGTAGAAATTCCTACTTCTTTGGAAAATGAATCCATGAGATTTTTTTGGGTTTTGGTGAGAGGTGTTCTAATTTCTTTGGTGTCTGCTTGAGAGAGATGAAAAGGATCTCTGTAGTGCGTTCACAAGTTGGATGATTCTGGTGATGGGGTAGAGCACGAGGAAAACAGGATTCAGGGAAAAGGATCTGGACAGTTAAAGCCAAACAGGACAGTTGCCTGCAATTGAAGTAGAAATGGGAACTGTGTTCCCTCCCTGCTCTGGGCTCTGTGGTGTTGCTCAGTCTTAGCCAAAGCAGGGGGTGATGGAAGTCCAGAGCTTGTCCACGTGGGGAAACTGAAGGCGATCGGAAGAAAAATAAGAGTTCAGTCTCGCACAGCAACTCCCTGCCTGGGATTCTGCGGTGTAATAAAAGTTGACTGTACTCCGTAGCTCTGCTGTGGAAGCTCCCTGGGCACTATGGCATAAAATGCCTTTTATTTGGAGTAGTGTATCCACACACACAGGAGCTGTTCTGGAATAAGTGTTGGGATTTCTTTTGTGTCCACAAGCCAGTATCCTTAAAATTGCAGTTTTGCTTTCCTTGTATGATTATGTTCACTCATTGCACAGCAATCAGGAGAAACAGTTGTGAAATGCTCATCCCTAAGACCATCTCTACCTGTTGTGTGCAGGGCAGTACCGAGGTTTAAATCCCATTCTCAGGGTAAGGAGCTCATCTGGTGTCCCCCTCCTGGGCTTGCTGTGTACTTTCGGTGTAGTGTAATGTTTTACGAATGGCT
Organism: Corvus hawaiiensis; assembly: GCF_020740725.1. NCBI lineage: Eukaryota > Metazoa > Chordata > Aves > Passeriformes > Corvidae > Corvus > Corvus hawaiiensis. The sequence goes on from NC_063234.1 coordinate 2,760,960, forward strand.
GACCTGCTGCTGGTTCTAAATCTGGGTGTGAATTCCTTACACAGAATTGGAAACAATGTCGGTACAAATGGGATCGGCTTCTTTAAGGTTTGGAGGTCTCGGCATCCTCGGTGGTGGGATGGGTAGGGAAAGGCTCGGCCCCTTTCAGTTTTATGTGGGGTCAGGCAGTCACGGGGATGAAGAAGGCTCTCAGTAGAGTCCACCATCTGGCAATCATAAAACAAGTAATCAACATTTTTCTGAGGAGGATGGTGAGGAAACAAGCTGCAGACGATTGTCGTGAGATCCCGGCCCTGCACAGACACCTTTATGGCTCTTCTCTGTTCTGGTTGGGTGTCTGTAATGCAGGTCAAAAGTTCAGCCTGTCCTCTCCCCCTTCTTTTCTCTTCCAAAGATGGGAATTAGGCAGCGGGCTGGAATGCCGAGAGACTGTAAAATGGCTTGTCCTCGAGCCCCTCCTACCCCTTTCTCCGTGGTCTCCGTGCTGGGAGGAGGTTGGGCAGCGCAGGCTCACAGTGCTGGGGAAGGCAGGAATTAAACACGGCCTCAACTTTGTCAGGGAATGCAGGAATTAAACACAGGCTCAACTTTGTCAGGGAACACAGGAATTAAACACAGGCTCAACTTTGCCAGGCTGTGCTCAGATGGAGCGGGCAGGCAGCTCCCAAACAATGAGCTGGCAAGGGCAGGCTGGCTGGTTACTATTTTTTTTTTTTTTTTTCCTCCCTGAACACAATTAGTAGCTTATAAAAGTTGTTCTGCTGCAGCAGCAGACCTTGGAGGAAACCACGAACATGAAGGTTTTGGAGTCTGCTGTTCAGAACAAGACATGAAATCTTTTTGAAAGGGATGAGGTGTTGTCACTGGAGCACTTCTGGGCAATGCTGACAAAAGAGCACATGACATTAAGGGGGCAAACATGTCAATGATTCAGTAGATCTGATATTTCTTTGAATTACACCAAAAGAAAGTAAAACTTGGAATAACTATATAAGGCTTTCTCTTCTGCTGACTTGCACGTTGTGTACAGTCGCAGCTCCTCCCACTGAGCTCCTTACCCAGTGCCGTGGCCATCCCTCCCTTCCAGGGTGAAAGTTCCAGCTGCCCAGATGTGACAGGAGTAACATCTGACAGATGCACTTTGTGCATTGCCCGAATGCCATGATGGTTTCATGCTGAAAACAAAGAGCAGGAGGCACTGCTGGGCAGGCAGCTCCATCCATGGCAGGGCAGGAGGGGGCTCAAGGTGTTCAAACAACTACAACACAAGTCAGAGAGCAGTGTCTGAAACCAGCAGCAAGAATGAAATACAAGGGAGGTTCAGCTGTGAACATGGAATGTTTTTAAAGTGATGGATGGTAAAAGAACTGATCTCTTTTTTCCTAAAGAAGAGAACCTGATTAAGTTCTGTTTCTGAATAATAAAGAGCATTTTAAACCAGCCATACCTGGTTAATATGAATCATTCTAGAGACTGTTTTTTCCTCCCACACAGCACAGAACCTCCAGATTAACAAATATGCTGGAATGCAGAAGGCACATCTGGTCTGCATTACTGTGGACCCGGCTGTAATCACATGAGAAAGCTACCTTGGGTTTTTATGTAGAAATGTTTGTATTATACAAACCCCTGTTGCCAAGCAATTTTTATTAAAACAGCCAGTTTATGCTCAATATAGTGTCCTGCTGAGGAGCTTGGAATGCCATGAAAATCTACACACAGCTTCACTCCCAGTGCTCGAGTTCCAGGGGCTGAGCATCACCAGAGGAGGAGGAGGTGATAGCTGAGGTGCCTGAGCTTTGTCTGCACCAACAATTTCCCTTTGGAATCTCCAGTTGTTGCTGCCATCCCGACAGCCTTGCCTTGTCACAGTCACAGTGGATTGCTAAGGAAGCTGGAATTGTAGCCACCATTTTGCCTGGTTCTAATGACATGGAAATTAAAATATCACTACCTAGGCTAAGCTAGTGCTCCAGGTGGGCCTGGATTCCAAAAGTGGGGAATTAAACCAAAGCGCATTGTAGCCAAGGGGAGCATGGCAGGGTTAGTTTTGAGGGCCGGAGGGTTTCTAATGATGCATGGAAGATTAGAAATGCTTACTTTGAAATCCCAATTCTCAGGACATAATTTTAGAAGTTGCTTAGGATAATTCTCTTAGGGACTTAAAATGATTAAGATTTACCATGTGCTTTAAAGATGCTTCACATTAGAATACTGATCTGACCTGACTAGCAGTGCTTCCCAGAACTTGAGTCTAAAAGTGTAACTGTAAATCCAGAAGTTTGGCTGAGTGAAATTTAGGTAACTAAGTATCTGTGAAACTTCTCACACTCAAGGCATGTTCATCTAGACATACTGGGGAGGTGCCTAGGATTAGAAAGTTGGAAATAAATACTACAAAATTATTCTCCTTTTATCCTGCAAGAGTCAGAACAGTTTGTACTTGTGGTAGATTAGGAAAACTTCCCCAGCATTTTTCAAGATTTGACTCTCCTGAGTTAAGAATGTTGTTTTTTTGCCTTTCCAACTCAGAGTGTGCTTCAGAAATTGTTACACACAGTAAACCTGAACAAGTGATACTAAAGGTCATGAGACAGGAAGGGGAAGGAGGAGGTTTTTTTGGTTGTGTCAGTCACAACTGTCTGCAGGAAACCACAGAAACCTGCCCCAGTCTGGGGGACGTCCAGTCACAACACACGTCGTTGGCCAAGTGGTTCCTTCCTGTCCAACAATTCTGCATGTCCTCAAACAAGGAACTTTCTTCTCTTCCCCAGCCTGTCCAGGGGGAGAGCTGGGAGCTCTCACAGAGTGTGTGCAAATTTATATCCTGCCCTGGCATAGATTGTCTTGCTTTAGTTTGTTTTAAAATGCTGTTGCTGGACAAGCAAGGACTGAGGATAGAGGGACTGCAGGTGCTGCATCCCCTTCCGGTGCCCTTTCCTGCATTCCACAGTAGGGACATGGCTCTTCCTGTCCAGACTGGCTGGAAATTGAATGTGCTCTTTCAAATAAATGTGACAATCCTCGATGGTTTTTGCCTCCACAAAGTGGTGAGGAGTTTGTTGAATTGGGCCCTAAGATTTTACACATCTGGGATCCACTACATGCTGTGTCCACATGGAAAATCTGCATAATATTTAACCTAATGGGTGAATTTAAACTCCTGCAGCTAAGTCAGTGCAGCTGTACTTGGAATGTGTGCAAACAGATCTGATAAGAATAGTCTTTTTGTTTAGATTTGTCAGTTAGGAACATCTTTATTTTAAGTACAACACGAAAAAATACGAGCCTGTTGCTGTTGACACCAGTTTAGTTTGAAACGGGTGCGACTTTTCAGTGTAGGAATGATGTTGGTGTTCCTTTCCTCATGAACAGTTTAATTGCTCTCCTTTAAAGAGAAGTTTAAATCTCCAAGGGAGTGTGTGCCAGACTCCTGACACGCATGACAATTGAACTGTGTCTTTTCCTGCCTGCTATTTAACAACACTATTGGCATATAAAATCACTTAAATGGAATGACTTGGCCTAGCTGAAAGTGGTGTTAGGTGCAGAGATAAAACTAAGGTAATGAAGTTGCCTTGTTAGCATAAAACTGAATTTTGCCTTGATACTCTTATTACAGTGATGATTAAAAAAAACCCCAACCCACCATGCCTGTCCTGTAGCAGGACTTGTACAGCTTATTAAATCCATACACAGTCATGCAGTGAAGTGCCACTTTCCCTTATTTGTACTGAACATGCTCATTATATTTAATTTTTTAGTGCAGGAGCCCTGTTAGAGCTATAGATGTACCACCTTTTTTGAACACATTTTCTTGGCACAAATTGGTGTGTTTTGTTGGTCTGTCACATCAAGCAATATCCTTGTCAGTGCCAACTAATTGCTATCAATCAACTGCTGAGCATGAAAGGCTGGTCTGAACGTTTATTAAAGCACGTTAAAAAGCACAGGACACACGATTCCTCCTCAAATAGGAGGCTGGGAGGGTGGTTCTGTAGGAAATAGGCTGACACATCCCCGTTTTGTGTGGCGGGTGGGTAGATGAAGCAGGCGTGAGTGATTTATGTCAGGATTTAGTGCCTGTCACTTGAGAGCGGGTGTGAAAGTGGTCAGGAGGAAACCATTCCTCCCTGATTGCTGCAGGGACCATCAGGGACCATCTGGCTGCTCACACACGGCTGGCAGAGCTGCTGCTGGTGGGGTGGTGGTGTAGGGCAGCGAGGAGTGCAGGTGATGCTGCATGGAACAGGGCTGAAATAATCCACCAGCATCCAACTCGGGTAATTTAGGGCATAATTGACTCGAGTCTGAATTTCTCCCTCTTGTTAATTCATCTGTTTGCAGGCTGTTTATTTCAGTGTGTGCTGCCTCTTGGATTGTCTTGGCATCCAACCTGATGTTTAAATTGCATATAATTTATTAAGATAGCAGTAGTCTGTAGCCTGGTTTTCCGGAGGAAAAAAACCAGGGAGGAATGGTTGCTTCTCCTGCCTCCCTTGTTCCTGGGTTCAGACCCAGGATCCCTCTGAAGGCTTTGCAAGCCCTGAGTGAGGAGCTGCCTCTGCAGCTCCCAGGTGTCCTTCCCATGGAACAGTTGTGTCCAGCACCTCCGTGTGGATCCAAGCCCAAAAGGTCAGAGCTCTCGTGTGTGCAAGTGTTTATTACCTTCCCTTGGGTTCTCAGGAGTCCCATTTCATGACCATCATCAGTCCTGGCCCGGGCACCAGGTGGGTCAGGGCTGTTGCCTCTTTTTTTATGGCTCCTGATGTTTTTTTTAGGGGAAGCAGTCACTCCTTCTCTTTCTCACCAGCTCGATTGAAAGTTCTAGAAATAACGTTGGCTATCAGTGTTTGAAACGTTTTTATTCTCTAGGAGAAGCTGAGTGTTCACCTTAATTTTAAAACAAGACGTAAACTTCAAAACCTAAAGCAATTGCAAGACTTCACAGCTGTCTGGAATAACAGCCTGAGTGTAGGAAAACGAGCAGGGTTGGAAATAAGGAACAAACAGCTGTGCCTCGTTTTGGCCTCTCTTTCCTAACAGCAGGAACCCTTTTCCCAGTGAAGGACTTGTAGACTACAGTTTACTGGTGCCCAGTACACTCATAAACAATTTCAAGGGCCCTTAGGATTTTTTTTTCCCTTGAAAATGTGAAACATAATTCTGGAAAATGTGACTTGCTGTGACAGGAGGCACAAAAAAAATACACTTAAATTCTGAGGAGAAGTGAACAGGTTTGGGGAGAAGGAGGAAGAATCACACTCCCCCTCCCCCTTTTTTTAATCTGTGCTGGATGGTGGAGTTGGGTAAGTAATACCTATTTTGTGTCTTGTATTCATTTAAATTGTGGTGATGGGTTTGGAAGATTTTTCCCAGATAAATATCTTGCATTCTGACCAGAAGATGTGTTTTGTCCTTACTGTTCTATTCTGGCATTCTGTTACCTATCTTCTGTTGTTTCACAAGGGATTCCTTGTGCTTTGGGAACTTTTTATGTAGTAGTAGTTTAGTTCTCCCCCTCCCCTTATTTATTTAAAATAAGCAAACAAACAGAAAGTGGACAAATTATCATCAAAACACTTGAACACCAGAGCAGTGTATTGCTCCTTCTTGTTAGAAGATATTTGTCTTACCATTCATATGCGTTGTCATTAAATTACATTTTAATTTCCTTGTGAATGGTATAGGAAAATATTTTCCAAATGGATTTCTCGAGAGCTTTGCTGATAACAGGCAGTAATGGGGCATTTTTCTGCAAAAGCACGGCAGAGCTGCTGTTCTGTATCACAGAATTTGAATGTATCTTTGGAGAAATATCCAAGAGCGCTGATTGCTTTGCCCAGGTGGACTGTTAGAGAAGTGCACGTTCCCCAACTGCAGATCAGCTTTCATCATTCACAGGGGTCTTTCCTAATCCATCACAGGCGCCTTCGAAGAAAACCCCAGAGAAGCCTGCAGGAGACCTGGGCTTTTGCTGGGGTAGCCTAAGTAACAGAACGTAGTCAAAATATAGAAAGAGGACTTTAAATTTCATATGCTGCTTTATAAATGGGCTAATGTTTCAGGATAATGTTGTTGTTTGGGTTTTTCTTCCTTTAAAATTAGGCAGTACAAGGCCCAAAAAGAAATATTTGCTCATCGAAAATGAGGGCTATGAACAGGTAAAAAAAATGAAGATGTGTTTAATTAAGATAAGGATCTTCACAGGAAAAGCAGAGGGATTATAATGCACTTAAGGTCTTAATTTTTGTGTTCTCATACTTCCAGGGAAGCCTCAGTTGTCTTGACTGGAAGCGTTGGGTTTCTTTTCCAGTGAAGCTGGGCTTTGCAGACGGTGTTGGATGAGAAGCTTTGCTGAGATGCTGTTTGGAAAGCAGTGCCAGGAGAGGAGAGGCACAGGCTGTGTTAGTCCAGGGTCTCTGTTGTGTATTTGGGTTTGCCTTTGGAGCCCATTTCTTTCAGGCCTGTGGACTTCAGGCCATGGGACTTTGCTGGGGTTTGCCAGGTGAAGCTTTGTTCGCTGCAGGCTTAAATTGCATTTTTCAATACATTAATTCAGAAGTATTTCAAGTATGTATTTTCCCCTTTCCCCCCCAGTTAAAATAAGATCAACCTAAAGTCTGTCAGCTCTCGACTTCCCTCCTGAAGCCTGAGCTGGACCTGTCCTGGAACTTCCCAAATGCAGCTTGGTGGTGTTTCAGTGCAATGAGTTGTTCGCAATCAAAGTTCAGCATCTGGCTGCTACTGAACTTTTCCCTTTTTGTCACAAAATATTGAAAGTGAGGAAGTGAGTATTTGTTTTTGGTTGTCCAAACCAAAACCACCTCAAAAGGGTTCAGGTTCTGGGAAGCAGTGAGGCTTGTGTTGGTTTGTAGGTTTGTCATAGAGTGTTCCACAAAGTGTTATTCAATCACTGCCTGTATTTTTAGTCACAGTTTATTTGTATTATGGTAGAAATTGGAGATAGTAAAAACACAATAGATGTTCCCACCACTGGGAAGTTTAGTACATAAACCCAGAGAAAACTCACTGCATGCAGTGGGAGAGTGGAGGAAGAAAACCAAACCCCACAATGTGCAGTGGTAGATGTGTCCTAAAACCAACCCCAAATCCTTGCCAGATTCCATTGGCTTGGTTATCAGGCCAGAGCAATTTCTGAACTGCAAAAAGCAGGAGTGCCATTATGTCCCAGGGAATGTTGCAGGATCATTATTCACATCACACCAAATCTGCCTGTCACTGTTTGAATGTGGAATAGATCTGATTCCCAGCTGCACTTCCAGAGGGAATCTGAAAAAGGCAGGGTCACAGGGAGGTGTCCCTTTTGGCTGTAGAACTGGTTACAAGATTATTTGCTTTTTTTTTGGTGTATCCAGCAACAAGAGCCTGGTCTGTATGTGTACACAACTTGAAAGCAGAATGATTTGCATTCGATGGCACAGACACAAAAACGGACATATGGATTGTTTTGAAGGAAGTGAAAGTTGTTTTGTTTCTGCAAACTGGAGCAGTTAAAAATACATTGTCAAAAAATTTCCAAACCCTCTTTCCCTTCAGGCAGTTCGGTGAGAGAGCTTGTTTAGGGGTTAATATTGCAGGCTTGAGTGACTTGAAGTTGTAAGAACCCTTGGAATGTGTAAAGAGGGGAAGGATTCTGCAGATAAGGCTGAACTCTGAACTCGGGGCACAATCCAGTTTACAGTTAATCTCCCCCCATAAAAGCAGCATCAGCTGTCAGACTGAGCCAGGACACCGCTCCTCCTCTTCACCTTGTCCAAATAAAGAAAGTAGGCTATTGCACCTGAGAGGAGGGCAGGGAAGGTGGATTGTGTGATTGCTGAGCTTTGAAGCACACAGAGCAGTAGTAGAAAAAGAAGGAAAAGAGGAAGTGTTGTTCTGAGGTGGCTGGGTCTGTTCAGTCTCATGGAAACTGAGTCCTCTTGCAGGGGAGTTGTTTCTTGTGGGTTGGTTTGGGTTTTTTAAATACTAAGCCCATTGCTCTGACACCCCGTGATCCCCCCCAGCCCATTTCCATTCCTGGATGTCATTGGGAGCTCTCGGGGACTGCATTGTGCAGCTGTGGAAGCAACAAATTCGGAGTTACCTGTTTGTGTGCAAGCAGGGAAGAGGGGGAAAAGAGATACCCACTGCAGCTGTGCTGTCATTCCAAAATGTTTCCGTTTCAAAATGATAAAAATCTGATGAAGATGTGACTCGAAGTCCAATATTTTATCAGTAGAAGCCTGTTATTTAGTTTGCATATTAATGTGCTTTATTTTTTTGGATTGTTATTCTGTCCTAAACTTCACCCCTCAGTGAAGTTCTGAAGAAGTTGCCCATGTTGGAAAACATGGGAGTGAGTAGGTTTGTGTGAGTCTTACTTTCTCAGACACAAAACTTTGATTCTGTAGCCACCAGTGTTGTTCATGTGTTTAATCTTACGTATTTTATGTGAGAGTAACCTCTTTGAGTTGATTCTAGAACACAGAAAAATAGTTTGTGATTATAAACAGAAGTAGGACGAGATTATTGTTGGCTCATACCTGCATCTTGATGATAACGGTCAGCTCGAGGCTATTTGAAATGTGGACTTAACAGTTGCTGAAAAATCTGCAAGGGAAAAAAAATACATCAACTTTAAATCCAGGAATTTGCATTCTTTGCCAAAAGCTGGTTGTGAATTTCCATGGACTGCCCAAGTAATGACTGGGCAGCTGGTGACAATTACATCTCTTTATCTTGATTTTAGCACCTGATGTGCGTTGACCTTCTCTCTTGCTCCTCCAGAAATGAAGGGATGAGAAATCGTAATTTGTTCCCAAAATCTTAAACCAGTCCCACAGGCAGAACAAACTCATATTTGGTCACTCTACCGGGAGCAACAATTTGTGACCTTACTAAAATCAGGAGGTTGCTGTGTCATTCTGACTCTCATTCCCTCAATATCTTTTCTTTTTACATCATTCCAGCTGATTTTCTGACCTAGGCCATCATTAATTTTCTTACAGAGTATATGGGGGTATTAAGAACTGGGCACAGGCGTGCAGGTCGGGCAGTTGGTTTCTATTTTGGACTGTTGCTGAGTGATGGACTCGAAATCCTTGTCTCTGTTAACCTGCCTGCAAAAATGGAGATAATGCTGCTTATAGACTTATATGAAGCACTTAGAGGGTTATCTTTTTTGATAGGCTGCTTGTTAGAGAAGGATAAAATGGCTTGAGAGCTTGTGCCAAAACTAGACTGCACTGAACATTTGGAGAAATAGATTTTAATTTAAATTTTCACTCTCGCTGCTGGTGGAAGCCAGAAGGGAAGGAGCACTTCAAAAAGCAAGTCTCACTGGCTTTTTTTTTTTTTTTTCCTTTTTGGACTCTTTTTGGAAGACAGGAGTGCAGCAGTTCCCACAGAAGAGGTGCAACCCATGTTTTTAATGACTGAGGCTGGGGGATCACTGATGAGGCTGAGTTCTTACTTAAACTAAGTTTCAAACCCAGCTACTTGTGCTGAAGAACAGAGTCCTGTGAGGTGCAGAAAATACCCTGTTCTGCCATTCCTTTTCAAATAGGGCCCTGCTAATATGAGCAGAGGCTCTTGCTTAGGAGATTCCCAAGGGCACGGTTGGACTTTGAAATAGAGACAATACCAGAAAAAACACCCACAGGACTTGAAATGGCACCTTTAAAGTCTGTAGGGCAGGGATGGCAAAGCTTGCTGCTGTCAGCTGGAAAATTTTTGATTAAGAGATCATTATTAGGAATGCCAGCTTCTTTTCAGTGCCAGACTTGGTGGTGGTGTCAAGGACTCACTATTCCCACTACAAATACTTATTTGAGAGAAGCCTCCTGTATCCCATTGGGATTGCAATTCCTGTATCCCACTGGGATTGCTGGTGGGGCCAGGGTGTTACAAGAGGCTGTTTGGCTCTTGCTGTGCCCTTTGGAGCTCCTGCAGCCACCCGGGCTTGGAGAGAGGCACAGGAGAGGTGAGGGAGTGTCTGCTTGGCTGGCCCTTATCACCTGCCACCACTTATTCAAAGGTTGCTCAAGGTTTAAAGTTCTGGGTTTCAGTAATCGGCCCAGGAGGACCTTACAGAGGGAAACAAAGGCTGAATACAGAGCTGTAAACGCCGTCACTAAGGAAGTGACTGGGTTTGTCTGAATTTACAACCTTCTGAGACAACCCAAAATGCTCTTCTTACATTCTGCCTTTGAAAGAAAAGTGTCCTCTTGGCTATATTTTTCAGCCCAATTTCTGCTCCTTCCCCCCCCTTATTTTTTTAAGCCACCATTTTCTTCTATGCTTGTTCTCTAGGGTTTTTTTTTTTTTTGTCATTATATCATGTTTCTCAGTGGAGATGCTTTTTTTTCTTAAAAAAAAAAAAAAAGAAAGAAAAGCAGCCTCTCATCAGAGGAATGTGCAAGCAGAGTACATTTAAGAGCCACATTCTGTGCTGCCATGGCAACCAGAGTTTTAAAAATGATACCGTCGGTGTTCCAAAATGATGCAACCTACAATGAACATCAGGAATAATTAAGAAAAGTCGTGTGTGCTCTATGCTCAGGAGAAGAAATGATGAGGGGACCGTTTCTCTATTGATTTTTTCCCCCTCCAAGTGACATGTGCTGCTGTTTGGGGTGGGTTTTTGCACTGGCAGTACTCTCACAGGGGTCAGTGGTGTGTTTGTGAGGGACCTCCTCGTTTTTTCCTGAGGGGTTTTCTAAGGTTTTCCCCTGCTGAATCTATTTATTTATTTATTTCAATAACTGCAGAGCTGGGATGTAGCTCTGGGATGAAGGTCCTGCCCCAATGTCCCATGTTTGCCTTCTTCCAGGGCCTTCCCACCCTTGCTGGTATCCGCAGCCAGGAATTCTTGTCACAATGTACAGGCTGTGGCATAATATAAAGGCTCTGCGTTTATTATTGTCCCTTTTTAAGCTTCCTTTCCATCTTTCATTCTACTGCCAGTACTGGAGAGGGAGCAGTAAAACCTGGAAGTCCCAGGGGTGGATGCTGGTGCGTGGAGGAGTCAGGAGGGCTTGCAAATGGTGAAGGTCACAGGTTAAGACCCTTCACTGAGGAGCACAGAAGTCTGAACTTGTTAATGAAATGACTGGGATTTTTAGCTGGGTTGGGAGAGTGAGGAGATTGGAAAAGAATAGCAGCCCCAGCTTTTGGGAAGTCTCATGAAGCTTAATTGTGAATATTGCTGCTAATCCCATGAACTGGATACCTTCTCCTACCTCATTTTTTTTTTCCAAACCAAAAATTAGCTTTTTTCCAAAGAAACTGTTCAGTCTATTTAGGAGAATAAGACTGAATCCTGCTGTTTGCCAGACATCTTAAGTAGAAATTATATCTGCTAATTAAATTACTATGAACCAAATAGCCATGCAAGTTCCAAACAGGATTGCTACTCTGGGGGAATTTAGTGCCTTTGCAGTTGGAGGAGAAACATTCCTTTAGTGGACATGGAAGGTTGTGCTCTTTTGCTGGTTCCTCAGGTCTTCATTACCAGCCAAACGAAGTATTTCAGACATAGGTTTGTGCATGAAGGTAGTGTAAAACACCAAAATTACTTCCACTTCCTGAAAAGCTGTTAAGTTTGTCTTTCCTTTTCCTGCTCTGCATGTGTCTATTTTTTGTGCCCGAACACAGACAAGCCTTGAGAAACAGGTTCTGTATCCCTTCAAGGTTGTTTCACGAGGCTCCTAAACAACAACGATAATAAAAGAAAAAACCCTAACCAATACCCAGAGCAGCCAGAAGTGAATGGTCCAAGGCCAGCTCACTCCCATCTGTTCCAGAAGGGTGAGATTGCACATCCCAGCAGTGTAATTGCCACCCACAGCTGTACCTCCACACCCCCACGCTCCCTTCCCCCTCCTTCCAGCATCCCCACCCGGAAAGCGAGAAAGAAACAGTTCTGTGGTAACGTGGAGTTTCTTGTTGTTAATTGTTCTGGGTGAATCTGTAAAAGAACACAGAGTTCATGCCCCAACCACTTCCCTAGAGTCTGGTATTATAAGAATCTGATTTCTTTCCTCCTTTGCTGACGAGACAGATTGAAAGTGTATTTTACGGGCACACCCTTTCAGGTTTCTCTATCTCCTCGCTTGCATTAATTTTTAATCACTTCCTCCAGTTGACATGCAACAACGCCTCTGAGGACTGGCTGGATTTATTCTCAGGCAGGCACTGCTCAGCCTTTATCAAAAAATCTAAGGTGACATGACCTTAAAAACTTCAGAAAACTGATTCTGTTTTCAGATAGGCTGGTGTGCATTGGCTTCAGGGGAGCAACACGAGGCTCCAGGAGATGGGAATCACAAAAACACCCCTTGCATAGGAGAGCAAATTCAGGCTTCTGGGTTTCCTGGGCTATCACGTGTGCCTGTTAGCAGAGGATTCCTTGTGCAGTTATGGAATTATGGAAGTGCTGCCCAGTTTTCAGGCAAGAGAGAAAGGTCCTGCTGGTTCATTAACCCTCTTGTTCTGAAGTTTTACACTCAGCAAGGGAAGTGAATACTTGGGAGGATGCGAATGTCTGTGTATGAATATGTATTCAAAGGCTCTGTATGAAATACTCCACAGATGATTAAAGATGCAGTTTCATTTCCCAGGTGATGTGCCAAATTCATTCCAATTAACTAGAAAACCAACACGGGGGGAGGGGGTTTATGTACTTAGTGTGAGTAACCTTTTCACATTTTGAAAAGTAGCCAGCACTGCGTCTGTGGGATCCCAACACTCTTTACTACTCAGTTCACAGGCACAATGGGGGCAGATTTTAGTGCTGGACCCTTGGTCTCTGTCTAGCAGCCTCTGCTGCTCGTTCGTGGGCTGAGAATCTGGGTCGGAAACCCGAAAGTAGCTGCAGGGGAGTTCGGGGGGGAGCTCCTGGACACCTGCGCACACCGAAATCCCGAGAGCAGCAGCTCTGCCCAGGCAGGTGCTCCTTTAAGCCACTGCTGGGGGTTGCCTGTCCTGGAGGCACGAGAGGAAGTCATGCGGTGCTGCTGAATGGATTTGCCTTGGACGCAGTCCCAGCCAGGGAAATTGTGTGACAATTTTAGGGCAAAGGTTCCCCTTGGGTGACATTCGACAGTATTTCAAATATCCCATGTGTTTTCCCCGGCCCGGCCCTCCTCCGCCCCGAGACAAATCAGACCGCGGAGAATTAATGAGCTGCTGGCTGGGGATGCCCTGAGCGTCCCGGGGTGACAAAGGGTGACAAGGGGTGACAAGGGGTGACAAAGGAGCGGCGGGTGCGGGCCGGGCTGGGCAGGCGCCTTTGCGGAGCCCGTGCGCTGTACCCGCACGGAGCAGAACGCCTGGGAAAGGACACGGCACATCCCCCCGGCGGGATGTCGTGCCGGAAAAGCAGCCGGGGCTGCAGAGGCCGGCAGGGAGCCCAGGCTCCCCCGGCTCCTCCAGGGATGCCTGCGGGATGCGTCAGCGGCGGCAGCCGGGGCGGGCGGGCGCGGGGCGGAACAGCCGCAGTCTGGGCTCCAGCCTCCTGGCTAGACTGGAGAAACTTCTAATTGAGTTCCTGAGCCTCCCCTCCCCTCCCTGCAGCTCAGCTGAAAAACACCCTGGCTCCCAGCCATGCCCTTTCGCAGTGACCTTGCCTGCAAATAGCGCGCAGGAATTTTTACAGGCGCTGTGCACTTGGAAAAAGGGCTGGGGGGGGGTGACAGCAGGGAGCTGGGGAGGGGGTGCTGGTCCCTCGGCTTTAAAAGCCAAATCCATCAGCTTCCCTTGTCAACCTCCTCCCCTTCCCTCCCCCCAAAAAAACCCACTGAGCCCATGAATTGCAAATTTCGATTCATTGTGCTTTCTCCTTTTTTACAATGCTATAGATTAATTTCTCTCTCTGATGGTATGACAAATTTTAAGACTCTAAAGATTGATGTAACTGATTGGTTTAAAGGGAATTGTTTTGTGTAGTGGTAGGATGATACACTGTGTGCTGAGTTTCCTTGCACATAGAATTACTCTTTGACATGTATGTAAAAAAGACATACTTAAAATGTAGGGAGAGTGTGTGTGTATGGATGTATAAAAATGTTCCTACATCTAGTTATGCATGAACATAATGTAAAATGATCCTGGTAATGGCTGTCTCCTTAGTGTATATACATAAAAAGCAGCAGCAACCACTGGCTAAAAATAACCCCAAATTCTTCTCTCAGATTACATCAATTAAACTTAGAACATTTGATGCAAAAAGTTGGGCTGTTAAATTCTGGTTAAGAATTCCTGGTTCTGGGATACTGGGATGCAGGCTGTGGAAATCCCCGGGGCAGGGACACAGGAGCCACCCGTGGCTGTGCCTCTGCCCAGGCGTGTGACGGTTCCTCCACCTCCTGTCAGCAGCACTAAGTCAAATTACGAGCTTTTCTGGGAGGGACGAGTATGACCCGTGTCAGCAGAGGTGTCAGAAGGGATATTCCTGCTGGAGCTGCATCGTGCAGTCTCTTGGATCTGGGGATGTTCAGCACTTTGCAGGATCCTGCTGTTCACACGTTGCCACCTTGTTCTCAGTCCCCAATCGCCTCGTGTAACGTGTCGCTGGTATCACACTCTTCAGGCGTATGTTCGAACTTCGTGGTACAAAAGGGAAAATTGATAATCTAGAAGTGGCTTTAATTAAAACTTGTTTTTCTTGTTCCTTCTCCCGTGTTTGTCTGGGGCAGCCCCACTCCCTGTAGTCAGCAAGCTGCTTTTCCCTGCTCTCAGAAGTTCAACTGTTGCAATCAAAGGTAATTTTGTTTGTGCAAGATACTCATCTCCAAAGGAAGGGCCAAGAATAGGGGTGAAAGAGAGGACAGCAGGCTGATGACTTAAGTGTTCCTGTCAGGCCTTTCTGACAACCCCAATAATTCTTTAATGGCTTCCTAATAAAGGGTAACATCATTATGTCTGAGAGGTTTTTTGGATCGCTTTTCTACTCATTTGCTAAAGAGGGTGAATAAGAAGTGGTCAAAACCAGCAGACCTCTGTTTGTGCCTCCATGCTGTGTTGAGAAGATGCTTCAACAGTGTCCAAGTTCTTTTTAGCTTTTCTACAAAAAAAAGGAGTAATAGACTAAATTTCATTGCACATAAATTCAACTGCAAGATTCACCAGTACACATTATGCTCCTGGCACTTTTTGCATAAGCACCCCAGAGTCTCCCGAGGGTTCTGATACCTGAGGGATCCAAAAGGAAAAAAAAAAAAAAAAAGAGAAGGATTCTTCTGTTGCAAGATAGAATTTGCTTAGTGTGACTTTCTCTGAGACATATGGTGCAGCAGCACCTGTTTTGTAAGTATGATCTCAGTGCAGAGAGAGCAGATCCTCGAGAATAGAGGAAATTTCTGCTCTCCTTCCCATAATTCCACCTGGCTGCCACCTGCTCCCACATTTAATTGGCCTTAGTCCCTTGGCTTCCCACTCCGACCGCAGGGTAGGCAGGAGGAAGCAGAGACAGACAGTGAGTGTGCAAAGTGTTGTGGGGAAACAAAAGGGACTTGGAAAGAGCAGCTCGGGGAGAAGCTGGGCTGCTTTGTGTGAGCCTCATCATCGCTGGGAACACAGCATGGCTTCTTGTCCACCTGGGCCAAATAACTTCAGCGCTTCTACACCATCCTCTGCTCCTGGGTACTGGACTGGTGGTTCTGAAATTCCCATCTTTCCAGTTCTGTAGCACAAGATAGTGGTGATAACAGCTGGGAGTAGCCAAATGTAGCTGGCAGTGATGGAGCCACACACCAGGGATAAACATCCTGACAAAATTGAAGTGTTTATTTGCATGTGCATGTCACTGCTTGGTAAATCCCAACACATCTGGTTACCACCACTGAGATTTGCCAGTAAAAAGGAGGGTGTTTTGCCTCGTTTTTCCCAGAACAAAGTGAGCATGGCTGCTCATGGAGAGGAGTTTGGAGAAGCTGATACTTAACAGATTTCATTCCTCCTTGGCTGTGTTCACCGCACCCCTACAGAGTTCAACCACCTTTTTTCACTTAGTATGACCACAGATATTTAACCACGGATTCTTAACTCGATCTAACCACACTGGTAGCCGTGGTGAAGACAAGCAGCTTCGGAAGGAAAAGGTGGTAGTGACACATGAACCTGTGGGGATCTGTCTGCAGAGCTGAGCGCTTGCTTGAAACACTTTTTGTCTCTCTACTTCTCTTTTACACGTGTGCCCTGGACAGCAGGCTGGAGTTAGAGGCTCAGAACACTTGAAGTAAGGGCTTTTTATGAGATAGGCCCTGAGTTACAGGCAGAGCTGGGATGGATCAAAGCAGTTCTTGGTAAAGCCAGGATTCCGATCAGTATTGTGCTGTAAAGTCAGCGAGCTTTCCCGTTCTGAGTGAGGCTTGCAGTTGCTTAGTGTCTTACAGCGCATTCTGAAGTGTTCTCCATCCATTTTCTGCTGCTGAAAATACTCAGGTCTGAACTATTCTGAGTTCCTGAAGCCCAGAATTTCACTGACACGTGTTAGGAGATGCTTCTCAAATAGCTCCGGGAAGCCTTTTTCCATCCTAAGGTTTTGCTTTTGCTGTGCAGTGGAGCTTGGGATTTCATTTCAGCACCTGGCTGGGAGTTAGTGGATGGACACCTTCTCCCTCTCAGCGTGCAGGAAGAGGGAGGAGAAGGACATCCGGAGGAACAAAGTGGCTTAGGAGGTGTCCAGACTGTCTGCAAAGGGTGTGCTGGATAATCTGGGGCCACTCCCAGGCAGTGTGAGGTGGCTCTTGCTGATCTGCAGCATTAATTTAAGGTTCTTTCTATGTTAGTGCACTTTCACTTCCTTTTCTAGAAAAACAGCAAACTGTAGCTGAACACTCCTGGTACTGCCCTGTAGGCCCCTTATGCAGCACTGGGGAGAGTCTGTGGAGGGAGGAGATAAGAAAACCACCTCACTTGAATGAGAACTAATTACTTTTGTCTTGGTTCTGGAACATTCCTAAGTGTAAGGCTGTAGTGGTTACTTTAATATATACAGCAATATATGAAATTGTCTTTTTTCTCTGGGAGCCTTTGAATTTTCTTTAACTTCTGCCTACACGAGAGGTCAGAAAGCGCAGGAAGCAGGGCTGACTGAACTTTCCACTACTTACATGAAGGAATAGGTGCACTGTTCTTCAAGTCCAGTGCCCACTTTTCAGTGCTTGGGTCACTGTTGGATTTAGCAGAGGAAGGAGGAGGCCAAGATGACCCTTGTTTAGCTCTCCCTCAGTGATCTGGCTTATAGCTTTTGCCTCTCACCCCTCAGTTCTTAATGGATTTTAAAACATTTTAAGGAGTTGGAAGATGATGGATGTGGGGGCTCACATGTCTGCACGTATGGAGAAGTGGACATCCGCAGGCAGTGTCCATAGCAGACATTCCAAGGTGAGCTGTCTTTTTTGGTCAATTAGAACTTGAGACCAGCCTCAGGCCTGCTCTGTCTCGCAGTTCCTGGGTAGAGACATGACCTGGACGGGTGCAAATACACACAGAGTGCATTGTTACACCTGTGCTGGGGCTGAAACAGAACTTGTACCCTTACACAAACCATTGGTATAAAATCTGTTCTTACAGGGCCTTTTTGTTTACTTTGAGGCTGCTTTATGCTGCTGTAAAGAGGGTTTAAGGCAGTTCAGAATGCGCTGCATGCAGTCTGTCACCAGCCTCCGAGCACGCAAATGGGAACATTCACAGCTGGTTCCCAGTGAAGCTGATTTCCCCAGGCCCACCTCTGCCCCTGTCACAGAGCACAGAGGTGAGAGTGAAATGCAGTAGCAGAGCAGCAGGAGCTGCCCCTCTAAATCATCTCTCAGTCAAGCAGCACCGAGCAGTGCCGGTGCCAAGTGCGCGTTATCGGCGCGGCTCCGGAGGGCAGATAAGGGAAGGTCAGTGCCCTCGGAGCACTGTTTGCAGAGGTGTCTGCACAGTCAACACAGCATCTGCTTCTCTGCCTTTACTTCATATTTAAGGCCCAGGTAGAATATGTCTGACTCGGCACAGAGGCAGCCAGGCAGTGTTCTGAGGATCTAGAGTTCCATGCGCTCCATGGAATATCGTAGTGAGGAGTCTCGCAGCCGCTCCAGTGGAAGCTGGGACTAAGGATATGTAAATTTAATTCCTTTGCCACATAAATCCTCTGTAAGTATGATCTAAATCGTGTTAATCCAGATCTGCAAAAAGGGGCCTTTCTTTTCCTTTTCTTTGGGTTTAAACTCTTTGGAATAGGAATTGCTTGTAAATGTGTGTGCTTGCAGCACTGTGCTCTTGTTAGAGGTCTGTAAAAACTTCTGCAGGGTCCCTCCTGAAAGAATGGGATCCATTGGAAGTTTTTAGAGAGAGAGCAAGGTCTTAGTGAACTGAGAATTCTTCCGTCTGCCAAGGAGGAAGCGAGGGCAGAGATAGCCTGGTGCTGTTTGATTGCAGAACAAAGAAGGAAGTCATTAGGCCACACCCTTTCTGTGTTCCCTTCCCCTGCACGGATGTGAATTTCGGACTGAGACTTAAAGAATCCTAAAGGTAGGGGTGTACTTGTGCCCTAGAAAAACCAGCCTGAGTGGTACAGAGTCCTCACGAGCTGCTGTGCACCCACCGAATCTGGGTTTGCTGCCAGCTGAAACAAGAAGTTACGTATGATTCTGTTTTTCTCCTTTCCATATTTCTTTTTTCCATTAGCTTTAGAGTCAGTTAATGTTTATACAGACTGAGTCACTCATCCCTACCCAGCCACCAAAGAATGCATTTAATTCACAGCTCAAGAAGCAAACTGAATGTTTAAATTGACTCAACCTTTGTGGAGGCTTTGATCCATTCTGGAGCAGAGTGACTAAGTGAAACCAGGGGAAGTCAGATTGCAGTACCCAGCTCACGACTGTTGCTGCGGGATCATTTTTACAAAGAACCCTGAATGTTACAGCACTTTGGGAGTGGCATCGGGGGTTCTGGGCTGGGACAATGGCTGCTTTCTGCAGGGCACCACAGTGCAAAATGACTGGGCAGCAGCCAGCGGCACAGACCTTTGGGGCTCTGCAGACTGCTTTTAGAAATGCCAGCCCCTTCCAGGGCTTGGATTTGGATACCTTGGAGGGATTTAATTTTCACAAAGTGCTGAATACACACGCTCTGAAAAACAGGGCACTGGAAACTTGTCCTGAGCAAAGCCTTGCTTGGTGCCTTTTTCAGAGTGTGATGTTAAGTCAGTCAAAAGTGGCCAAAGACGAAAGCATTAAAAGAAGCCTTTTCTCTGTCGTCCCTGTCTCATCTGTCTGTCCTCAATCCCTCTCCCCCATTATTCCTTAAACTTCTGGAGCACTGCAGGATTTTAATGCAGCTGGATTTAAGGTGTAAATAGCTAAGCTGTGTGTGGCTGGCTGTGGGAAGTATCCTGGATCTCTCCTCCAGGGACTCTGCAGTATCTGGAACGTGTCCTGTCCAGGCTGTAGTGTCATGCTCCTGTCTCTGACCACCATTCCATACTGAACCAAGGGCTCCAGAGCCTTGGAGAAAGGGGGTAAATTGTCTCTTTTGAGCTGTGCAATTCCTGTTGTACGTTTTCTGGGGAGCAGCCAGAAATCCCTGCACACTGCCTCTCTCTTCTCCCTCTTATGCACACTCTGTCTCTCTAGCTTTTCCCTTGCCTTTTGTGCCAAGAATGTGGTGGGGGAAGGGGGAACCGCACAGGAAATGCCTCTTCTTTTCTCTAACGACATTTCCAGCTGCATTTGGATGGGAGAATTCGAGGAGGGGGAAAGCATCAAATCAGTGGAAAGTTGTTCAGCTGCCAAGTCAAACTGGTACATTTTAGCTCTGGAGACAGTAGAGCCTTTTCTCCTGAAATTTGGCCCATTTTTAAAGTTCCGTTTTTGGAAAAGCAGGGGGAAAAGAAGTTAGTGACATCAGTGCTCCTGGTTTTTATTTATATGTGTATTTTTTTTTCAGCAAAAATGAAGCTAAATTGTAGCTTTACTTTTAAAGGTTGAAAGTGCAATAGGAAGGGGTTTAGGAAAGCTTTGACCAGGGTGATGCCTTTTTCTTTCACAGCAAGGAGTGCCTGCCTGCCTCTCCATCTTTTATCATCTTTTATCATCTTTTATCATCTTCTATCCATCCAGCCACCCACGTGCAGAGCCAGAACCTCCTGCTCTCATTCTTCTTGGTGTTGTTGTTCAGTAACTCTCCTGTCACACCTGGGGCATGGGCTGAAGCAACACCCTGCAATGCAGGATCAGCCCTTTTCCAGCAGCTGTGGATTGATCCCTGCAAGGGTGGCCTCGCAATTTATGAGGTGCCAAGGACGCAGAGGGGGTAGTTGCAAAGTGAAGATGTAGATAGGACAGGAGATGAAAGGTGTTCCAGCCAGACAACAGGATTTCTTCTCTTCATCTCTGTCCAACGAGGAGGAGGAGTTCTCCCTGAGTTGTCTGAAGTGTTGCAGGAGATGGGCTTTGCCTGTGACAGGCTAAATTTGGAGTTTATCTCTCTCCTTGGTTCAGTGCCCAGCATCCTGAGATGTTTTGTTCAACTCATGCTCAAACAGTATTCTTTTTTTGTGGCCCGTGAGAGTAAAACTTGTGGTGGACCAACAGAACTGGCAGGCGAGCACCAGGATCATTCCAGTGGTGCCTGTTACACTTTTAACAGCTCGAGTGCTGTGGATTTTGCAATTGTTTGCCATATAAGCTGTGTTTCTTTGAGTAAGGTGCAGTGAGACATCAAAGCTCTGCAGCAGTTTTACCTTGCGAAAAAAAAAATACAAAAGGAGGAGGAAAGAAAAGGGGAAAAAAAAGCAGCTTGTTATTAGCAGCCTGGTTGTCTGCATTTAGAAAACCTATTAAAAATGCATCATGCTGAGGAGACAGTCTGCACAGTGTGTAAAAAAGATGGGTTGCAATAATTCTGTCTCGGTGTTTTGAACCACAGCCTCAGACAACATACACAGGATGGGGAAGGGGGGTTGGGAATAGAATTCTAAGAAAAGTTGTTTATTGCAGTGCAGTCGTATCCTGGACTGGAACCAAATGAGTGACTGTGCCAGGGTCACAGAGGAGCTGCACCAGCAGAGAGGAAAAGGGGAGCAGGATGGTGGAGGGCAGGAGGAGAGCTCTCCCCTAAGCTGGGATGATACTCTGGGGAAGGTACAGGAGAGCTGGAGTTGAGCTCAGCTGGATTGATCCCAATGTCTCTTGAGCTGGGGTAAATCAAAGCTGGATTTCTGGAAGTCACATGGCAGTACATTGATGGGAATCTCCAATATGACTTAACTGAAACACAGGAGTTGTTTGATTCTTCTCTCTGTGTTTGTTCGGGTTAACAGGAGTGCACAGAGGGAGCAGAATGGAGGAAGCGGGGGAGAATGGAAAGTCCAGTCTGTGAACTCTCTGTGAGGGAGTGTGCTCTGCTCTGGATGCTGGTGAATGCCCTGGCACAGAGTTTCAGGTCACCACCAGCAGAGAAGGGGAATCAGTCACCTGCATAGGCCTTGTCTTCATGCCCATGGGGGCTCTGGTGCTGCCAGGAGCGCGTTGTGTGTTCAGGGTGTGCCACGGGCCCGGCTGGGTCACAGGCACGGTGTGCAGCATCCCACACAACCCAGCTGCTGTCCCGGGGCTTTTCCCCCCAAATCTGCAGTTGCTGGTAAGTTTATTCTTTCTCTGGCAGCACAGATGAGCAGATGGGTCATGAAGCAATGCCAACTTCTCTGGAGATGCTCTGCAGCCTCCTGTCTCTGTGCTTAGAGAGAGGAGAGGAGAGGAGGGAGGGGGAGTTGGAGCTTCCTCCTTTCCAGGGGTGAATCCCCATTTGCTCACAAAAGCCAGAGTCACCGAATTTGCCTGGCACAGACTGTTTTCACAGCCTTGAGGGTGATGTCCTTGCTGTGAGCAGTCTCTGCCCTTTTCCTTCTCCTCTCCAAAAATGCTGGGTTCCTTTATCTCTCTGCTCCCAAGCCTCTGTGGCCGTGTTGTCCCTTTCTGCTTTCCAAGTGCACAGGGGAGGCCAGTGAGTGCCCAGGGTGGGCTGGGCTGGTGTTTCCTGCAGATTGGGAGGGAAGGAGCAGCAAGGGAGCTTGGAGCCTGCCCCTGCTGATAGCAGGAATTGTTTTCACTTGGCTTTTCCATATTGTAGCAGTTTTTCTTCCCTAACATTGCAGAAGAATAACTGTAATGTAGCAGGGCTGGGAGTGCACTTTCTCTGGCCTCTTTGAAACCTTTTTATTCAAAATTCTTGTGTTGAAAGGCAACAGAAACATTGCAGAAAGCCCTACATTCCATAATTTCTCCCATTTATTACTTTGTAACTCTCTCTTTGCTTCAGTTTTTTGTGCTAAGATCTTTCTTTATGAAAATGCACTAATGGAGCACATCAGTGTCCAGCAAGGTGTTTTCTCCCAGCCTCTCCACTCAAAACTTCAGTTTAACATTGGAAACAGTCTCCTGCTCTTGCAAGCATAAATTCCTTTATTAAGGAATAAAAGAATTTATTTGTGCTTAGATAGGGGAGAACTGTCTAATGGCTACACATGGCCTTGGACACACAGCTGAGCTGTTCTGCTCCTGCTCAACAGGTTAGGGCACAGATCCGAATTGTAGAAGAATTGGGGTTTGTTCTTGTATTTGCTTTTCATGGCAAATTATTGTGTCCTCTTATGTCTGTTTCTCCAGCTGCAGAAAGTCACTTATAACCGTGTTTAATTTGTGTGCATTTTGGTGTCTGCACAGTCATACACGAGTGAGGTGTGTGGTGATATTGTCACCTGTTGTGACAAACTGCTGCTTCTTTAGTGCCATTCTGGGCACATTATTCCTTCTGCTGTGCTTGATTAATTATCTGTGATGGGCACTGTTTCATAATTTCATTATTTTATATATGCTGGAGGAGTTGGTGTGGAGGAGGGGGGCACAACGTTGTGTTGCTGTGCTGGACAGACCTCACTGGACAGATGGGACTGTGCCTTTTTCCTGAGCAGTTCAGAGCAATACCTTGAAGGATCAGATGTGCTTGGCAGCCTGTGGGTATCCTGGACATTTCTTTCCATGTCTCTGTGTTTCTCTTGAGTCTGCCCTGGGCCAGGCTGTGTTTGTGGAGCTGGAGCCTGGCTCAAACTCGCTGTTATGTCGGTTTCTATGGAGGAAAAAAAACCACATGGGTTGCCAGACCTGGAAGAGTATTAAAAAAAGGAGAAGAAGGAAGTGTAGGGAGGGTGGTGAGGGGACTATGGGGTGGAGAAGAAATGTGATCCTCTTGTGCTCTGAAGGTGGAATCTTGATTTCACCCCTTTCT
This sequence comes from Corvus hawaiiensis, assembly GCF_020740725.1. NCBI lineage: Eukaryota > Metazoa > Chordata > Aves > Passeriformes > Corvidae > Corvus > Corvus hawaiiensis. Next base: position 2,784,240 of record NC_063234.1, read on the forward strand.
CCCCATTTTTGAATTCTGAGGGGTGGGTTTTGCCTTCCCAGGCGTGCAAAGCCATACTGAAATCTGTGTGTCTTTGACTGAGGGGTTTTTCCAGCAGGGAGGGATTGTGGCCCTGAACCCAGCTGGTGTGGGGAACACATTGGGGTTCACCAGCACGGAGCTGATTTCTGCCAGAGCCTCTGGGTGAGCTGCAGAATCGGCGCTTAATGGAGCGAGTGTTTCATGCACGTGCTTCCAAACCCTCCCTTGCCTCCCTCAGGTTTTTCAGTCAGTCTCGACAAGCTCTGTGCTCTGCTTTTCTAGGAGTAGTTTCAAACTGCTCCCCCTCTCTTCCCATCCACACTGTGGGTTACATTTCAGTAGGTGCATTTCAAGTGGCTCAGGAGCAACCTCTGGCATCAGATAAAAGCCCCTGCACTGTTCCTGTTAATGGCAGTGAGTGGGTTTTATCATCTCCTCTCCATCTGCCTGGTGCAGAAGACATCTCTTAAGATCCTGACTCTAGGGAGTTGTTGGAGGTTCCTGTAAAGCAGCGAGGCCTGACGTGTGCTGGGCGGGCTGCAGGGGAACCACAGCACATCAACAAGAAATTACCTGCCCCCACATTCATCCCTGGCCTCCAGCCTCTTGACACATGTCCATTTTTAAATACCTTCATAGCTGTGTTCTGGGATGATGCCTGAAATTGTTTTGGATGGGTTTGTAGCTTTGTGTTGCTCTATCCCTAAAGGAGAGACATCCCCCTCCCCCCCAACCTCATTTCACTCATCAAAACAGCCCTAAACAAGAGCTGGTGGTGTCTCTGCAGGGTCCCAAACCTCAGACTAGAAGGAAATTCTGGGGTATTCAGGTGTCATTATAATAATTGAAACTTGGGCTGAGGTGGTTGAGATTTGGAAGCTTGTTTTGTGACCAGGCTTGAAGCTGGCTTCCAGGGAAGCTGGGAGCAATTTATGGTTTTGTGCACAAACCAGACAGAATTTCTGTGGGTTTTTTCCCCCTGAGTTTTGGTTTTATTGGCTTCAGAAATAGTCACAGGACATATACAGGCATCTATAGCTGAAGTGAAAAAACCCTCAGTGCAGTTTCTCACGGTAGAATATTGAGTTGTTCCTCATTATAGGGAATATTCCCTCCTTTAAGACCTAAAGGTACATCTCTCAGAAGTGCTGAGTCATAGAACTTTGGTATCTTTTCTTTAAAAGAAATCCCCAGCTCTCATTTGTGTGAACTTTCCTGTGCTGATAAAAGTGTGTCACATTTGGGGCTCTTCTTGCTTCCACATTTTACATTCAAAATCAAGATAAATCAAGGAACAAACTCTGTACTCTGTGGACATAATTATTTGCACCTTAGGGCTCAGTATAATTGCTTTTACAGGTAGATCATATTCTCAGAAATATTCAAAAAACATGCTCGATTTGATATATTGCTTTTACAGGTAGAAGATTATTTTTTTAAAAAAGAAAAGGAATCCATCAGGCACATTAGTGACAGTCTTAAGATAAATGTCTATTTGCTCCAAGCAGCCCAGTGTGTCTTTTCCTTTTCACCAAAGAGAGGTAATTTTATTTTCAAACAGTGTTTGCATCTGCTTGTTGAATGTTATTTTCATATGAATGTGGTTTTTGGTATTTTTACCTGGGGAAAAGATGGGTGAAAGTGCAGGAAAGGCACAGACACAGCCAGGGGATCCTCACCAGCCTGGCAGCAGGAGGGAGTTTTGTGCTGAGATAAAGGTGGATGAGCTCACATGGGATTGTGTTGGTGTTGTTTGAGGGGTCCCTGCATCTAATTTAGAATCTGGCTGTTCCCATTGGGTGTCCCGGTGTCATGTAGGATGTCCTGACATTGCTGAACAGTGTCATTGTGAGCAGCATTGTAACTGCAGCCCAGAGGTCAGCCTTGAGAAGATCCTGGGAAATGTGCAGCTCCTCCATATAATAGCTGGTTTTAGAACAAAGCCTGGAACACTTAACCACATTTCCCCTTTTATTTTGACAGTTCAGGCACTGACCACAGGAAAGGCAGTTCCAACCATCTTAATTGCAGCCTGGGCTGGAGGAAGAGACATTTCTGTTGAAATCCTCCTCATTCCAGCAGCGTGGCCCTGGACTAGCAGGGGAAGGTGTGGTGGTCTCATTCCATCACCCGTGAGGGATGGGGTGGGATGTTTGGAGCTGTGGTGTGGGACCCAAAAAGAGCTCAGAGGCTGTTCAATGCACCCTTGTGTGTGACCACAGTGCATATGATATTCGTAAAAACTCTGCTAATAACCAGCTAATAAGCTGGAAAAGTTTGATAAGGAAGGGAAAAGCAGCAGTGGGTCCAGGCTGCCACAGAAATATTGTGTGGGGTAGGGGGGCACAGCCCCTGAGGTTGCTGGAACTCCTCCACCCAAAAATCTCTGTGGTTCTGAGCATTCCCCTCGGCAAACATTGGCCTCAGCTGGCAGCTAAAGCAGGGCAAGAGTTTATTTTTATTTCTTGGAATTCGGTAGACCTGAAATCTCTGTTAAATGTTAACTTTCAAAAGGCACATGCATCAGCATTCTGAGCCACCGCTGGTAGGAAAAAAGAACAGATTATAGAGAACATAAATTAAGGCAGATTTTGGCCTTTCTCAGCCTGCTGTCTTCCCTCTCCTCTCTGTGCACGTCTGCATGACCTGAAGAACAACCTGCAGACAACTGTTCACCATCTAATAACTACTATGGTTTGCTTTTAATTTGATCACAGAAGAAACTGTGCTGGCAAGGATCTAATCCCATTCCCTCTCTTCTTTTTTTTCAGAATGTTTTCATTTAAGTGAGTATGGTGGTTGCCATAGGAAAAACCCAGCAGTTCAGAGTCAGTTGCTGGAGTGTTGACTCATAGATCGAGTGCTAAAGAGGTGTTTGAGTCTGCGGAACTGTTATCAGAAATGGCACAAAATGTCTCTCTTGACTCAGTTTGTAAACTGCATATGCATATATAACGAACAAAGAGACCTTGTTAAATAGACAGTTTTGACCTCAGAAAGGAAAAAAAAAACCTATCTGGAATTTTAGCTTAAGTTTAAGCAGTTTCTCATTCACATTAAGCTTCATTCTGTAAAGACCCCAGAGAAGAAATGTCTCTCTGTTGCATTAATTTGGTACTTTTAGGGATTTCATCTGGTCATTTTAAGTTTTTTTTCCCACTTTTTCTTCCCAACAGCGATTTGAAATTATTCCAGATTTATGTCAAACTAGATGACAATTGAAAGAATTGTAGATGTATTGAATCTTCTCCCACTTCTGAGTATTTGTGGCTAAGGACAATAATCTGTGCAAGGAAACAGTCTGAATTATTCCCCCCCCCCACCAAGTTTCAGGTTTGATTTTCTACGACGGTTGTGTAAATCTGGACTGACTCCAATTGACATCATCTTGGCATTCATTTGTTGACTTTTGTTTCTCTCTATGCTAATAGTAGTACGTCCCTCTCTGATCTCACGCTGTGATTACAGGCTCCATTTCACTGTAACACCAACACCAGATTCATTATTATTCCTGCTGTAGTAGAGGCTGGAAAGCAGAGTCATGACCTTCTGTGCTTCATGCTCTGTAAATGCATCGAGAGGGACTGACTTCCTTCTTGAAATCTAATTTAGCAGAAAATGAAGCAAATGAATGAGAGTGTTGAGAAGAGGACAAAGGTAATGAGTAGGTGTAGCAGAGTCGAGGTGGCTGTTGTGCAACCTGATTGTTTTATCATAATACTAAATATATGGATATAAATGTAATCCACACCAACTCCCTTCACCCAGCACAGCCTTTCAGTGTGCCTGAAATCAGAATAGGTATGAGAGCAGGGAAGCGTTCTAAATAGAGGAGTGTAGGGGTTTCAGGGGTAAGCTCAGGCAGGAGGATTCCATCCAGTGAACGCTTCCAGGGAAAGATGGCACGTGCCAGTCCCTCAGCTTCTGCAGAGGTCCTTCCTCAGGCTGGGAGACTGTGCCCCAAATGTTTTCCGTAACAGGTACTTTGTGAAATGAAGTTGTTCCTATTTGGGAAAGAAGTGAGGGAGAATCAGAGTTTTTGGAGTTTGGCTTTTTTGCTGCCGTTTGTTTTAAGGATGAATTCCAAAGCACCTCAGCTATGTAGTAAAAATAATAATATCTACTTTGCCCTCTCCCAGTTCCCATGTGAGCTGTGCACTCCTTCGTTCCAGCTGTTCTCATCGAACTGGGGCAAAAACATTTGCTTCTCCCAAAGCTTGTTTACCCTAAAGGCATTTGCTACCTTACTGTAATTCCAAAGGGCGATGGGAAACCATTGACAGAATCTAACTGGTCCCAGCTGTGTGGGGTGAGCACGAGCTCTGGGGCTCTGCTGGGATGTTTATAGTGCATCCTGGAATCTCAAGTGAGGCTCCTCTGGCTCCAAGTATCCTTTTAATTTACACAGATGTTTCTTCATCATCTATTCTTTTCGGGCTGTTGGAATGATCAACAATTTAGTCTAATTGTGCCGGCTGTTTGGGTTGTGGGGCTGTTTATTTTGTCTGTGTGTCTGGAATAGTCACTCTTTCAAGGACTCTGCTCCCCAGACCGCACATGATTTAGAGAGGAATGGGTTGTGTTGGCTAAAACCTTGGAGATGATGTGCCCAAGCCTTGTTCCAGGCTCGGTTCTGTTCCTGGCCCTGCTCCATGGCAAATTGCTTCACTCATCTTCGTGCTGCAGGTGGGAAGGGGCAGCGATGGTCATGATTCCCTGGCTTGGGATCAAGGGATAGGAAAGGGCTGTTATGCTGCTCACAGAGAATCATTTCCCTTTTCTGGAGATGCCTGTAGTCAATCCCTACACTACTGTGTCTTATTTTAGCATCTAGAATTATCTGTGTGGCCTTAGAACAGCGCTGGCAAGGATTGTGTCAAAGCATCCAGCACCAGTACCCCCAGTCTGTGTGTCAGCCTGGGCTCCATGGCCATTCCAGTTCAGTAGCTGCAATTTCTCAGTCGAGTTTGTGTTGCCTGATAAATAAAAGAGGTGGTTTGTCTTTTGAAAAAATAAACTTTATATTATTGGTTGTGTGGTTTTTTTGTAATTAAGGTATTGGTTGTAAGTAGATGTTTATGACAGGTCCCAAGGCAGGGTGGTTGTTCTTGGGGAATTCATCCCAGCACACCTCAGTGACTGGAGTAAGTGCAGGAGATGCTGTGATCCCTGATAAAAATGGATGTTCCTGTAACTGAGGGAGGTGAAGAGAAACTAGAAAAGCAATAGAGTAATTGTTCCCTTTTTAACAAATCTGATGGATCTTTAATAGCTGTAGTCAAACAACCTTTCTTCACCTCCTGTGATCATGATAGATAATCAATTGTCTAGGACCACTGATGTGTAATAAAACACCAGTTAGTGCAAGAAAACCCAATGTGTGGAGAAAGAAAGAGCCTTTAATGATTATAAGACTATTATTTAATCCCAGGATGTTCCTTGGAGACTTCTTGAGTTTATAGAGGTGTCCCGGCCTACAATACGTTAGGTTTGCAATTAATAGCTGGTTTTCACTGATGAAAAGTATTTATAAAGTGACTCAAGTATTGCTTTTTAACACAAGCAGTAAATTTAGATGTGCGTGGCATCAGGTGGTGTTCTTGCCATGGAGTTGTTGGTGTCTGGAGTGTGCACTCAGTTACACTGGGGGAGGTGAGCAAAATGTACTTTCTCTTTTTTAGTCTTGCACTTCTCCCTTAGACACTGTGACTTTATTCAGAAAAAGTGTTAGTTTTCCTTATTAGCAAGAATAATAATTTGAAAGCTTGCAGACCACCTGATGGAGGCCGTTTATTAAGTAACATTTGAAATACATAAAGTTGATGGGTTGGTTTGTCACTTACTGCATTTTTCCACAGCCAGCTGTGGGACCTGGGGAGGTTTTGGGCAGACTGGGAATGTGTGTGTGTGTGTGTGTCTGTGCTTTCCACCCCACAGCTGGTCAGTGCTCGCATGTTTTCCAAGTTATTTTCAGTGTGAATGCATTACCTTGGTTTGTGTTTTAGTCCTGACCAGCACTTAGATGGAATTTTCCTGGTGATACTGTGGTCGTGATTGATGGTTCTGCAGGTGTCAGTCAGCTCTGGTGGCTGGAGCACAAGGGGAGTTGTATATTCCATATTTACTGCTGGGACTTGGGGGGCTCGGAGCCAAGGTAAGCAGGGAACATCAAGAGTGACCAGAAATGAGACCTGGTCTTTTCAGGACTAAGCATTAGAGCCAAATATTGGGCCACTGATGATGGGAGTGTGTGTTCATGTTTCTGGGCAATAGTAGCCAATAATCACAGTGTGAGCAAGGCTTTTGTGGCATTCCAGTGACACAGCCCCCAGAACTATCAGTTGTGGATTTTGGGAACTGACAGCTGCTGTCATGAACTGTTCCATGAATTGATCTGGTTTTTAGGTAAAACTCCATTTGAACAAAAGCATGAAACCATTTTGAAGACAAACTGTAAAAATGGGATTGCCCCTTCACTGGTGCATTTTGTTCTTTCCTGGCGGTGAAGTGGACAAGACAACTCTTCACTGGAGTGTCAGAGCTGCCTTCTCAAAGTTCCTCTGGTTGGGTTAATGACCCATCTTAATGACCATGGTGACATTGCTGGGTGTTTCTTAATCTCTTCTTGCACGGATGGATCAAAACTCCCGTAGCTGGGGCACATTCCTTCGTTTCAGGGGCCGTTTACAGCAAACAGGTCCTGTGGAGAAAGAAAGAAATAAAGAAAGGGATGCTGAAATTGGGGCTTTTGTCTCATATTGCAGGTAACTTATATTTACAAATTGTGGTTTGGTCGGGAAGTCACCACAGGGACTTCCCAAGGGATGCACATGCTCCCAAACCAATGGGATGGGATTTCTCCCTGTCACATTGGTCAGTAACTTGCAGGGCAGGCAAGGCTTGGGATGCATTTTGATGTCTTAACTGTGGGGGCTGGATTCTACGTCTGAAATATTTCATTCCCTATTCTGCTTTATTTAGCTTTTCTCCTAAAACTGTGAGCAGTAGCATGTCCTACCCTTTCCAAAAGTTCCTTGATTTCCCTTCCCTTTTCTTGTTGCTTTACCTGATGTTTTCTTCCTTCAATTCATCATTCTATGCCAAACCAAGAAAGAATCTTTTGCATGGGGAGAGGGGAGAAAGAAATTAGAGGAAATAAAAGGTTTTATTTTGCATGGAAACTTGGCAGAGTTTGGTGCCAGCTCCCAGACACAACCAGTACTGGGCCTACCTTGCAGAGGGGGTGATGTAAAGAAATCACCTCTTGCTGGACATCCTAGAACTTGTTTTCTTCTTGTGACTCCTCCTTTATCACCTTCAAAATGGTGTGCTTTGCAACAGATTACTTTTCCTGACATTCCTCTCCCAAGTCTTTAAGGCTAATAGCCAGTGGAAAGAGCTCTTTCCTGTTGCTCTTTTTCCTGCGTGTGCAAATAGTGACGGTGCTTTGCAATTCTATCGGTGGATCTGGGGACGCTTGGCAAAGATGTGGTAATTACAGGCTCCCGGTGGGTGCTTTTCAATGGGTCGTTGCTGCAGTGAGCAGAGAAATTCATGACTCGATTTAAGCCCTGTCCCCCTGTGCTGGGACCCTCAGTGCAAGAGAGACATTGAGGAGCTGGGGAAGGGTTTGGAGCCCCAGGAGCGGCTGAGGGAGCTGGGAAAGGGGCTCAGCCTGGGGAAAAGGAGGCTCAGGGGGGACCTTGTGGCTCTGCACAACTCCCTGACAGGAGGGGGCAGCCGGGGGGGTCGGGCTCTGCTCCCAGGGAACAGGGACAGGAGTCAACCTGTGCCAGGCTGGACATCAGCAGGAATTTCTTCATGGAAAGGGTGGTCAGGCCTTGGAAGGAGCTGCCCAGGAAGGTTGGGAGACCTCATCCCTGGAGGTGTCCAAGGAAGGCCTGGATATGGCACTGAGTGCTCTGGGCTGGTGACAAGGTGGAGAGTGGGCACAGCTTGGACTCTGATCCTGGAGGTCTTTTCCAACCTAAATGATTCCATGATTCATCGTCCAGACTTCACGTAGGACTGGGCAGTACCCAGAATTTGCCCTCTTGCTGTTGTGAGTAGCTGCTGATGTCAGAAATGTCACTCCTGTCACAGCTGAATGTGGTACATCTGTATGGAGTCTGCAGCCTGTCAGTATTAGCATTCCATGGAAATGTAGCCAGCTGTCCTGAGGCACTATCAGCTCAGGAGGAACGGTGTTTTAATATGCATAATGTTACTTTTCTGATTCTTAAGGTGCTGTAGTAGAAAATCAACACCCCGGGGGTTTAGATCTTTCTGGTTTTCTCTGTTGGTCTCCCAGAACTCTGAACTGTCTGGGGTTAAAAATGTTTTGCAGGCCCCTTATGTGTTTAATTTCATCAAAGGTGGGAAAATGTCCAGCCAGTGATGGATGGGTTTTTGGAACTTGTTCAGACCTTTTACTTCACTGGGATGGAGAGGGTTCTTACACTGGAATTGGATCCAGCCTTCCCTGTGCTGCAAGGCTTCCCACTGACTTTTTGCTCTTAAATTTATAAAGAGAAGAGAGGGGGAAAGTAGCAAAAAGAGCAGACCTGAAGTATTTCAGTTGATTCTGTGTTGAGGATGAAATTTACAATTTCAGAACAGACAGGTCTGCACTTCCTGCTTCCTTTTTTCCCCTTGTCTTGTTGCCCTGCATGGGCTCCTGTGTTTTCTGAGATTTTCATCTGGAGCCAAAATCCAGCTGATCAGGTGAGTTAAATATGAGCAGTCAGTGTTAGAGGACGGTTCCTTCTGTGGAGTTTTCAGTGGAAGTTAGAAAACTTCCCAAGTTCGGGATTTTTGAGGACCCTGGTAAGTGTTAAATGCTGAGCCTGAATTGGGGCCTCATTCCAGGAAAAGGAGATGTGAGCATCCCTGAGGGAGCTTGGGACAGGTGTGTCCCAAAAGGAGCAGGTTTTGAACAGCGCAGCAGAAATGATGTTGAAACCCCTCCTGATCTCTGTGCAGAAAGGGGTTTGGAAAACTGACTTAGAAGGCAGGCCTGGTGCATCCTTAATGCTGGAGCAGCTTTCAAGCAGCTCTGTAATTTGGAATGTGAGTGACGTCAGTTCTTCTGGCCATCTGGTTAGAAAATCTAGTTGTAACTGAAAATATCCAGCCCTTTTTTCTCCATTGCTAGGTGGTGACTACACACTTATGTAATTTAACAGCTCAAATTCTTTTCCATTCTGGTGATCTCTTCACGAAGCCGTAACGGGGAGGATGCTGCGGGAAGGGGATCAGTGATTCCTCAGCTGAAGGGTCACTGCTCCGGGGGGAAGCACAGGGCTGGGGGTTAGAAAATGGGATCCTGTTTGTTCTGGGGCTGTTTGCTAGGTGACCTTGGACAAGAACGTTCTCTTTTTTCCCTACCTCAGTTTCCCCCACTTATTAAATAGTGATAATGACACTTCCTATCTCCCAGGCATTGTTAGGATCTAATGAGTCATGCTATGGAACACTTAGCAAGGCACAAGGTATTGTTATAATTACTGCCTGTGCTCTTCTGCTCAGTCCCTGCCTTTTCCCCCCCTTCTTTCCTGCTCGGCAGATCCAAACATCCCATTTTAATGCTGTTCTTTAAATACCTGTCGAGCTGCACCGTTCCTTCTGCACGGGTTGTAGACTGGGTTGTAAAATTGTATTGATGGAAGACATGCGTGAAAATGCACCCTGTGATAGTGCCTGAAAAATAAAGGGAGCAGAGCTGTCGGCCATTTCCTAAACCCTTTCTAATGGCAAAACTTGTAAGAGCCCAAGAACAAGTTGTAAACCTAAAAACTGTATGCATTGCCATACAAACTTAATGTTCATATAAAACATTTTTTTTAAATTATTTACTCATTCCTAGTAAATCAATTTCCAAGCAGAGTAACGACAACGCCCTGTGATTCATTTTTGTTTAGCATTTCCTCTAATTCTTGGTGAAAAAGTTAAATCTTTTGGTGTTACTGATCTTTAATGCTAGCAGAGTCCTGGAGCAAGGATCCCTTTAGTTCCCTCCCCTTCACCAGTGACCATGAAAGGAGAGCTGATACCCCTGGGGAGAAGAATGACAGAGAATTTGCCAGGGATGAGCTGAAGTTTTAGGATCTAGGGCGGAAAAAAAAGACTTTTTGCATATTCCTTATAGCTGCTCAGGTCATTCATGTTAAAATTAAACTTGGAACAGGAGGAACTACTCCAGTTTATTATTCCAAAGGAGTGCATGAAGGGGAAAAACTAATGATAAATAAAATAGAAACCAACTTGCTCAGTGGAGGTAAGAACTGATGAGAGTGTTCTGCCCCCTCCCCTTTTTTTAAAGCAAACACATTACTGCAGGTAAAATGGGGTTTGAATTTGCCTTACAGCAGCTACTTTGATAAAAGACTTTTAACTCCTGTAAATACATAAATAGTGGTGAAGGGGAAGCTGAATCACTGAATGCAGAGCTACACTGGCCTTACAGGAGTATATGTCTGGGCTGTATGTTTGCTCCCTGACATATTTACTTATGTGCCACCACTCCTGTGCTCTTAGGAAATAAATTAAGAAATAAATCAGTTGTCAGTGAATAAATAACAGTGAAAAAAAACCTCCCAGCCTTAAGGAAGGTTGTGATAGGCAGGAAATGCTCTCATTTGTATAATATCAGAACCAGCCACTATAAAATAATTTATTTTTTTTCCCTGAAAGCTTTTCCACCTGTCATGCATAGCTGAAAACTTTAAATGACCGTTCAGCTGGCTCCAGCACCCGCTCCGGGAAACAGTAAATCTTTGTGTTGCATCTCCTGTTACAATGCACCATTTTGGTACAATAATTCTGACTTGGAGCTCTAGAGCTTACATTTATTTTCCTAAAGCACTAGAAAGAATGATTTCATATCAGGGGGAAAAAAAAAAAAAAAAAAAAAAAAAAGGAGTGGCAATTACTCAGTCGTTAGGTTTAATTGTTCCGAATCCTTCCAGTGCTCCATGAGAAAATGTACTGAGGAGATGTGCAATATAGTGGGAAATGTGATGGAAAGGTATAATTTGACCACCTACCAGTAGCAGCTGAAAAGCAATTCCAAGGGCTGCATGTCTATCAGGATTAATCACCGGCTCATTATTGAAAATCCCTTCGTGTTCGCTCCTGAATCCTCCTTCAGGACGGGCTCCAGCTCAGCTCTTCCCCTCGCTGGAGGGAGGCTGGAGTTCCAGCCCAGCTCTGTGCTGGGAGGTGCACAGGAGCACCTTCGGTTTGGTGCAGTTTTGGAGCTTTTTGCTGTGGCAGTTGCCTTGGTGGAAGGGCTGGGAGGGCAGGGCAGCCCCCCCGGAGCAGCAGCATCTCGAGACAGTTTATGGCCCCCCTGTCTGGTCATTTACCTCCAGCTGAACTCTGCCGGTGGACGTGGCCAAGTATTTCATTTGGACAAGAAAAAAAGAGCATTATTGAAAGGGACTGACCTTTCCGTCACCCTGTTCTGTCGTCATGGTGCTTTTATAGCATTTCTCTTGACCAACCCCTTCCCTTTTCTCAACCACAGTAATTCCCCTCCTCCTCTCCCGTCCATCCTCCCTGGAGACCTGGTGGTTTCTCTCTGTTTCCACAGACACCTGCCCTGCTGCCCTCATCCCTGAAAGTCCTGGGGGCTTCTGGCAGAAGCTGAAATCATCAGCTTTAGTCCGTCAGCAAAGCTGGGAGATGCTGGGTTTCCCTCTGTGCTGGTTTAGGAGAGAGCCCAGGACACAGGAGCCTTGGGAATGGATTTCCTCTTCTGCTCTGGGAAGAAGAGCTGAGGGATTTCATGGCACTTGTGCTCCTGGGGCATTTGTTTTCTAGAGAGAGTGGCTGTTCCTTTGTGGAGCAGGGAGTTCAGTGCTTTTCCTCTGATGTGAAATCCATTTGGAAGTGGGAAATAATCTCGTGGAGCCCAGCAGTTGTGAGAACTGGGCTGTGGCTGTGCTGAGGCCCGGGGCTGTGACACTGAAGGGGTAATTTGGGCAGAGCAGATCCGTGCTGGACACGTGGGTGAGCGATGGAGAGAGAACCTGTGGCCATGGGAAATGCGTGTCATTTTCAGTGAAAAGTCCAGCCCGAAAATGGGATTACTGATTTTCCCTGAGCATGTAGGAAGCACCTACATTTGTGTCGGTACAGTGGTAACAGTGAAAATGGCAATTTATTATATTTCATTTTTATTTTCTTTACAGAAATTCCTGGCCAATCTAGAATTTTTAAAATAACAGATTTACAAAATATCAGGGAAGGTGGGGTGTTTCCATGAATTTGTGTCCAAACTGCTCAAAGCCATTTTCAGGGGAGACTGAGATGCTTTTGGGGGTGATAATTTACACTAAAGAGTTTTGATTGCCACCGGATTCCTGGGATAATTTGATATTCTGCGTGGAAAAATTCTACCTGTCCTGCTTCAGTGTATTTTGCACAATTGGGACCTTTTTTTCTGACTGTAGTCACCTGGACTGTACCTACTGTACAGTTTCACATGGGCCCTACAGGAATCTGTGCAAAATTCCAGGTGATCCCTTGTCTTGCTGCAGTTATTACTGGACACTTGGTGTTTACTGAGGGCATAACTTTCGGAGACCTGAGTGGTCTTCTGGATACAACTCCCTTGCACTGATTCTTGAACCTCACATGATTTTAGGGTGGAATCCAAACTTGACATATCCCACAAGATTGAAGTCAAGCACAGCCTCAGAGAGGTGGATGTTTAAATACTGATCACATATTTCTGCTTCAAAACTTGGCAGAAAACCCGTGGTAAAGTAAAATTTCAATGAAAGCATCACACTTGCGCATTCCTTAATCAAAGATTCATCTCTGTGTGCTTGGACAGGTAAAAACCTGGATTTTGCTCCAATTTCTGATGGATGTTTTAATTCAGTAATATTCAGCTGACAATGTACTTGGGCTGGGATAAACTGACTGTTCTGTACAGGGTCTCTTTGGCCAGTTGAAACATTTTTATTGAAAACCAAGTGTGATGCTGGAATCTTGAGGAGGGGTTTATGTAGTTCAGCCCCTCAGGTGAGACCTTGACAGGTCAGACAGCTGAGGCCTCGCCTGGATTTTGTTCTTGCTACTTTTGTTTTGCACCTCTGCAAATTTTAATCTTTGTAGTGATCGCTCTGCCTGAGCACGAGGCTTGAGGGAGGAGCCAGGAGAAGGAAGAGAGAAGACAAAGTGCTGCTGGGTTGTTCCACCCGCCGTGTCGGTGGCTTATTGATGGAGCACGGGCCATGTGCCAGGATTCCCTGGCCTCTCCCAGATCTGGGGGGGACGGAGCAGGGGGGCCCTGGCACGGTGTGGGGGAGAGCCAGACAGAAACATTGATCGTCCCTTTAATGTGATCTGACATCAGAGAAAGTGGAAACAGAGGACACAGAGGAAAATCTGCAACCTCAACGCTCCATTAGGAGACTTTATGGGATGGATTGGTGGCCTTGCTCTCCCGGAGATGAGTGTGTGGGATCCTTTCTAGGGAAAAACAAGGAGTGTGTGTAGTTCAGTTGCTCAGTGTCCCACTAGGGCTGTGTGTACATTAGTCAGACCCTTGATGATTCCTGCAGAATTGTAATCTCCTCTTAATAATGCTGTCAATAAACCCATCAGAAAGGGTAAAATCACAGTAAAATGATTCAGGCGTGTGTGGTTGGAGTGGTGAAAACCTTCCAAACAGTGTAACCTGTGTATGGTGGCTCAGCCACCTTTACACAAGGATGACTTGCTTTATTCTTAATCTTCATTTTGGGCACAGTTTCAGGTATTTGCAAGTAAAACATCTTTGCCCACAGGAAGGAGCTGCCTTTCACTCCCTCTTTCCTGCCTCGGGGCTTTCTGTATATGGCGACAAATGTACCTTGGTTTCCTTGTGGTTCTGAACAAGATCACTTTTGTTCTACTGAAAAATGTAATCATTAAAAGAGAGCCATTCATTAAAATAATCCTTTAGACTTGTTGTTTCGTGTGGAGGAGAAAACACCACAAAAATAAATCTGACTTATGCATGAGGCATAAAAGTGTTGTCTAAGATGTTAACAAATCTCAGTCAGCTGACGTGAGGGAGCTGGGAGAAAAGATGCTTAAATATTGCCCCTTTAGAGAGGGACCGGTCTTGTACAGGGGCTTTGAACAAGTTTTTGAGGATATTTAGACATTTATTTCTCTCTGCGGGGTCTTGTCAATGAACCTGGATAAACCCAGGACTAAGTTACTGGTTGGCTCCAGCATAGGTGTCTAAGTCAGTGCTAACTGGTAGATTATCTGTAGGTTTTAAAGCATCTCCTTCAGGGTGAATTGCAGTCCAAAAGTGCCTTTCTGTTGCCTTCAAGGGAATCTGGACAACTGCCTCAAATACAGGCAACTCCATGCAAACATCTGTAAGCAGATGATAGCTATGGTAAGCCCAGTTTTAAATAACCATATTCCACATATCAGTGCTTGGGTTTGAACTTGGCACATGGACTTGGTGTTGGAGAACATAATGAGCAGGAGTTCATAGGGATGTGTGAGATGTGCCAGGAAAAGGAGCAAAATAAGAGCAACTCCTGTGGAGTGTCCAGTTTTGGAGAACTTTATCATAGACTAACTTAAATCTTCTTTTCCATTGAGCTCCATGCTTTTGTTCAGAAAGATGAACTGAGCCCTTGTGAGTTTGTTGGGGGTTTCCACAACTACGTCCTGCAACAGTTTTCTGCAGCTATTGACAAGCTGCAGTAAAAGGTTTGAAAACTGAGTGTTCAACGTGCATGAGACAAAACTCATGAGCTGCATCTTGAATTGTTTCCCAGCTGGAATTAACAGCTTTTAACCCTATTAAAGAATTAGGAAAAGGAGGTTCTTTGGGGTTTGTTGGCTATGAAGACATCAGTCTTGTTTCTGTAGTACCTTCTGCTGGAAAATACCAAACTCCTTCAGAAATTGTGATACTGTTCACATTTTTTAATGTTTACGTTTGATTTACCTAAAGCCATTCAGATAACGTCAGTGGCAGAGCCAGGAATAAAATCCAGTGCCGCTGACCTTCAGGCCTGTATAACGCTCAGTCCTGCCCTAAAGCTGATGGACAAATCATTCTCCAAATGTCACAAGGGGGAGAAGGGGGGTGTGCTTTTCTTTAATTTTATTTTAATTTTTTTTCTGGGAAAACAAGGAAGAGTTATTGGAAATATCCATGAGAAGGGTATGTGCCCTTCATGTGGGCTACAGTGAGATGAATTAGGTAGAACCAGTGAGTTTTGCACAAACCCCAAGTCTGTGACCCTGGATTTAAAACATAGGTGCCTGCTTTAATTCAGTAGATCTTAGATTTGGGCTGTTGGCATTTATTTGTTCAGTGTCCTCACTCCCAGGAGTGCTTGAGGACGACTTCATCTCCCCTTGTTTTGGGTTTAGACTGATACACAAGCTAAAGAAATTGGCTCCACGAAGAGTGAAGTTGAGGTTTGGGGATTTTGGTGGGATTTTTGTCCAGCTTTAATTCTATTTAAAAAGGGGAAGAAAGTGCAAACTGCTGCTTTCCCACCCATCTGAATCTGCCTCGACTTGCATTCCACGTGGGTCCTGCTGGCTCTACAATGTCTGCTGCTGACAGCACATGATTTTAGTATCTAATTCTATTAGTCATGACCCAAATCAGCTCTAAAATGGTTAAACACATAGAAGAGGAGTAGGAGTAGAGTGTCAAGAATAGCTTGGAAGAAGATGTTATCCCACATACCAAGGAGCTGGTATCTCAAAGGTGTCACAGTGATGGAAGTGAGGAGAGGGCTGAGCTGCCAAGTCGGTGTAACAAATAAATATTGACTCCCAATGGAACGTGCACTTCTGCAGTAATTCAGAATATCCCATGGCACTCCTGGGGCAGAGCTTCCACGGAGTTCAGGGGAAGCTGTTCTTGTGCTGCACCTTTGGGAACCATTCCCATCCAACCTGCCGGGGCTCAGGGAACAGGAGCAGGAGCCAGAACCCAGCAGCTTCATCCTCAGCTGCCGAGTGAGTCACTTGGCCTCTTTTTGTTGTGCAGGAGGAAGCTGGGATGGGGCTCATGGATCTGATGGCACAGCTCGTTGGCTCTTCATGCAGGTCATGATGTAAAATTAGGCCTCATTTCTGAGACCAATTGTCAATAAAAAAGGCATTTTTTGCCTTAATGTTTGGGTTGCTCTGGTTTACTCTGTGTAGAGCTGTGGAAATGCTGCTCCATTTACATTTTTTATAATCCTATTTCTCACCACTCCCAACATGCTATCGTGCTGTCTTTGGATGGATGAAAGGAACCACAGACCTACAAAGCAGCAAGTGGAAAACTGTAGGAAAGAATGTCAGGAGCACTGACAGGGTCTGAGGGAGCTGTGCTGGAAGTTTACAGTGGATGTGTTGGAGCGAAGGGAGTGTCAACAAACCCACCTTCCAGGGTGTCTTGGTGGTGTTAATGCATTCACATCAACTGCAGCCCTTAATTCATTTGCATTTCTTCATTTCTTGGTACTTGCCAGGAGCGTCGCACCCTATCGAGAGGAAAGGTGACCCAGAAACAGCAAAAATCCAAGATTCTTTAAAAGCATGCATTTGCCAGAGATAGATATTGCTTCTCCTTGGATTTTAAAGGGGGAGAGCTCATTTGGAGCTCTCCCTTTAAGGCTTGTGGTTATAGCCCATGTTTTAATCGCTACTTTGATCTGATTAAATCCTCAGCCACAGAGAAATCAGCTTAGAGAAACATGTCTCCTGTTGAACCTGAGAGCAGCAGCAGTTCAGAAAACCAAGCCAAGCCAAATACCATCAGAAAAAAAATGGAAGCTTCAGGTCTCAGCAAGAGTCTGTGACGTGGTGAATCACTGGCACTGCTTTCCAGCAGGGTGCTCGAGCCTGCTCCTGGGGATCTCCAGACTCCCCTGTGGCTTCGTGTCCTGTGCAAACACACCTGTCCCAGAAGTGAAACCTGGGTTTGGTTGGGTTTTCATTCTTGTGCCTTCTGCCTCTTAGCAGTGTCGGGATCAGGTGTGTGTAGGATGGAGGACAGGGAGGAGTTATTGTGCTTTGCCTGGGAGTTGGGGATCAAATGAGTTTTAATCTTCTTTCAATCTGTCTGTCACCTTATTACACTCAATCTCCTTTCAAGATGTTATTCAGATCCATATGTGGGTCTCTTTACGGAGATTATAACGGAAGAAGTATCCCATTAAACAATTCCGGTGGCACCCTACAACAGTCCTTAACCTCTGGATCAATATTAAAGTTGCATGGAGAAAAAGGGGGGGGAAAACACCACTTAAAACAAGAAATGTGTTTTCTCTGATCTCACAGTGCAGCTTTCAGCAGGCTCTGTGTTCATCCCTACTGGTACAGGCAAGGAATGTCTGTCACTGACTGCTAATCTTAAATTAAACTTTTTACGTTTCACCTGATCTTGTGAGCCAGCTGGACTACAACTGTTTCATCCTAGAGTGAAAATTAAGACCTGTTTCTCTCCAAACTCACACCAAGTAGGAGTCAGGATATGGGAGTCTTGGTTAGAAAACTTCTGCAAGAAAAGTCAGTGTCTTCTGGCTGTGCCTTCATCTGAAATTCCAAGGAAGCAGTGAAGTCCTTGTTTACACTCTCACTTCAGCTCTACTAAGCCTGACCAGTTAGACTCTACCACTGTGTAAGAATTGCCATTTTAAAGCTCTTCTGCAATGGAATCAGGTTTGCAGCATTCCTGGGGCACAGCAGCCGTGGCTGGATGAGGGTTCAGTGCCTTGCCCAAGGTCATGCAAGGCTGCAGTGAGAGGCAGGACAAGAATCGTGTTTTATTTACCATGGTGGCCAGAATCTTGGCAAGCCAATTTTTGGCCATTTTTGTTCACTAAACTTTGTGAACTGTTAACAGACCCTGTTTTAGCCCTCTGGGTGCTACAAGCTCTCTTATACTCTGTACAAACACCAGTGTCTCCACTCCCCTTTCTCCCTGTTGTAAAGCTGCTCAGTGGTGACTGGAGCTCAGGAAAAGCTGGGATTCTGACAGGTTTGTCACAGTGTCCTGCAGCATGGCATTAACCTTGTCCTGGGAGAGAATTTCAGCTGAGGAGAGGGATCAGAGAAAATAAGTTTCATGGGACTGATTCTGTTTTGAGCTTTTTTTCTACCCCTTGCTGAAGCTTAAAGCCTCCACCTGCCTCTTTGGTCAGCTGAAGGTATTGCAGAGGTGCTTGGGAGCCAGGCACACAAATGGGGGGATGGAGGTGTCACTTTTCCTTTTAAATTGTGGAGCTGCAGGGGAGAAAAGGCCTGTCCAGACCCAACCCCTGAGCTGCCCCGAGTGTAGCCAGCTATTCTGGGAAGGCAGCAGCTAACAAAAGCCATGAGAAAGGCAAGAAGACAGAGGGCCCCAACCTATTGTTTCCCCTCTTCATTCCAAATAATCGTGACTCCCGTGACCTCCTGGCTCATTCCCTGCAATGAGGATCTGGGGACAGCTGCTGCCCTGGACAGCTGAGCCCGGTGTTATCCCGCAGCTCCTTCCTCCCACTCCAGCAGAGCAGCAGTGGCAATGATCACCTTCTCTCCCACAACATTAATCTGTACTCATTAATGAAGGTTTGGGATTCTGGTTGGTATTTCAAATGCTGCTTCTCTCCCTTCTCCTGAGATTTGCTGCTTTATCCCCATTCCCTGTTCCATTTGCAGTTGTTACAGTGCAGCTCTGCCTGTTTCTTAGGGAATTTCGCTGAACTTGGCCTTGTTGAGCAGGATTGTGATTTTGTCAGAGTTCAGCAGAGGTGGGGAATTTGCAGCCTGGTTCAGTTCTTTTCCCTCCTAAGCAGAAGTTTTCCTATCCTGGTTGGAGGAACCTGCCCGAATTTCTTGGACAATAATTCTCAAGCCATGTGTATGGAACAGCTTTGATGGTTGCAAGGGATTTTTGCCTTCACATATTTGAGGCCTTTTCAGCTTTTGGCTGTTGCACCACTTAAATTAGGTTTATATCCACCTAAAGGTGATAGGTTTTCTTTCCATTGGTGGCTGCTGGCAAAATTTTTCTTGAGGTGAGCTTTGATTTTCTCAGCCTCAGTTGTGTTTAGGTGAAATGTCAACTTCCCTCTGCTTCAGGCTAAATGTACACCACAGCCACTGTGTTTAAACCAGCAGGTTGTTGTGTTTTTCCTTGGGGAGACAAAAATCGACCCTGGCTGGAGTCATCCCTCCATCAAACCCATCTTGTCCCCTTCTCCTTGATTTCTGTGGTTCATCACCTCCTCCAGCCTCTTCTTGCCATGCATGGAGAGAGAAGGGATTTTCAGCCAGAGAGTGACACCTTGTCCCACTGGGATAGGGACCAGTGTGATCCTTCACTGCTCTCTTCAGTGCAGGCCTTGGGCTTCACCTGGCTTAGGTATATTCTGTTAAACCTTCAAGTTAACCTGCCTCAGTTTTTTTAGTACTCAATCTCAGAAAAATGGGGCAGAGAGATCTGTAATGTGAGGTAGGTATAGACTGAGGGGTTGGGATTGTTGGTAAAACAGGCAATAAATTAAATACAAAGCTTTAGTTGGAACACATCACTCCTGATGTCACCATGTAACAGTAACATCTGAGCCCTGACTTTGTCCAGGCTCTCCTTTTCTGTTGGGTTGCACAAGTGAACAAGGGGATCAGTCTAATTTCAGATTTTTCTTTTGTGCTTGACTTGTGCACTTTTTTCCTTTGGTGTTTCAGTGCAACGAGACACATCAGTGAAGGGTGATTTGTAACTATGTGAAATCCTTGCAGCAGTTTATTCTCAGAGTTTTGTGCTTCTTTAGACATCCTTTAAAGCAAGTAAAGCTGTGGCAGTGTAAGAATGGTTAAATTATCCTTATGGGGAACTCCAAAGATCAAAGCAAACCTTGGGATTACCCTTCTCCCAGGACTGCATTGTTGTTGGATTCTTCACTGGGATGTGACTGATTGTGCTGGCATGATGAGTGACACTGGCATGGATGCTTTGCTTGGGTTTCAGCTGGTCCTTTTGGGAAGATGTCAGGCCATTTTTCCACGCAGTCGTCTTCCTGGTGTTCATCCCTGTTTCTCTGTAGCAAGTGCAGGCACCTGGCTGAGCGCCCTGGTCTGGAATATGTGGTGCACACCCAGATTGAGTGGCCCAGGAATACCCAATGTCCTGCAGAGAGCAGCAGCACAGGACCTTGTGCCAAATCTGTCCTCTGGAAAATGACCGGGAGTTCTCTTCTTCCTCCCAGGAGCATAGGAGTTTGTGTCTGACTGCAGATATCTGACATTTCTGTTGCCACCCCACAGATCTGAGCCCTTCATCCATGTTAACCACAGTTTCCTACAAACTCAGCCGATGGTTATTAAAGTCCCTTCTGTGCATGATCCACCCTCACTTCAGCTCCTGGCATTAGAGATTTCCTGTCCCTATTCTAGGTGGATACACACCACCTCCTTCCCTGATTTGTTATTTATTTATCATTCCTTGTGTGCTGGATGTATGAAAACAGCGCTGAAATGCAGAGCCTGAGAACCTTTTGTGTCACTGAGCAGTGACGTTCCTGCAGCTCCCACTGATGTGACAGCATTTGCTCTCGTGGAGTCAGGGTCTGAGTCAGGCTTCTCTTTGATCCAAGACTTTTAGGTCAGCCTTTTACTGGCAATTTATATCACTACTATGGCCAAAACATCACAGTTCTACTCTGCCCAGGGTATGGAACACCACAAACCTCTGCTTTCTGTAAGGTCTGGCTTCATTTGGTCTCAGCTTCTCATGATGGTTTTAACCTCCTGTACTTCTCAAAGCCTTGTGTGTGTCAGTCCCTGCATTAGAGGCTGCCACAGAAAAGTTCAACCCAAGTGGGTTTGAGGCTTCCAAGTATCAGACAAAAGAAGAAAATTAAATGTGACACCTGGAATCCTGGAGTTCAGCTCTGTGTTGGTCCCCATGCTGGGTTTGGTGCAGTGTCAGTGTTGTGACAGCAGAACTCCACAAACAGAAGGACAGCAAGAAAGGCAGCCTCAGTCTGACACCTTGGGAATCTTGCTTACTTTGCAGTTTGGAAGTTGGTTGTGTTGACAATAATAAGAAAAAAAATCCGTCCCATGGTTCAAGCAAAGCAAAGTGGGGGAAGGGACGTTGGCATTTAGAGCTCCAAACTTTCCCTCAACTCCTTTCTTTGTGTTTCTGATCTCAGGCTGCAGTCCAGACTCCGTGGTGGTTTGTAATTAAACCCAAGGCTTGAAGGTTCTGTGGAGTTCTCGTTGCCTACCAGGTCAAACTGAATCTGGTTTCTATCATGGAATATTTCAGTTCAGTTACCCCTTGAGGAAGTCTGGGAACAGACAGGCCATTCATATTAAACAGATGACCCAGGCTTAAAAAAACCCTTTTTGTCTGTTAAGCTTATGGCTAAGATATTATGAAAACGGCTTAATAATGTGCCCTAACATTTATACCACACTATTTTCTTACTTTAATTTTCCAGGCAATTAAAAATAATTGAAAGTTACTGCCAAACCCCCTGAAGATATACTTTTTCTTTCAAATAAGCTTATTTTCATACTTGTGAGGTCACCAGATATTTATTTGACCATCTTTATAGGGGTCAGGCCCGTTACACACACAGAATGGGGGTGTGGAATAGAACTTGCATTGTAACAGCAAAGTGAGAAGTGAGAGCCAAGCCCAGCACACGTCGTGAGGGGCCGTGTTTATTGCTGGGGCACCACAAACAGGACTTGTACATCGACCAACCCAGGCCTAAATTCTGCAGTTCAGCACTAAAAATCCCTGTTTAAAGCCTGTTAATTCTGAATAGAGGCAAACAGAACTTTGAATGCTTGGTGAGGATGAGTTAGGGTCAAGCCTAACAGGGGGGCTTCTCAGTAGAAGGGTCTGGTTTGGGGTGGCAGTGGAGCCTTTTTGGGGGCTCTGGGCATTCTGAACCCCCACATGGTCACTGTGGCCATGAGAGGGGATGCAGTGGGGAGGGAAAGCGGGAGTTTTATTGGTGGATGTGGAGTGTGCACAGTCAAACCTCCCTGATCTGCTCTCCTATTAATAGAGTTGTAGCAGACACAACCCATGGCTGCACAGTCACGCTGCTCTCAGTGTTGCTCAGCCAGTTCTCCCCTAAAGGCTTAAAATCTATCATGTTATACAAGAACTGAAAGCCTTCTTGGAGTGTCCCAGATTTCCCCCTCCTGTCCATCCTATTCCCCTTCCATTTTTCCCTTCAAATTATCTTTTGCTGCCTCATCTGATGTTACACAAAGTAGCTTTTTTGAAATGTTGTGCCTTTCTCTCTCTGTATTCACATACATGGGGCATTTCCTCTTAGATCTCTTACCTGTAGTCAAAAGGTGAGTTTATGTTGGGAAAAAGGAGAGAAATGGGTGGGCTTTTTGTCAAAATTCTGTCTGTTGGATGAGACAATTTGCTAAAGGCTTCTTCCTCTGTGATGGTGTTCACGATGAACATCCCAGTGGAGGGGATGATATTTTCACAGAATATCCTGAGCTGGAAGGAACCCACAAAGATCATCCAAGTCCAACTGCTGGCCATGCACAGGACACCCCAACAATCCCACCGTGTGATTTTGCTCAGTTACTTCAATTTTTTGGTAACTGTTGGAAGTGTTTCTCTTTTCTCAAGGTGACCAGGCCTTCTGAAGGACAAAAATCCTTTTCTGAGTGCATCACCCCTGCATGTTGTGGCTAAAACTAATTCTGTTTAGACAAATCACTCACTGGAACATGGAAGGTTCCTCCAAAGCAAACCCTTCCTGACACAGCAGAGCTGCTTGGCTTTGGCACAAAGAGCAAACTCAAGGGCCCTCTCCTCTCCTTCATTCATCCTCCTCCTCCTCCTCCTTCCTCCCCTCTTAAACCACCCTTAACCCCCCCCTTAACTCGATGTCTGGTGGAAAGAGCATGTGATGCTTATTTCTAAAGGCAGCAAAATAAGCTTTGGTAGTCTAAGACTGTAATTGGTTGTCTGCCTTTATCCTGGGAGCTCTGGGGACGGTTCAGAAGTAATAATTGTTACTTAAAGTGGATGAGCTTCTTGTGGCTTTCTTAGAACTGCAGAGCACCATGGTTGTCGGGTGCTTAGGGAAGCATCTGCCTGTCTGCAGCTTTCAAAACATTTTGTAAGCAAAGAATTTAGGTTTTTTCCTCTCTCCTGTGTATGGAGAAGTTACTCCTCAGTGTGTTCTTACAGCACTTGACGGAAAACTGAGTTCCTTGGAAGAATATTAAAATTGCTCAGTAACTTAAAGCCATTGGCTAAAATATCTGGAACTATATGGTTGCTCCTCCTTCAGTCATCTTCTGATACAAAGACTCAAGGTGTGAGTTTTTAGATATCTGAGGACTTGCTCTGGTTTTTTTTTCCCACTGGAACTGGGGGTTTTCCATGGCACTGCCTTGTAACCTTAATAGGATTTGTAACTATTAATCCATGGTCACTCTATTGACTTTCACTGATATTTATGTAAAGCAGTCTTGGGTTTAAAAACTGCACTGAGTGCTGAGTGGAGCAGAAAATCCAGACTCTGTGGTGATGTTACAGTGACTTTGTGAAGGTATTGGAGGTAAATGCAGTTGTTTCCCTACAGCTCATTGTACTTGGGCTCCAAAGCAGAGCCTGTCCAGGTCCTGTCATTCCACACACACTGCATCCTCCAGAATACTCTGAAGCATTTCCTGTGGTCATCTCCAGTAAATGAAATTCAGTGAAAAATAAATGTAGGGCAGTGCTGCCTTTCTGCAGCCTGAGGATCCCAATTGTTTCGTACAGTTTTTATTCTGTATGACCAAAAAAGGACCCTGCAGGCGGCTGGATGAGCTGATCAACTGCATTTCCCCGGAGTGGGAGGGTGAGGATGCAGAGCAGGAGCCCTGTAAATAATCCAGGTGAGTGTGAGGCACAGTGCAGACGATGGGGGCTGTGCTTGCTGTGCTCCGCTGCCTCTTCAGCCTTTGAAGTAATTCCCAGGGATGTCCTCAGGCTCTTGTCCCAGCTTAGGCTGACAAAAGGCTCTGTCCCTGCCCTCACCAGCAGTGTCACACGCTCACACACATGTGCCAGGCCAGGAGAGCCAGCCTGGCAGAAAGACTAGATTAGGTGCTGGGAGGATGAGTGGGGCGAGGGCTGACTGTTTGATTCTTCAGCTGAACTGGGGGAATTGTTAAATCAAGGCTGGTTACTGACTTGGCTGTTCTCTGCACTGTTTGCTTTTCCTCACAAAATTAAAAAGGCTGGGTGCTGGCAGCTCTTCAGTTGAGGCAGGGGCAGATTTCTGTGCCCCAGGGAGTTCTGCAGAGGAGCTGGGGGAGACCCAGATCAGGGCACTCTGGGGCTTGGCAGCTCCATGCCCAGGTACTGCAGAGGGGTTTGACAAAAGAGCATCAAAAGCCCATCAGTTTTATCAGTTTTAGAACTCCCTCTCTCCTTTCTTGGCTTCCTAAACTGTGCTGGAGTTAGTGGAAGTCACAAGGGGAATACTTGTCCTTTTATATAACATTGGAGACTAAACTGAGGTTCTTGGCTGGCAGAGTGGACATGTCTCCACAATCCAGAACAGACTCCTGGGAGAGTTTGGAGCTGGAACTCGAGTGCAGTTACAGCAAGGGAGCCTGGTTGCATTGCAGAGAAAATGTGAGGAGAAAATTTTGTTCCCAAACATCTTTTTAATTACCAGAACTGTGACCCCACAAACAGCGACTGGGCAAAGCAAGTCTGTCCACAGGGGAAATTCTGCTCTTCCTTGACGAACCTGATGGCATCACTGCCCTCCCCTTGGCTCTTTCTCAGTGCCAGCAGTGCTCCCTGTGTTCCTGGGACACCCATGCCTGTGTGTGCAGCACAGATCCCTGTCCATGTTTCCCTCCCTTGGTCCTGACAGGGCATCCCAGAGTTCCCAGGCAGCTGCTGCCAATAAAAACAGCCAGAGGAAAAGGGGCCATTCTCTCTGCTGAGCCCCTCTGACCTGGTTTGTGCTGGGCTCCAGCACGGGCTCTGCTCAGCCAGGGGGAAGGGTGAGTTGAGCTGTTTTGTTTTGGTTTAAACTACAGGGCAGGGAATTCTTTTCAAGCTGTAACTTTTCGTTTTCACTGGAAGGGCAAAACAGACTCTTAGCCAGTGGAAAAGAGGCTTCCAGTTGCATCAGCCAAGAGGCAAAAGGCAAGCACGTCATGTAACAAATGATCAGCTCTTGCAGAGGCTTCTTTATCAGAAGAATCACGGGTGCTTCACTTGAGGGGTTTAACACTGAGGTTGAGGTAGCCACAGTCACACATGGCTTTTCCTTTTTTCTGGCTTATTTCAGTGTTCCCAACTGGGCAGAGGGTATCACCCCACGATGGGTTTGTGCTCTGCCCATGGCAGAGGGATTTCTGGCAGAATCAGAATCACTCTGAATGGGAAATACTGATTTTGTGAGCAACTACTAAAGATTCATAGAATTTTGAGAACAAGAGAATGGCTGTTAAGAAGTCATCATTTGTAGAAGACTTGGAGAGTTGTATGGATTTATAGATCCATATCTATATCAAAGAGTAATTTTACGTGATGGATGTACCAGGAGAACAGTGAATTAAAAGAATAATTGTAAAGATCAGCAATTAAACAGCAGGTGAGCTGCCTGAGCATTTTTTATCAATGCAGGTTTCCAGGTAGAATCTTCATCATGGAACTTGGGAAAAAGTTCCTAAGTTGCAGTGAAGTCCCCAGTGGCCCAGCAGCTTTAGCAGTGTGTGGGAAATAGAAAAGATTTGCCTTTCCTCCCTGCATTTCAGACTGGAGTTTGTGGATCTGGGGTGTGCCTGGGAGGTGCTTGCTGGGTTTGCTGTAGCACAGCCTGCTAGAAATGCCTTGTGTTTGCTCCCAAGGATAAGTGCAATCAGCAGATGTCATCTGGCCTAATTTTTGTGCTAAAGGAATAAACGGAAAGAAAAGTTGAGACAGGAGAGAAAACGGGTTTTTTTCTTTCTTTTATGCTAGCCAAGAAGCTTTGAAAATGGATGATGAGTTGTGCCAGGGGCTATGTAGAGTGTTCTAGAAAATAATTTAAATTTGCCTTTACAAAATGAATTCATCAAAGGGTACTTGTAGGACTTTGCTTTAAACTGTGATAGTGCCTGAAATAAAATAGCCCAGTCCCTTTTCACTTTTGCTGTTGGAAATTCTGGATGTGTTTCCATAGAAATTAAAGATTTTTGCACAGGTGTGAGAAAAACTCAGTTCCCAGCTTTCTCAGATGAACCTCCCATGCTGCCAAATGACCAAATCATCTCCTCTTTACATCCAGTTCTCAGATGAACTTCCCATGCTGCCACATGACCAAACCATCTCCTCTTTACATCCAGTTCTCAGATGAACTTCCCATGCTGCCACATGACCAAACCATCTCCTGTTTACATCCAGTTCTTCCAGACCAGCTGGGAAGGTGCATTTGCATTGAAAAATCAGATTTTTGCACTGCCAGGAGCCCCCTCTGAGGAAGAGACAAAGCCCCCGAGGCTCATCCGTGGGCAGGGAGAGCAGGTCAGTCCAGGAGGGATTTTTCCACAGCTCCTTCTCTGCCTGTGCCTGGCAATTGCTCCACGCTGTGGTTGGTGGAGATTCCCCCCAGGTCGCACTTGGGGGACACACTGGCAGCCAGCATGTGCTGTGAAGGCAGGAATAGAAAGCAAATACTTCCTGTAATCACACGTCCCAAAATGACAGGGGAAAATGAGTACTTGTGCTTCCACCAGAGCAGCGAGAAATGGGAAGATGGAAAGTCTGGATTCCTGCCCAATGAAACCAAAATTGTAAAAAAAAAAAAAAAAGGAAAAAAAAAAGAAAAATAAAATAAATGCTCCATACACTCCCTGGAACTGACACTGCAGTGTGGTCGGTTTTTTCTCTTTTAAATATCTACAGGAGACAAGCAGTAAATCTTCTTACAGCTCCGTGGCACAGCTTTATTTTTAGCTTTTTTTATTATGGAGACAACCCTCCCCAGCTTTCAATCTGTACCTGAATATATTTATTCCTCTAATCCACGTGAAAGTGCAGTCCTTACAAAGACCTCTAATACCTTATTAATCACTTCTGGACCACGTCACAAAGAGGCTTTAGGAAGAAATGTTCTGGCCATGGGCAACGTGCTCCTGGAGGCTTAAAGGGTGTGGATAAAGGGCTCTTTTCCCACGTGGAAGAAGCCTCCACTGGGCAATTTTTAATTTGATTTTAACTGGGAATCTGAAAGAAATCTGAAGACAGAGCCCTCTCCCTTCTCGTGTGGTTCAGCCTGTTCTTAGAGAGACTCAGGCCTGTGATTCATGAAAGCAGCACATGGAGAATTCCAAGTTCAGTTCCCAGGTGTGGGAATTGTGGTCTCAGTAACCTCCAGAAGTGGATTTGAATCCTTGTCACTGGTCAAGGTACATTCCTTCTGAAATGCCATTTTACACAGCTGGGGAACTTCATACATCCCTGTGCCAGCAGGAGCCCAAAAATGGGTGCTCCTAGAGGAGGAGTGGCCCCACAGGCTCAGGACTTCACTGGGCTTAAAATAAAACCTTGCATCCATCTCTCTTCCAAGTAAAAGCAGCAGATAAATGTCATGGCACCCTTTAAAAATGGGTCAGTGGTGTTACCCATTTTCTCTCTGCTGCTCAGCTGGGTGTGACTGGTCTGTGGTCACACAAGTGAACCAGGAAAGCCACCTAGAATAGACCCTGGAAGTTCTCTCTCTCAGTTCCACTTGTATTTCTCAACGTGCCCTTCGTGGAGCAGGAACAGGGCTCAGACACTGATTGCTCAACCGTGGTTTATTTTCTGGAGTTCAGAGTACCATGAAATACAGAGATTGGCAGCTCCTTCGGGGGCACAGGGTGCTCCCTGTTGGCTCTTATCTCCTCTGCTGTGGTTTTTCCTGTGCTGTCTGGCACGTCTGGGCCCCAGCAGAGCCTCCCTGGGTTTCTCTGGGTTTGCATCAGCCCAGCTCTGGTGGTTGCTGCCCTGCTGAGAAAGTGGCTGAGTTTTTGCACCCAGACGGGGAATCCGATGGGACAGGAAGCTCCACCCGTTCTCAGGGTGTAACTGAGCTCCCCGGGTGAGAATGAGCAGCGGCCTGAGCAGGATGAGAGGATGCTGTAGATTTGCAGCCCAGTTTTTATTTTCTCTGCTTAGCCCTGCTTTTCCAGCTGCGGGTTTTCCAGTGGAATCGTTTCTGATTTACACCTGCCTTAAGGATGCAAAATGGAATTCTTCAGCCTCGCAGTATTTTCCCTATTAATTTTTCAAGAGGTTGGAATACAGATTTCTCTGTGTTGGGATAGTTCAGTAGCTTTGGGGACAGTAAATCTTTAATTTCTAAAGATGCCACACGATGTGCCAGGATTCTGCTGGTCTGAGGCCCACATTTCCCACCCCTCTTCTAAAGGAGGGGTCGAGGCCAAGGGATGGATTCCCCAGTGAAAGCAGCACAGAAGTGCAGTCACCCCTGGCCTGGGAAAGGTGACCAACACAGATAAATGTGTGCCACTGCCCTGTTTTACCAGATCTGTGTCTTCAATCAGGTTTTGGGATTTCTTGCCTAACTCAGACCCAGTTACAGGGAGATTTTATCAGCAGAGGGTAAATCAGGATTTGGAGCGTGGGCTGATTTTTGAAGGTACATTTCTAAGCTAAAAATTCCACAGGTATGGAGGCCTCATAAATCTTTTCCACTTGTTGATGTTTTCATTCTGAACAAGGCAAAAGCAGCCCAGTTTTCAGTACCACATGTTGTGGGTTTGGGGTAGAGGAGCAAAGGATGAGGAGAGAGGAAAAACCTTTTCTCAGGTGCCTGGCATTGGGATACAGCAGGGGACAAAAAGTGAATTATTCTGGAAATGTGTTTTGGTAGATACTCAGGCACCAAGAATCTTCATACCTGTGAGCACTCCCACATCTTAAAATAAAAGAATTCTTTTTTTGGCTTATTTTCCATTGCTGCTGTAGCAAAAAGTGTCGTCGAGGTGCCTGACCTGGAACTGCTGGTTCTGTTCCTGGTACCGAGCTCTGGGGCAGGTTTGTCTTCCTAAGAAGGAGAGGGTCAAAAATTTTTTCCACTGGTCTCATGGTTTGTTACTGTAATACTTAATTGAAGTAGAAAATTTGATCTGACATGTCAAATGTGGCCCTGGTTGGCTGCAGGCCAAGCTGAGCCACCTAATTTCGGTTTGCCTTAAAATGGCTGGCAAAGTTCACAGCCCAAATTTTCCTGTGGAATGTACGTCTGAAATCTTTTTTTAGTGACTTTATAAACCTTCCTGTATCTTTTTTCCCCTAAAATTTGCTTGCTTCAGAAACCAACAGTCCCAGAGCTTAAGTAAATGTTTCACGTAAGCATTTCTGGGCCCGCTTTGAATCCTGAAGTTTCTTCCATCTGTGGGTTGGAGAAAATGTCTATTAACGAGTGGCTGTGCCCAGCACAAAGCCCATTTGACAGCAGATGATTAAGTTGCCTCCAATGGAAATAAAAATGAATAGGAAATAAGGAAATATTTATTTCAGTCTTCTCGAGTTTTTGTTCAAATGTTTCATAAATCACTTACGAAGATGGCAAAAAAGTTACATCGGGTTTTCAGTGTTTCTTTTGCAACTTGGTGTGTTTCACTGTTTGGCAAAGAGGAAAAAATGAAATCAAATCATCCCCATTTGAAGCAGTACCGAGGTTTGCTGGCTGCTGTGGCTGGGCTGGAAGTGTCGGAGTGGGGTATCTCGGTGCCTGGAATCTGTCCTGGAGTGGGATGTAACGGCTGAGTCACATGGAGAGAAGATTTGGTGTTCAGTGTCTGTCTTCTTCCACATCTGAGTCTCTTCCTGTAGTAGAAACTACTGGAATTGTTGCATTTTTACATTGTTAAAGTGAAACCTAAATCCAAGGTGGGTTTTTTACAAAGAGGCAATTCCTGCCTCAACCAGCAGATGATCCATATAAACCAACCAAGTGGGATAGGGATGGAGAGATTGGAGGAGTCATCACAGCAGTTCCCAAACCACGTTGGCAGCAGCCCCTTCTTGAGTCGAGTGCTGCTCCACGTCGGGCAGCTCTGGGTTGTCAGGAGTGTCCAGGGGTGGGGGGATGACTTCAGGTTGGAAAAACCTGCAGGCTCTGCCCAGCAGCTCCTTCTCTGTGTCCTTTCCATCCCTTTGGGGGAGCACAGCCCTGTTTTCCCCTGTGTTTTCCTCCTTTGCTGCTTTTTTCCAGCTGCAGCCCACGTTTCCAGATCATCACGGGCTCCTGGACAGGGAAGTGAAGGAGCATTCCCCAGGTTTTGGGCTCAGACCCTCCTGGTCCTTGGGATCAGCCTTGACTTGAAGGCGAAAGAAGGGGGACAGTGGAGAAAGCTGGAGATGATTCCTTAGAGAAGCAAACGAGATCATTCTGTTGGAACATCTCCCCCCGGCCTTTCTGGGCTGAGCCTCCTCCCCATTTCCAGAGCTGGCTGTGCTCGGGGTGCCGGCGGTGCCGGTCCCGCTCCGGTCCCATTCCCGGGCCCGTCCCATTCCTGCCTGGACAGAATGTTCAGGACGGACGGACGGACGGGGGGAGGGATGGGTTCCATGCTGAGTCTTGCCACCTGTTGCCTGTTTCATTCCAAGCCCCCCTTCCTCCCCACCCTGCAGCTCCCCTCCCTGCACAGCTCCCCATCCCCAGTGGATAGGGCTGGGATCAGGAGCCACTTGCCAAATGCCTTTCTGATGCTGTCACTAATTCTGCACAGGCAGCATCTCTGAGAGCAAAACCAAATCTTTTCCAGTTCATTGTCCTGTGTTTTGTACAGAAAGGGCTCAGGAATGCCTTTTCCTAGTTGGGCACAAGGGGAGGGCCCGTGCCACGGGGGGGCAGGAGGCAGCCCCGGGGAAGCCTGAAGCTGTGCCCAAAGAATCCGCTGCAAATCCCATGGAGCTGGAATTTGGCACTGGCACGGGCTAATTTTGTCCTGGGGGTTGCACACACACACACACACACACACCCACCCCCTCCCATGTCATCCTCCTTCATCTGCTGCGTATGGAAAGCTGCCCCGAGCTCCGTGGTGCCAGGGAATGTTGTGCTGAGCCCTGCAAGCTTGGCTTGGTGACGGTGCTGGGCACACTGGGCTGTCGAGGGCAGCGAGGGGGTGCTGCCAGATGGGCTGGCATGGGCTGGAGAATCATCTGCCCTGCTCCCAGGGGAGCAGCAGGCTCTGCTGGGACATGAGGCTGTCATTTCCTCCTAAGCGAGGTGCTAATGGGGTGCAGTTAGAGAGCTCTCAGGTAGGGAGTCCGGAGGAGGGCATTTGGACAATTCCGCGGGTTCTTTTCAGGTAAATCATTTAAATCACAGTGCTCAGGGTTCAATAGTCACCTGGAGAAGCAGCCTCTGAGTTCCCAACTGAAGATGCCTTGAGGGGACTGATTTTCAGGACACAGGACGTTGGCAAGTAAGATCCTTTCTGTCACTGGGAAGGACACCTGGGCTGGAGCAGTTCAGGCTCCCAGGATGTTGCCATCCACAGGTTCTCCAGACACACCTGGATCAACACTTGTTTGCCCACAAAAATCACAGTGAGGTGTGAGGATGAAACAAGTGAATGCAAATATGAGCAATTATTAATTACTGCAGTGTGGTTCTGCCACCTTTCTGGGAACCAGGCAGAGTGGGAATGGGGAAAGGTGGAGAGTTAACTGCAAAAAGACAGAAAAAGGAATAGAAACGGGGGTGGGATGTTTCTTTTATTGTTTCTGGTCATGATGCAGCACAAGGTCCAGAACCCTCTCCCTCCCTGCTGTTAGAGGTGTTTGTACTGGCAGGGCTTCAAGCTGGTATCCCCAGTGCACCAGTTAAACCAGTAGTTACCAATTTTTTTGCAAGCCACGCTGGGACTATAGGAATTTTATTCCTTCACAGTGTTGAAGGAAAGGGATTTTGCTTGCCAAAGGGCTTTCTTATGCTTGAGGATGATTTATGGGCCAAGCTGAGCCACTTGTGGAAAAGGCAAAGCAGCTCTTGGCAGCACCCCCAGAATCCACTGCAGCTGTGGGGTAGTGAAGTCATCGGCATAACAACCACTGCAAACAGAATAACAAAGTCTGTTCTGTTCTCGTTTAAAATAATCTTTCCAGTTCAGCAACCACATTAAACTTACCTTTCTGCATACAAAAATCATAAAAGGCCAATAGTTCTCTGCAGCTTGGAGCGAGTGTCTCACTTCGTTCACTCCCCATCTCTCCTGCGCCATCCACACTTGACCCGAGTGTCTCCCATGAAGGAGTGAAGTGTGTTATGTCACAGCCTGTGTCTGCCCCTTGTTTGCACTCCTTTGTTTGGCTTTACGTTTGAAAAAAGCGGAAAAACACCTGGTTTCTTCCTTTTAAATAACAAAATTTGCTTTTGCCTTGTAACTTGTTTCTAAGCTGATTGCAAAATGAGGAATTCTGACTTTGACTTTTTCCTGCCTGTTTTTGTTTCAGGTCTCATCAGATCCTCCTGCTTCCAAAAAGCCCAAAATAGATGACTCTGCTTCCCAATCTCCAGCTTCTACTGAGAAGGAAAAACAGTCCAGTTGGTTACGGTCCTTATCCAGTTCATCTAATAAGGTGATTGTTGAATCTTTTGTAATCAAGAGAGATCAAATTGGCACAAAGCATCACTCCACTGAAACCAGAGGAGAAAGTGAGGGAAAGAACATGCCCAGGGTTTCTAAAGTAGTAACATTTCTATAATTTTCCTGGTCAGCATTGAGCTACACAGTCCCCCCAGATTCCTTGCCACCTTCCAGTGCTCATTGCCCTGAATTGTGACAGGGAAGTAAGGAATTCCCTCGTGCCTTTGAGGTACAGGAATCCTGCAAGGCTCAGGAGCTGTTTGTGATCCCTACAAACTACACTGAACTTGTTGAGTGCAGTCCCCCTCCACCAGTGGAACCCCTGAGCGAGGAGGTCACGGCCAGTGCGGAGCAGTTGTGGGGATAACTGAGGGTGCCCTGGGAAGCCCGAGTTCCCCTCCGTGGTGATTTTATGGTTTCAAAGGTTGTTGGGAGTCACTCATTTCCTGCCCTGTCCCCAGAGCATCGGCTGTGTCCATCCCCGGCAGCGCCTCTCCGCCTTCCGGCCCTGGTCCCCCGCCGTGTCCGCCAGTGAGAAGGAGCTCTCCAGCCACCTGCCCGCCCTGATCCGGGACAGGTAAGGACACAGGGACAGGGGGCTTGGGAATGGCAGGTGGCTCTGGGTTTGTCCCCGTGCTCAGTCAGAGCCTTTGCAGCTGCAGGGATTTAATTTGCAGAAAGGAAACACAAAAAAGTGTTGATGGTTTGTGAAGTGTGGGGTTTTAGGTGACACCTGCCATGAAAGTGCCAGGTGGAGGCTGCTGGGAAGGGGCGGTCACTTGGGGGCACAGTCATTGAAGTTCTTGGGCTTTGCTGCTTTAAAGGAAGACGGAGTCCCTGTCCTGGGGCGGTGGTCAGGGAACTCCAGCCACTCCCAGGCCCCTGTCCGTGGTACCTGCAGCAGCTCCTGGGGCTGGGCAGTGTTCCCAGCACAGCTCCATCCTCCCCCATCCCCGCAGTGCCAGGGAGGCCGAAGGACAGCAGAGACTTCCCCAAAGCCTCTGTGGGCCCTGGCCCTGGGGAGCCCTGGCTCCTGAGCCTGTCAGACCCGTCCAGACACCGAGGCCACGCTCTGCTCTTGGAGAGGAACAGCACTGAGTGAGTCACCCACAGCAGGTGGGACTGTGGTGTCACACTGAGAACAGAAAGTGTGGGGGCAATTCGACATCCCTGTGCCAGACTGGAACTGTGCAGTCTGAAAAACCTCCAAGCCAGATTTCTGCCTGAGGGTGATGATTTCTTTGGAAAGTTTGACTTAAGTGACCAGGTGTTTTTAGGGAGTATTATGGAGAACATACTGTGCTGCCCTAATGAACAAGTTTCTTAGAAACTGCGGGGATTGATTAAAAAAAAGAAAAATAGAAGGAAAAAAGCCTACCAGCATATCCTAATTTTTAAACTAGGTGGAGAGAGAAGTGGTGTAAGAATGTGCCCTTGGTATCTCTGTGAGAAATTTGGCTGATTTCAGTATTGGATAAAACCCACCTTCAGCAGCTCTAGGAGAAATTTTAACTGATACCACATCATGTTGTAGGTGCTGATTTGAAGTTGCAAAGTCTTTGCTCTGCTTTTTGCAAAATTCCATGTGTTTGATGTTATGGTATTGCTGCCCTTTAACACCAAGGTTTAACCAAAGGTTTGTTGGGTGTTGTACCTTTGGTTTTACACACAGACGCTCAGGTGTGTGTCAGAATCACAGAGGCACAAGAAGATGCTTTTCCACTCCATGGTTTTCCTTGAGGAAGTGCTGTTTTGAGATGACAGAACATTTGTGGATAGACACAAGTCCAGCTGCTCAGCTGCATAAAACAGCAGTGCCATGAAGAGCAGGAGGAAACAGCTTTAGGACTTTTAGGCTCTGGGAGATCTCATCTCTTTGGTGCTCTTAGGATATGTGGCACTTGGGATGGGATCCCTTCTCAGGGACAGCCATCATCCCCGGGTTTAATGAGGGCAAACCCACTAAAAGGTACCATGGGCAGGTTGTCAGCTGGTGTAAATCAGTGGGATTCACTGCCATTCCCACGTGTGTTTGCAGCTGCAGTGTAACTCTGGATTGGGAAGCTCTCCAAAGGCAGGAATGTGACCATTTTCTCCTTCCTTTTGCCTCCCCTCCGAACCAGCTTTTACTCCTACAAGAGCTTTGAGAGCGCCGTGGCCCCCAACGTGGCCCTGGCCCCTCCAGCCCAACAGAAGATCGTGAGCAACCCTCCCTGTGCCACCGTGGTGTCCCGGAGCAGCGAGTCCCTGGGCTCTGCCCAGCCGAGGAAGAGGAAACACGGCACGGAGCACACGGCTGTCCCCGAGGCTGCGGCCACCGCGGCCACCGCGGCCACCGCGGCCACCGCCCCCGAGGAGGACAAGGAGTCGGAAGCAGAGATTGAAGTAGAAACCAGGGAAGAATGTAAGTGACACTTGTGGCTGCCTTTGTTTCGGTTTAGTTGGGCTGGGTTTTCTGCAGGAGTTCCTGTGCAGCTTCCATGGGATTGAAATGGAATTCTGGAAGCCCAGTGCCTCAATGGTACC
Source organism: Corvus hawaiiensis (assembly GCF_020740725.1). Lineage (NCBI taxonomy): Eukaryota > Metazoa > Chordata > Aves > Passeriformes > Corvidae > Corvus > Corvus hawaiiensis. The sequence continues at coordinate 2,819,397 of NC_063234.1, forward strand.
TTTGTGACATGAGTTGCACAGTCACAATTCAAACAAATTGCAAGTCAGTCCCTTAAGTCAAGGTTGCATTTTCATCATATTTCAAGTATCAAAGTATAAAATGAGTAGTTTTTAAATTTTCTTTCCTTTTTTAAATTGATTATCAAGTGTCTCTGTACAGAAGGGCCTCAGCACATTTTGACCTATGTAAATATATAAAATACATATGCGTTGTATATAATTATGTACTAATTTTTGACATTTTCAAATTAATTTTTAATGTTTCTGTTTTCCAGTCACCTCCTCCTTATCCTCGCTCTCCTCCCCATCCTTCACCTCCTCCAGCTCTGCCAAGGACATGAGCTCCCCTGGGATGCAGCCCCCAGCCCCTGTGAACAGCTCCTACGAGGTGGCCGCACACCCCGACTCCCACAGCAGCGGGCTGGAGGCTGAGCTGGAGCACCTCAGACAGGCCCTGGACAGTGGCCTGGACACAAAAGAAGCCAAAGAGAAGTTCCTGCACGAGGTGGTGAAGATGAGGGTGAAGCAGGAGGAGAAGCTGAACGCGGCCCTGCAGGCCAAGCGCAGCCTGCACCAGGTAAGGCTGCCCTGCCCTGCCCTGCCAGGTACAGCCCAGCAGGGAGCTCTGAAAAAGGAATTGCCTCATTTTTCCCAAATAGCAACAGCCTTTGCTGGGGCTCTGTTTGTAAATCCAGCCGGGAAACCAAAGCGCAGGAACCAGTCCTACATTTTAAGCTTGCCACCTGTTTTTCCTTGGGTTATAAATCCATGGTTACCAAAATCAACATCTTTTCATTACTGAAAAAATCTTCTCGTCCAGCAGAGTTTATTTTGTTTTCATTTCACTGAACAGGAAACATTTCTGGAGGCTTTAGCTGGAGTTTTAAAAGCTTTGTGAGGGAGGGTGTTCCTGAGACATGGCCACAGCTGAAGTAAGGGCTTTGTCAGGCATCCCACTGGCCTGCTGAGCTTCAGTCAGGGAGGCAGCTCCTTACTTCTGGACTTCCTGGATCCATCAGTTGTATCAGTGGTCAGACAGGGCTGCAGATCAGGACTGAGCACAGTGATGGGTGAACTGGCTTTTGTTTGAGCTGGGGTAAAAAAAGTGCAGAGAAATAGAAGATGGAGCCAACGTAGAAGATTTGTGTGTTGTCTTTGAATGTTTTGTGTGGAGCTGTTCCTAAGCTGGGGCTGGAATCCATGGGATGGAGTAAACAAGGGCCTGGTTTGATCGAGTATGGGACACACAAAACCAGCATTGGTTCTCCTTATTTTTAGTTACCCTGAGCAAATTGCTGAATTCCTTTGTATTGCAGTAAATCTGTGTTTTATTTTATGTATTTAAAGTAAACATTTATGAGTAATACCTAAATAGTGTGTACTTAAGGCAGGAATTACATGAAGCAGTTGAGTGTTAAATCAAGCCCTGTGTCAGAGGCAGAGGGACTCTGGTGTCCAACCATTGTTTTCCATTTGGGAAGGTGTGGATTCCCAGTTCCACACACAGAAAGCTTGTGTGTGTGTGTGTGTGTGTGTGTGTGTGTGTGTGTGTGTGTGTGTATACTCCAGAGGCTGTGTTTGTACTTCCAGGGGCTGTGTTTGTACTTCCAGAGGCTCTCTGTACTTCCAGGGGCTGTGTGTGTATTTCCAGAGGCATGGCCAAGCTAACAATGGCCTGGCTGGGAAGTGAGATTGTCAAGAGAGTGAATTTCCCATGACCCTGCAGTGTTACTTCACAGCAACCGGGGCTGGAGGGTTTGACTCGGACAGGGAGGAAATGCTGCTTCTGGGGCAAAAAATAGATCTTTAGTTTCTAATTTAACCATTTAGGAAACGTGAGCCACATCTCTGTGCTTGCTGTGAACGTGTATTTGAACAACTTAAGAGTTTCTTCCTTTGTACTTTGAGGTTCCTTATCATTATCACCTCAATTAATGGCTCCCTCGTGGATTTGAGATTCCAAGGCAGCAGCTCCCAGCCTGGACAGGGGGAGTGGCAGCTCCCAGAGCAAAGTGTGGTTTCAATTCACCTTCAGGTTTTAGCCTGGAGTTTTCCAGCTTTTGTGACAGAGCAGCCCATGGGCTGGTTGTCAGGTGTCTTGGGGCTCACCCCAGTCACCTACAGCACCCCAGAGCCAGGAAAAAAACAGTTTGTGCTTTGTCCTTCCATTAAGTGGATTTTTTGGGGCTTGATAAAATGGAACTGATTTCTGCAGGAAGTAGAGAACTGTCCTGTCGAGCTTTGCCGTACACAAAGGACACTCAAACTGCACTTTCCACGTTGTGCATCTTCAGAGCCTTCAGCTCCAGCCCAGGCACTGCAGTCGAGTGGTTTGGAACGTGGAGCTGGTGCTGGAGCTCTCTCCAACTGCAGTTCATCTTTATTCAGGCCCAGATGGTCGCAGCTATTCTGCTTGACAAAGCAAAATGGGGCTGTAGCACCGAGCTTTTTGTTATGCTGGGCTTCAGGGTAGCTGGAGTGCAGGAACTCCACAGGATTTAAAGGCGAAGGGCTTGTACAAAGTTCAGAGTGGGGTTTAGCCATGGGCTGCCTTGGTCACAACCAGCAGGAGGTGGGAATGTGGTTTGGATGGCTTCCCTTGCAGCTCTGCTTCCTTGCACTCACTCCTTACCTGCTTCTGTGTCCCAGGAGCTGGAGTTCTTGAGAGTGGCCAAGAAAGAGAAGCTGAGGGAAGCAACAGAAGCCAAGCGCAACCTGCGGAAAGAGATCGAGCGTCTGCGAGCCGAGAACGAGAAGAAGATGAAGGAAGCCAACGAGTCCCGGATCCGGCTGAAGAGGGAGCTGGAGCAGGCCCGGCAGATCCGCGTGTGTGACAAGGGCTGCGAGGCCGGCAGGCTCCGGGCCAAGTACTCAGCACAGGTGAGACCCAGCAGGGGCTGGAACAGCTCCCTCCCCCTGCCTCTGCATCCCCTGCCAGGCACTGCTCCCAGCCCTGCTCCTGAGCTGGAAGCCTGGCTGGGAGAGGCATCAACAGAGGGCAGGGGCCAGCCAGGGCTCCAAAAAATGGGGCCTGAATTTAAACGCATTCCGTGCACCTGCCACAGAGATGTGCGGGGCCTCCTGTGTTAAAGGGAGCCCTCAAACACAGCCCTCAAAAGCTACTGTTTAACATACTTCAGTATGTGTATATTTATATGTACTTCAAATACTTCACATAGTTTAACACAGCCCTGAAAAGGTCCTGGCAGAGGGAATTCCAGGAGTTGTGAGACATAGGTGCTCCTGGAGGTGTTGCCAGGCCTGAAGTGGGAGCTGCAGGTCCCTGGCGTGGTGGCTTTAAGGGTGCAGGGGAAGAGCAGAAGCAAAGCTCACACTCTCCAGGGCTCTGATAAGAGGAAGGGGAGTGGCCGCCTGTGCCCGCTGAGACACGTCTGGCCAGGAGCAGGAAATGATGTGGGGCTTCCTCCCAGCATCACAGGATGTCTCACTGATAAGGGGTGATAAGGGGTGTCCAGACTAAACAGAGCCGCCCTGGGGCTGCTGTGCTGGGCGTTCCCCCTGGGCCCTGGGGAGCAGCACCAGGGCAGGTGAACACGGGCAGGGCTGGGCTGGGGGGCTCAGGTGTGTCCTGGGGTCACTGGGGATTTTCAATCTCCTAATGCATTCCCTCCTTGGGAAGGAACAGATGAGGTTTCCTAAGCTTAAAGGCTAAAAATCACCTCAAAAAGAACTCAAGTAGCCAATTACTCCTCTTCTCTGAGGCCAGGCCTGGCAGGTTGGCAGTGTCCCCTGCAGCAGCTGCCTGTCACAGCCACTCCTGAGTTCCCCAGAGCTGTCCTTGGGCAAAGGGCACGTGGCAGCTCCTGTTTTGGGGCTGGCACAGCTGGTAACACAAAGCTCCTGTGAGAACTCACTCCCAAGGCTGAATTTTTTAGGATGTCATTATAACTTTAAGTTCTTAACTTGTGAGAAATTTTAAGATAAAGCTTTATACATCCTTGTAGCTACAGCTGAGGTGCAACAGGAAGTTGGTCACACATTATTTTTGAGGAAACCACGGTTCTCTAGACAGGCTCAGTCTGACAGAAATAGCATCAGGCCAGGAGGGAGAAGACAACAGAGTCAGGGTGGAAATGTCTCTGTGTAGGCTTAAAGTATTAATGCTTAATACTCATTGAGTAGCTGTGGTTTATGCCTTCTTTTTTCTTACCCTGAAATCTAAACATGGATGGGGGAGGTATACCTGCATTTTAGCCCAAACCATTGGAGGTTTCCTTTCCTTGTTAAATGGCCATCTCACTGCAGAAATCTCCTTTTTCCAAGGGTGCTGTTCTCTGGTACTTGCACCCTCCAGTCCTGGGAGTTTTCTCTGCCTTTGTTGTCAGAAAGTACCAAACAGAGAGATCAGGGAGGCCAAGGGCAGCTGCAGGTCCTGCTGTGAACAAAGTGGGGACACTGCAGGGCTTTAATCCATAGCTGGGACAGGCCTGGCCCATCTGCAGCTGAGGCCCTTTCTGGTCCGTTCCATTAAAAATCATTGTGAAAGAGCTGAAAGTGAATCCCCTGTGCCAACACCTGGGGTTTGCTTTGCTGAGCTGCTGCCACTGCCTGAAGAAATAACAGCCATGCTTGAAGAAGTGACCAGAGTTCTGTGGCACTAAGGAATTCTTGAACTATTTCTTAACTCTTCTGGTTTTCACCTTCCTTTCTGGAGCTGGAGTCACTGGCCATATTTAGGTTTCAAAGATAAGCAGGCACTGTACTGCAGTAGTGTATGGAAAAAAGGAACAGGGAATTCCTTCCTTGCCTCAATCTTGATAATCCCATGCCTGGGTACACATTTTATTGCTTCCCTGACTCTGTGCAAGGTCTGTGGAGAGGCACAGGCTCCGTCCTACCCCATGTCCTACACCCATGTCTGTCCTGTCCCCACAGATCGAGGACCTGCAGGTGAAGCTGCAGCACGCGGAGGCCGACCGGGAGCAGCTCCGCGCCGATCTCCTGCACGAGCGGGAGGCCCGGGAGCACCTGGAGAAGGTGGTCAAGGAACTTCAGGAACAACTGTGGCCTAAAGCCAGCAGCCAGCCCAGCAGTGAGAGCACCTCGAGCCCCATGGAGAACTGACCCTTTGTCCTCCAGCACAGGGAGGGAGAGAGTGGGACTGGGAGTGCACGTGTGAGTAGTGGTGTCCTGGCACACACTTTAGGAATATGGATTCTCAGTAGTTGGAAGGCAAATGTTGTTACTCTCTAGAACAGAAGCACTGAATTCCGCCTCTTTTTTTTCCCAATCCATATAGCACAACATCTTACTGTGCCTAGAAAACACAAAGTGTTTGTAAACAAAATACTTTTAAGTCCACAGCAAATTTTCTACTGGCAAACTCCAAGCAAAGCAGCGTGGTCCAGCTAAACCCGGAGTCCAAGGCGAGCACGGCAGTGGCTTTGTGTTCTCCTGCCTGTTGGAACATTTTGGAATTTAAAAACAAACCAACTTTTCTTATAAGCTATTTAAAATAATTCATTACACAGACTTGGTATTAAAAAAAAAAAAAATTAACAAGATTTTTATAATGAACCTTTAAAAGCAAAACAAAAAAAAAGACAAAAAACAAACCTTCGATGCACAATTTTTAATGACTTTATAGGCTTTGGGATTCTTTGTGCAGAAGCCCCTCTGTGGTGATGATGCCATGTCAGGAGCAGTTTTCCAGCCATCTCGGAAGCCATTGCGGTTCCATCCCGTCACGTGGGTGTAGGAGAAGTTCAGAGTGCTTTTCCAAGTTGATTTTTTTTTCCTTAGAATGAATTATGTCCATTTCCCGCCCTGGACACAGGAAGAAGGGAAGCTGCAGGAGTGTGCAGGGGGTGAGAGGAGGAGAAGGGGTTGGATTGAGAGCCCCAGCCCGGCCCCACAGACCCCCCTGTGTTCAGAGACTTCACCCAGGAGCACTTCAACCTTGGGAAAAGAAAGAGAAAAAAGGAAGAAAGGAAGGAAATGGATGATGAGTTGGTAGAGGAACAAAGCAGAGACATCTGTCATTCTGAAATCTTCAGCTTTCAGTTTTCTGGAAAACTCATCTTGTTGCACCATCTTACCATGAATTCAGTATTTCCCTGCTTCCATTCTGAACTGTCAGTCAGGATTTCTGTGCCCAAGGAGAGTCCAACGTCGCAGTGTCGGATACTACAGAACAGAAAACCAACCTTTTTGCTGCTGTGAATAAGCCTACATCTTTTTTTAAAAAACTTTTTTGTTTTTAAAAAGAGAAATTACTTTAATTTTGGGATCCAAGCCGCAGCCCCGGGATACAATGCAGCAAACCATCACTGCCTTGGGGGTAGTGCTGAGGCTTTTTATATGTTGTTGTTTTTTTTTTAAACCTGCACTTTGTCAGAATCTTACTCTGCATTTTATTCCCTATTTCTAAAATGTACATGTCGAGCATTTGAGATTGTGCCCTAAGAGCTGTGCAAACCATGAACCCAGTCTGCCACCACTGACACCTCCCATCAGCATCCTTGTAAGCAAAGGAGGATGCAGCAGGCCCAGAATCCCCAGAGCAGGAATTCCCCCTGTGCTGCTGGTTCAGTTAGAACCTGGTTTTGTGGCTGTGTATCTGACCCGAGCTGGGGAGCAGCAGAGATGCTCCCAAAAGTGCTTAACAAATAAAGCTGGTGCTTTACTGATCATGAGAAAAGTTAATTTTCACCCATAAACACTCACCTCTGACACACTCAAGCAAGTGAAAATGTGGTCTGGGGCTGCAGATGTGCCTTCCAGCTCATTTTTCCTCTCAGCATCTTCTCTAGGCAATGCTGACACTTTTTTTACCTTAAAAGAATAAAAAAAAAAAAAAAAAGGGAAAAAAAAAGAGAACCCCCTATGCATCATCATACCCAGAAGTTATTCTAAAAGAAGAAACATATTTCCAGTAATCTTTATTTGCTTTTGGACATTGATGCAAACTATGTAAGCTTCAAAATTATTTCCCAGTAGACAGAAAGCGGCTTCCAATCCTAAAATTATGGTATTTACTTACCATACATTAGAGAGAGTTTTGTTTTTTTTTTTAAACAAGAGCTGTTTGCTTGAAACCATTATAATAACCATGATAATAACTGTGAGCATTAACAGAGAAGTTCATATATATGTTTTAGGTACAAAAAAGAAGAAATATGAAAGGAGTGGAATTACTGGGACAATGTAAAACTGTTGGGAGCAAGAAACAGTCACACCAAGTCAATGACCTGAACCTGTCTGTGGATACAGGGGTTGGCCCTTGTGTGTTTGGGATGCTGGAGACTGGCTCTAGGTGCAGATCTCCTTCTAAAGTGCAATGCAAAAGGAATTTTGATTATGCTTGAGCAGGTTGTTGTTTTGTTTTTTTTTTAATGTGGGGTTTTATTTTCTTTGTATGTTTTTTTCTGCGATTATTAAATCATATGCATGGATTAAACTCTGCCATATAGTCATTAATGGGCATTATTACTGTCTTATGTAAAGGGGTTCTTTTGTTATGCAGTATGCAGAAAAATGTTCTCAGCCTTATGATTTCCAGATCTGTATTATCCACTTATTTCTTCAAGGGAAACTAAACAACTGTAGCTGTAGCTGATCACTTTTGTGCATTTCAAGTCTCTCATGCTCTGCTTTACTGCCGTGTTGGGAACCACACAGAGAACAGACCCCGCTCCTGTGGCGGCTCATGGAAGCCTGGCTTTGGAAATTTTGCTTGTTTGGGTTTTTCCCCCTGATCTTTGATAGCTTCTCTCCCTTTATACCCAAGAAAAAATGGCAACATGTCCAAGTCCAGCTGGTTTTTCCCAGGAAAAGCCACTCACCTGAGCACACCATGAATTTTCCTTTTTGTGTTCAGGGAAATGCAGTCACTCACTGGGCATGAGGCTCCCCCGCTCCTGAAGGAGGGAAATCTGCAGGATTTTCAAAGGAAAAAACCAGAACAGTAAATAGTCAATCACCACCAAGCAGCCTCACCTGTGCTGCACAGGTAAAGGGTCACAGGGGCAGCAAGGAATCTCCAAACCAGAATTACAGCTGGGGCTTTCCTCTCTGCCCCACATCACAGTCACTCCATGCAGGGCAATACCTGCAGGTGAACTTGCCCCAAGACTGCCTAGAATTTGGTCCTTGGGAGTGAAAGGCCATTTCTCTCAATTAAGGTTTAAAAGCTCTAAGATAAATAAGGTGCAAGAAGAGCAGGAACAAACATTCTCCAGCAGCAGCCACTGCCCAGGAGGGGCTCACAGGAGTCTGGCTTAAACTACTGGGCATTTCCTAACCATGTTTAACAATCAGATTGTTCTTTCTGCAGAATAGATCAGTTATTTCTGCAGAGTGTATAATTTAGTTCTAATTCAGAGTAATTAGAAGTGTGTCTGTCCCAGCCCCAGAGGCCGATTCTCACCAGGGTGGGTCTGCAGAGCAGCCCCCCTGTGTGAAGGTGCTCAAGGCCAGGGAGCTCTGGGGTCATTCCTGTGTCTGCAACACCTCAGTAAAGCTGTGTGAGCCTGGTCCCATGGAATTCCTTCCTTCAGCCCCCACTCCCTGCTGCATTCCCAGGGAGAGGGGCTGCCCCTCCATCTCCCCCATCCTCTGTGCTTTAGTTTCCTTTAAGAAGTTCCAAGGGAGAAGAGGTGTTTCATACAGGCTGTTGACTCTCCCTGTACCTACAAATATATTACTACTTGTATATTCAGTTTAATTACTCCTTGTTTCTATTACTGAACGAAGACTTAACGAAGGGAAAAAAAAAAAACAACAGCAATAACATTCATATCTATGGAGCAGCTAACTCTATACATAATATTCTGCTTTTCAAACAGAACTAGCCAATGTAAAAAAACATTAAAAGTAAATTCAACATGTAAATACTTTTTTTCATTTTACACTGTTGTATTATAAGTGTATATGGTGTTTACTTTTTCAAAACTCTTTCTTACCTGGTAGTTGTCTTGTTTTATGAGTTGTGTTTTTAACTGAGAAGAACCTTTGCTGTCTGTTAGGAAAAAACAAAACAAAATCTTTTTGCAAGTTTTCAATGTGGGTTATAACCTTTCTCCATCATTTGCATTTTATTTGTCCTTATTTTCACTGTAAAGTATTTTATTACCAAAAGGTTGATTTTTGTTCCATTCTGCCCTCTCAGCAGTCCATGTGTTTTAGAGAGAAGTTTTTTGTTGGCTTGGTTGTTGTTTTGTTTTTTTGGTTTTGTTTTGTTCTTTTAAATCGAAAGAACTCACAGAAATGACATTTTTTCAATTGAAGAAAAATAAATCTTTACATTTATAATAGCCAATAGCATTTCAGCACATTTTTGTTATCCTGGTCTCTCCTATGCTGCTGCTAATGACAATATTATGACTTACTCTACTATTCTAGAACTATTTTTATGTAAGTAATGTATGCTTTCTTGTTTATAAATGCCTGATTTAAAAAAAAATAAGAAAAAAGCTTGGCATATTTATCTATTTCGCTGTGTACCTTGATAGTCCTTTTCCACCCCCTTTTCCACATCCCCTCCCCCCGATGCAGATAATATTGTAAAATAAAGGACTTTATGAGATTATGTATGAAAATAGCTATGCTTATATACCACAGTGACTGAATGTACAGTGTATAGACGCATTACCGAAAATAAAATTGTTTGTCCAGAAAAAAATAAAGAGCTCTGGGATGTTTTTGGAGTTCTCTGTGCTTTGCTGAGGTGCTGCTCCCCCTTTGATGTGCCAAGGCCACAATCCCACAGCACCTGGTTCGTGTCTTCCTGGCCAGCCCAGGAAAATGACCCTCCCCAAGGCATCATTTAACACTAAACCTCTGCAGGGCTGCACAGGACACTGCTGGAAGGAGACTGGAATTTAATTGGGATCACTGCATTCCCCTGCATGGGGAAGCTCCAACACACAAGTGAAATTTCTTTGGAATAGTGAGAATTGTAAGCATAGAGAAGTTTGTTCTAGGTCAAAGAAAAAGAAACACAAGAGGGGAAAATGCAAAAACCAGGAGATGGAAACATATGTCAGAATAATTCTCTCATGGTTTTCTGAGAAGTGGCTGCAGAATTTCCACAGCTCTGGGACATTTCTGAAATGCCCTTGTAAAGCAGTGGAAAAGCTGGAGAATGAGCAAAGAGCTTAAAAAAATAAATCTCTTCTCCTTATTTGTGACTCACTCAGCTTTCCAATGGACGGGTTTGTGTCCTAAATGCAGCTCCACATCCTTGGGGAGGGATCTTGTGCCCCATATCTCACCCACATCTGTGTCCTTCCACCTGCGTAGCCTTACTGTGACTCTGGGTCCTGAAATTAAAAGTTCAAATACCTTTCCTCCTGCTGATCCTTCTCGGAGAGACTTGTCATGGTATTCTTATTACAAACTAAATATCAAAGCAGATTTGGATTGATAAGGCTTAGTAGCAGAGGCCAAAAGAAATGATATATTCTGTCTCCAAGGACCTCTGAGTGCAGAAACGCAGATTCGTAAAGCCCAGTCAAGCTGTCTTGTGTTTATGGCTAAGGGGTAATTAACTGGGTTTGAAAATTCTGGTTCTGCTGACAGAATAACTTTAATTTACTAGGAATGAGAAACATTGAGACCTGAACCTGCTCAGTAACAAAGTGAGCTGAAATGACCCAAAGTAGCTGAAATAAATATAATAATCAGAAATAAAAATCCAATTTCCTGAGGCCTGGAGTAAAAACTTTTCATGTCTTACTCAACAGCTTGTGTTACCCAGCCATCAGGAAACACCACTAAAAACCCAAACACGGGATGTACGTGGCAAATCCAAACCTTGTGTGGGGCACAGATGAAAGAAACAGCCACAAAATCCCCCAAACCGGGTTAAACAGAGCACCTCAGTGGCTCCCACTGTCCTGTGAACAGCCTCCCCAATCCCAACCTGGCAGATGGAGCACAGGGAAACTCAACACCCATGGAGCAGGGAGAGGCCGGAGGGATTTTGGGGAGAAATGAAGAGAGTCCTTGTTAGTGCCCAAGGGATCCAAACCCAACCTTTTAGGTGCTCCCCACCTTCATTTGCTGAAAAGACATTAAAGAAACACATCCTGCAGGGAAGGGATACAACGTGTGGAAAATGACAGGAATCTGGGAAGCAGCAGAAGCCCAGGAATGCCAGAGTTAATGGAGATCTGAGCTCCAAGGCACTGTCAGGAGGAAGAGCACAGCTCTAATAAAACCCAGCTGTATGACGTACACACCACTGGAATTTTTATGAGATGGCTTATGTGCACTTTAAGTATTACCTGACTGCAATGCAAATTCCCACACACTTTTATTTGGGAGAAAAGAAAAGTTTCCACAGCTCTCTGGGCTGGACTGAGCTGAATTGCTCGGCACAGCATCTGTGGGGTTTCTGGCTCATTGTTTTGGATTTACTTTTGTATTTGTTTTCTGTTGAGTCAGCTCCTCAAGCTGGAACCCTGAGAATTTCACCCTTCTAGCACCACCCCAGAGCCACCCTGGCCCAGCCATCCCAGTCCTCTGGTCCTTCCACCACTCACCCCCAGTGAATGCTCTTCCACCTCCCATACTTACAGACTGTTGAGGAAAACTCCAACGAATAAGAGGAAACCTGCACGGGTCAAAAGAAAATGAGGTTTCACTGCTTCAAAGGTCAGATTTGCTCCAAAAACTCCTTTCTGTAAATGCCATAAGGACCATGAGCTTGAGTGACCATGATCTTGGGAAGAAAGTTTACAAAGAGCCCTTTATAAACCCTGTTTATAACACAGTGTTTTTGGGTTTCTCCATGTGCTCGGTTCCAGACCTGGAACAGAAATTCCTTTATTGTCTGGTTGTCAGAAAAGATCATTAAACCCTTCCCTTTATGTGGCCAAGGATCAAAGCAGGTACCACCCAGTGCACGAAGAGAGCTCTTGGCCACACAGCCCACTGGTGAAACCACTTCAGCCAGTACAGATGGATTCCCTTTGCAGCATCCCAAGTGACAGCGCTCTGCTGTGGCCCCTCTGCAGTTACATTCCTACTGCTCATGGTCCCAGCAGGAAGCACCCACCAAACATCTCCTTTGCAGTGCCAACTGCAGGCCCAGCAGGGCAAAGTGTCCCTTCCCAGGCTGCTGAGCATTCCCAAATCCAGCTCCTGGATTTCCAGCACTGCTTTGCAGGGTAAGTGACCAGTCAGACACAGAGAAGTCAAATTTCCTTCAGTTACCTTTCCAGCCCACAAGGTGAGTGGAGCAGCAGATGAAGGCACGGCACCAAACCTTCCATGTTCCATTTCCTGGCATGTTAAACTCCCCCACAAACCCTCTGCCCCAAATTCCAGCCCCCCTGCCTGGCAGCAGCTCCCAGCTCAGGATTACACTGCAGTGCCAAGGGATTCAACACACACAGCATTTTTAAGCAATAGAGGTTTCCTAGTCCTGGCTCTGCAGCCTGCAATTACTGCATCTTTGCTGATGTCAGCCCTGCTGCTTTCCCTACAATGCTCCGCATGGAAAAACTGGGATGGGACTTTGGCTACACCAAAAAAAGAACACGGGGTTGTACATCAGGACTGCAAACAGACACGAGGCTCCCACCTGGACCTGCTGCTGTGGGGTTGGAGGTTCTGCATGGGAAGTTCTGAACTCCTTGTGCCCACCTGAGCCCTGCTGGTGTCAGTGGATGCCCAGGAAGTTGCCAGGGAGCAGCAGCCCAGGGCAGCTGCCACCATCCCTGCCCAGCTCTGAGCACACCACATGCAGCTCCCGTGCAGGGATCCCGTGCTGCTTAATTCAATTTGGCAGATAACACTGGGGAAAGGCATTGATTTCCTCCCCTCACTCCCTCCTTCCCTTCCATCAATTTTCCCAGATAAGCAGCCTGTGGCTCAGGTCCTGCTGGTGACGGATGCCTTGTAATTGCTCTGAATGGATTATCCCCAGACATGGAGCAGGCATTTACAGTGCACAGCTGTAATCAGAAACACTTGCACCCAGGAGAGGGGCTCCGAGGAACAGACAGCTGGCTCTGGCCTCTGCCTTTTCTCTCTGCTCTTATATTAAGCCTAACTTTATGTATTTATATTTTTAATACAGTAATATCCAGGACATCCACTGAAATCAGGGTCCAGATGGGCTCAGTGCCATCCCAACCCTTAGAACTGATCTCAGCTTCTGAGAACAAACAGTACAACTCCGGCTACAAAGGGATTGTCCACCCTGCTCACATCTTTCTAAAGATCTTGCAAATTATTATTTGGCTAAGTAAGAATCCACCCACTTCAATGGGTAACATCACCCTAAACTTGGGAAATCCATGCAGACATATTCTGTCCTGGAAATTACTGGCTAAAAGGCATTAGATGAGCCAGTTCTCACCTCAGTTTATTGCTGCTTTTCTCCCTCTGCCTGGACTAATTGTCAGCAGTTTGTTTACCAACATCCCAGTGACTTTCTAATTTGTATGTCTGGGGGGAAAAACCCCTGAGTAACTACATGTGAGACAGACTGTTACATAGGAACAAAACACAGCAATGTCATCCACTGTATTTTAATTTTGTGCAATTATCCACAGCGGCCCAATACCAAGGGGCAGCAGATCCATGACCAGGATGCTTAAACTGAAAATCTGATCAACATCAAAGTGTTTTGCCCCGCAAATTTCATTAGAGGTAACTCAAGGAATGAAGGAAAACAGCAGACCAGGACTCAGCAGAGCAAAGCTGATCCTGTTCCACATTCCCTGTCACTGGAAGGCCTCGTTCACTGGAGTTTCCTCCTCCAGCACTGGTTTTTCTCTAGGATCCCTGCATTAAGCAACAGAGCATGGATTGTGCTGGAGGAACCAGGACTCAGGTGCTCTCACCCCCTTTGGTTTGGGGCTTGTGCCACCCTGGTTTTCATTCTCTGCTCCTGCAGCACCAGTTTGGTCACCCTGTGCAGGACACGGGCAATGGCACCTCCACAGGAAAGGTTTTGTTTTCAGTATGAACAGTATTCCTCCAACCTTTAATTCTAACCAAAACCTAATCCTACTCTGAAACAAAGTCCATCTAACCCCACGTTCCAGCTCCCTCTGCTATCTGTGAAAGCAACAGGAATTCTTTCCTGGAGCAAATAACACGTTGCTGCTGGTTTGGTGCTGGAATTGGGAATCCTTCCCTGCACACCCCACCCCTCCCTGGCCAGCACAGCCCTGCAGGGCCTCGCCTGAAGCGGTGCCCATTTCCCAGAACTCCAGGGAGTGACACCTTAGAATGTTGCACACTGGTTTATTAAACGTGCAGAAATCAACTACTCGAAAAAGCAGCTTTGTTAAAAAATCATACAGCACAAACCCCTTTCCCACTTTTGCCCCCCAGAAGCAGCCTGCAGGCAGGGGCAGAGGGGACAGTGGGTTTGGGACCACACGTGCACACCCTGGCTCGTGCAGCTGGGAGATAATGGGCTTTGCAGGTCACTGGCTCTTGAGCACTGTTATCTCTCTGTAACATACACCTTGTTGTGTCTTACTGCTTAATTACAGCTGATACACAGGCCATAATATTGCTTATCATTAGCCAGAGGATGACAATTACCATTTAAGATTAAACAGCTTGCTTTCTTCAGCCAAGTCTCCATGTGACAATTCCTTGCCCAAGAAAAGATTTGCACATGCAGAACAAATCCCCAGACCAACTGGGGATGTGCCCCTCACGAGGAGGTGGAATTTTGGAAGCACACATTGCAGATGAACACCACCAACAGTCACTGCAGGGCCTGGTTCAGCAGAACCCTGAACTTCATGTGAAAACAGTGTTTCACAGAATTTCTAAAGTCTCTTGGCTTTATCAAGGCTCTTGTTTCTGAAAAGGACACAGCAAACAGAGAGTTGGAAGCAGTTGGAAAGCCTGGACTATTAAAAGATCAGCAAAACTGCTGAGGCTGCACAAGCGGAGCTGTCATTAAGTAGCTTCGCCCTTTCCACAAAACACAGATGTGTTCCTGTGCACAAACATGTAATTGTGTTACTGTGCACAGACAACATGAAAACTGCTGGGAAATATTCTGCACTAAAACCGACCAAGGCCTGAGGGGAGATTTCACTACTGATCACCTACAAAAAAAGCATAAAGACTGAGTGAGAACCACGTTCCTGCACCTCTGCTGAGCATTTCTGAGATTGCCTCAGAGCAAAGCCTTTGCCTCCAGAACATAAATGTGATAACATACAGTCGTGGTGACTCGTAGTGTCACAGGTCAAGGGTTTAAATCTCGTGTCCTGTATTTTGTCAACTCCCATTTATCCCATCCAGCACAGCACAAGGGTACCGCACATAAATCTTCCAAAAATGTGCTCTGATCTTTCACCTACAGTAGATTAAAAATAGCCTGGAGCAAGAGCTTTTAGCATTTTGTCATAGCAATTTCACCTTCAAATAAGACGGATCGCCAGCTCCACGGGGAAGGAATGAACCCATCCCGAGATCAGAGCATGGAAAAGGCTGAGTTCCACCTCCAAGAAGCAGGAGTTGTGCCCTGGGTGGAAATCCCTGCTGAGCTCCCCCCGCTGAGCCCTGTTGCAGCACAGAACAATCCAGGGAGGCTTTTCTTTCCTCCCTGCACACTTTTCATTTAAGCCTCATAACAGTTTGGGGAGCTCAGGCAGAAGTCTCAGGTCCTGGTTTGGATTTTGCAGTCCTCCAGCATGACTTCGGGCACAATGCCCATTTCAGGTTTTATTTTTAAAAAATATTGTTTGAAGACAGGTGCTAATTTTGGCTATCCAATATAATTATTAGAGCTCCAGCCACTCAAATTTTCTGAAAACCTAAGGGCCAGAAAGTGAGCACCCACAACAAAACATCTTCCCCTCATAATCCTGCTGTTATTATTCTGTTATTAAGCCTTGTTGTTTCTTAGGGTCTTGTGGTGATCTTGCAGCATTGAGATGCACATCACTGTTACCAAGGCACAGAACATCTTTTCACTACCTGCACAAAGCAAATCTTGACAACAACCTCTCCTGATCCATTAATATCTGCTGGACATTAATGGTTCCCTTTCAAAACTTCAAGACCTAACTGCCTGAAAGTGAATCCACCTTTCTGTTCTTACCAGTTGGTTTGATAAAAGGTCCAGCCTATTGCTGCAACTGGGCTTTACTTGCATCTTTAGCTCACCACAGCCACAGTTGCCAAAGTGGAATAGAGGTCCAAAGAATTTATTCAGGAAACTAAAGCTTCCAAAGCTGCAGCTGCTTCCATACGAATTGAGTGATCCATGGCTTCCCAGCAGCTCTCAGAGACTGGAACATCTGTTTACCAGACACCTTCATGACATTCTACCTCAGTGTGCTGAGGTCTCAAGAGTCATCACATTAAATCTTGCAGAGGTGCTAAATAAACTGCACCCCAAAAAAACCCAAAACCCACAGTCTTGCTCATAACCCAGAAAATCCTGAGAAATTGAGAATTTGTACTCTCTGCCACAATTCAGGGCCCAACTTTCAGGTTTTCCAGAGAGGTTGCCCTTTTATTTCAGGCTGATTGCAGATCCCATTGTCTCAGAACATAAGTAGACATAATATCGTATATTATAAATATATATACACAGAGAAACAGCAAACCAGTCTGGGAAGTCCCCAAAGCAGCACCTGTAACAGAGATGTGCAACTCTCACTCGTACAAGTTATCAATGAGCACTTTCAGCATCATATGAGATAAACTGGAGCACCACCTGTGAGTCAGAACTGGGTAAAGGCTACAGAATTTACCCAGTATTTCCCACTGGTTCCACTTTTCCAAAACACATTCTCATTTTGATCAGGTTTTACCTTTGCACCAGGGAAAGAGTCTCTGCTTTGCTCTCCACTGTCACAGCAGGAACAACCTCCCACAACGGAGACTTCCACACTTTTCTAATGGGATGCTCATCAAGAAAAGAGCCGTCACCTCGCTTCCTCTCAAGCCCACAGTGCAGCTCTTGGATTAGAGCAGAAAGCATGGGGAAAAATATATTTAGGGCTTGGACTAGATGATCTTTAAAGCTCCTTTCCAACACAAACCATTCTGTGATTCTATGACACTTCTGGTATTTGTGTTTATGTTTTTCCTCAGGTTTTTTTAACAGGCCTCAGGGAACCATTTGTGGGGCCAAAGTAATGTGGATTCACATGATCCCATCACATGTTCCTGTTGGTTTTGATGTCAGGATCAAGAGAAGAGATCCTGTGTTATTTTTATGCTTCTGTTACATTGATGTTATTTTAGCCTCATTAATGGACCTGTGGAAGAGGAAGGGCCCATGAAAAACACACATAAATGCCAGGACGTTGGGTTAATTCAGATTTAACTGAACATTGACGTATCCTCAGAGCTCCCTTTGGGGAGTGGGGCAGGGGGCACAGGCTCTTCAGTGACAACAGTGCAGATTCCATCTATTGGACACTGCAGTGTTCTCTGGCTACAGAAACTCTGCAATGCAAGAAACTCTGACACACAGAAATCTGCAATTTCACGTTCTGCAGCAGTGAGAGAAGAGAGAAAACAAAGGTACAGCTGCTAAACTTCCCACCAGAAGCCAATCCAAACGGAGGGAACAGGGGGAGTCAAGCCAGGGCCAACAGCATCATTAAAGGGAAGATGAGAAAATAAAGAAAAACATGTTTATCACAGTTATACTGAAAGATATTTGTGGTTTTTATCACTGATCTTTTGGTGTCCTGTTGATTATTTACATTTGAAGGATCGAGGTGAGTATGAGATTCAGCTGCAGCCCCATGTGATTTGTGACACCATAGATAAGGAAGGGCCTGACTCTTCCAACCCCAGTCAGGGATGGAAATGAACATCTCCCGGAGCCATCCAGTCCCTTTCAGCACTGAAACAGGCAGCATTTCCCATTTTCTTCCAGCTGCCAGTCATCATAATACCTTCTCATCTGTATCCTCAGGATAAATCCTTATGCATTAGAGCCCAAAGGACCCTGACAATTCCAGCTAATGCACCCTCAAAGGGGGACTTTCTCCTTCCTCTGCAGGGTCTCACACCCTTCCCGTGGCAGGAGGAACCTGGCGCTCAGGAACTGAGGCCCAACACTGCCCTCTCTGCCCCTGCCCTTGGTCTCACACCACACTAATTTTCCATTTATAAGCAGTTTATATGGAGGCAATAAACTATTCTCAGGTGTTATAAACATTTTACAGGCTGGGGCACTGCACACGCTGGGGTGAACAATTATTTACTAAAGCAGCCACTAATCATTTACAAAATGGGTATGAACTGAGGCTGGGTGTAATCCCCTGCTCTGTGCAGTGCCTCTTATCTTGGCTGCCCCACTGGGACTGGCCAAGGATCCCCACAGTTCAAAGATTAACCACACACCTCAGGGGAGGAGCAGCCAAGCTTCCCAACAAGGAGCTGTGACAGGCTCACACCTACCACAGGTTGGAGTAACAAAAGTACAATAAATACAGGAAAGTGCACTAAACCTCCTTATCAAATGACCCAAATTTCTCAGTCCTGATTTTTCATTATCTACAGTTTTACCACCTGTTTGTAGGGATATAAAGAATTGTGCCAAAGTTCCTGCATGTGGTGCTGCAATCTTTAAACCCACCTTTAAATTTTAGGTATCCTGATACGATGGGTGCTTTTCTTGACCACCTGGGAGTGTTTCCTGTCCACTCTGGAAGGATACAAAGGAATAGCTTTATTTCTTTTGCATTTTTAGTGGGATGAGTCAGAGAGTCGTGAGCTCAAACTGCTGAACATACTGGTATTTTCAGACACCTCAAATGCTTCTATGACACAGAAACATTATGAAATATAAAACATTTCTTTACTGTCAAACCAACACTGCCTTGTCCTGCCAACAACCTGCCCGCCGATTGTGTTTTCTGTGGATTTTTTTTCCTCAGCATGAATTCAAATCCTGTGCACTTCTGCCATATTTCAATTATCCATTACATAAGTGATCTTCTTGCATTAAATCTGATTTAGGATGAGTTCACAATACAGGGTATCTGCACACAGCACTCCCTTCAGCAAACCAGCTTCCTCTGGCAGTATTTTTCATGCTTCAAAACTACTTGTGAACCCCCAGAACTAAGAGTTCCTCTTCCAGCACCTCTTCCCGCAACAGGTGTGTGCTTTCCACGTGGAATTATGCAGCAGAACCTATTTCCCTCTTGATCATTACATCCTGCTCCTGCACAGAAGCTGACTTAGATGATAAATCAGCCACCCCCAAGCTCTAATCTGAGGAAATGTTTAAGCAGATCCCTGACAAAGCCAAAGGGAACTGCACAGCCACTAAATGGGGCTATTCACTTGCTCAAGCACGTGCTTGAGCACTTTCCTGAATGGAGACTGTGTGAAGCCAAGGGCAGCCCGGTGCACAGCGTAACCCTGGAGATACAAGAAGTGTCCAGGCTGTGTTTGTGAGCCTGATAAGCTCTAATCTGATAAAGACTTCACCAACCCAGCTGCGTCAGAGCCATGCTGGAGCAAGTGGATATTACAAGGGTGCTGCTTATCTGGCTGAGAACAAATGGAAACTCATTCAAAGAGCTCAGTGCCTCAGAGATAAAGCTGGGGAGGCCTTGTAGGGCGGGCACGAGGAGATGAGGTTATCACAGAGACAGACAGGCCTGAAAAACCCCACCTCTTCATTACAGTGGCAATTAAAAGATAAAAGTCATAGACCTTCAAAAGCTGTAGAGGTGTCTCATTCCAATTTAAATCAGTGGATGTAAAGCACTTACGAGCTTTGAAAATCTCGATCCTAATGGCACTGATTTTAAAGGGCAATCAAATTTATATTACACTTTTTAAAAAGACCTGCCTGTCCCCATTCATTTTTCATGAGTCGTTAGAACAAACGAATCTACAAATTTAGGTTAAAAAGGGAAGAAACCATAAGGGAAGCATGTTCTGTATTTCATACTGTCCCCTGTGATGGAATATCAGTTCCAAGCAGGATCCCAGCACCAGAAATGAGCCCTTCAGTTTGGTGCAGGACAACAATGAAGACATTTTTGTATGATGAACACCTGTGTACCTCTCCAGTTGACTCTGCGACAGCTACAGGGACACAATGCCTTCAAAAATAATGCTCAATAACTCCCTAAATTAAGCCACTGATGACTAGCACTGAAATTTCAAACAAAAGTATTTCTCCTCTCAAGATATGCCAGAGCTAAAGGAAGTTTAAAATAACTAAATAACTCTTTTTTTCTTCCTATTTCTTGAAAACCACTCTGTAACAAGTCCAAACCCTACGGCATGGGCTGTTTTCTCACCCAGTGAAACAGAGCACCGGCCAGTTTCATTTCCCCAGCACTGAAATGCTTAAATTCCCTGCTTTACTGAAGAATTGCAGCTCTGAGCTCCACTCCGTGCACTGTTTCAGTTCTCAGGAGGTTTGTTTCCCACAGCTGCTCTTCAGCCAAGCTGTGAATGAACCTGAAAATTCATTTGAAAACCCCTCTATGGTTTCTCATGCTTTCACAATTACAGTATAGCTTTTTCCTCAACATTTACACCACCCCCTGCAGGGAATTCACCCAGCACAGGGCTAAAATTTACCAGGAAGGCTTGTAAACCCTGATAAGCATTTCATTTCAAACAAGGCAAAAACTTAGTTTCAAGTGAGTCTGGGAAATTTTCTTTTGCAGACTCCGTGATTGTGTTATGGAAGTTTGGACTTTCAGAGCTCTGTGATCCGGCTCTGGAGCCCTCCGAGGCGACTGGGAGGACTCTCGTTAATGTGAGCGTTCAAAGCGCTCCTGTCTGTCACTTGGGCTGTGACTCAGTAGGAAAGTACGAGAGCTGCGGTTGGGGACAGCCCTCCCTGTGCTGATCAGAGGCTGAGGTAGAGCCTGGGGGACTTTGTGGGAAACGGCACAGGAGCCACTGCCCGGGGCTGGACTTTCTCCCGTTCCAGCAGACAAGAACAGGGTGTGCAGGCTCAGGGTGTGCAGCATGAGGCTGTGCAGGGATCAGGGTGACAGGTCAGAACCAACTCTTCACCAATTTCATTTGCATTAGTGATCACTGAGGTCACAGTTCGCACATCAGAGTGACAGTCACCATGGGAACCACTAAAAACATCTGCTTGATGTTTTAAAGAGCTGGGGAGCTGCTTGCATTGGACAGGAAAGTCTCCTGCCAGAGAGCAGCACCCAGCACTGGAGCATTGATCTCCTTCATGGCTCAATCACCCCCCCACTTCCCAGCCCCGTTCCTGGCACATCCCGGGCTCCAAACACACCGGGTGCTCCAGGCTCCTCGGGGCACTGCCACTGCTTTGGTCCTGGGGTAAGATTCTGCCACAACCTAACACAGAGTCAGCCCCCAAATTCACAACCTGGAACCCCAAGAGAAGCTCTCGTTTTTAATTCATACTGATAAATCCAAAACATTTCAAATTCTTCAGAATGTGTATACAAAATATTGATGGTCATCACCTTATTATAATATGCTATATATAAATATATCTTATCTCTAAATCTAGCTACTTAAAATCAAGGTAATAACTAAACAAAACCCTGCAAAATGAAAATCCACAGTATGGGTTAGTTTCTAATGAGCCCATACAGAAAAGGATGCCTCCATTCTATACATGAGCCCATATCTATTTTGTTTTTACAACTTACAAATGCCTGGATTTTACATTGGCTACTACCCCGCTTTTCCTAGACCTTTAAATAAACAAAGAGGTGAACCTAGGACACTTCTTCTGTGGATTAGCTCTCGAAACTGTGGTGTTTTGGGGACAGGAACTTCCTACAACGTACGAGCACAACTCTAGAGTAGTAAATCTTTGATCTTTCCTTACAGCCAGCACATCACAAAACAATTAATATTGTTCACAAGTGTCTTACATATTCAAAATGTGCTCCTGCATAAAGTTCATGCCCGTGAACCCCATTTTAAATCAGTACTTGTGACTGATCAAAGGAAATCACTGACACAGAGTCAGCTACAATGACACTCGCTGAAGCATTATTTAAATAAACACCATGTAAACAAGCTCCTGAGACACGTTCACGTTCTCTGAGAAGCAAAGGTGACATGAAAGGCAAAAGGGGGGAGGGGTTTAGGCAGATTTTCACTTCGTGTAAGAGACAGTGGTACGTTTACCAGTACAGTAAATGTGCACAGGAATGTGCCCAAACATTGAGGGCAGCTGACACAGAACAGCTCACGCCAGGACTGGAGACCTCTCAGCTCTCTGAATCCAGGTGACTGCATAAAAACCACTTCTTGGGAATGGTCTCCAACTTCAAACCCTACCTGGGAACAGCTGAGACAAATACCAGCCTGCACAGGCCAAAATTCTGCCAAGCGACATTCCGACACTTCAGTAGTACAGTATCATGTTCCACACTTGAGGAACATTCCTGGGAACATTCCCAGGCATCCTTGATTTTACTAGCATGGACACAGCCTAAGATTTCCAGATGCTCACTAGAATAAAGTTTTGTACTTGGACACCGTCATCTGAACAGAGAACCCAGGCAAACAAACAAAAAACCCGGGCTTTATTATGGCAGATTGAGGATTAGGGTTAACAACATCTCCTAGGAGGGATTCCAGGTCCAGTTTGGAAGCAGCACCACGGAGCTCTTGCCAGCGAGCCATGCGCTCATCAGACCTTCACTCTACCCCCTCACTCCTCTCCTGCCCTGGAACAAACAGTCACTGCAGGTCTGGCAGATGCCACTCAAACCCCACTGGCTGATCTTCACTTTGGAATTAAAAAGGGGTCTTCAAGCAGAAATTCACCCCAGCTGTGACGTGAAATCACAAGTGTGAAAGCCCACACAAAACACAGGTTCCTGCCCACGAGCCTGAGGTTTCCATTCTCACCTCCTTCACCCTCCAAGTCCCCTTTGATGAGTACAACAGTGTCACCTTAACCCACAGAGACATTGCTGTGTGCTGTGTGCCAGCTGCCATGCAGATGCACCTTCAGGCTGGGACAAAAAGTTCCAGGAAAACAGAGAAATACTCCAGGATGTTCAGAAAGGAAAACGGTGGGAAAAATCACTGGAAAGGGAAGAGAAAACAAAGAGCATTTCTTTGTTCCCAGGTAATCTAGGAGTATGCCCACATTTGGGTGCAGTACTGACCTTTTCCCCATTTCATAAAATGAAAATAGAGCTGGAAAAGGCACAGAAAATGGAGGGAAGGATTATAATAATTAGACTGGGGAACACATTTTCTATAGAAATATTTTTAAATGGCTTAAAAATTTTGAAAATTACTTGAAACAAAACCCAAAATTTTCATTAGCTTCCTTTGATTTCTAATTCCTGATGTTATTGGATCACATTTTCATGAGGTTTTTTCCCTCTAACTTCAAAAGCCACAGAAACCCAGCTTTTTAAACACAAAAACCAACATTCCTATGGTATGAATCTAGAGGTGGGCTTGACAAAAACTCCCAAGTATCACAATGTTAAAAACCAAAGAATTGGCAAAATACCTCAAATTTGAGGAGGTGAAGAAAAATGAGTGGCACTAGATGGACTTAAACAGCTGTCCATATTTCAGCCCAAGATTTTAAAATTTCTGTCAAAATATTGCAGTGAAAAACCAACATTCTCCATGGAAAGCAGCTATTTTCAGTGAAAATGCTATTTTATCAAAACTCTATTTTCCATTAAACACAGTTTTGACAGAAATTTTTCAGCTATCCTTATTCAGTGTTATGCTCTGTAGCTGGAAATGTTAGCAGTTTTTAGGCTGTCTCTACAACTGCAAAGACTTATAGGGACTTGGCAAAGATGGAAAATACAAAAAAAATCCGATTTAAGACTCATCTCTGTCCTTCCATATTACACACATCCCTGGAAATTATTTTACAGAGGCTTAATAGAATACACGACAGTGACACGGCACAGCAATGCTACTTCAAAGCTATTAATATTTTCCTGATTTTTGTTCCCCCCTAAAAATTATTGGCAAAGCATCTCTCCTCTTTTAGCCCTGGATAATTCCTTTTTGGCTTAACAAACTACAGGGGCATTTTTTCCCTAGGCAGGTGCTGGTACCATTGGTCAGTGTGTTGATTTTGGGATTCTGTAGGTGGAGCTGCTCCTTCCTATCCTTTGGGATTTGTGGACTCTGCAGACTTCCCCGCTGGAATTACACGGGGCTCCCAGGCTGGCTGCTGCTGTATCACATTACAGCCCAGTCTGAATTAAAACTGGGGGGAAACAGGGAATCAGAGGGTGCAAAACAGGTATTTGGATAATCAGAAATCCACTACTGGAGAGGAGGAAGCAGCCCAGAGAACGTTTGAGTACTGTGTGATAAGTAGCACTTTCTTTAAGCCTTCCAAATTGTATTTACAAGGGTTTGGGGCTCTGCAGCCTCCCCACTGTGTGCTGAACTTTGGCTAAACCAGCAAATCCTCGGGAACAGGATCCCACCGGTGATGAGGGGAAGGAGAAGCCATGACCTTCACACAACCCAGTCCTGGCCTTTGCCTGAGCCTGCAAAGGGACAAGGAACTGCAGAGTCTGGAGCACTGTTACACTACCCCACCCTTCCTGCTGCTGGGGGGATGCCTGTCCCACAGGAATAGTGTGTTGGGATATCAGCTGGTGGGAAATCAGAGTGTTTCCATTTAAATCTGGGGCCACATTCAGAGCTGCCATGAACCAGGGAAACACTGGGGTCACACAACGTTACTGAAAACAGGACCTGGATTTTGTTGCCACTGTTAAAAGATGTTTCTCTTGCCCCTCCTTCCTCTTCATCTTGCTCAGAATTCACAGACTCACAATCATCAGCAAGGGTCCCTGAGCTTGCAGTCAGGGCTGTGGGATGAGAGGCAGTCTGTTAGAGCTTTTTAACCCACAATTACTCACACAGCCCATTTGCACACGCCAGCCAAAGTCAAGCACTACCCAGGCGCAGAACACCTCGGACTTAAGGGAATGAAAGAGCAAAAAAGAAAACCAAGCCTGAAGCAGATCCAAGAGAAGGAATCTTCCATACAACATCCCCACCTGACTGACTAGAGAATGATGCAGGGAAACAACAGGCTGTTTCCAAATCAGAGATGTGTACACATGTACACTCAGAGTTTCTGCTAATTGTCTCTGTGGAACCCCTAAATATCCACAATATCATTATAAATCCTTCCTTCCTGCAAGCCAGCATTCCCCAGCCCGTTCCATCTCTCACTTCCCCCACAAAAATGACAGACTGACTCTAAGCTCCCACCTGCATAAATCTCCTACAGACAACCACAAATATTTTAGCTATGCTGATTTATGGAAGCACAAGCAAGACTAAACCAGGAGATCTATCCTCCATGCACGGTGACTGATGGTTCGCTGCAAATCTTTCCATTTAAAGCACTGTCACTTTTGCAGTTCCACAGAGAGAAAAAGAAAAGAGGAATAAAATAACCTGCAGTAATGCAACTTATGGCAGCTCCTGGGGGAAAAAACCTCAAACATTTGTGCAACCTGATTTCTTCCAAGTTTTCCTGCATAAGATCCTTGCTACTAATTGAAGAAATTCTATTTGAGAGAGGATGTGAAAACAGCTGCAAGACCCCTCAAGTCCTCCTTCTCTCTTCTTTCCCCATCCCATTTTCTGACTTTAACTGACCACAGCAGTCCCAATTTGCAGCCAGTGGGAAGTTGGCTTTGAGGCTGATGCTTTAGTATCCTTGGATTGAAGGAATGAACGAAGATGGAGATTCCCTACTCAGATTTAACTCTATCAGTAAACAAAACCAGGCTGCAGTTCCTGATTCCAGAGCCATTAACAGGAAACGGTGGAAGAAGCTTTGGAGGCCACTAGGCCCAGGCAACTCCCCCTGATCCTGGAGAACACCCACCAAAGATGGGATCAGTCTGACAAGAACAAGACCAGCATGGCTTAGTTTGCTCACGGGAGATAAACAAAACGAGACAAACTGTGCCCAACAAGAGCCCTGTCAGCATCTGCCTCGGTGTCTCTACACTGAGTAACAGCCCCACAGAGGCAAGAGATTGCAGAGGACACTGAGCCCATTTAGTTGTTTTAAGATTTGTGTTTTGCACAACGACATCAACAGGGACAAATAATGCTGTTGTGGCAACACTTTACTGCTCCTCTGCTGAGCAGTTTCAAGAGCTGGGCTGGGACCTGAAGTCACAGAGCAAATCAAGAGGTTTCTGCATCCCAGCTCCACTGACACCACACTCTCAGCACTGTTCCCTGCCCTGCACTTCCTTTGCACTGGGCTGAGAGGTCCCAGTGTCACCTGTTGTCACAAGCAGGCTGGTCCCTGGAGCAGCTGGGCTCTTGCTGCTCTGCTCTCTCTGAGTGGCACATGGAGCCCTATGGCAGCACCGTGTAGCAAATGCCTTTGGGGCAGCTCTGAAATTTGACTCACCCTCCAAACCTTGCTGGGCACAGGGCAGCTGCGTTTTCACATCCCAGCTCCAAGAAAGAAAGAGGGATAGTTGGTTAAAGAGAGCAGCAACAGGTATTTTATGTTTTCGGAATGCAGAGCAGGACAGGCATAGATGAACTGCAGTGGGTGTTTCAGGGCATGTTGCATTGCCTACATGGTTATTATACAGAAGCCTGGGCTCAGTTTCCTCTCTAGGGTCTCTAAATAATCACTTCCTTTCTCTAGGCCTTAACTTCCTCAGTTAGTAAAACAGGGAAAGTTAAATCCACCCTCCTTAGAAATGCATTTAATGACAAACTTTTGTGCAATACCTAATTGTGCAATATCATTAATAAAGGAGAGGACCAGCTGCCAGGTACCTTGGGACATTCTTTTCCATATCAGTGACAAAGTTATACAAGTTTTTCTTTAAGTTTCTCATCTAATACTCACTAGTGAAACTTGAGAATACCTGTACTAACAGGAAATTTTGCCTCTTCTTGCTGTGATTAAAAAAAAAATGAAACAAAACAGTGGTAACATTCTGTACTTTTTTTTTTACCAGCCTGTAAATCCAACTCAAAGATGGGAAAAGAAAATCCCGATTTGAGAAGCAAATTAAAAAACCCCAGAACTCAGTGACAGACACTCCAGTAAGGCCCAGGTGACTCTCCTGGATCTGAGGGTTCCCCTGAAGCTGTGCACACTGAGACAGCACTAAGTAAAACCTGAATGTGGTTATGCAACTTGCAGCACCTTCAAACAGACAATAGAACAGAAAACCAAAGAAAAGCCAGAGAACAGGGATGAAAAGAACCCTTTGTAAACAATTGGATAGCAACCACTCCTTTAAAAGCCTGTCTTTGCAGATTATCCTCTTCAAGCTGCAGAAGGAGGCCAGGGAGAGCCTTTGTGATGCGGGCCCAGCACACAATCCCCGTGCTCTGTGCACCTGAGCCCCAGTGCTCACACAGGGTACAGGAGGAGAGCTCTACTCTGCATCCTGAGGCAGGAATGGTGGAATAAATGAGGGGTCCACGGAGTCTTCGCAGTTCACAGGCTTGACCTACTTCAAAGGAGGACCAGGGAGGGCAGTGGCAGGTTCATGCTGTGAAGAAATTGTTGCTGCTCCAACCCACCATGCCAGATTGCAGGATGCTGCTGTGAGGTCACCTGAACAGATTCACTACAGAATTCAAAGCCCCAGAGTGACCTATTTTACGTCTGATAGTGAAATAAGATGCTGGGAATCATTTCCAGAGAAGTACCTGGTCACTGACTGCAGTGAAATGTCAGTGTAGTCAGCACAGCCCTCTCTGGTACTGCCTGACCTCTCAAATAAAAAAATACAACCACTCTCACTTTTAACCCATTATTTGTTTACTTTACTTTTACATTTTGAGAGCCCTAAAAAGCACATGCAGTCAAAGACAAACCACACAAATGTGATGGAGTCACTTTCTAATCTCAGACTTCTGTAAGTCAAAAGTAACTTCTTAATGAGAACAATTTAAACCAGGGGGTTATACAGTTGAATAACTGATGAATGGCCATCTGAAAGAATTAAGAGACAGGAATTTAAAACCTGAAGCACTAATTTTTGTGCCACTCCTTTCTGACTACCAACCCCTGCACAAAAAAGGTGGTACGTATTCACAGTTCACTAACAAACATTAAGACAAATTTCCCAAATGAGCTCAACTCCCAGTTTAGATACTTAAATGATGGCTGAATTTCCAAAAACACGTGGGACAAGGTCAAGGCTAAAATGGTGTTTTGCTTTCTTTTGGTCCATAGAAAATGGAGTTTTGGCAAAATCCAAAGGTTTCACTTCAACAGAAAAGGGGAACTCGTTTGCCACAAACCAGGAAATCGGCACTTTCCAACTCTTTCTGCAACTCCAAGGAATTGTTTTTCATAAAAAATTCCCAGCAGAAGCCAACAGCCTCAAAGGACAAAAATGGGCCCCAGGAAAGGAACTGCTTGTCCCTCTACCCTGACATTCCCCAACAAAACAGACTTTTCCCTGCCCCGCTCCGACAGCGGAGAGCTTCAGAACACAAAACACGGAGCCCACGGATCACAGAATCACCACCTCAGTTCTCCTTGTTTCCTCCCAAAGCTGCATGACCTCACTGCTAAGGCATTGATCCTGGATCTGTGCAGGGAATAGGTGGGAAGTGGCTGGATCCTGGCTGAGTCGTTAGCTCATTGTGCTCATGCTTCCCGGTGCCCTTCTCACAGCATCCAGTATTTTTGGTTTTGCCTTTAAAACCCGCGCAGGGAATGAAGAGGCTGGGATTATTTTTTTGTGCAGAGGAGAGAAAAATGCATTTCAAACTGAGCAAGAAAGCTGCCTCTCCAAACACCGAGAGTGAAGGCTCAGGAAACCAAGTGCATGCAGGATTTTGCATATATAAAAACATTCTCACAAAATGAGGGAATCTGTAACTTTGCAGCCTGGATTTTTCCCTCTGCACAGGGACCAAAGACACTGCTGATGTGCTCCAGGTGCCTGGCATGCCAAGAGGGATGGATTTGTTGAGTATGAGCTGAGGATGCCTCTGCCTGCTCCTCTCGCCGCAGGTTGCAGGATTGATGTTATAACAGGAAGACTTCAAAACTGCAAAGAACATTCCTTTAAACACAAGGGTCAGATGGTTCTGATCAAAAGAAAATAAATCCAAAAAGCAAACAAATGCATTCAGGAGGACAAGTTTCACCATGAAAGACAAGAGGGTCTTTTTTCTTTGCCTGCTATCGCCGTTATCATCCCTAAAATAATGGTTTGGGAAGCAGGTTTCAATATATGCTGAACAAATATCTGTGGCCAGCCTGGAAGGAAGGGTGAACTATTCTGGATGTTATAACCAATGAAATTATTTAATAACATCAGCTAGTACAGCTTGCTTATAACTTTCATAAGCTTTCACACTGTATTTTACTTACTTGAGAATTCTTGACAGCTGTTAAGATGCTTTCCAGGCACCCAATTAGGGCAGAGAAATGGTACAATTCCAATAATTATTTTCAGAATTTGTCAGAAAATTAGAGTAAATGATCGTGACTTTTTTTTTCCTCTCTCCAAGAAAAAGGAATGATAGCTGACATGAAAATGTTTCTGGAGGAGAAAATACTAAGGAAGTATTTGCACGTGGCAAACAGGCTGGAATCTGGGTAAGAACAAATCCACACCGGTTCACAGGGCTGAGGAAATCACTTCTCCAGACAGTCACAGACAGTCAGGAAGGTCTGTAGCAGGTTTTATTTTTGGCTTGGTTAAATGCGATATATAAGACTTTCAGATACACTGCAGGGAGATAAACCAGCATAGAACAGAGGCAAGATCTGGTCTATTTAATGAAACACCTTCTGGTAACAATTCAGCTACATGAAAGAGGTCTGAATCCTGCAAACCTCACCAGGCTGAGCGGTGTTTGTGTTTATTGAGGAGTTCATCTGAGTACAAACCTCTTCCCACCTCTGGATGAGCAGAAGCACACACTACAGCAAAACCTGGACACAACAGGGCCCAGCTCTGTCCTGCTCCTCAGGCTGTTTGTGACTTGGCTCAAACCTGACTGTCCCCCAGACCTGCTCAGCACAACCAATACCTGGCACCAGGCACACGGCCTGGGCTTAAAAACCTACCAAAAATAGATAGCTTGAACAAAATGGGATGTGTCCAGCCTTATACATAAATTTGGAAGTATCCACGCTCCACCCAAGGTAATGCTGTGTTATCTGCATTTCTGTTATTCATTTGGCTTCAGGATTTTTTTCAGGACGAGAACTTTACACAAAGTGGAAAAGAAAGCTCCTGAGCTCAGTTTATGGCTGACACCAGCTGCTTCTTGCAAAATCTGTCAGGTCACCCCACTTTCTGCATATAAAGTAGGTTTAAACAATAGTTTAAGATGCATTGGGTGAGCAAGATGAGCACACAGAGGTGAGCTGAAGTGTGCAAAGTGCTTCAAAATCCCTGAGCTGCAGACACCAAAGTAAATAATCATCATGTTAGAACAAGTACAGTGTTCAGAAAGCTTTATTCCATTATAACTGGGGAATTCACACGTCCAAAGGACACACTGTCCCTTTTCTTGAACCAGATAATTTGCTACTACTGCAATCACAAAGCCTGACATGGTGCTTACATCCCAGGTCCTGGTGTGTGTGTTGTGGTCACCAGGACAAAAGCAGGGCTTCTGTGCAGGGCAGGCCAAGTGCAGAGAGCTGTGAGTGCCTGGAATGGTGAGGGAACTGGGGCTGGGAAATGGGAATGCATCACTCCCCTGTGCAGGCACAGAGCTGTTGCAGCAGGGCAGGAGAGCCCAGCAAAGATCTCCCTGTAATCTCAGTGCCCCTGCACAGATCCTCATCCTACTAAAGCTCATGGAACTGGATGGTGGCAACAGCTCCTGTGCTCCTCCAGTGGGACACGAAACAAAAGGTTGGAGCAAAATGATCCTGGATGGAAGTTCTTGGTACTGTTTGAGTGGTGAGGCCAACCACTCTGACATCACAGCTGCTCTGTGTGGCCAAGAGAGTGACTGTCACAGTGAAAGGGGAAAAGGGGCATTCTGAAGGAAGACTGAAGAGATCTGAAGCCCAGATAGACATTTTCAAAGCTGGGCAGAGCGGCAGATGCCTGTCCGGTAATTCCTCCTGCCTTCGTCTTCTGAGCTGTGCAGTGGCTGTGACTAATATCAGTCCTCCCACTTCTCCAGCCTAGTCATTTCAGCTGATATTTTAGAGTGTACCACACTGTGCTGACATGCCTCCACCCTCTGCGAGCTTTCCTGTTCTAGAGAGAGACACAGAGAGAATGACTCATGCAGCTCTCCTACTATTTGAGCCTTTTAAGCAAATTCAAAGGAAAGTTTTAAAGGTGCTCTCTTGATTTGGGAATGCCTGGGTGGGGTTTTCTTTTTCTGCGCACGCTTGTTTTGTCAAATTACATGTAATTTTCCAACCTCTATGATGCTGAGACGTTTTAATAATTCATGAACCTTCCTGACATCGTCAAATTGCAATTTGGAAATGTCAGAGGTACCCACTAGTATAGGCATTTGTGAATGCTACAGGAGAGGAAATGGAAAAGAAGAAGGATGGTAGAATTAGGTTGCTAAATGCCATGTCTGGTTTGTGCTCTGTTTGACAGCCATAATTAAGAGCTGAGGTGGTAGAAAGAGGAAACTGAAAAACCTGAAAGGAAATGGTATAAAAAAACCTGATACTGATGCTAATTGGTAACTTTGGAACATTCTGAGGAAAAAGAAATACTGGAGACTGTTATTTAACAGAATATTTATGCCATTTTTAAATGCAAAGTATTTTATCACCAAACCTGGGGGCTTTGGGGTGACCTAATTGTGGTCTTCCATTACCTGAAGGAGCCTGGAAGAAAGGTAAAGAGGGACTACTTACAAGACCCTGGAGTAACAGGACAAGGGGGAATGGCTTCACACTGAGAGAGAGGAGGTTTAGATTGGATACTAGGAAGAAATTCCTGGCTGTAAGGGTGGGGAGGCCCTGGCACAGGTTGCCCAGAGAAGCTGTGGTTGCTCCATCCCTGGAAGTGTCCAAGGCCAGGCGGGATGGGGCTTGGAGCAACCTGGAATACTGGAAGGTGTCCCTGCCCATGGCAGGAGGTGGAACAGGCTGAGCTTGAAGGTCCCTTCCAACCCAAACCAGCCTGGGATTACAAAACCAAAGGTACAACAACAACTAATCCTGTCTGGAATACGAGCAAAGAAACAATAAAACCATCAGGAACTCAGAACTTGAAAGTACCTCTGTGGGTTTGACCAAACTTGAGATGTTTTGAAGGATCAGGCTATACTGCAAATCTTCATGAGGACACTGCAAATTCTGCTTGCAGCTTCACCCAAACACAGCGAATGATGACAGCAATGGGATCATACAAAAAAGAGGTGGATCACTACAAGGCAAATCCTCATCCATGGCAGGTGCATGCAGCCAGGACCTGTTATGGTCCTGTCACCATGAGGGACACTTTGTTTCTCTGTCATGTAAAAGTGTAACACTATTAAACCAGTGAGGGACACTCCACACTCTCTCTGGGGAGTCTGTTCCAGTGCTGGTAAAGAAGTTCTGCCTCATGTCCAGGTGGAACTTGCTGTGCATCAGTTCCTGCCCGTTCCTCTGGTGCCATTGCTGGGCCCCGGAGCAGAGCCTGGCCCTGCCCTGAGCTCTCCCTGCAGCCAGGGACACCCGGGGCTGAGGGCCCCTCTCAGCTGGGGCTCCTCTCGAGGCTCCCTCAGCCTTTCCTGGGCACGGAGATGCTCCAGGCTCTTCCTCAGCTCCGCAGCCTCTGCTGGTCCCGCTCCAGGAGCTCCCTGTCCTTGCTGTGCTGAGGAACCCAGAGCTGGACAACACCCCAGATGTGCCTGACAGGGCTGAGCACAGGGCCGGGATCACTCCCTGTCCCGCCGGGAATGCCGTGTCTCAGAGGGCTGAGCACAGGGCCGGGATCGCTCCCTGTCCCGCCGGGAATGCCGTGTCTCAGAGGGCTGAGCACAGGGCCGGGATCGCTCCCTGTCCCGCCGGGAATGCCGTGTCTCAGAGGGCTGAGCACAGGGCCGGGATCGCTCCCTGTCCCGCCGGGAATTCCCGTCCCGATGTCCCCCGGCCCCGCTGAGCTGAGGGGGCCCACACGCGCCGGCGCCCCCTGGCGGCCGCAGCCCGCCCCGTCCCCCCTGCCGCCGTCGGGGCTCCCGGGGCGCCGCGGCCGCAGACGGGGCGGGAGCGCCGGGAAACGGCCCGGGAACGGCCCGAGGGACGGGAACGGCCCGGGAGCACCCTGGAAGGGGAGGCGGAACGGCCCGGGAGAGCCCCGGCGCCGGGGCCGAGCAGCAGCTGCCGCCTCCAGCGGGGCCGCCCGGGAAGAGCCGCCGTCGGGAGCGCTCCTTCCCTCTGGCTAGAGCTCTCCATCCCTCCGGCCGGGAGCTCTCCATCCCTCCGGCCGGGAGCTGCCGGGGTGGATCCCCCGGTGATTTCTGACAGCCGTCGGGTCCAACCCGCGGATTTTGCCTCATTCAACCTCCCCGGGCCTGCACCGCGCCCCTGCCCGCTGCGAACCGAGCGGGTGCGGGAAAGATGGGTCGGTGTGTCCAGGGTAGGACAAAAACCCTGAGCAAAACTGAGCACAGAAGTGGGGATGGGATTAAGGCTCTTCTGAAGACGTGCAACAAACTTCCCGCAAACCTCTTCACAGTTACCGCGGGTGAAACACTGGGAAAGCCTTTCCAATTCATCCACCGCCGCAGTCCCTTTGACGGGGTAAATTTTGCCATCCCACAGCCAGGCTAAGCCGTGAACACGCACGTCCTCCCAGGTCCGTGTCGGCAGCGCCCAGGAGCAGCGTCTGTCCCAGTGGGACTCCGAACCGACATATGTCAGTGACTCACCCAGGCGCCTGCCGGATCATTAGACCATGAATACTTCGCAAAAAGACAAAAAAAAAAAAAAAAAGAAAAAAAAAAAGGCAGCCCAATAGCAGCTTCTGAAAAAAAAAAAGGGACAGCAACAACAGCATCAACACTCCCAGCCAGCTCAACCCCCCTCACAGCTGGACTGTTTGTCTGACCTGGGAGGCAGCATTTTATCACTTAGAGATTGCAAGTTCGATTGCAAAGCCTAGGCTGATGGCTGGCTGGATAATTTGTCTCTCAGCTCCGAGAGAAATGATGGAAGTCAATTTGACAGCTGCGAGGCTCCCTAAGGATTCCAGACCCAAAGTGCACGGAGCAGTGACAGACACGCCGATGCGCTGAATATCAATGAAGCTCTGCCTGGGAATAATGCTGAGGCAATACAAATTGCACATGTTCAGCTGGAAGGTTATCACTATCATTAGAGTTATTAATTATTGTTATTATTATTTCTATTATTAAGACGTAACAGAAGCCAAAAACTCCTCGTGGTCTCATAGAAAGCAGATGAGTTTCCAGCTCTGACCGACATGCTGCTCTGCAGGTCATGCAGCCACATTGATGGAATCACGGAATCACTGAGGTTGGAAAAGACCTCCAAGGCCATTGAGTCCAACCTTTGACCGATCCCCACCTTGTCCCCAGCCCAGAGCCCTGAGTGCCACCTCCTGAGGCCTTCCCTGGACACCTCCAGGGATGGGGACTCCAAACCTCCCTGGGCAGCCCCTGCCAAGGCCTGACCATCCTTTCCATGGAGAAATTCCTCCTGATGTCCAACCTGAACCTCCCCTGGCACAGCTTGAGGCCATTTCCCTTTTTCCTGTCCTTTCTTCCCTGGGAGCAGAGCCTGACCCCCCACCTGCCTTACACCCTGCTGTCAGGGAGTTGTGGAGTGCAAGGAAGTGGAGCTACAGAGGGTTAAGAAGCTCCTGCACCAGAAACAGCCACAGAGCTTTCCACCAGTTGGAGAAGCAATAGTCCTTGGTCTGGGGTCAGGGAAGAAATGGACTCATTTGGGCCCAACTTTCCTGGGAGTGGAAACTCCACGGCCTTCTCTTCTCATGGTGCAGGGAGCTGCCCTGTGGGTCTGGGAATGATCAGGCAGGATGCACAGCCAAAGTGAGAACCAAAGGGCGAGGTTCTGGTGCGTGTTTAAACCAACAACACGAACCCACTGAGCTGGGAACTGCAGAACTTGACCATCAATACCTATCAGACTGCACTTTATAAGCTTAAAATAATAACTCAAGCTCCTATCGCTCGGTTTCTGGGATGGGTGGCAATAAAACCGAACATCCTTTGCTGTCACTTGCAAACACAGGTGTTCTCATGTGAAAGCCAACTTCGACTCTTTGCTTATTCCAACTTCTCAGGCTCCCTTGGCAAGCCCTGGGCAGTTGGCTTAAAGATCTTTAAATCTGAAGTCAAATGCAGCATTAAAATAAAAGGGGGAAACAAAAAGAACCCCCACCTCTAAGCAAAATGGCTTTTGTGCTCATATTCAAAACCATCCTTTTTTTTTTGCCACTAGAGGAAGAGGGGTCAATTAAAGCAATATACTATAACCTGCTTACATAGCAAATTTATTCCTGAAAAACAGATTTACAAGGGAAACTCAGCTCAGTGGCAACACCATCAATTCAGTCTGAAGCAGCACGATTGTTTGGCTAAAACTATGGCAAATGCACAGACACTAACATGCAATCCTGCTTTATTAAATCAAACCTCCAGTGAATCTGTTATCACCATAGTAACACTTAGTTATTACATGGAAACATGTGGAACTACAGTTGGATATTAGCATCTGGTTAGCATCTGCACAGTCTCTTATTCACATTACTAAAATTATAATCCAGGCAGTGAAAAACCTAAGTAAAACTATAGCTTTAAAGCCAAGTCCTGGTCTCAGGTGCATTATATTTAATGTACAGGTCCATGGTACATACCCTATATCTGGGTTTATAATTAGGGGCTTGGGGTGGTATTTAGAGGTTAGTTTATGTATCTCCTAGGATGTAAATGCACAGAGTGCTGGTTGTAATAACATCCATGCAAAAAATTGCAAAACCATACGATAATTGCAACTGACCTTCCCCCGAGCGCTCTCCCAAGCAGGTTTGCAGGGCCTGCTTGGAGCATTCCTGAGCTCTGAGTACTTCCAAGCAGAGCTTGTTTGAGTCTTATTTATTTTAAGCCACCTGCCACAACATTTTTCCTGTCTTCTTCCTCCCACATAAAGTGTGACACTTTGTATTCAGGCCAGTGCCATTTTGTGAATAAAGCTCAGAATTCTGCAGGCTGAGAGAAGGGGTAGGTTTAAGGCCCAAAGATCTACACACGGTCGGGATGAGAAGTGGCTGAGGTTTATCACTAGAAAGGGAAATTCCTGGGCTAAAAAAAATAGGAATAAAAAAGGAAAACTAGTGGTTTTCTTCTGGGCTAATAGTAGATTGTGATAAACTTTTTTCCTCCTCTGCCACTGAAGCCCACATACTTCAACTTTCAGTAACCAAGTTTCTAGATTTATAGAGAGAAGGTGGAAACTAGTAAATATTCTCTGTTATTTAAACATAATTTCTCTTTCTTTTTTTTTCAGGATGTAGCACATAGAAAACATAAGATGAAACAAAGCACTGCACACTTCAAAATATGCCTCTCCTTGCCTGAGCAAAGTTTGTCATGCCAAAGGAAGGAACAGTTTCAAGCACACTTAAATTTTAAGGGAGTCAGTAAATTGAGACATGCATATTCATGATGAGCATTTAACTGCTACCACGGA
The DNA here is from genome assembly GCF_020740725.1 of Corvus hawaiiensis. Lineage (NCBI taxonomy): Eukaryota > Metazoa > Chordata > Aves > Passeriformes > Corvidae > Corvus > Corvus hawaiiensis. Next base: position 2,855,968 of record NC_063234.1, read on the forward strand.
AAGTTTGAGGGAGGTTTTGGGTGGCAAAAAGACAGAAGAACACTTGAATCCATGAAATACTGAGCTTCCTGATCTTTCCAGGTGTCCACTTATCGACACAGCCTGCAAAAAACCTGCACAGCCCAAAGTGCTGTGGCAGCCCTAGAGAACTCAGAGAGGCCTTGTAGGTTCCCAGATGACCAACCCAGAGAGCCTCTTCAAGGGCATTTCCTCCTCTTTCCTCCACAACCCAGGTGGAGCAGCTCCCTCATTCATTAATTAGTGCCAATGGAGTAGAGACTCTCCCCAGCTGGGTGAGGGGAAACCAGCCAGGCTTGGTGGAAACCATATGGGGGAAGTCTAAATGGCAGCACTACCAGAGCAGGCGAACAATGCTGGCACAATTAGGGGATGAGATTAACATTACTGGTGTTTTACAAAAACTTACTTTCTTCAGTCCACAATAAAAAGCACTATTTTGGCTCAAAGTACTGCCAGAAGCTGGAACTCAGAGCAACAGGCCCTCCAAGAGCCAGGTGCAGGCAGAGAGCTGCACCCATTGCACCCTGCAACTGCATTTTGGTTAAATAAAAGTGCCAGTACACAATTAAACAGTAGCACAACACACACCACCACTGAGGGCAGACAGCAGGAACAACAATGACTGAGACAGGGATTAAATTAAAATCTGCAGCTTTTTTTATGCTTTTAGTCACGTGTCAGGTTCATAGATGCTTTTTGTCTTTTAACATAAGTTCTGTAACTCCCTCCTGACTCCCACATAAAGCAACAGGCTACAGACAGTTAAAGACATGCTCCTTCTCTGGATAAGAAGCAGCTTTAACAACCCCAAAGTTGCACCAGGGAGAAGCAACTAAGAACAGTTGCACCAGTCAGAGCAGGTGAGACCCTGTGTTTAACTCAGGAGTCCTTGTGAAACTCAAGCCCCGCTGAGCCAAGGCACACAAACTCTGCAGGGAGAACACAGGTAGCCCCCAGGGCTGCTCCTGCCTCCGTGGCAAAGCTCAGGTGCTGTGTGTTCCCTGGGTTTCCTCAGCACAGCTCTCACCCAAGACCATTTTAAAGTTACTTCTTGCTTGCTCTTTTTGATTTTTTCCCCCTTTTTAAAGAGCAAAAGAAGCCCAACAAGGACCCACACTGAGCAACCCCAGGCCCAAAAATAAAAACATACTTGGTACATACCCCCACTAAAGCCAAAAGCAGCACCACAGCAGGACTGATCCTCCTCTGGCTCTGATCTTTGGTGCTCCCTTTGCCACTATTCAGTTCACCTTCCAGGAGAACCTGCTGCTTCCAAATGGCAATTTTGTAAGCACCTGTGAGAGAACTTAATTGGAACTAATTATCTGTTAGTTGTCTGGGACCTGAGGAGTCACAGCAATTACTTCAGTCAAGAAACAACCTGGGAGAGGGCATTGCTTCTCTTCAGAAAAATGAACTCAGCTACTCCCTGAAGGAAAGTTCTTAAAGAGATGGAACCTGTCAAATGCAAGTTAAATACAAGTCAGTGAAACCACAGCAACCAATGATTTATTATTGCCATTAATAAACACATCCCTAACAGGAATCCGTATATACGCTCATCAAAAATAGGTTTATTCCTGCCAGTTTTGTTGTGATTACAGAATTGTTATCAAGGCCAACACTGCCATGAAGATACATAAACAAAGGGAAGAAGATGATGAGCAACCTGGCATATTTGGGCAATGGTCTAATTGGGACTTATTTATCTCCATAGAGAAGAAAGTAAAGGCAGAAGTGAGCAGTAAAGAAGGAAGGAAGCTTAGCAGAAAAGACTTGAGTTGGAAGAAACAGTTGTGAGCTTAAAGCAGAAAGAATTCAATGAAAACTGCAGAAAATTCTCTGGTGATTTATAACTGTAGAGTTCTCATTCTATGAAATAATGATAACTGAAATTAAGTCCTCTTTCAGCACTACAGGACGTTTCCTTTGTGATGGAGATGAATCCCGTAAGAGCCCCAGTGAAATATTACAGTGTTGGCCGAGAGAGAGCAACAGCAACTCTGCAATATCTGTTTGCCTGTGTAGCACAGGTGCATTTTAACCAAGTCTCCCAGGAGATTTGCCTAAGGCCAGACTGTTGCGGTAGAAAATGACTAGAAAAGAAATATGTTTAAGTCAAAGCAAAGGTAAATTTGGCTGGACTGCTGCCTAATGGGAGGAAGAAGGAATAACACAACTCTTTAAAAGCAGCTCTCCAGCGGTTAGATTTCCCTGCAGCACATGTGCTTGGGAAGAGACAAGCCAGGTATTTACTTTCAATTTTGTTGAAATGCAAAAACAAAAAGAAGATGGCCCTCCTGGAAGCATAAATAACAAATTCAGGACAAAGAAAGAAAGTTTACAGAGTACCCATTTTTAGGAGCAGCCAAGGTGGAGGCTGTAAATGATATCAAGAAGCATTAATACAGTATTTACACATTCTTAAACCAGCTTAGCTCTTGACTTCAGCACCTGTGGAATCAAGCAGAAGGTGACCAAAGAAGGAGACAATGATGGTATTCAGTGACGGAAAAGAAATGCCAGTGAAAGGATTAAAACTGTGGTTACATTTTTAGGGCAGGACTCATTTTGGTGGAGAGTGCCTGTGTCAGTGTTGGTTATGGCTGGATGACAATAGGCAAGATTCTCTTCAGGTGCAAAATATTATTAATTTTTCTCAGAAATCAGCAGGATCTCCTTGACAGCAACTCTGGGCAGTTCATGAGCTCTTACTCCCAGCATGTGATGTGAAGAAAGCAGAGGGTCTCACCTTCCCCCTTCCCTTCCTGGGGGAAGTCATTCTCCACCAGCCAACACTTCAGAAAACCTGGATTTTGCAGGTAGCTGGGAGAATCCTGCTGGATAAGACCCTACATGCTTGAAATCAAAAAGCACGGCTGTGTTTCATGGTCGGCTGCATCCGTAAAATTTTTTATCATGTCTCTGTCTGTTGGGTAATCTCCATTAAACTCGATAAAAACTTTTGATAAAATCCACACAGAGAGCAAAGAACAATGAGGAGGAGGAGAAGAGGCCAATTTTAACAGCTTCTATATGACTTTCCATAAAATCCATGGTTTTCCTTTCTGCATAATTTACACAAAGACCTTGAAGATGATAAATCAGGGGAGAGGGAATAAAAGTTTATTTGCATAAAATGGAAACAGAAGAAATAGAACTACACAGAATACATTATATTCTACTCCGAGGAAAGTCACAGACCTGTTTCTATAAGCTTGGGAAGGAAGCCAAAAAGCCTGGAAATACACAGAAAGCTTTAAACAATTGATCTTACTGGGAGGTTACACTGGTACCTTTTATCCTCCTGGTATCCAGATGTTTCAGAAAATACCCAGAAGTGAAACACTTGTAGGTTTCTAGGGAATAAATTGGAGAATCATGCCCTTCTCCCCTTCCCGGGCTCTCCCTGGCCTCCAGTGTGGCTTTCCTGGGCACTGCAGGCACCCTGCCCCAGGGGCTGTCTCTGCTCTTCCCAAAGATGGGTGGAGCTGGGAGTTGAAAGGAGCATCCCGAGGGAGAACTGGGAGTTCTGGGGGGCACAGGATGTGGCAGGGGCTGCTGGGCACTGCTGGGGGTTCAGAGAAGGGGAAAGAGAACATTTGCCAATCTGCCCCGTTATTTCTGTGATATTCCCTTGATGCACCTTTTAATTCAGAGCTGCTGGAAATGGCTGGACTTGAGTGAGGGCTGAGCTCGTGCCTTTACAGAGTTCAACCCCGGGCTTCAATTCCACGCGCGACATCGTTGCTCCCGCTTTGCCCTGGGAGGTGCATCTGCAGTGCCCCCAGTGCTGCAGCCCCCACTCCGGAGGGCTTCACACAACACCCCAAGATATCATTGAACTACAACTGCTGGGAGGTCAGAGGGAGTCTCCCCTATTAACCACAGCCTGATGTGCCTTCCCGAGACAGATTTCAAGGAAGAAAAATCCTCTGACAACCCCCACCCCCTGCCAACATGAAAACTGGAGCATGCCTCTTTAAAACTAGCCTATTTAGGCCACAGATGCTAAATGAATTCAGCAGACAGACGGAGTAATGGAATGTCAGTGTTCCAGTCTGCTGCCTTGAAGCAATAGGGGTTTTTTTATTATTAATTTCTCCTCTCATTTTCCAGTGCTGCCTCTGGGCTCCATGCTTTAGATGCAGTATTCTTGTCAGTCTCGCTAACCCAATTTGGATATAATTAAATTTTAAAATATTAAAGCGATTATAAATACTTCCCACCCCACTTCCCCCGCCCCATTCCCTTTTATGCTGTCCCTCTAAAACTGCTGAATTTTGCTTCAGGACTTAAAATGTGGTACTGCAGAATCTGATTTGTTACTGCAGTTTCCTTTGCAAAGGCTGGAGAATATCTGAAGGGAAAAAGCTCAGAGGTAATTCCAGTAAAAGGTGCCCAGGAGCTTTGTGAGATAAAGAGCTTTCTGCCACCCTGACATCTTGGAACTTGATCTCGCTCCCACTTAAATTAATGTTAAGGCTCTCAAATTCTTAGAAGGGAAGGATTTTTGAGTCACTATGAGTCCTCATAATGACACAAACAAGGATGGAGTTTATCACAGAATCATTGAGGTTGGGATCTCTTGGTCCAACACCCTGCTTAGGCAGGGTCAGGACTTTGCTGAGTGCCGTGTCCAGTTGGATTTTGGACATATCCGAGGATGGAGACTCCACAGTCTGCCTGAGAAACCTATTCCAATGTTTGACCAGCCTGCAGTGAAAAGCTGAATTTAACTAGGTGTGGTGAACTTTGGCATTTGGTGACGATGCCAACATTTTCAAGTTGGCTTAGCACCTACACCATGAATCCAAGCCTCTACTTTCTTTTTAACATCTGTGAGAAGCATCCAAATTTTCCAAAGTTCAAAACCAAGGATCTCTCATTGAGAAATACATGTGATATTCCCTCATTATACCCTCGTTTCCCTGTTTCTCTCCTGCTAATGGATGAAGGTTGGAGCTTCTGGCTGCTGAATATCTGGACACTTACAGAGGATTATTGATTTTTATGACTAGGAAGAACAGTGTCTCTTTTGAAGCCCATCTCAGATATTAACATCAGGTATTTTCTTCTTTTTATATGCCCCAGAAATAGATTATAAAGGTTTGTATTTATTAGTCCTGAAATGGCAGCTGAATTATTCTGGTAAGATGCCTCCAGGCCTGACTGTTTGGATCTTTAAAAGGCAATTCTCCAGCTTTCGGAAGACAAAGTCCCACCAGGAGTCTCAGAGTAGATGAAGGTTTCCTAACTCTCAGCCCTGTCCTTTTGTGGGTCCAACATGCTGCTGTTATTTTAAAGCTCCATCTGGAACAGAGCCTACAAAAGAAAAGATGAGGCCATTACCAACTCATCTCTGCCATCTTTGTCCCACATTTCCATCTTGAAAGGATTCTGTTTAGCTTCAGATCTTTCGGGGTCACCAGTGCTTTGTTTCAACAACTGTACTCCAGACCTCAGGGAGACTCAACCAGTCATTTTTGTTTATGGCTTCTATTTCCTGTATATTCTTCCCACTGATTGTGTTTCCCAGTTCACTCCACGTCTCAGATGGAAAATCAAAAGTTGGGGGAAACAAAGGGAATCCAGTGTGCCACACGTATCAGAGCTTAACCAGAGCACGAGAATGGCTGTTGAGGAACTTGGACTTGCTTTTGCCTGGGAAGGAGTCAGCAGAATCCAATCAAACCCAGGCTTGCCTTATGATTTAGATGCAAATTCCTGATGCCATTGAGAAAAAAAACCCAAGCAGCAAACAAACAAGGTCCCTGGACAACTTCAAAGACTCTGGGGACACATTAAAGAGGGCAGATTTGTGGGTTTTCATATCCAGAAAATGAAGTTATAGAACGTGGAAATAGTTCTATATTGAACATGGACAGGGCATAGTGACTTGGGTGCTTCAGTCAAGATATCAGTCAAAATGTCCCTGGGAAATGGTACATGGAAAGATGTGTACAGGATAATTTTATCTGACCCCGAGTTACAGTGAATTACAGCTTGTAGTTTATACTGGAGCAAGACCTATTTGACTTTTTTCCTCTGTTTTACAACATTGAGGGAAGCAGTTTGTTTTGGGCACCAGAACTCAGAAGAAGCTAGTTCTGATCCTTATTCAAGTAAAATCAGAAGGTGCTATTGGACAAGTAACATTTTCCTGCACTGCTGGGAAAGCCAGACAGTGGTTTCCACCCCGTAATAGCTGGAAATGTCAATCCAGCTTTTCTGAAGATGGTGCCTCTCTAAGCCCGTTTATCAAATCCCTGGTGCTTTGTGAGGGGACACAGAGATACTTTCCTTAGAATTCTTGAATTTCTCAGTTCCCATAGAATCAGTGACTGTATGAACCACTCACTATACTGAATATTTAGGTCAGACAAACACATGCAAAGTAGCAACATGGTCTGGAAAACTGGGGCCATTCTACCAATTTCCCTGTGGCAGGAAGACTACTCCTCATTCTCGTGGGATTATACAGTTGTAAAAGCATGAGTGAGTCTGCCTTGAACACAGGAACTCCCAGCTCCCAGTCCCTGGTTGGGCGGGTGAAAGGGACCCAGTTTTTCTGCATCAGGCAGAGAAGGGATCCATAACACACTGAGCTATACTTGGGCTGAAGAAAAAAGCTCTTAAAAGATAGCAAGTGATGCCATACGTTTTCATTATGGAGCATGCTATGCAAAGATCTGGGTAGTCAGCTCCCACCAACCATCTGGAGAGAGAAGTCACTCAAATCGAAGTGCTGAACCTGCTGTGGTAGACAATCGGTGCCAGTGAACCACTCACTACTCTCCCCCTGTCTGTTTTCCTGCCTTTTGCTGCAATAGAGCCTTAAAATAAAATAATCTGGCTACCACTTTCCAAACACCCGCTTCCAAACACCCCAGCTCCCATCTGCAGAGTGCACTTCATTCATTGGGCAAAGTGGGCCACTTCCACAGAAAAAGCTCTGCTGAAGCTCTGACCAAAAGGGAAATGCACAGAAGGGAAATAACACATGAAAAAATTGCCTCTTCTTTACTGAGCTCCCCACAGCCCTGTGTTAAACCCTAATTTCTGTTTTATGTCTCCCTGATTCCTCCCCAGTGCTTAATGTCTCTTTTGACTCCTCTTAAAGGCTTCCTGGGGCTGAGATCTTGGGAACCCACCAAGCTCACTGGGTTTGCCTTATGAAAAGTGACTTTAAGTGCCAGGGAGGGTTTAGCAGCTTTGAAATAAAAGGAACTTTCAGCCACGTTGCCATGAATTGCTTTGTTGCCTGTAGTCAGCAAGAATCAGTTTGAAGACTTCTGGAGCCTGAGGGTATCAATTGCTTTGTTTTTTGCCTCTATCGAATCTATCCTCCAGTGACTTGTGTTACACTGCAGGCTGCTCTGGGACACTCAGCAGATGCTAAATAGGGCACAAGAGACATATCAAGCCCCTTGGCATGTATATATTTTTAAATCAAAGAGGCAGACATGGGCAAAAGAATCTGTGATGGTGAATCAAATGTTCCTGGCTTGCTCTGCTGTACACAGTCATCCCTCCTCCCTGTAGGACCAGACAGCAACTGAGTGACTAAAGTCTAAATAGCTTGGGATCAAGTGCTCTAAGCCTTATTCATGCAAGCACCAGTTCCAGTGGGCTCCCTGGGACAGCTGGTGTTATAGCAGGTCATTTCATGGTTGAAGACATATGAAGAATATTTGTGGGTGGGAATAATCTAATGAGAACAGAATACAGATTATCTCAATTACAGAAACAATTGGGTGCACATCAGCTGTGAAGAAAAGACAAGTAGGATATGGAGTGTTCTTTCCACAATGGCAGCTCCTAAACAGAAGAAGGAATACTGAGCATTTTAATAACACTGGGATGCCCCTGCAGACAAATCATCTGCCTAGAACTCCTCTGAAGTCTGAACAGCTTTAGGAAAAAGCTATGCTGAAAGACCAGTTCTTAGCAAATAAATTCCTGCTTGGAACAACTTCATGACAGTTGTTCCTTGTTCAGTTCCATCACATCCTCATCGCAGGGCAGCGAGCAGCCCGTGGTAAATCACTGCCTGACAGCAGCCAGGAGCCAGCCCCTGCAGTGTCTGCCTGGCTCCACGGCTCAGGAACATGTGCAGCTCCTATTAATAAAGCAGTGTGTACTGGTGGAACGATGCCAAATTGTTCCCATCTCCGTGCTTCCTAATTTCTCCTGTAGCCCTCGCCCTCCAAACAGGAACAAAGATCTCCCCTGTCTGGCATTGTTGGATGTGGAAAGGGGCTGTTAATTACTCAGCACGTCCCTCTGATGAAGGCAGCATGTTGGGAAGCCTCTTGCATGACCACTAACCCAGCCCTTCCTCTTCCTCCCTCTCCCTCTTCCCCCAGGCACACACAGGATATTCCTGCAGGCAGTGTCTCCGGCACTGGGAACAGCCTTGGCTCTGGTATGCACCAAGAATGAGCCAAGGTGACAGCCACAGGTGCTGGTTTCCTGCAGACAGGTCTGGGGCAGCAGTTTCCCTTGGCCCCGGGAGCACAGGGCCAGATGGATGCTCAGGAAAAGGAGTTGCAGTTCCTCACGGGGATCTGTGCTGCTGTCACGTACCCAGTTCTGAATGCTGGACCTTGACTCTTTAGAACATGGAAAGTTTAAGTGGAAAGAGACACTCTGAAAAGTTTACAGGAAATGGGAGCATGGGGATGTTTAGTGATTAGGGAGGAATGAGCTGGGAAAGTCCAGAAACTGCAAGTCATGGACAATTAAAACCCGATTTAGGCTTCTCTCACTGTTTGCTCAGGCAAATGTCCCAGGGAGTCAAGGCAATTCTGCCTTAGTAAAGAAGAAAAAACTGTACTTTTGACAAATGGTGACACTACCCTTTTGCAGGGACTTTTCCTAGAGGAGAAAAACTAGCACAACAGTCAAATCAGGGCTTGCAGTTAATCTCGTTCTAGTAGCAGCCTTGGTGGCTCTGGCTTCCCACTCGCAGCAGTCAGACATGAGGATTCAATCCCAGTCACCTTCAGAGCCTTGGGGGCCACCCCTGGCGGTTCTGTGAGCAAAAAATGCACGGTGCAGCCGGTGTTCCAGTCTCATTTCCCCTCCTTCGCTCTCAGAAGCATCAAGTGCACTTGTGCTCTGAGGTCTGTGCTATATAAATATCCCCAGGAAATAAATAAATGCCAGTGCACTCGTGCATTTCCCTCAGATACTCTTCTCCCCAGCTGCTGTGCTGACAGTACTTACTAGGAATCAGGCATCTCATTCTGGCTTGCTCTTCTGCTGGAGAGAGATGGGAACAAGATGCTCCTGAGGCAGGGAAGGGGAGGGTCCAATTCAGTTACCAGAATATTGGTTTGTTTATTTATAGCGGCACACACGCACAGACCTATGCAGGAAACTAATTTCTCACCCTGCAACTGAAAGGGAGAGCTGAAAACTGAAATCTTGTGCAGGGGAAGAACTGGAGGAGAGTAGTGGGGAGAATTTAGGACCAGGGTTTTAATTAGCATCTAAATGGGTGCGGAGACTGGATACCTGTTGTGAGGGGTAAAATAGAAGGGCTTTGCCTCAGTGATAAATTTCCAGCAGTTCTGGCCACAGGCCATCTGGCAGGGACTGGCTTGGGTCCCCCAGGACATTGCAGATGACAGAGTGTCCCCAGGACAGGTGCCTGCAGAAACGGGAGCCAAGGCATTGGGGAGCTGAAGGATTGTAAGTGCTGAGCTCAGAGGCTGCTCTGCTTCCCAAAGCCAGGCTTAGAGACACCTTTAGTCCCCAACCACCCCAAGCCAACAGAATGCACAAGAGAAAAGAGGCAAACAAAAAGGAGGATTTGAGAGGGAAGCTGAGAAGCCGTGTGGTCCTGGCTGGACACCCAGGGAAGCCTGGTTCCATCTCCCTGGGGGCAGAGGTTGGAACATCTGTGTCTTCTCTACCCTCTGTCTCATCCTGTACATTTATTTCAGCTGCAAATCTGGTTGTTTTAGCACCTAGCAGCACAGTAGTCTTGATCTTTTTTGGATCCTTAGTTTATATTTTAGTATTGCTAACAATTATGTGAAACCTATAGAATGGAATTGACTCAATTATTTCAATCTATCAGTCCGTGCATTCATGTCTGTCACGTGTGATCCGCTGTGACACTGACTGTCATACCCAGAACTGTCCAGAACTAAATACACAACATCTGCTTGGCTGTGTTAACCTGCCGAGTGGCCAAGTTCTTGGGCCCTGACCCAGAGCTCTACAAATGCCATTAAAATCATAATTAGTTATATAGGTATTTTTGAACCTCACCAGAAGACATAAATCAGGCTTCTATTCCATACTTTATGTCTTAGATAAACTGTGTCACCTCTGGATGCCCTGGTGACCTACCTAGAGAATAAGAATGCTCACCTACCCTTGTGGAGATTATGAATTAAATATTAAAATACAGTGGGTTCTTCTGAGTCCTTTGGAGCAGAGACACCGAGAACAGAAACGTCAGGATCACCAATCCAAGAGGAACTGTGTTCCTGTGCCAGAGCAGCCACTGCTGCTCGGTGCAGCATGAAGCCTTTTACCCTGGAAGCTCAGGGGAGCCTGTGGAGAGCTGAGCGTGCTGCAGGCTGGGAGCCCTGGCTGTGCCTGGCTTTGTGTCCACAGGTGGGGCTGAGCCAAGGAAAAGCCCAGCCAATGTGCCTGTCCTGGCACTGTCTCTCTGTGTCAGTCACAAGTGACCTTGCAGAGCATATTGTCTGCTGGAACACCGGCATTCTGGCTCTGTCCCTCCAGACCCTGGCTGGGCACTCGTGTGGTCACATCTCACCAAGGTCTCCCATCAGTTTGGGGATTAAATGTTTGAGGATTCCAAGGCTCTCTCCTGTAGAGAGCGCAGGGTGCGGGCTCGGGGAGGAGAGCTGGGCTTTGGGGCTGGTTCTCCAAAGGGAGACAGACCCTCCTCCACTGAGCTCTCCATTCCTTATTGTCGGGTCAGCTGGTTCAATCCCTGATAACAGCAGACACACTGTTAATTTCTGTGGCAATCTGGATCCTGCTGTTCACATCCAGTTCACTTGCCATGCTGATCCCTCCCCATGGCCTCGGACTAGGCCGAAATGCCATTTTAGCTGGGATGTATTCAATGAATCCGAGTGGACGGAGCCTGTCCTGTAAAACAGCCCCCCATTGTCCGTCATTCTCATTCACAGCTGGGGTCTGCAGCACCTTCTATCCCCTGCACACCACCCTGCCTTGTGGCAGAACTTACCCAGACAGTTATTCATGGCAAATTAGTGCTGCATTCCATATTTTTTTTCTGTTTTGTCCATGAGACCCACCCAGAATTGTAATGAAAGGGTGCAGAGACATCAGATTATGGACACAGGAGATTCTTGTACTTGCTCAGGACTTGATGGAACAAGCCCACACCTCCTGCATCAACCTTGTGCTGTCCCTTCCACTCATAATCGCTCACGAAGCATTCAGATAGAGCACCAGGACCTCTTTGGATTTCTTTTCATATGTTGTCTTAAATGAATGAAAAATGTGGTATAAAATGCTTGGGAAGATCCTCTGTGATGTGGTACAAATCCACATGATTTCCTTGACCCGATATTAGGATTTTCACCAGACAATCCCACTCCAGCACCAGAACTGCAGCACAAGATTCTCTTCCCTTTTTTCCATGATCCTTCCCCCCCAAACCCAGCCCTGTCCTTCTGCCTTAAGAACTGACCCCGGCTCAAGGACCTGAGTGCTGTAATGAGCAAAGCCCTGGGCTGCTGACCTCTCCCTGAGCCTGAGCCTGGCTTTGCGCAGGGATCTGTGTGTTTTGTCTGGTGCTAATGAGCCGGCCTGTGTTATCTCTAATGTCATTTTAAAATTAAATTAACCCCAGACTGTGGGGGTGTGTTTGCATGGCGAGGGTGATACGCTGGGAAGGAGGATGCCTTGGGCGCACACACGGAACCTGCAAAGCTTCTCCGGCGGCTTTGGCTGCTGTGCTGGCTGGCACCACCCCAGGGGAGAGTGTGCCCATGCATCACAAATTTGCTTTTTGGTTCCCGTTCCACCCACCCCTGAGCCGAGCTCTCTGCCAACTCAGCTTCTGTATAAATCAAAGGGAAATATTCTACCCCTCCTGTTTTTTTCTTTTCCTGAACAGATTGGATGTCATTATGTGCAGCTGAGCTCGCTGAGGCTGGCGGGGGAGGAGGGACGGGAGGAGGGATGGAGAGAAGAGACGGTTTTAGACAAAATGCTCACAGTCCATCAGAGGGGGAAAACAGCCTCCAGCTACAAGTAACCAGCACTTCACACACACACTGATTTACTGGGGAAACCCAGAGAGCTTTAATATTTAAAAATAAAATAGGGAGTGAGGAAAAAAAAAGGACTAGAAGAGAAGGATGTTATCCCTGTCGATGGAGTGATGAGCCAGACATCACAGGGCTGGGATGGAGGAGCTGGATGGCACAACACCTTCTCCAGTGGGCATTTATAGCTCCTGGAATCCTGCAGACATCAGTCCACACACAGACTGCAGTGAATAGTCCTGACCACCCTGAAGAGAGGTTTCTAGCTCATCTTTCAGGGAGGGAAAAGCTCCCTCCTCCTCCTGCCAGCCAAGTTGTTCACTGTGCAGTGCAGTTTCCCATCAGTACTGGGGGGATCACTGGGTGAGAAAGAGGGAAAAGAAAGGGAAAGGGAGAGGGATAGGGGAGGAAGAGAGAAGGAAAGAGGAAAAAGAGGGAAGGGGCAGGAAAAGGAGCAGGGGAAAAACGAAGAGTAAGTGGGGGAGAGAGAGGGAGAGAAAGAGCAGGGAAAGGGAGGGAAGGGAGGGGAAAAAGAGGAAGAGAGAGAGAGACAGACAGAAAGGAAAGGAGGAGTGTGAGCCAAACGCATGGCATTCAAAAGAAGCAGCTTTCAAAAGCTTTGGCTGGGATGCAGATTTGCAGAATCTCTGGACCCATAATTCCCTGGCACACAAAGCTTGCTGGAGGCATCAATGTGCCCAAAAGGGGCTTGCAGAATAAACAGCAGATAAAAAAAACTAACACCCACAACAAGCCTATGAATTAAAAATGAAGGCAAGGGGAACAGCTGTACTTCCAAGCTGCAGGTGACCTCATTGTGGAAGCTGCGCCTCAGCGAGGCACGTCCATGTCCAGTGGTTCTGAAATAATAGGTATGGACAATAATAGCTGGGAGGCAGAATGCATTCCCTGTCTGTATTAAAGAGTAGGTAATTGCCCATCTTTCCTGCCAGCTATATTTTGATCCAGAACTAAATTACTCTGAGCATTCTTATAAACTTTTATGTTACAGCATCTCCTAAAGCCTCTGTTGACACTACCAGGCCCTCACTTCTCCTTCTCCCTGATGTCTGCAATAAAAATTACACATGAACTGGAGGATCTAAACCAAAACATTTAAACTTTTCACTTAAAGGGCTCTGAGACATTTTACAAGTTGCTGAGCCCACCCTGGGAGACAGAAGGGGAAATGATATGGGAACTGCCACTTCTCCAGAGGTGTAGGTAACAGAAAGTTGTAGTAAATTCTAGTATTTGAAAACATAGGAAATGATTCCTCAATGAACTAACACGGATCAGGGATAGCAGCCTGCACCCTTGTGAGGTGGCTGCACCGCATGGAACTGTTGTGGAGATACAGTGATGGATGGTGGAAGGGAAGCAGACCTGTGGCAGTAAACTTCCAACTGTTCATCCCAGCTGGGTTTTGGAGTGCCTCAAAATGCACCGGTGTTCAATAATCACCATCTTCCCAAACACATCCCATGCCATGACCAGCTCTGCAATGAAATAAAGCAGGTTTTTAGGAAGCTAGTTCCTTCACGATGCAGAGCAATGGAGGATCAAAGTCTGCTCGATTTTTAGAGAGGAAAACGACAAAGAATAAAAACCCCACATGGGAATATGAAACAAAAGCAGTCATTAAACATCGCTTCTGAATTGGCGGTTTTTTGTTAGAGAGAGATAATTCCAGAGCTATTTGAAATAAATCAATTCCAACTGCAGTTGGTGTTTGTTGTGCAGAGAATGGGAATGGTCTGGCTATAACAGGGGCCTGGGTTCCTTCCCAAAATGACCATACAAGTCCAGGGGAAGGCTCTGCAGCCACAGGGGCCTTAAAAATAGTCAGAGATCACGTACACCAAGTCACAGTAATTTGCTACTACCAAAATAGTTTACAGTATTTAAAAAAAGCTTAATCTAGAGATCGTTCTCTTGGCAGCAAAAATCTTCCTTGTGCCAAGAGAAAAATAATTTGCATCCTTGGTGTCAATGGTAATACTACCACGTTGCCTCAACGCCCCGGGAGAGGCAGCCAGCCCAGCACCGCTTTCAGAGAGAAAAATCTCTGAAAATAACATGGAGAAGAAAAGAAATTCACATTGCAACTGCACCAGAAATGAATGTGACATCAGCAGGTGGTGAATCATTCCTTAGTTGAAGCATTTATCTAATGAAACACAACGCTGGGTTTGGGATCGGGCTCTTTTCCCCTTTTGATCTGTTTTGATCTGTTGTGGACAGGCCCCAAAGAGTTAAGTTTTCAGGAATATGGTTGCCTTGGTATTATGCTCTCAGCTGTGATCAGCAATATGTAACAAAAAACCAGTACTTAAGTGGATTCTTTTAAAGTATTCCCCACTGCAAATGTGTAATTAATTAGCCTTCCCCTTCCCCCTTGCTCACACATCCAGCCCCGTGGGGACCCTCCCCTTTCCTTCCTATCAAATTCAGACAGTGACTGGGAGCTGAATTATTCATTCAGCTGTAGGTGTAACACAGCCATTTAAGTGATTTAAAGTTCAAGCAGTCTTGCTGCTGTTCAGCAACAACAGAAAAAAAAAAGTTTAAAGAGAAAAGTAGAGCCCGGGTTCTTTTTTCTTAACCCACTTGTTTGGTTACACAAACAGGGCACGGTTTTGTGAATCAACCTATTGAATGAAAAAGAGATCTGTGAGAATGTCACGTCAACCAGAGCACCTGTCACTCATTAAGAAAATACCACAATTATAAGCATCAGTTAAAGCTTTTGTTCCAATATGTCTCGTTGAATATTCTCTGCTGTGATAGTTAATTTTATGCACACTTTGCTGGAAATAGATGGCAAGTGAAGTTCATACCGACAATCACAGAAATCACATTAAGATCCCTGTTTAGTCCTCATTATCATTGTATCAGAGAACCTCATGCTAAAAATTACGTGCAGCCGGAGAACAAATTAACCATAATTAACGACACTTTGTAGCACTTCTGATTAGATCTCAAACTACTTCAAAGTCTAATTTTCTGAACATTTCTGGGATATAAGGCAGTGCTTTCTCTCCTATTTTAAAGCTGGGGCTGTGAAGAACAGTACCTGAATCTGTTTTATTCTGGGGAATTCGGTAAAGTTCCTTTCTGCCCCTGACAGGCAGGAGAGTGGGAGATAGAGCCCAGAGTGTCCATAACCCCGATCTAGAACCAGGATATTCCTCCCAGTGTTCTGCTGTGGAGGCTGAACATTGATTTTCCTCAAGGCAACACCAAAAGTCCGTGACAAAAAGAAAAGCCAGATCCAAACTGGAGCCTGGTGTCACCATCACTGAGTGGCCACCAGGTCCCAAACTGGCCTGTTTTAGATGTGCTGGATGCAGTGGGATGCGTCAGTCCAAAGGAATTCCTCTAGTGAGTAGAAATCCTGAGGACTGTGATTACATGAAGTACTGTGTTGCCAGTGCTTACAATTTTATTAGCAATACCCTAATATGTACCATTTCTCTTGAAGATGCAGCTGCTTGAATGTCATCTGAATACCTCAGCCTTTATGAAAAAGTGTTCTATTTTTACAGTCATAATTATGCCACTCAGGATTCTGAAGTACAGGCTTATGCCTTTATTAGTATAAGACTGGCAATACTGAACTTAAAAAAAGCCCAAATCCTGAAATACCTGGAGGTATTTTAAGCAAAGGGAAAGCTTGAAAGAAATGGGTGGCAGGATTCTTCCCCTGACTCTTGCACTGCAGAGTCCATCGCTCACAGATTCAGGAATGCAGCCACAGGCTCACAGGTGAGGGGATATTGAAATTAAACAACTATTCAAGGATACCCAAAGAAGTATTCTGGGTTGTAGAATGTAGGATGGATCAGAAAATTGATTTAAATGACTGTATTCCCTCCATTTTTTAAGAGCACTGGAGGTTGCAAAGTGCTAAACCACATCAGCCAGGAGCCCATAAACCTGTGCAAGGGCTGGCACTGGCAGCACAGCTCAGTTCTGGTTTAAATCACCTCCCTGCCTTTGGGATTCCGCCCTGGCACTGGTCCTACCCACACAAACTTCACTGTGGAACAAGTCTTTTATTTCTGTGACTCCTTTCTGATCTAGATTTGAGTGGCACCATCTCTTGATTAGAAGCCCCACTTGCTTAGAGCGGAGTTTTCCTGATAGTTTTCTTTCTATGAATTGCTCCATCACAGGACTGTCATAACAGACTGTTTGCCAATTTGAAATCCAACAGTTTGTCTGGTGTAAGTGTTAAAAATGTTGTCTTGGCAGTTGGGGGTTTTTTTTAGGTTTTTTTGGATTTTTTTCTTTTGCATTAAGTGACTTGATTTTTTTTTTCCTATTTGCTTCTACAGTATGTCAGGAAAATTGGATCATTTTGGTAGCCTGCTTTCTTTCTTTCACTTCAAATAAAACTCAACACTTAACCTATGAATTCAGAGAGTAATTTTATTTTAACTATATAAACTCTGCAAAACTCAGCATGTTTTTTTGCGTGAACTTATAGTCATAGCTGGCAAAATATAGTAAATTGCTTGAAAGTGGGATTAAAACCAAAAGCAAGATAGACACATGTTATATTTACTGAGAATTGAAAGATTTGAGGCTAAGACTTCCCCATGACTTCAGTCTGTGGGATAAAGGTCCTCTCTGATGACTCAAGTTGGGTTCTTTTGAAATGTTCTTTTGCCAGTTTTCATTTTCACCCATTGCAATAACTAAATGACTAAAGCTTTACAATCTATTTATGATGCAGGAATACTCACATTGTGCTTGTGATCTAAACCCTCTAAAAACCACTGACCTGGCAGCCTCTGATGGCCCAGACTGTTCCTAACTATGAGTCATAATTTCAATGGCACATTCATCACTTCTGGTGGAAGAGCCCCATGAGGACAATGAGTATTTCTACAGAGTTTAACATGGTCTGAATTTTATGAAATTCACAATTTGTTCAGTGCCCGAGAAAGTTTCAGAAAAGCTGCAACAGAAATTCAAAATTAATAATTGGAATTAACCCCCTGCTAATAAAGAGGAAAAATGCTTTACAATCTCCTGCAAAGTCTGAGTAATTCAGCATCCAGGAGAAGGCATTGATGTGAGAAGAAAGCCAAAGGATCCCTGCCCAGGCTGCCATACTGGGAACAGGAACTCCAGGACGTACTTCAGGACAAAAAACAAAATCCAGAAACCCGGACTTTCAAGAACTTTGAATTCTTTCCTTAAGGGTAGATGAAAGAATTAGCTTTTAATATCCTAAGGTTTCAAAAGAAGAGACTGACAGAAGCACTGATTTCAGTGACCCATTTTTATTAGGACTCACTCTTTCATCCAGCCCGGAGAACGATGACACACAATCATCTAAAGGCACCAGGAGAAAAACTCGCTGGTTCAAAACGAGGGCAATATGGGACAACAGCAATTCCTCTGAGAGCAAGCAGAGGAGAGAAGGGAAAGAGAAAACTACTGGCCCTGCATTGTCATAGAATCACAGAATATCCTGAGTTGCAGGGGACCCACTAGGATCGTCCAACTCCTGCACAGGACAGCCCCAAGGATCCCAACATGTGCCTGAGAGTGTTGTCCCAACACTTCTGGAATGATTATCAGCAAATACAAGTGCAGGGTGCAATGAGACCCCCGATTTTCAGTGCAAATCACTGAAGCCACACCAGTATAAAACTCATGAGAGTGAAGGAAGAATCAGGCCTCAGAGAAAATGCAAAGGAGAGACAAAACATTGCCAAAAGAGGGTTTTCTCCAGCTCCCAGGAGCACAGTGTGGGTGGCTCTGGCACAGGCCTGTGGCAGCAGAGCACTGCAACCCTTTGTGTCCATGGGTTGTACCTGTCCAATCCCCACATCCGTGAGGGGTGTGAGGAGAAATTAATCGAATATGTCATGGAAGCCCTAATTTCAATTTAGGAGGATGGGTTGTGAGAGAAGGTGCCCGTCTCAGCTTCCAAATGCAGGTGCCACCCCTCTGCCCCCACCCTGGGCCTGTCCCCTCACCCGCTGGCAGCCCTCCCAGCGACACTCCCATCCCTCTCACAGTGGGCTCTGTGTGTGCTGTTTCTTTTTAAATGATTCATGACTCCCACTTCTCACTTCATCTGCCTTTGTTTTGCTCTGCAGTGAATGTGTCTGGTACATGGAAAAACGTGCTGTGCTCACGCCAGCACTGCGAGCGGCTCCACGAATGTCAAGGTAACGACGTCTGCAGACACAGCCCCGTGATGCAAATGGGCTGCACAGGGTTTAGGTTCCACTTCTTTGGCCTTGTAAAATTAAACAGAACAGAAATACAAGCACTCTCCCCACTGAATCATTTTTCTTAGGTGCACACTTTTTTTCTTTCTCTACTGTCCTCCTGTACTCACCTTTAGCAAAAACCCCTTCCTAGTGCTTCCCCAAATGCCTCCTTCTTGTGACAGTAAAATCCAGATGTCAACCAGTATTTCTCTACATGAGCTCTCATATGTCTTTACAAAGAATCAGTGGCACTCTGTAAGGATGGAAAAACTGAAGCACAGAATCAGAAAGTACCTTGGCTGAAAGCACTCAGCAGGCTGCTGGAAGAGCTAAGAATAAAATTATGATTTCCTGATGTTTAGTCTGATCCTCTGTGAATAGGACTGCTCACGCTGAGAAGGTGCTCAACGATTAACTTTATTTATATATTTACTATTCAAACATGCCATGTTCTCACATCTTTTTATTTTCATGTTAATCATGTTGTGGATCTTCTCCGCCCACCTCCCATTTCCTTTGGTACATTTGTTCTGTAGCTATTTGTGTAGAAACCAAGCAATTTCTGCTCCACCTGCTCATAAACACAATGAGAGAGAGAACACTGTGTTACAGCACAGCCACTGCCTTAGCAACAGATTACAGCATCCCTAGGAAGGAACAGGGACCTTCTGGAGAGGAGAAGTGCCCTTTAACTCCCTGAAAAGCTACCACAGGCAGGTTCTGCCTTTAATGATATTTCTAGTGAGCCCCTCCTCAGCTTTAAGCAATCAGTCATTGTTAAGAAAGAACACAAGAACTGAGCAGAGTTTGCTCCTCACACGTGGAAAAGCCAAAGTGGGGCTGGTGAAAGCTTGTGAGCAGACTGGCTCCAAGGGAACGTGCAGACACATATTTGAGCACTCAGTCATGGCTGGTGTAAATAATTCATTCTGCTTAGATCCCAGCCCCCTGGTAGCTCCATGTCTGGCAGGACGGCTCTCCTAGGGATGCACAAAAGGCAAGTACAGCACAGCCCACAGCCCTGTCAGACTACCAGCAGCTCTTATAGCTGGAATCAAAGTCAGGAACCCTCTATCCTATGAAAAGATGCTGAAAAGCATCAGGCCGAAGTTATTGGACATAATGGGACGTGCAAGGGCTGATCTGGCAGGGAATACCTGACATGCAGCTCACCCCTGATACATCCTGTCAGAAAATTAATCACAGCTTGACAGACCAGTGATCTTAGTGCCACCTGAAAGTATTTTTAGAAAGGCAAATATTTGTGTAAGAGCAAAGCTATTTGATTTTAGCCTTCTCCCAATCAATTTCAGTAGGTCACACATTTTACACTGAGAGCTGAGAGTGATGTTCCTGTGTTTGCATTAACACAGTCCTGATCCTGGAAGAGGTCTCTAGATGACATAATACAGCCTTATAGTAATAATTTACGGGTATAGGAGGAAAGTAGGGTCACCTACATTGGCACTGATTTGTTAAAAGGATGAGATTTGGGCCACTGGACCCATAAGGGAGACAAAAGTCAGAGAACCACATCTTCCACGTTGTATCCAGAGCTCTGAATGAACACACGAGAGCGATGATATAATGGTGAGTTATATAAAAGGTCAGTAGTGACATGTAACAAAAAAACAGACAAAAAATCTTCTTTTTCATTGTCTGGGGATTAGCTGTTTCATTAAGCTGTCTGCCCATATTAGAGAATTAAGCCTATTATCTGTTGAAGGATTTTGATGCCAAAGAAAAAGAGGTCTGGGCTTACAGCTCATCTAATCTTTTTATGACTGGAAATATGAAGCAAAATAAGGATTGAGGTAGGAGGTAATACAGAAAACCTCTGGCCTCAAGGCAAGAGTGAAGAGGTTGTGGGAGAGCAGTAAACTTGGAGTTGGTGTTTAATGCTCTCATTTTATCTCTGACCCAACACAGTCCCTGAAGCTGCAAAATACCAAACCAAAGGCTTCAGGAGCTCTGGCCACACCATCTTGTACTGTCACTTGAAGATGCAGCCCCTTTACCCAACACACACAGCAGTGACAGGGACCCAGCTGGGACCCTTTGACCCGTCCCACCGTGTCCCACTGAGAGCTGTGGGACACACAGCTGCAGCAGGAAACATCCTTGTGAAGCTGCCATGGAAAACCTGCTTTTTGTGCAGCCCCTGCCGCCCGCTGCTCTCGCTGGGCTGCGAATGGCACCGTGCCGGCTCACAGGGACATCAGGGCTGTCTCACAAGGAGAGAGGTGTCACACGGGGAAGGATTTGCATGGGCAGCCCACAGAACTCAGCAAGTGCCATCTTTCTGGAGGAAGTCCCTCCTCTGACGCACTGACACCACCTGTCTCTTTACACTTGATGGCATCTGTTGGCATTTTTTATGTGCCAAGGCATTAATATCAGAGCAGAGCAGGGAAGGAAGATACCGAGCTCTTGGGGACTTGGAGATGGCAAACACCTTGGCTGTGCTGCATCCGGGCATGGGGCTGTCCATGGGATCACCCATGGGTGCAAATCCCAGGGGACAGCAACTCAGGGGTTTGTCTCCGCTAAGTGCCACTCAAACAAGAATAAATGGCAGGGGATTAAAATGTTTTGCCATGGAGGAGTGGGGGAGGAAGACAAATTATCTTAAAAATAATGAAGATTATAATGTCAGGATCAGGTGCCAGATGGTAGTAGAGAAATCCTTGACTTGTCCCCAAGAAAGGTAAAGCAGACAAGCTTTGCTGATATTGCTCAGTCAGCCATGAGGAACCACCAAGAAGAGGCAGATGGTCATCCCATCTCTGAAACTATCAGGTCCTTGGCCTCTGCTGGGAATATTTGTTGAGGTGCCAATTACCAGCACTTTGAATAGTGCCTTTTGTGAGCCAGCCATTAGTTTAATACTGTACCAAGATCATAAAACTCAAAGAATGGTAAAAAAGGCAAGAGACCAACAGGTTTTGATAAACATCCAAAATAAATAGCTACAAACCCAGCCAAAGACATCAAAAATAAATCAAGAAAAAAAAAGTGGAACAAATTGGTGCCATATAGCTGACAAGCAGTTCCAATGAAGATCATATGAGTCTCCTTTTAATAAGAGGAAACAGTTCAGAACCTCCTAATGAACCTCTAATCAGAGAAAATAATTTGAAGAGACAACTGCATTCTCACTCCCTCAAAACATCCTAGAGAAGACAGAATGCTTTTCAGTCAGGACAATTAGCAGGCAGGTAAGCACTGCCCCTTCCCTTGGGTATTTTACAGATAAATGCAAGAGTGCAGCATCTAGTGTTGTCAATATGGTTCCTTTCAAAATCCACTAAAGTTTGCAAAAGATTAATGAAAGAATCTGAAACAGACCTCACATTCTGGTGCCACCTGTCAAGCCTGTCCTTGTGTGAAACTGCTGAATAAGTCAACACTCCCTGGTTTTTCCTTTGACAGGGAGGCATATTGCAGTGTGCTGCGCTAGGGGCTGCACCCCAAATCTCCCTGTGAGCTGAGGCTGGTACAGAACAGGGCTGCCTGTGTGGGAACGGCTTCCCAGCCCTCCAAGATCCATGCTGGCACCCTGTGGATTTATACCTGGGGTTGGACTATTTGGTGTTGACCAGGAGTGTGCAGAAAATCCTCCTGGCCTTTCCCTGGAGAAATCCTGTCTCTTCCTATGGGGGTGTCACTCTCTGGGAGGAGCCATCCTCTCCCCAGGTCCAGGAATAAGCATTACATGATCTATCCTGCAATAGTAGACCAAGGTTTAGCTCATCATAAGGTGCAGCAGAGTGTAAGAGGAAGCAGCACTGCTGTGCCCTCACTGGTTTTCTGTGCTTTGGGGCTCAGAGGTGGAGGCACAGGAAAGGTTTATTAGCAGATACAACATGACTTCCCCGGTGGGATGTATTTCAAGAAACAGACAAGGATGATGTCTTTAGATAAAAGGAATCTAAATCCCAGTGCTCTGGGATTTTCATTGTCTATTTAAAGAACAAATAATGGCAAATAACAGCTTGTCTCCTGCTGGGTTTTCCAGGTAGTTTTACACCAGGTTCAATCTTGCAAGGATAAGCAGCAATACTTGGGAAGATGCAAACATTTCAGCTTCTGTGCAGAGTCACCATCTGACCACACCCTGGGGGTTCTGGTCAGGTTTTTACAGACCACACTCAAGTCTCTGTCACTGAATTCTCTCTGTGGTTGTTCTGTCCAGCTTGATTATTGCTGTTGTGGACTTGTGTAAAACTCAGTTTTACCTGCCATGACAAACACCTATTGATAATTAACTGAAAATGAATTGGTAATTCTGGTCTTTGTACAAGCTATTCTTCCACTGATGATAAAAAAGAAGAAAACAGGTTTATTGGTCAAGATTTTCCTCTCACTCATTCTGGAAATTCAGGAAGTAATAATGTCATGATGGGAGAGTCTACTGTCATTAAGGGAGGAGTACAATCACATTAAAGTTCAGAGAGGCACAAAAATTCAGTAATACAGAGGGCACACTGGCAGCAAAACATTTGCAAGGAGAGTGGAGGAGAAAACCAACCTCATCTACCCTCAGTTATCAGACCCAGAGTGGCCATTAGCACTATAATAGGAAAATCAAGTTGCTTTGCAAAACAGCATAAATTCAGTCTGAACAGGACCCTGTAACTTCTGCAAAGACACAGGCAATATATTAATTAATGGCTTTAGTCATAGTACTGTTGTTGGTAGAAGATGTTGAGACAAATGTGTAAACAGAGGAGCCTTGGGAATGTCACAGTAATTTAAAGTACATAAACCTTCAAAGCACTGCCTTTGATAGAGTGATACATTGTCTTATAATTGGGCAATTGCTTTCATTCCATGATATAATTAGCACACAATTATGGTTATGTGAAAAATCGCTCCATCTCCCTCCCTTCCGATTTGTGCTGCTCAATCTAAGCAGAGAATGTCTCTTTTCTGCTGTGTTTCCAGCAGGTCGAGTCCATCCCCACTGCTCAGCTGCAGTGACAGGGCCTCTTGCCTGACCAAGGGAGTGATCAAATATTCAGGAGAGGAACTGAAATCAAGCTTTTTGTACAAAATATTTGCTCTTAATATTCTTTTTCCCCATCCTAAAAATATAACTATGGCTGCAACAAGATGAAGTTCTGTCATTCACAGCACAAACCCCAGAACTGCAGCAGGATTTAGGTGCCCCCAAGGCACTGCCTGTGCTCTCTGTTCAAGGCTGGGCTATAAAGGCCACTTTTGGCTACAACACCTTTTCCGAGAGCTGCAGTTCAGCCAGCATCTCAGAATCATTGAGGTTGGAAAAGACCTCCAAGGCCATTGAATCTGATGTGTGACTGATCCCCACCTTGTCCCCATCCCAGAGCCCTGAGTGCCACGTCCACGCCTTCCCTGGACACCTCCAGGGATGGGGACTCCAAACTTCCCTGGGCAGCCTCTTCCAGTGCTTGGCCACCCTTTCCGTGGAGAAATTCCTCCTGGTGTCCACCCTGAGCCTCCCCTGGCCCAGCCTGAGGCCGTTCCCTCTCCTCCTGTCCCTGTTCCCTGGGAGCAGAGCCCGATTTCCCCCCCGGCTGTCCCCTCCTGTCAGGGAGTTGTGCAGAGCCACAAGGTCTCCCCTGAGCCCCCTTTGTAGCATCGATGTGCTGTGAAGGAATGTGAAAAACTTCTGTGCTCTGAATGGCAGAAATGTCATTAAGGGGCTGATTTCACACTGGTACTGTGTCAGTGTGTGGAACACTGTCAAGAGCTGCTCCTCTCTTTCCATCACATCTTCCCTCTCTGGTGAATGAAATACAAGGACAAGCTGCATTGCTTCTGCAGCCTGATCCAGGACTAGAGGCAGCATGTGCCAGAACTGAAGCTGAAACTCAGAGCTCCTGGGTTCCAGGAAAGCACTTGACAAGGTTATCTCTCCTAAAAAATGCAAATGTTTCCACAAACCTTGTGAAAACCACGTTTTTAAATCACCACCTATGCCCAAGTTACGACTCAGGTGTTCTACCCATGCTTGTTCATAGATATATTCTGTTGGTACTCTTGACATAAGTTGTCCCTGCAAACTCTCACTTGATTCACTCCTTCAGAACATGCTCTGGTGTGAGGTTTCTGTGTTCCTGTGATCAGCACAGGATCAGGGCTCTCTGGACACCTTGGACAGCACATGGTGCAGAAAACAATCCTGAGCTTTAATGGAATTACCATCATTTCCTGCTGTCCACCGTGTGGAACTCACCTCTGCAACTCTTCAGGAGGAGTTTTTATCTTTAGCAGAACTGCCAGGATTACTCTTAATCAAATCTTCAAACCCCAAAATTCCTGGTGTGCCTGTTTATCCTGCAGAAGAGATTCATGCTGCCTTCACATTGCTCATAGACCCTGACAAGTCTTTCTCCACAGATATTCCCAAAACTATCCCTTGTCTCTGCAAACACATATGTACCTATCACCAGATCCTCCTTTCTTCCTTCCCACATAGATCTATAAAGAGGGGGCAGGCGCATACAGAAATTTAAGGGGGGGAAATGCATTGCAGATGGAAAAGAACAACAACAACAACAACCTCTCACACTCTCTACAGTCAGTCCTGTGGGAGATATTTATCCATGGGAAAAGCTTTACAAATTCTAAGTAAACGAAAAAAAAAAATGTATATTTTCATAACATTTGGGAGGAAATGCATCTTAATGGAAAATAGCTAGAGAAAAATAATAGCAGCTAGTGAGCTGAAGGAACTATATTCTCCCTAACATGCAACAACAATAGCAGCTAATGCGAGTCATTTGCAGAAGGAAAAGTGAATAGCTGTGGCATATTTGCAAAGAATATATGGCAGTTTACCAAAGGCAAAGCTCCAAGGAATACCAGCTGGGACATAAGAAGGGAGCTATCAAAGGAGGAGGGAGGTATAACGGCATCATGGGATGGTTGGCAGCAGCTCTTTGAAGCGTTTCGTGGAATGAGACAGAGCAGGGTTGGTAAATCAAGGTGGGGGTGTCACTCACAGGGGCTCGTGGCAGGGGGCCAAGGGGTGCACCAAAGCCATGCAGGGGCTTTTAGCATGTCTCAAGTTGGCAAATTTACCAGTTATTGAAGCAAAGTCGTGAATTAGATTTTATTAATAACGAGTCTCCTATTTTGATCAGAAAACATTTTCTTCAAATAGTATTTAAAAATCAAATAATCCTAATTAGAACACGTGTCATTTGTGGAAAATCACATCCTGCTGGCTTTGTACTTTGACCTTATTATCTGGAGACCAGGATGGCCCATTGCTTTGAGCATCAGCCTTGCATCTTAGCAACACAAAGCTTAGTAAATGAGAAGGCATCCAAAATGCCATAGTAACATACCATTTATCTGGATGCTTCCAAAAAGTTGATTTCCATGTTTGGATTTGTCTAACTAAGGAAGCTGCCTCTGCAATAAAAGAACAGTGCATCCTAAATTCTGGGGAAAAAAAAAAAAGGATTGATAAACTTATTTCTAGTTGAATGAAGGTTTTAAGCAGTGAAAAACAAATTGTGCATGATTTTCACATCCCAAATAGCATTAATTTCCAATTCCTCAGTATTTTGTTTTCTCCATGAGATAACTACTGCAGTTATTAATAATTTAGATTTTGAAAAGGGAGCTGTCTGGATTTGCAAGGGAAATGTCTTCATCATTTATGCACAAAGTAAAATTGGGAGAATATACTGGATAAGAGTTCACAGCCAGGTGATTTCAAGTTTAGCTTCTCTTTGAAATGAACAGGCTGTCCCAGCTATAGAGGAGCTCTTGGACTCCAGCCTCTATCCTTGGGGGCCACTTTGTTCAGATTTAATGCATCACCTGTGAAGAGAGAGGGTACTGGGGGACAGGTCTGAGGGGCTGGTGGTGAAGAGCCCCTGAATTAAATGTAGAGGCAGGAATGAGCTGTCTTGCAGCCAATCCACTGCTCTGTCCTTCATGGCTGCACCTTCACCACAGAGCAGCACAGAACCTGGCCCAGGGACAGCAGCTGCCAAAACTCAAATTATGACACACTCAAATCCACTCTCAGAAGTTCTGAGGGTCTGGATTTTATACTCCAGGATATTAGTGACAGTATATTTTGTCACTTCTTAAAGAACATTTGGCTACAGCTCCAGGATTCCTCTTTTTTAGCATTTCACCAAGGGGCTCAAAAATTGCAACAAATAGCTTCGAAGAGATAAAAAAGAATCCTGTCACTCTGCTGATTGTAGTTTCAGTGCAGTTCAGTGCAATGTGATAATTAGTCTCCTGGAAATCATTCCTCAAGTTCATACTGTGATATAGCATGAAATAAATCTGAGCCAACCATATAGTTGTAATTCCAGTGTGCTGCCATCAACTGGTACGTTAATTCCATTAAAATGAGCTTGTTGGTGAGAACAGAAGTTACACTGGTGGGAGGAAAAAGGAGGGGGTAAATTTCTAAGTATCAGTAGAATCCACTTCACACTCACATCTACAGCTCTCTAAATTACAGAGACAAGATCTTTGTTCAAATTACTGACAAGGTTACCAGCTGGAACTTTACACTCAATTCAATTATTTTATATTGTACCTTCAGGCTCCATTCCAAAGCGACTCTTAAAGAATAATCAGACTTATTCAATAGGCAATCAAAATGAAATTACTTTATGTAAGTACAACAAGGTTACACACTTGGTGCAGTCTGTAAGTTATGTGCTGCTAATTTTCAGTGCTCTAAAATTTTGACTCTGATTATCTGTGATGGGCAGGCAGCAGCCAGGACAGAATTTCCTCACAGTTTCGGTTTAATCTCTTTACCCTGCCACACCCTGGATAAATAGTTAGAAGCCAACAGTGCAAATAAATTACAAGCAGTTGAAAGCGATGCTTTATCTTGTAACTACTCATAGAAGCAGCCCTTGATGGACTGGTCTTCTCATGACAGGCATTACCCAAACCTAACTCATACCTGCCATCTGCAAAAAAACCTCAGAGTTATTGTTCTTTAGGTTAAACTTCCAGATACTGCAATGATTTGAATAAAAATATAAAGTTATATTCATTATTTATAAAAAATTAAGGTTCAAATCTTCACAGTTTGATTTTGAGCCTTTTGAATGGGTGCCTGTGGTAAAACTCCCAGAGAGACTGCTCAGGAGAACATCCAGGAGTGCACAAATTGTTATATCTTGGTTATAAAAAAAATCCTAACATGGTTGTATGCATTAAACCTCTTCTGCCTCTCTTTGAGACAATGGGAAGGCTTCAGATCGACAATGAATTTGTGACATTGAGAGAGAACAGGGACGTTCAGCCATGCTGAGAATACAGAATTCCCTGTATTTTCCTATCAAACACTTCCAACCACGGCCACCAGAGCTTCTGAAGGCACTTGAGATGTGCCAGTAACACACGTGAGGGATGAGACTGCTTTAAGTTCTCCCTACTGCACTTTGTAGCCCAGGAATCTGTCTCTTGGAAACACAACAATCCCTAACACTGAGTTTCATGGACTATTCTGAAGCATTCCTAGGCCCGGAAACTGAACACTGAGTTATATTTGGTACGAATGGCAAATACCTCCCAATTCTCTGCAGTGTGCACTCCTCCCATCTAAAATAGCATCTTTCACATGAAATAACAAACATAAAACCCACACTCTTTTCTCAGATCCAGCCCCATCAGACTTTTTGGATGCACACAGCTGATGACATAGATCTTCTCCTCTGTATAAACAGCACAGCCTGTAAAATCACCTCATGGCAGGCAGACACGGCCTCCATTAGCTTTTGTCGCAGGAATTTTCTTCCTGGCTTGGATGGCTCCACTTCCAGACGACACCAATCTAAACTCCACAGCCTGACTTGAGCCCCATAAAACTCCAGAAGTCGGGAAGGTATCCGGACTTTGCCAGTGGAGAGGGATGCTTGAGCTGAGAGCACCTGAGGAGCACAACAGCATCCCCGGCGACCGGGAATGGTTGGGAATTTCAGCCTTGTGGTATCACACTCAGTCAGTGGCCCTGCAGCTTTTCCTTACAGGAATGTAAACAGCTCTCCTTGCAATGTCTCTGTTATGTCTCTGCTCCCTTACAATTTCCTGAGCAGGGCTGCTGCCAAGAGCACGGGAGTGGAGCCATGGGAGGAGCGGCTCCATCCCTGGGATCTGGGATTGCTGATCCTGCAGGACTGGAGCCATTACTGGAGATACAACCGAGGTTATTTCCACTGCAATTTATGTAAAAAATTGTGAGGTTGGGTTCTCAGGCTGGTGATTCTTAAAGACATTCAGGAGTGTGTTCGGATGAGGCAGAGCATCCCTGCGGATGTACCCTGGCATCCCTGTTTATTCACCCTTCCCTGCCCACATCCCTCCCTGGCATTGGCCATGGACCAAAGCTGGGTGGAATGAGCAGATCTGCTCTGTTGGGCCAGCACAAATAGGTGCTTGCACAGTGCTTGGTTGCACACTTTGTTTCATTGTTTTTAATTGCATGAAAGGGATATAGGAAATTAATAACAAAAATGTGAATTCATATTAGCAGTGGTATTTTGCATTTATTTTGACTAAAAAATGGGACTACACAAGATATGCTATTAAAAATGTTCTTCATTTTTGGATTAGTGGGATTAGAGGGCTGAATTTTTGAGAACTGAGTAGTTTAAATGCACTGTAAAATTACAACATAACATTTGATTAAATCCATGAAGCTTTACTAAAGCTCTCATAGTCTCTGAGATTCAGCTATTGCTTTTGAAGGCCACAGGATGTGCAAACTCAGAGCTTGATGCAGTTGTTACTTCCAACCAAACTATAAGGATAATGAAAAATTATCCTTTGAATTTTTAATCCTTATCTTTAAAATTATTAATTGTGTATAGTCTTGATAAAAATTTATTAATCTGACTTTGACAGTGGCCATAAATAGGCTGAACAGTTTTCAAAGAATTTGCCTGTCCTCCTACACAGTGCTTTCCTTCATGACAGCAGCTGAAAAAACCAAACTCATTTTCTTAATACATTTAGACTTTGGAAATGCATTTTCAATTAAGGAACTCGTTCTTCCTCTTAGTCCATTGGTAATCAGGTTTACTGGCAGTGAAGGATCCATTTTTCCATCCAAATGGTTGCCTGCAAAGCGATGGATGGAGCTGGGTCAATGAGCTGGAGAATGCGATCCTCAGTTTTAGGGGTAAAAAGAGCATTTGCACAGGGGCTGATGGTGCAGAGGAGATTTGGTTGAGGTAAGGCTCTCATGGTTTCACTGGTGGAAGGGGAAAGGAATAATGCAATGAGCTTTTCCCTCTGCCGTGGCCCAGAGCACAGCAACTGGGAATGAGCAGGGGGAAACCCACCTTAGGGCACTCGTTTTAATGGAAAGGAGAGAAAAGTACACAATAATGAACAAAATTGGCTGAGATAAAACATCCTAGGGTCTTCATTCTCACCTCCAGCTTGCTGTGCCTTCCTTGGCCTCACAAGGTTTATTCCAGCTTTACATTGCTTGGAGAACTTGTTCAGGCTGTCCTTTTTTTGCATTTGATACAAATATAAATCAGTTCTTATATCCCTCTTGTACTAAATCACTTGGCTGCTTCTCCTGGTTAGAATCCTAACTAAAGATAGTTGGAACTAAAGAGCTAAAAGATAAGTTCTCCTTAAGTTCTCACTTCTCTCTTTTAACAGCTATGTCAGAATTCAGTCCTTTGCCATTTAGCTACCTCCACAAAACAAGAAGTTAATGGCAACAACTTTTAAAATTGTGGATTTTTTGGTTTTATGTATGCAAGCTGATTTAGCAGGAGAATAGCAACAAATGAGAAATGGCAATTAACACTCCCGGAGTAAAGCCTGTTATTTCTCCTGTTCCTCAGCCTTCCCTCACAAAATGCTTTCAGAAAGAAGGCAGCTGATTCTAGCAAGCAAGAATACACATTTCATAATTCCACTCCACTGCTTTTCCAAAAACAAAAATATGTAGGAAGAACATTTCAGTGTAACTAATTAGCAGGCTCTGTGTCCTCATCCTTGTTGATTCAAGGGACATCTCTAAAAGACTCCTCATCCAAGTCTACTTCAGGTAATAAAATGACAATGTTTAAAAGATTAAATTGCAATTTTTTTTCACTAAATCAGAACGAAAATTATTCTGGAAAATGAGCGTGTGTAGGAAACGTGATTCTCTGAAACCATTTCCTTCCATAGAAGTCACAGAAATGATTACTGTTTCTTTATGTGCTAACTTGTTCCCCTCCTGCCCTGGCAGGGGGTTGAGGGCTCTCTTTGCTGTTTCAGTCATCTTTGGCTCCTGCTGCAGATCTCCCATGTACAGAGAGTTTTGATAAGATCCAAAGAAGCTTCAGTGTTGTGGGAGTTCCTCCAAATCAATTATTTGGAAATTTCAAACCTTTTGAAACTGGTCCATCATTAATCTCTGAGATAACATGGCATGGAATAATATCTGCTTCACATAGATCACACAAACAGGGGAAACATCTGTGGCCCTCTGCCTAAATAGTCTTTGTTCACTGCTACTTTGAAAAGAGCCACGGACACATTTGGGTATGGAAGAAGAGCTTAGCTTAAAAAAAAGGAAAATATTTGGTAATGCAGAGAATTTCTGTAAACTCCAAATCACTAGAGAGTTCTGGGGCCATTGCTGTTTACTATCAAGCAAGCCAAATACTCATTTCTGCGTGCAGTTTATCCGTGCTATCATAGGCAGGCCAGCCACCAGATGCTCAGAAATACTCATTCCTCTGCAAATTAGTTCACCTCGTTTTGTGGCCAAATCACTCGCTTGTCAATTCCCCCTTTGGCCTTTGCAGTTAATGGGATCTGCTCTTCGTCGGTCTTGGGGGATTTCTTACTCCCATTATGAAAAAAACCCAAACCATTCTGAATTCAAATGGAATTCATTTTCCTAAATATACAACCACAAGTTGCTGCTTCAGACTCATAGATTTGGGAGTGTTTTACATTGATTATAAATGAAAGATGACTTTAAAACTCAGAATGAAAAATGTGCTGGGTTTCATTCAAGCATATCCTGAAATGAAACCCTTTCTGGCTTTTTCTCAATATTTTTGCTTTTACTTCTCTATCCAGGATTTAAAAGGTGGGTTTACCTCTGGATATTTTACAGCTGGTAAATGCAAATGCAGGTTTGCAGTGTTTGTAGCAGGGCAAAGACAAACCTTAGCACTGGTGCAATGTGTCCTTATCCTTATCAAAACCAAATGTATCACCCTCCCCTGAGCTGGGTGCTGTAAGCCCAGAGCTCTGAGCCCCACACTTGGCACCATCAACACAAAGGACCTTGAGGGAGTTACTTCCAAAGTATTGAAAGAACCACTGACACAGGTTCCTTCTTGTCCACTCCACTGAGAAACTCTGCTACAAGCTGTGGCCAAGACCCCTCCACATTACACTTTAAATCTGTGCTTTTGAACCCTTCATGAATCAGGCCCAATGTTTCATGCCAGGCATCCTGCCATGTGTCTCATGGAGTTTATAGAAACCTCCAGGGCTGGCTTTAATCTGCTTTCCCAGAGTCCCTGGGTTTGGAAATGTATGTACCAGGAAGAAAGAGAAGGGAAGGAAAGAGAGACAAGAAATCAAAGCATAAAGTGAGTTCACTTAAAACCTCAGCCAGCCTTGATGTGAGGGCTCATTTTGCTTTCAGGCCTCACCCCTTTACCTCAGGTGCTGGGATTAAGGGGGGACCGTTTTCCCCTCTGGATTGCGTAAATGAGGAAGCTGTTGACTCGCGTGGTCCTGGAAAGACATATGTGCTTCATTATCTGGATTCCTTGTATTGTTTCAGCTTGTCGTTGCTGGCTGGGAACACGCAGCCTTGAGCTGTTCCCATTTTTAAAATGCACTTTTTTCTGCCGCAGATTCTTGCCAAGTGGAGATTTAAGTGCACTATTACTTTTATAGAGGACTATTAAGAGTTATTAGATCCCATTAGAGCAGACTATGCTCTTTAAAAAAAAGAATACTTTATTTTTGAACAACCATTTATATTCATTTAAATCTGACAGAAT
Organism: Corvus hawaiiensis; assembly: GCF_020740725.1. Taxonomy (NCBI): domain Eukaryota; kingdom Metazoa; phylum Chordata; class Aves; order Passeriformes; family Corvidae; genus Corvus; species Corvus hawaiiensis. Next base: position 2,888,527 of record NC_063234.1, read on the forward strand.
GTTTGTATCAATGCAAACACAGTTAATTATATCTCAGATCTATGAGAACCTTTCTTGTTTATTTTTTTTTAATGTTTTACTAGTCTCCCCCAAAGACTGTATTTTACTTGTCTCCCCTAAAGACTGTGTTTTACTTGTGTGGCTTTAAAGCAAGTCTGAACCATCATGGCTGCGAGGTGCACTGAGTGTTCTGGCAGGGATGGCATGAGAGCACTTGGAGAAAAGTGATGGAAACTGGATCACAGGATGATCTGCATCCATGTTTTCACCAGGTCTGGATGAAGTCCTCTGCTCACAGGCATTAAGACATCAAGGGGAATCTTCCTATGAGTAGAAGCAGGATCAGACCCTACATTACAGTAGGAATATGACCTGATTTTACTGGTAGAAGTCACTGCCTGTAAGAATTGCACACATCCCCCTTCCTGGGTGGTTTTGTTATTGGGAAGACTGGATGAATGCTTGGATTAATTGCTAGCCCCTTCCAAGTTTACTTCATGCCTTCTCCTTTTTTCACAGTTTACATCCATTTCTCCAGATTTCTTGCATTACTACTTTGTCTCAAGTCAATTTCAAATAAAATGAGTAAAAATTGTCTCAGAGGAGTAAAGAATTAGATGTGCTGACACCGTGTTTTCTACAGAACGTCTGGGAGAGCAGCTCTGACGTTATCCCTTCCCTTATGGCAGCATTTGCTGTGTGGAACATTCTCAGCAGCCCAGCCCCATGGGTTTGAGCTGCTTAAACTCTAATTTGTATAACCCACTTTGGGAAGAATGATACGTCTTCCTGGAAAACATTCCATTTCCCTTCCCTTCTCGAAGACACACTGTGAGGAGATGACTAAATGCTGCCACAGGAGGGAGAAAAACAAACAGGAAAGAATTAAAAGGGCCTCGGATAGGGCATAAATTATTCAGCTTTTCCCCTCCCTGAACTCTGTTGCAGCCAGCACATGCACAGCACCTCCCCTCTGGATGAGGCTTTGGCATGAGCAGCAGATCACATCCACGCTCCATCGTTGCCGCTTGGCAATGATGCAGGATCCTCCCTCCAGAAAACTCTGCAGGAACACAGCTGGACAAGGTAGTGGAGGGCAGGGAGGGGGAGAAACACCCTGGTTCTCTGGGGAATCATGTTTGAAATGACTTCTTGGAGCTTCAAGCAAGTCTAGGATTAGAAGGAATGGTTTAAAGATGTATTTGCTCCAGGACAGCCACCTGTAGAGTTTGTGCGGGAATGAATGTGGTCCCTTTATTTTTATCTCCCTTTCAAAGGTTGGCTGAACAAACCAATCAGCCACACAAAATAGCAAAGAGCACAAGCCTCACATATGTTGTTTGATATTCTTCATTATTCTTAAGACAAGGAAGGCAGTTTAAAACAGGGTAGTTTTGTCTGAATCACAGCTGTCCTACCTTAACTTGGTCCTGTCGTAACTTGGTCCTGTCGTAACTTGGTCCTGTCATGCTTGGGTTTTAAAGCCCTTTGGTTTTGTTTAGAGTAGGAAAATAGTGATTTTTTTCAAGAATTATAGCTGAATTGAACCTGTTTAACTAAAAAGCCAACACTAGAACAGCGTCAGGATCATGGTTTAGCAGCTTTAGCTCAGTTCTACATCTGGAGTAGAAACTAAATTAGGTCAACACAGCAAACTCCCTCAACTTTGTCCTAATTAGATAGGCTTTAAAAGCGACAGACTGAACACTTTAGGAAACCTCTGAGCACAGACCAGGCTGAGCTTACCAGCTTCATTCCACCTGGTTCCACCTGGAAGAACAGGAGAAGGGAATCTTGACTGTAGTGGACCACTCAGCCTTATTCTACCCAGCAATCTATTAAAAATTCGTTTTTTATCTGGTATTTGGGCATTGCCTGGCTGAAAAGCCATGGAGGAAGTGATGATATTTTTCTGGATTACAAAATACAGTGGTAACAGGGCTGAGACCCACTTGACTTCTGTTCTGCTGGAGCCCTGGATGAGTGAATCATTCCATTCTTCCCACAAGCAGGGACAGTGCCATAGGATTAGCCTTTCCTCCGCTGCTCATTTTTGTTTTGAAATCTTCTCTCAGAAAACGTACAAAGTAGATGATAAATTATTCTTCCTACGCCAGGAATTTTCCATTTTGAGTTTTATCTGTTGCTGGGTTTTGGCACCATTAAACTGTTAAGGGTAAATTTAAAAATAATTGAGAATCTGGCTCCCTGGATTGTAGTTTGGGGCTTTCCTGCAGAACAAGAGAAGTTTTTGATTCAGGAAAGCTCTTTGATTTTTGATGATGCTCACAAGACTGTGTTGTCCGTGCACATAATTAACTCCACCTGGGTACTGATTGTCTTTCCTCTGCCTTTCCATCTCTGCATTCTGTGGATTTTCCAGTAAGACTGATTAGTTTCAGAAAGGCAGAGAAGAATTAAGACAATATGGAAAACAGTTTGAGGAGAAGGAAACAAGCAAGGAGCCTTCAGTATTGTGCTGAAAATCCTGAAATTCATGTTAGGGATGCCAGAAGAAGACATGGAGCAACCCAGAACAAGGATTTAACACAGAGGTAAAGAAATAGATTTGGGAGAGCCACAAGGCCTGGAAAGAATGTTGGATGAAGTGGAAAGCAATTAAAAAAATATTTATTTTGTATTCTAATGGAGTCTGGAAGTGAATATATCACTGTGTGTGATGGTGTGCATATATATGACCAGGAAATTGGTTTTGCTTCAAAAAAATTAAAGAATTATCATCTAATATCAGACCCAAGGGCGACAAAATAAGCTACAGTAGAAATCCAGCAGAAAATACCGTGGCTCTGAGGCAGGCCCCACTGCTTTCCTCTTCCCCCAGACTGTACAATATAGATTTTTAAAGAGCTTAAACTTCATGTCCTTTACTTTCCTGACTGCTCTGTGTGAGCTGAAAGGAACATCATCTGGACAGGTCAGTTGAGCAGGAGTGGTAATTTACAGAAACTGGTACAAATATTGGAATTATAGTTTGGGGTTTTTTTCCAAGGGAAGGAGAGGAATAGAAATGGAAAAAATGTCAGTGAAAAAAACCATGTAGGGTCCAAACTTCAGAGCTGAGGAAGTCTGCAATGGAGAATGTAGTTGAGACAGCTGTGCTGAGGCTTACCTAACCTAGGGCTGACCAAGTGACTTCCATGATGTCATTAAATGAGCTTGTTGCTCCAGTCCTTGCTCCTGACACCTATTAAATCTACAGCGTTTGAGTTTGGGGTTGTCAAGGTAGCCCTGCATGGGACACCAACAGAATCCATCTGGGGAATGAGACAGACCCTGCCCAGAGGCTCTTTGCTCTTTTCTTGGCTGCCTTTTCAGGATATTTTCTTCTCTGCATATCCTAGAATTGGTTTAGAGAACCAAAGGAATAATTCATTCTTTGTCCTCTGTATGTGCTGTTTAATGCAGGGCAGCTGGTTTCAGGGCTTGGGCCTAAATTTTTTTGTCTGTCTTGTAGGAAATATCCCCCTTGATTTCAAAAGAATAGAGAGAAAACCATTTCATTCTACAATGTTTATATTAGTAAAAGGCCACATAAAGGATTCATCCATGTTTACAGTAGTCAGAAGACCTTGCAGGTATCTGGTGTCTTGTCCCAAAGGAACCCAAAGTTTCTTGCTCCACTGTAGACAACAAAGATCCTATACAATATTCCAAATTTCAAGCTACTTGCAAGCCATAGCACTTCCTGGATACAGATCCCACCTCCTTTTCTTGCAGCAGGCAATTGGAGGATCTACTAAAGGATGCCAGAACCCTCTCAATGACAGGTCCACACTGTCCTGTCAACTTCAAAGAAACTGTTCCCAGGGAACAGACGAGTCAAGAGAGTCAGTGATGCAACCATCCCTTTAAATGAATCCAAAATGGATGGTCAAATGCAGACTCCTGACTTTTATTTTGATTACCCTCAACAAAGTTTTCTTTGGGATGTCTTGTGAATGTCTCTGAATGTCTCGTTTCTATTCTCAAGAGAACAGCTTCCCACTCCCTTCTGTTTCTTGCCTCCCCCAAACCGGAGCTAAGGGTGGAGCATGTGTCCCCTACCTTTCTTCCTCTGCCACCAATCCTAAATTCCCAACAGCTGTTTCCAGTGGCACATCCAGAAAGTGGATCCTGCTCCTCTGTGTGGCTGGAGAGGCAGAGATGCAGTCTTGCAATGGTCATGCTTCTTGACAAACATCAATTATTTTGAGGAAGCCTTTTAATGGAATAAAAACTGACTAGCAGCTAGGAGACTGGCTAATAAGCTGCTTCTCACTTCCACCAGGAGCCTTGAAGTGCAGGACAGAATCCAGGAAAGATTTTCTGGAAAATGAAGAGAGGCCCAATAAAGTCTCTAAGCCTGGGCAAGTCAATAAACTGTCACAGTTGCCCAGAAGGAATTGGCTTGTCTTAGATAAACTTACAAAAGGCCCTGAAAAAACAGAACTTTTTTTAATGGCAGAGATTAATTTTCTGACTTCAAAGTAGTATTAATGCAGAGTTTGGCTGAGGTTTCCTGTACAAGCAGTTTCCCCCCAAGCAGTGATTTCAGAATCCGCCTTGTTTTAAGGCTGGCATTTGCTGCAGCTGCAGACCTGGAGTATTTTCGATCCCCTCTGAGTGCTGGAACACCATCCAACAATTAAACCGCAACCCAAAAACAATCAAACATCTGTTTGGAGGCTGCTCAGTGACTGACGTTCTCCTGCCAGCATAAACACTGGAGCTGCTGAGTGATTCCTGTCTTGTGTGTGTGTGTATGTGCTGCTTGTGTGGGTTTTTGTTCTCCCAAGCAGGAAGATTCTGTGTGTGTAAATACACTGAGGAGCATTTCCACTGCAATGTATGAACGTGCCCAGATAGTTTATTTGTGGAAATGTTTTTGTTGACATGAGCACACATGTTTGAATATCAGCTTGAGATTGGTGTGCTGGAGGTGGCTTTGGAGGAAGCACAGGAGGATGTGGACTGTGAGCCTGGGATCAGGTATGGGGTTCTGCAGTGCTGTGGGTGTTGGTGTGTGCTTATTTATAGGTATTTGTTTTTGTTCAGGGGGAAAATTGGCATTATGGCTGCATGTTTTTAGGTAGAGACAACTATTTGAAGAGTGTGCATGTGTGTATGGAGTGTACGTGTGTGTGTATATGTACAACTGTAGGACTGTGCTTTTTGATGGATTCTCCATTTGACCTTTGAGTTCTGCCATGGAGTGGACCAGCTCCAGGGGCCAGAGGAGCTGATGTCCTTCTCTGCAGGCCCAGGAAAGGAGATAACAAACTGCTGGCAGCAGTTCAGATCTGGTTCAAGAGAACAGCGAGGTCTGGCCCTGATGTGATCTCAGGCTCTCTAAATCAAACCCCCTGATTTCAAGAACTCTCTTGGTACTGTGGCAGAGAATCTGAGGATGAATTGACTCCAAGGCCTTGAGAACAGGGATGGGGTGATGAATACTGGTGTTAGGCCTGCCTGCCTAGAGGACAAATTACTCTCCTTCCTAAAAGCACTTACAGACTCCATGCAGGTTGCTGCTTTTGTCGTTTTTTATTTATAGCCTTCAAATAACCACGGGCTGTTGATGGCCAGGGGAAAGCACCATGCGAATGGCATTCAATCCCAACAGGAACTCCCTCCCTATAAAACCAAGACCTGCTTTTGGAAAACACAATTGTTCCCACTCTGAGTCAAATGACAGCTTGTGCTACTCCTACCAGCTTTCCCCGAAGCCCCACAGTCTCCAGGCTGCTCCCTGTCATTTGTGGTGTCCCTCTGTCCCTCACAAGCCCTGAGTCACCACAGTGGGACAGGGAGAACATCAGCACCACAAGTGACAGACTCTGGGCCACCCACTGCCTGTGCTCTGGGAGCATTCTGCTGGCTAGGACAGAGCAGCTGGAGATTTTTGCTTTAGCCCATTTCTCAAATATCCTATTGCTGAAGTATAAGAACAGGCTGTTACGGGAAAGAAGGATTTGATGATCTTCCCACTGTGAGCCCCACATCTTAACTTATTGTTCTGATCACCTATTCTTTTGCAGCAGTATTATTTTTCTCTTTGCCAGTTTAATCTGAGAAAGTTCACTAGGAAATAGCTTTGCCTCAGAAAGTTCTATTGCTTGGAGGGGGCAGAGCACAGAGGGCAGCAGCAAAGCACAAGGAATCAGTAGTTTTCTGTTGTGGCTGCTGCCTGGGTGCTGTAGAACACAAACCCCAATTTATCTTTGGTGAATAAAATTTTTGCATCTGTCAAATGGGGAAAGGATTTAGTGTGGTGGGAGACAGACTTGTGCAACATAATGTTTTCTACTTTGAGAGACCTGAACTCAAAAAGCTACAGAAGAGCACTATTGCTATTACACACTGTCCTGCCTTCAGTGCATGTCTGTACATGTGGATCAGAGAAAGCAAGTGCTGACCACCACAGGACATGGAATCACAAAACTCCCAGGATTTGCCTCGACCTCTGACACCCCAATGAGTGGCCTCCATGCTTTAGACAGAACCATATAGACTCTTTCAAGTCTGGAACTTGAGGTTTCCCACAGTCTGGAACTGTGCCCCTGTGTGGTCCCTGCGTTGTGAAGCTCCTGCAGGTGAAGGTGTGACACTCTCAAGCCACCTCTGTAACATGTGATGGGATTCTCACTCCTCCTTTTTCCAACACAAGACTCCTCAACAGGGTATAAGATGATGATCATGACAAAAGGCCCCTCATCAACATTAGCAGCTGCTCAATTTCCAACTCTTGTTTTCCCACAAACTCCAACTCCAAAAAAATATGAAGTGCAACTTAAGGAAGCTCTCAGCTGTCTAACACTATGTTCATTTCCATAACAGATGTGAAATAAATTTTGGTCTCTTCTCTATTCCTATTTTGTCTGTCTCTAAATTTTGAGACCTTGGAACTTTGCACTGTTCCCTTAAAATTTATTCATTATTTGTTGCAAGAGTTTTGAGTGGTATTTGAAGCTCTTTTACTTTGTGGATTAACATAGTTACCCTTCCACTAATTAGTCCAAACCTCAGAAAGCCTCAAGTTTTAACTTTTTGACTCAATATTCCGCCAACCAATAAGTAATGTGAGGATGTGAAAACAAACAGTACGACAAACTTACAAAGTGTGTGATGCCTTAAAAATTAAGGAGTGGTACTGCTCAGTAAAAAAATAACAGGATAAATTCAGGAGCAATGGAATGAAACAAAGCAATAGGAAATATCAGTGCGGGAATGATGTATTTGAAGCTTGTGGAATAGTCTCCCATTGGAAAGGACAAAGAACGAGTCACTTGCACAGCTATGGACAAGCTAATACATGCTAGAAATGATGTAGTTATGTGCAGAAGTTACTTTCATAAGCACAGGCTGGACTTGCAGCTCCCACAGTCACAAAAATCAAGTAGAAATTCCATGTGCTGCCAGCCCTTTGCTTCTCAACTCCTTGGTCTGTGCACACATCCTCAGCCAAACTGTTGGCATTAACCTGTCCATGCTATATAAAATTCCTCTTGTTAGTCAATAACCTGGATGAAAACTCTGACATTTCTTTTGGGAATAACTTGTGTCATAGAGCACCTGACTACCTGCTGGAGAAAGTGCAGGTTATTCAGACCTGGAAAGGTATTTGCCCTATGCAGGCTCATCGAGGCTGAGAAAGCAGCTTCCCCTTCTGAGCGCTGGGGGAGCAGGGGGTGTCAGATCCTCACATCTGCCACCCTCGTGCACAGCTGTGAGTTGTTCAGGGAGGGCCATCCCTGCTGGCCCAGCTGCCCTCCCATTCACTGTCACTCAACAAGGAACTATTTCACAGTCCTTACTGGAAACAATAGGACCTTTCAGGAATGAAATCAGATCTTGACTCTGATAGGAAAGCAGCTGGGAGACACATGAAAGCTTCTGCTCACTGACTCTTGTCTCCCAAGGTTTGGATTCAAGGAATCCCAGCCCCCAGCCCCTTCAGAGAGGCCAGTGTTGCAAGGAGCCTCTAAAAGCGCAGTACCCTGCAGGAGGATGTGCAGCAGGCTGATAAACAGCTCACACTTCGGATGGGTAGAGGAGGGGGTGGGTGTGCATGGAAACAGATCATAGAATATAAAAGGAAAGAAATAGGCCAAGAAAGAGCATTGAATTTTGCTACTTTTTGGATCCCTAAAGATGACGCCTGCTTAAGGCTGTGAGCATCACTCTCCCATCACAGCCCTTCTTTCATTCACCAGGTACAGGTTTAGGTTTCCAGCTCCGAGCTCAGGAGCTCAGTCCCATTCATGACCCAAGGGAGGAGCTGCTGGATCCCACCCTTGACTCCTTGCATGGCCTTCTCACCACCAGCTATTTGACCTGTTTCACCCATAAATCCTATCTCCTCACACTAGAGAGCTCACAGTTCCTCACACCAGGAAAATAAATGTCCCCTGCTCAAACATTTGTTTGAAATGGGTTGGAAAACTGTATTACAGTGAGTGATTTCCATCTTTGTTCTGTCTGCTAAAGGCTTCATGCTGCCAGAAACATACAAACAGAACATTACTCCTGTTTACAGATGATTCCAATCATTTTCTCCCTCAATAAGTATTGTACCTGGCATAGCGGAATTTTGAGGAATGAAAATAAATTTATTCAATAATAAAAAATGAATGTTGTTGGAATATTATTTGTTTCCATTTGTTTGGAGAAAATGAAGGCTGGATCAATAATTCACACACTTTCTGCTTTGAATGGACAATTTCACTATGACAAAAGGAATTATAGAACAAAAAAGCTTAGAGGAAATCAAGTAAAAATGTTAACAATAATTACAAGTTATATAACAGCATTTACTTATTGAGAAAAAAGGCAATCTCACTAACAGAATGTTAAGTTAGTTAAAACAAATAGAACCATTTATAAAACACCAGGGATGCAAAAGCAATCATAGAGCTAACTCTACAAAAAGCATGGATGAAATAAGAGAAACTGATAGCAACAACTATAAATTAGAGAGTATTAGAGAGTGTAGGGAATTTGTAACAAAACCAAAAGGAAACAAGGAGAGCAACGAACAGCACTTATTACCTGTAACAAGAATTGTTGTTCTGTGGGGTTTTTACAGAAAAAAATGTAGGACCTTCACTGGTCCATGATTTCTCATCATGACTTGCATGGTGGGATTTGGGCAATGGGACTTTACTGAGAGGTGAAACTGGACAGACCAAAACATTTTATTTCCAATCAAAGGCCAGAGAGGTGACATGAAAGTGAAATTCTTTGAATCTCATATAAAAGAAAAAAATCTCTTTAATTTGAGAAAACTGTTATAGACCATTTCCTTATGGCAGAGGAAAAAATATTCTTGGAAGATCCAAGTTGGTTTTTTCTTTTTTCAAAACCACAAACTTCCCAAAGTGCAGTGATTCCTAAACTTTTTAGCTTAACTCACAGAGCAAAACTGCCTTTCCCAAGAGCACAACCTCGTGCCTTGCTTGCAGTGAGCTCCTTTGGCCCTGAGTGCTGTGCTGAACAAGACATTGGTGAGGTTATAACACACCATCTTAGATTGTTTTATTGTGGAATAATACTGTGTTGTATATATTCTGGAAGCTTTCCAAGAGTACCAGGCAAGGAAATGAAATCTTCATCCCAAGGAAAAGATCCCTTTCCAAAACTGTTAATCTTTCCTTATGACATATTTTGGAATACAAACATATCCAGAGGGGGTTCACTCGGCAATGAGCTTGTTCATGTGAGTGATCAAATTGGGGTTGTTACACTGGTACATGTGTTAACAATAATTCAGACTTTTATTCGCCCTGTTTCACCACCACAGCTGCTCTTGGTTTTCCTGATGGCCCCACCCAGGGACACTTGGAACACAAGCAGACACACGTATGTATTACAGGGAGTGATGCTTTACATGGTTATTAAATCTAGGCTTCCCTTGGCATGCAACATTACCATAACAAACTCATGACTACACAGTTTCTATCACTGTATAAATTCCATTTCTGCTGCCATCAGCAGAATTAGAAAGCAGATTTGGTTTCTACATATCATTTCTGATTAATTTTTGCATTACAGGGACTGAAGACAATTCCAGAGCGTCTGCATGGTCCAGACTCCAGCCATTTGCAGGTCTGAACTAGCACGTTCAGTGAAGCCATTTCAGGGTTCTAAAGAAATGAATGCATAAAAAAGCAAAGACAACAGAGACTGATAAGTTTAATATTAAGTGGCTTTTAAGTGATGAGTATTTTCTGAAAAAAAAATCTAAAAAATTAGATACAACACAAAGAACAAACACAGGGTGAAATTATTTGAGGTCTGGAGAAAATTGCTTTTACTAAGACAATTATTAGTCCAATGAAGCTATTTAATATCTCAAAAAGAAGATTGACAGGTGACTTAAATGGATCATGGAAGATGGAAAGATATCATCTGACTCTTGATCTTAGGACGAAGCAATGGCTTTAAGATGAAGCCAGAAAAATTCCAGATTGGAAATAGAATGTTTGGATTCAGCTCCTCTTGCCCACAGAGATACACATTTCTCTCAAGGTGAGTGCTGAAATACAGGTGGTTACTTTCTCTAATCTTTAACCTGCTCTTTGAACCTGACAGAGTTTCCTACTGGGTGAGACCTTGGTTATAGTGAATAGTTCAGGATTCAGCACTGGATTGGTGGCTCCTGCTTGTTGTCTATCCAGGTTTTCATTCCAGCTCCTTCCCACTACCATTTCCTCAGCTGAAATCCCTGAAGAAACATGCAAGGAGGGAAATTTTGTTTTGTCTACTCAGAAAGAGAAAGCCTCAAATGGCCCTTGTTTTCTGCTCGGGAAGTCAAAGAACTGAAGCTCATCCCATGGCCAAACATCTCCTGAAGTGCTTTCTGTGGGCTCGTCACCGAATTTCTGCTCAATCCCTGCTCCTTCCCCAAGGCATGCGTCTTCAAACAAGTGAAATGTATTTGTTTGCATCCAGATAGTGCTGCCCCATCCCAAATGTCAGCAGCTCAGAAATGGAACCCAGGAACGAGGCAAGATTCCAGTGGCTGAGTCACCTCTGCTGCTCCTCCTGGGGTAACGGGGCTGCGCTGTGGGATGGTGGGAGCGTTCACAGGGAGGTGGACGTGTCAAGGGGGGCCTTTTCCACTCGATTCCACAAATCCTTGGGCAGTGCCCAGACAGAAGCACAGAGCTGAGGGGAAGCTGTGATAGGAATCCTCTGTGTCTCATCTCTTTTCCCTGTGCATTAAATAAAAGCACTGATTTAGCCCCAGATTGATGCTGCTTTGAACAGCTCCACTCTTTGTCCCTGCTTTGGAGCTCATTAGATGTTGTTTGGCCTTGGTGTAATTGCTGCTGTCTGCTGACAGGGCACTTCTGCCAACCAGATGGTTTTTATTTTGAGGCATGGCTATTTGATAAAACTGTTCTTAACTCATAAATAAAGGAGGAAGCTGTTGCAGGGGTTCTATTCTTCCCATTAGCAATTGAAATTACTGGATATAAGAAAAGGTCATGGATTGAATTTGACATTTATGTAAAAGAATCAACACAACACTCTATGCATCAGTTAAAACTTTTCTGTACTTTGGTGGGTCTTGCAGATCCGCTTAATAAGCACTAATTTCTTGCTAGATGATAAAACGGAAATATCTCATGGATCTTGGTGAAAAAATATTTGTTGGCAGCAGAAACTCTTTTTGTAATATGCAGTGTAGATACAGCTACATGAACTTGAAAAGATTTACAGGTTGAATCATTAGTGAAAACTCCACAATCTTGATATTTCTCTCATTTTTCTTGACATCTGTCTTCTTCACTGTTATTTTCTGTATTTCCTGGGTTTGTCCTATGCTGGAAACACTGGATAGTGATCTTCGATAAGATATTCATTTTTAGCTTCTGGGACCATACAACTCCATATGTGGATACTTGTGTATGCTTCATGTCTTTATCCATGACTTCATAAAGTCAACCAGAATATAAAAAAATATTTTCAAAATGACCAATATTGATTTGACAATTTGTCATTATTTAAATTTGAATGAAACAAATTCTAATTTGGCACCAGGTGATGAAACTGAAGTTTATTATTTTACATTGCATTTGCCCATCAAAAATGTTTTTGTCACCCTGTTGCCACATGGAAAACTAATCAAATGAACACTGGAAAACAATACCCCAGAAGAAATGAGGGGTGGCTCTTCCTGAAATGTTGCTACCAGCAGAGGATAAAGTTTTTTCTACCTACACCCAAGTTTCTTTTTGCTCTAAGCCTTTTCGAAATGCTGCCTGACAAACTGACAGGTAAAAAGAACCTTAGGCAGTGGCTGGCTCTGCATTCAAACAGGGAGTGTTAAAAGCTCCCTAGCAGCTGGCTGTGGCAGTAGGAACTCTGAGAATACCACTAATTTTCCTTTTATTCCCTCAGCCCAGAAATAAAAGACATTTTAAACCAGAACCTGGACTCTTTGCTGATGACTGAGTCCCTGACAGTTCAGGAAGGCACTTTAGAAATTTTAATTTCCAATAAAACTAATATTCTAAATAAACAGGAAAGGAAACATGCCACGAAAGACAAAAAGAACTTCTTCAAACACCTTAAAACCCAGGCTTTTGGATGTGCATGAAACCTAAACTCCCAAATGCAGCCGCCTACTCTTCCTTTGCAACAAGGAGAAGCACCAAGCTGAGCAGTATTTGCAGGCCTTAATAATAAACATCAGTCCAGGCCATTTCCAAGTGTGTGAAACAGCAGTTGGTCAGTGAGTAAGCTGGTGATGGAAACCAGAGGATGGATCCACAGGGATAATGTGGAGGTGTTTAGCAGTGATAGAGGCTGTTGCTCTTCCTGGAGGGAAAGGTTTCAGGTGTCAGTGAGTCCCTGAGCATGTGAGCTTCCCATTCCTCCCCACGTGGCCAGGAGCAGCACAAGGACAATGCCATGGACACAGCAGGTATTTCCTCAGGCTTTCCAAGAGCTTAGAAAATGCTGGAAGAAGTTGGGATTGTGTCGTGTGTAAATAAATAATGCTGAGAGTCAGACATACCCTGGCTGGTTTATACATCGCACAAATAAAATTGTACATCCAGCACAGGTTAAGGAAGGTGATGCCCTAAATTCTGAAAAAAAACCAAGAAAAAGTCATCCAGTGTAACCTGGAGGAGTCAGGATACCTACTGGGTGCCCAGAAAGGTGCATTACCCCTGGTTTTTCTGCAAATATTTACTCATTTTTCTAAGGGAATGTTATTTCACCAGAACCTCATTACACAATGTACAGTAGAGCCTGTGGAGCCACAAATGACACTTGATGTTACTTGGTTTATTCCAACTATGGTCTTCTCCAAATAAAAATGAATTATGCACTTGACTGGTTGGCTGTGCATTTTCCTTAAGTCATCTTACAGAAAATAATTCCAAGATGAGAGAAAATGAAAACTAATTAGACTTATGAATGATAATTGCTTTGGCAAAGGCGAAAGCTTATTGCCACAGACAGTGAGGAGGCAAAGACCCTGGAGTAGCCAACAGGGCAGATTTTACATTTTTGCTTCACAAGACACAGGACTTTCCTAGGAGACTACCAGCAGTGGCATTCCAACCAGACATCTTATTGACAGCAGTCCTATTATAAATAGATTTGGATTTCTAAAAACTATTCTTCCACAAATTAAGTAATTTAACTTAAACCAAAGCAAAAAATAGACAAAAAATGTTTGCAAATGTTTTTTGCTTGGAAAAAAAGTACCCCTGAGGTTTCACAAAACTCCAAATATTCCCCAAATGGTGTAATTATTGCAATGAATTGTCTGTGGAATAAGCAGCTGCTCAGTAGGAATTAGTGAAGCACAGCATGGTGCAAAAGGTGGTTTCAAGTATGACTGAAACTTCCTGATGCCACCTTGGGGAGGTTTTGTAGGTGCCCAGGAGTGTTCCATGGCAGTGCCAAGCTGCTGTCCAGGCAGGTGACACATCCCTGTGTGCTGCAGGTCCTTGGGGACGGTCAAGCCATGGGAGGCAGGATACAGGATACACTGGCAGACACAGGGGCTGACAAATCCCAAGGAAAATTAACCAACAGCAACAGGACCTTTTCCTACTACACACCTGAACGTCGTAAGACAGCTTTGCACAAAGAACTATCAAATGAAATGGGATGATCATAGGAAAATTCAGGTTTAGGATAAGGATGATCAGCTCCTGACTATCAAATCTTTTAGGCTATATAAGAACCATGCAGACAGTGTGATGGGCACAGTACTCTCACAATGCTCTGCACTCCCCCCTCATACTAATCAATGCTTCAGTCCTACCATTCCCAAAGGCCACCCAAAAATCTATCAGCCCAACATCAGTATTTTCTACCTATAAATCAGAACTGCAAAACAAGTGCCAAATGACCAGCTCTAGAATGGAATCTGATGAAAGGATCTACCCTCCTTGCCCAGTTTCCTATTCATCAAACATCTTCCTAATTAATTCTGACTTCAGTGTAAATCTCCAGTCTGTGCTTTGCAGAAATTCAGAGCAGATGATGATAAACTGGTCCTGTAGGTACTGATCTATAAATCTGAGTTTCAGAGCCACATTTGGCAAGGGACTAATTAATGGGCAGGGGGTAAACTATGCCAGTCTGCAATGTCTGAGTACTGCAACAGCCCAGGGACAGAGGCACAACCACCCCTTCCCGTGAAGAAATTCTGAATATTAGCCTGAAGTCAGGAGCAGAGTTTGATGAGTGAGATGGAAGCAAGTTCATTTGAAGTCCTTCCAGAATGATCTACACAAAGCATGTAGCCTGTCTAACAACATCTGAAGAGCTACAAAAACAGTCAATAGCTGCAACAGCTCCGAGACAGGAGTCCCACTGAGTCTGGACAAAATCATTACAAATGAGGAGAGCCATGTTTGTGGAAAGGATGGAATTCATTAGAAGAGCAGTGACAGTTCATATTCCTGACAACAAGGAACCAGCAGAATGGGGGTTTTGTTTGCTCCTTTGTTTATTAGAAAGATCTTACTGCAAAACAAACACTGAAAATTGAAAAATGGTTTACAGTGATGAACTCTGGTAAATCCAACCTCTTTTACAAGGGAATACCAAAGCAGATTTTAAACATTTGGCAGCTTATCAGGAGCCAGAGGAAGATTAACTATGTGAGTGAAAAATCAGGCTGAGAAATCAAAAACAGCTTTTCACAATGAAGGAAAGCCAAGAAGGAACAGAATCTAAAAAGCATTTGGAAAGAAATGGTAAGATCATCACACTCTTAGGAAACAGATCATTGAAGCAAGAGGAATTTGAATTCCTTTTGGAAGTGTGCAGGTATGTTTTAAAGTAAGACTTAGGCTGTCTAATGGCACAGAAACAGAAACAATCACAGGTGTAGTGGTCCTCCCAGGAGTGCTGTGGCTGGTGCTATGCACAGACAGCACAGAGACATGGGGTAGTTTTCATAAAAGTCACCAAAATGGAATGCCTGGCACTCCCAGATTCCCTGCTGGACTTGGCAGATCTCTGCTGAAGCTCCAAATGCTCTCCCTAGCTGGGCTGTGTTGTGCTCATGAGACCTGGGGGTAGGAAAGGCTTCCTTCTGGGTGCAACAAAACACAAAATTCATTGCCACTTGATGTTATTAAAGAACAGCATGAAAAGTTTGGGTTTCCAGCTCAGTATTCAATTCCAAATACAACAAACATATTCCACTTCCTACATTCCCATGGAAATTCCAAAGCCTACAGACTCTTCACTCATTTTTAAACATTCGTGTTTGATGTTTAAAAGCTTTGCCGTCCCTTTCAGGGGTGGGTGATCCCTGCATACCTCTCTCACTCTTTCCTAGAGGAGTTGGGATTTGTAAGTGGAGCTCACAACACACTCAGTGCTTTTAGATCTGAATGGCTGCAGACACTAAACCACATCACTGTGTCCCTAGGCCCATGTGGTGTAATAGCTCAGAGAGTCCCAAAGATAAACAAAGGTTCCCAGGAAAACCTCCAACTTGCTGTATTCCTTTTAAGGAATTTTAGATTTTCCAGCGCAGTTAGACGAGGCATTACACACATTTCAGACAGACTTCTTCACATGGTGAAGAAAAAAGAGAGAGAAGGAAAGGAGAGCCAAAACCTCTCTGACTTTTCTCTGGCTGATCTCAACCATAGGAATTCCCCAATCATGAAAATGCTCGGCTCTAGCTAAGGAAATGCTGTTGATTAGGGAAAAACGTTCCAGATGTCAAGCGAAAGCAATTTCAAGGGGAAGGGAAAGTGGAAGAGGGAGGAGGGGTGTGAGGTGACCCCACCCTCGCAGGGAGCACAGCAGGGCCTTGTACCCTCTTGGGGCTGGGGAGCAGCCAAGTGGGAGAAGGTCTCACACACTCCCCCCAGTCTGTTCTTCCCCCTCTGGGCAGCAATTACAGTTCCACTTTAACCCCATCCATTCTTTAGATCCTTTCTGATTTGCATTATTAGGTGAACACATAAATAAATCAGAATTAAAGTTATATAGGAAGAAACAGAAGGACTAAATTTTCTTCGCAATTCCCACACAGTTTCTTCCACACACCCTTACTAGCACTGTGTCCCTGACAGATCCAGAGGTATCTCCAAAGGTGTGGATAGAGTTAAAAGAGCAAGAGAAGACACTGCAGTCAGAGTGAAGACAAATGTCTTAGCTCTTTGTAAAGTTAGTTAATGTGACTTAACTCTTTGTGTGCTTAGGAAAACAGCCAAAGCAAAGCAGCTGCTCATTTCTCTGGGGTGAACTACCAGGGCTCACTGAGAACTCCTTGAGTCCTCATGCCTGTACTTTACTGCCTATCAGAGTAATGCTGCTCCAATCAGATATTTAGGGAAAAGGAAGACAAATGCAAATAATTAAATCACTCATCAGTCCCGAGGGCCTTCCTGGGACAGCAGTGGCTGGGACAGGGATAACTGAGGTTCACTGCAGCCCTGCATGGGCAGAGTCTGTTCCTGTTTTCTAGAAAGTTAAAGGAAACTTATGAAATCAAGCTCAGGAGTGGCGATGGCTCGTTCTCATGATGAGACTGAAGACTAAAAAACAATATATTGAGAGTGTCATTCTACTGGAACTTCCAAATTTTAATGCAGGACTTAGCCACAGGATTTTTCAGAAATATAATCTGCACCTGTCACGTAAGGCTAAAAGCAGGCCATTGAAAGATGCCCACTGAGAATCCTGGGAAAGGCTTTGCAGTCCTTGCAGAGGAACTGTCCAGAACTGAGCTCAACAACTCCCTGGAGAACTTCCTGCAGGGAGGCAGAACGAGCTGGCAGAGGACGTGGACAGGATGACCTAATAGGTTTTTTCCATCTCTGATGTCTGTGATTACATAATTCCCTCTTGATATGGGACCAGAGGAGTTGACAGTTACATCTGCAGCTTCTTTCAAAAAGTTACTGACTCTACCCATGGAACAGATCAAAAATTTAAGGGGAAAACGTCATAGGAGTATTAAGAATTGAGGGTGTGTATCAAATTTGGGTTAATAATACTTCTTAAAAGTCATAAATGGGAAAGAAGATGCAATGAAAGCAAAGATTGGTCTTGGTTTAAAAGCCCAGTGAAGATGTGACCAGATGATATTAAGCAGAAAGATGCTTATTATGTAAAGTTTAGCACTGCTACAAAGCCATGAACAAAGGGTTTGAAATTTTGTGTTTTCTTCAGCATATAAAAGAAAATGTCTCTTTCCGAAGCAGAATTCACGTCCAAAATTTCAGAACCTTTCTGCTCCTGCAGGTGTCCTTGTGTAACGTATTTTCTAAAGCATTTTTAAAATGAAAAATAGTAAAAACTAATGGTGCTTTCTTGGCTATGGAAATCAGAGCAGTTATGAAAAGCAATAAAGCAGCCTTTCTCTTCTAGCTGCCAACAACTCCAGAAACATGTTTGCTGGAACTCTGACCCCTTACATAGAAAACATTAAAACAACTGCAACTTGATACAATTAACTGGTATTAGATTCAAAGTTTGTGAGGCCAACTGGCTTTTGTGATATATTTCTTGGTACTTACATACTAATGGAAAAACTCCAAACTTTTGAAAAATATATTCCAGATAGGCTGACTGTTAACTTATTTTTTAAAAGCAAATGCTTTAGCAGCTGCTCGTCCTGTCTGCAAAGAAGGAAAAGCAGAGACACAGAATTTCTACTGCTGTACACCCAAGGAGCTTTTCTATCTCGTTCAGCCCTCCCTCAGAATCCATTAACAATGGCAATATTTGAGGTGTTGTGGATAAAGCTTTCACTGCACTTTCAGAATGCCAGTATCAGGATTGTAACATTTCCCAATCCTTCCCTTCCTTCCCTGGCTTAATATTGAAAGAGGTAAATAAATCTCAATCTAAATCACTGAATGGGTTGGGTTGAAAGGAACCTTAAGGGTAATCTCATTCCACCCCCTGCCATGGGCAGGGACACCTTCCACTGTCCCAGGCTGCTCCAAGCCCCGTCCAACCTGGCTTTGGACACTGCCAGGGATCCAGGGGCAGCCACAGCTCCTCTGGGCACCCTGTGCCAGGGCCTCCCCACCCTTGCAGGGAACAATTCCTTCCCAATATCCAATCTAAACCTACTCTCTATCCGTGTGAAGCCATTCCCCCTCACCCTGTCACTACATGCTCTTGTAGATCAATCAATCAATCAATCAATCAGAAAGCCTTCAGCTCTGGCCTTTCTCTGTGATCCTCTCGCCTGTGTGACAGGACAAGGGGGACATGGTCAGAGTGGCAACTGTGGCAGGATGATGATGTCACAGAACTGGAGACAGTCCTAGAACTGTAACTGCTCTGCATTCCTTCCACCTGTGTTAGGAAACAAGAAATAGTGCACCAGCTCTGAAAGAAATATTTTTAAGATACTGCATAGAAAAAAAAATCCTACAGTGCAGAACAATCAGTCTGCAACCCTGAAATCTCTTCCTATGCAAATCTGTAGTGAGACTTTAAAAGCTGCAGCTTTCGGTGCTGGTTCTGAATTATGAACAGAAAAGGCATTTTTTATGGAACCTGTGAATCTGTAGGGTGCCAAGTGAAACAATCCAACATCTCCTGAAACTCAGCTTTTCCTGCCTGTATTACGTGGTTCTTTGCTTCACTCTGTGCATGTAAAAAGGAGCAGAACACAGGGGATTTACTGTGCTCCTTATGGAAAATACCTGCCAGCTGCTCTATTTTGGGTGTGATTTATCCAGAGGAAAGTCCTGTTAAATTTCTGTACACCATGTACAGGATAGAACTTGACCTACCATATAGTCTGGAGAGAAATCCCAAAGTTCACATTGTTTGTTCTCTGGTATTTTTACAGATAACAGTAATTTAACTTTTTTAATCTGCTTCTAATTGCAGGGTTGTTGTTTCCTTTGTTTGCCTGAGTGTTTGTTCATTTATTTGTGGGTTTTTTAAAGAGTGTAAAAGCTCCTATAACTGGAAAGCAGATAGAGAAAAAGAAATAAGGATGCCCCATGATCAGATAGAAACATTTCAAACCCTTAGAGAAGTCAAACTGAATGGAATTCATGAACAAATTACTCCAGCTCTTCGAGTAATCGATTCCAATCACTATTAATAATATAACTTTTCCTTCAAAGAATTACTTTCACCTTATAAAGTCAAAGCTTGAAACCTCCTTAATCTTTAATAGAGCCTGCAACAATTACTACAGGCAGAGAGGACCCACAAATTGGAAGCCCCAAGTGATTCTCTCCTTCTCCAACCAACTCTTCTGATGATCATAAATAACAGTAAAATTACCATAAAAATTAATAGTACTACAGTTAAAGAAAATCATTATGTAAAGGTTTATGAATTTTGCAGCCATTAATAGACATAAGTTAATGAGCCATAGGCCTTCCAGAATATGATATCAGATATTTTTCCACCAATGAAACTTTCAGAGTTCCAAATCCTTCAGAGGTCACCAACTTCAAAAATGGAACAGAAAGTTACTGTTTAATACTAATGTGAGTAAAAATGGAACAGAAGTATTAGAGCAAGTATCATCCATGGCAATTTGAAGAGTCTAAAAGAACAAGGTCAGGAAATCTACTGTGTCAACAACTTGGAATGAAGAAAGAAAAAACTAAAATATCCAAGATGAATAAGATGCATTTTGAACACTGTGCATTTTAAATTCACTTGTACACATCATCATTTTATTGTTGAAAAACTCTTGGCAATTAAAAGATTTTGATTCTAGAAGGGAAAGCCTCAAGACTGTTCTACATGAGATATGAGATATTATAAGAAAGGCAATAAAATAATGATAAATCTGTGTGAGATTCTGTCTCGGTTTTGAAAGACAGGTGTCTGCTAAGGAAGGCAGAGGCCCCCCTTGAAGTGGCAGATATAACCCCTTTTCCCTCCAAGTTATTATATTTTGAAATCAAGAGCCTTTAGGCGAAGATGTGGGAAATAGGAATAACAGTTCTTTACTATATATATATATGTATATAACCAGTCAAACAAAACAACAACAACTATGGCAGTAACAGCAATCACAAACCCAGTGCCAGCCCTCTCGGCTGTCGGGCCCTTTCCCCTCGGGTGCAGTTCCGCTCGCAGCCGGCAGGGGCGCTGGCGGCTCCCGGTGAGCAGGGCAGGTGCGATGGTTCCCCCGCGGCTGCAGGGGGCGCTCCGGAGCGAGCTCGGGAAACCCGCGGCTCTGGTGCCCTGGGATCCCGGGAAGGATGGAACAAAGGCTTCACAAACCGCTGGGCAGCCGATCCCGGACTCTCAGGAACAGCAGGCTGGAATGGCAGGGACGAACGCAAATCCCGGGTGGCAGACGAGATGTATCCAGATGGGAAAAAACCACGGAGGCCCAGGCAGGCAGGGTGAGCAGGGCTGCAGCGTAGCGAAAGCTCGAAGCAGCAGCGGAGCAGGACAGCCACAGCTCGGTCTCCAGCAGGGCAGGGAAAGCGGCTTTTGGGGTACCGGCGTTGCTTCCAGCAGGAAGAAAGAACGGCCAAAAAGAAAGCAGCAGCAGCTCCTTTCTCTGCAGCTTCTCTCTCCGGACACTCAGAGCGAACTGTCCCCACACCCAGGTGTAGACAAAAGAGTAGCCAGGCCCGCCCCACTCCCCTTTTTGTCTTTCTTAAGTACAGCTATTTGTCCCCTAGCAACATGCATATGGGAGAAAATTCCTTTAACAGGAAAACCTAAGACTAAACTAAAACCCCAACAGATTCATATTAAATGCAGGTGGTAAGAATCATACACAAGTAAACATAAAATGGTTTATATGTCCTACTTATCTTATTACACTTTGTATTACAATTACAAAAAATCAGATACCACATCTTAAACATACTTACACATTCAAATTTTACATGTGCATTTTTTATGGTAAAACACAAAAGATAAAAACGGCTTCACTTTAAAGTGGAGGAAAAAAAAAACAACCCACCAAAAAACCCACCCCACATGTCCCAAGAGTCAAGTTAAAGATTCAGAAGTCAGGGCTAGGAGGGAAAAGGAAGATAAATAATTTAGCACTAAGCATAACTAAAGCCTGTCAGTCTGCCAGCTTTAAGAGAAATAAAAAGGTTTACAAGGATCCTGAGAGTTTTTACAGAACCTCTAGGGGTTTGAAAAAATAAATCCAGAACAAGAAAAGAGTTTTGAAGTATTCTGCATAAACAGATTTTAAAGACACTGATTAGACTGTGAGAATAATGGTAGGGAAAGATTCCTTTAGTTGGCAATCAGGTTGTTCCCTGGGGTTTGCCCTCCTGCACCATCACCAGCTGCTCCATCCGTGGATTCCCCAGCTGTGGCGCCGTCGGGAGCTGGGAATGATGAGCTTCCAGGAGACCAAACACTCCAGCATCACAAACAACAGGGATGAGCCCAGGTGTGGCACCAAATGCACAGGCACTGCACAACAGACACACAGTTACTCCTCTGCAGTGAAACACCTGCTCAAACTCAGCTCTGAGTGTTCCTGAGTTGAGTCATTCCTGTGTTTTGGAGTGGCCATGGTTCAACCAAGACAGTGAAGGAAAAAAAACCTCAATAAGCCTTGGCCACTCACTCTTTTATGGGAGGTGGCAGTGCAAGGGATGAAAGGGGAAACTTCACATTATTCCCTTCGACTTTAATTTTTTCTTCTCTTGTTGTTTTTTTGGTTTTTTTCCAAGAAGAATCTATAGCGAGGTCCTTTGAATTGCATAAACCCAGGAGTTAAACTGCAAAACCAGTATGTAAAAATGTGAATTCCATATCATGCTCATGTTTTACTTCAAATGGAGATGTAACCTTGTACTTCACTGCTCAGACAATGTTAACTGTAGGAGAATCACCGAAAGGAACCAAGTTCGTTTAAGACATAAAGCAATTTTAAATTGCATTGATTACAGTGATCAGTCTATCACTTTAATGTCATCTCAGCTGACATTTATTAAAAAGACATACATGTGACAACCCATTGATCCTTAACACTGCAGCTGAGATAAAAAGTCTATTTGCAAAGGAAAATTACTTCTTTAATTAGAAATGGAGTATCATTTTCTCTTTTCTTTGTTAGAACCTCAGCAGCCACGGATCCAATACAGCACAGGAGGGGCTGCAGAACCTGGCATCTGCTTTGACTTAGGAGTCTTTATAGTTAATCATTCAAGGTTTTGCAAATGAGCACTGAAGATGGGAAGGAAACAGGTTTATTCCACCTGTATTTGGGCATTCCAACCCAGTGTTTCTTGGGAAGGGTCTCAGATGGAGTAAAGCAGCAAACAAATTCATTACAAGGTTTTAATGAGTTAACTGTGCTTAGACATTACACCTCTCCTAATGACCAACTATTTGATGAAAAACAATCCAGCCAAGGAATGTGCTGTAGAAATGACCAAATATTGTCAGTCATTTCATGTATATAAAAAAATAAATCTCAGTGTACCAGAAGATACTCCACAAGCAGAAAAAATGATAAATGTGTCTGATACACTGTGAATGAAATGCTGCTCTAGAAATTCCAGGAGCATTCCCTGCTGGTGAACAGAATTTTGGAGCCAAGTTATTTAGTCTGTGGACCTATGAAATCCTATTTTTAACATTGTTTTCTCTTTGTACAAATCCAAAATTACAGATTTGGACAATGTTACATTTCATATAGTGTCGCTTTTAGTTCTAGGGTTGGTCAGTCTGATTCTCTTTAGAGAATTGTCTTATTTTTATAAATTATATTAATGATTTCCCATCTCTCAGAAATGCAGGGGAACCTCCACATTCTACAAATGTAGATTCCACGCCTTCCACTCTTCTGTCAGTTGTATTTTATACTCTACTTGAAAAGCATGTAATTCAACAGATTCAACAGTTTAATTTTTATAAGTTTACAGCATGAAAATCACAATCTAATATTGAGGGGGACTAGACAAGTAAATCTCCACGTTCTTGTGTTTGTAGACTTTTTATATCAAGTGACATTAATTCTGGATAAACAACTCATATTCCATTTTCTCCAGTAATTAAAATCAGAAAAAAACAATGCACTGCTTATTTCTTAGCTGAACATAG
Organism: Corvus hawaiiensis; assembly: GCF_020740725.1. Classification (NCBI taxonomy): domain Eukaryota; kingdom Metazoa; phylum Chordata; class Aves; order Passeriformes; family Corvidae; genus Corvus; species Corvus hawaiiensis. Next base: position 2,912,044 of record NC_063234.1, read on the forward strand.
AGTCTATACGGCAAAAAATGTCCAGACTGAATGATTATTTACAACAAAAGTCTTCAGATTCTTCAGATTCTTTTGTACAGTATGTAACCATTCAGACTTACTTAAATTGCTGCCTACAAATAAACTAACAGTAACTTCTCATCTAGTCATAAAAATAAATTAATTGGATTGCTATTAGATATTTAATTGCCTTCACAATGTTGGTACAGTATCTGCCTATAAAACTTCAGATAATATTGCCTTACTTCATCTGAGTAAACTATCAATTCCCTTACAACAATAGACAAAAATCTGCATTCCTCTTTTAACTTTCCCCTGGGTACAGATTAAAACTTTCAGGTGGCAGATCTTTATTTTGCTATAAGCTCTCCAAATACCTTAGAAGTATGAAAAAGTTTCTGTTCAGGAGAGTGGAATGACTTGAGTCAAGCGATTTTTATACCCTTAGTTTATAAAAGATAAATTATTCCTAGAAGCCTGGGACCATACAACAGAACAAGAGACACCAAGAGCCTCAGTGCTCTAAACACAGGACACAGTTGTGTACAGAAGGAATGTGTAAAGTTTTGTACAGAAAGAATGACTTACATGAAAAAATTAATGGATGGCATTCATACCTGCTCCAATTCCAGAGCCTTGTGTGGGATGATGCTAATATAATCTAATAATATCAGGATCAAAGATGAGTGGAATAAAACTTCCAATTTTAGATGCTCTTTATCTGCAGGTGTGAATGTATAATGAATTCTCACCACTGGCTCCTATTATAAATCCAATGATTTTGTACTCTGTGACAGCAGTTTCTACAATTTTCTTTTGGCACAACCTGCTTGGAAGATACGACAAACCCGCGGGGTGCCAAAACGCTTCTCTAAATGATCTACTTTGCAAGACAGCTTCCAAGTGTGACCCTGATGAATCTTATCAAACTCTTGGAATAGAATAAACATGAAGGAAAGAACCCACGTATCATTTACTTAAGTGGGTATTTAGTTGTTTTTTTTACATCCTACTGCGCAGCCATGCCAAAGGATTCATCCCAGCATTTGGAGCATTTTAAACCCAGGTTAAGTAGAAAACCATTACTGGGTAGGATAGAATTGCACTGTGGCTATTTTTGAATCCTGCTGCCTCAGACAAGTGCAATGAATCAGTTGATGTCACCTCAATTACCGTGTTAGCTCTAATCAACGGAACTGCTCTTCCCATCCATTTTGTGTAGGGAACTCTCTGAATTAGGTAGCAGATTTTCCAGTGGACACCCTCTGGCAGATTACAAGGGTCAGGATTTGACAGAGTAAGGCTGGATGGCTCTATTTTAATTGAATATCAGATAATTTTAATGGTGCAGGAGGCATTTCATTGCCATTCACAGTGACAGTTCAGCGTAATTGGGGAGAAGCATTTATGTGCAAAACCAACGCAAACGTGAGGAGGGGAACATTACACATCTGCCAAAATACTGCTTGGAATTAAGGTAGATTCCAGTTTGCAATACAGATTTCCAAAGGCTTCTCATTTTTTCATCTTAGTATACCATGCCCTGCTGCAAACACCAAGGACTGGACAGTGAGGACCAGCAGAATGCACTGAGAGGGTTCCTGAGTACACAGGTACAGGGAAAAGTGAGTGTGAAGAGAATGAACTGGGGTTGTTCCCTCCTCCACTCTTGATCTAGGAACCCTTCCATATGCTGTGTTCTATTTATTATTTCTGCATTGCATCAGGGGGGAAATATTCACACTGAGCCACGGGGATTAAAGACTGAAGCTCTAGAGAAGTCGGATCACATCCGTCATATCCAGCTGTTTTCAATTCCAACACCTCACACCTGCTTTTATTTATTATTCCTGGGCTAGACAAGACAGGGCTCATTTTTCAGTCTTTACAAGCTTTCCTAGAAAAGACACAAATCAATGTATTCCTTCCCCTTTTGCCTCTTCGAGAGAACATTAAAGCAAACTTCTGACACAGTGAGGACCTGACCTACAGGAGCCACTCACGTCCCGAGGCTGGACAGCTCCCTCTCCTCTCCCAGCATGGGGACAATGGCCCAAAATGGAACAGAAACAACATCAACTACAGAAATCTGTGACAGCACAGACTCATAACCCCACTTACTCCCACAGATTTCAACTGCCCTGTCTTCATCTTACGTTGGAGATGGACTCAAGAGGTTTGGGTGGTGGTGAATGAACAAACTGATTCATGGAATACTTTAAGCAACGGGTTCCCCACTTTTACTCATTTCCAGCTTCCATTCCAGCAGCCTGTTTGCTGGCAATCCGTCTGAGTTGCTTGCCTGTTCTTTATCTGGAGATCACACTGCCTGAGCATTTGATTGTGCTTTTTATCAAGTACTTTTTCCAGATGGGGACTCACAAGTCATTCCTTTTACAACCCTCTCTCGTGTCACAGGCTACTCTTACATTAGGATCTTTCTAATTAACTGTTCAACAGTAAAAATCCAGACACATTTAAAATGCAAGCCAAATGTCCCAGGCCTCCTTGTCCTTACTGCACAAACACTTTCCCAAATGCAGTTGCTCCTCTCACACATCTGGCACACCAGGTTATTACTTGATGGAGCAAACTTTTGTCTTGATTGCAATTCATCCACCTCATTTTTTGAATCAGCCAAATGCATAGGAAACCTTCCCACACCAAAGAAACAGGCCCTTAAGTTCTTAAAACATTTGAAATTCTTGCATGAAATTTAGCACTGAAACACAAAGTATTATCATCTGTAATGAAATGTGTTAGGACATGGTGAATACACTTGCTTTAAACGGCAACCCTGCCACATTACTCATTAAAAAATCAAGGATACTCCATAACAAGAACAACTGTCAGTCTGAATTCAAAACCAAACTGATTCCCTAGAATTTGGACAGCCTGTAATAAAACATACCTATAGCTGCCATAACACTGATGTGCTGTAAATCTACCCAGTTTTGGGAAGAGCAATACACACTTACCAGACAGACATCAAGGCAATTGCCCATGATACAATGTTAAAAAAAAAATAGCTTGTACGTTTTGCAGTAGCATCAAGTCTCTATTCAAGTGTAAAAAAATTAATTGACTCCATCTGTATTGGCCTAATGACTGATTAAATGACTAATCACGGAAGTCTTAATTAAAATCATTTTTCTGTACAGAAGAGGATGGAGGGAGGAAGGCAATCATTAATGTGTTCTAATGTATGTCAGATTCCATTTGTGCCTTTTCCTAACAGCCACCAAATGAGTAATTACACACAAGGTCATTCTGTAAACTTTGTGCTCACATGCACTGATTGGATCTGGGTTCTGCACGGGGCTGCTTCTTCCCCATCACAGAGCAGGTAATTAATAGTGTTCAGCATAAATAATGAAGGAAGCTGACATTTCCTCTTCCATCACCAGCCAGCCCAGATTCACACACAACTTTCATACACTGCTGGTGAAGTCCCACACCTCACACACTCCATCAAGCACATCCTCCTCAGCCATTCAATATTCTTCATGCATTGACAGGGATCCCCATCTCACAGTGAAACTCCAGGAATTTTTCCTGCATGAATAAAACGAACATGCAATTAAAAGAATCCTTTTCAAGTAAAGCAGGATGGCAGTAGGAAACTTATTTTAAGTTTTATTTGCCAGCCACCTGACGACCTGATGCATAGTGACCTTTGCTATGGAAAAATAACAAGTGGCTTCCACCTCAACAGCTGAGAAGAATCTATTTAAAACAATGTATTAAAATGTGTAATGGAATAAAAAAGTGCATCTTGAGATTGAATAAACCAACTTTCCACTGGCATGTAACCCTTACACAGCACCTACACTTTTTGATGAAACTTTGCATATAAAATATTAAAGTCCAAAGTACAAATTGTAACACAAAATATTTTGTTTGCTGAATGCTGTCCTGAAATTCTAGAAATTGTTCTTTGCAACCACAGCAAATCTTCATGTCACCAGCTGCAACAATTTTCCATATCCCAGATGACAATACATTATAATGTATAAAAGAAGGGGTTTTATAAAACTAAAATAAAATGTTTTAATGGGAAAAAAAGAAGTTTTCACAGCCCTGTCACTATTATCAACAAATGTCCAATTCTACAACTTTACTTTCCTTCAAAATCCTGAATTCAAACGTGCAGCACTGGTGTGAGGCACAGCTGCAGAATTAGGGGCCAAGTTACCTCCAGTTCTTCTAAAGTAACTGAACCAACTTTTAATTCTGACTAAATTTCTTCAATTACCGTTTTTCCGAACCAGAAGTATTCTGACCCACAATCCTGATGAGGAAGATCTCTGCAGAGCCACTGGAAATTAACATCCTCCTGTGAACAGACAATGTGCTGCTTTAGAGTACCCAGCTGACTAAAAACACGGCTCAGAATATGGAGGGAGAAGCTAAAGGGACAAAAAATATGAAAAGAATCTTAAGTCATTACAGGACTCTATAATGTCCAATTACACGTCTGGCATGATTAAGCACTACCCTGTCTAAACCATTCAAAATCATTGAAGTCACAAGAACAATGTAAGTAAAGCTACATCAAGCAGCTTCATCCAGATTTCAAGAAAATACGATTTTCAACGACTCTGAATTAATTATAACACAATCTTGACCCTACTTACCACATAACAGAAGAAAACAAAAATATGTGACAACAAATCTCTGCTTGCAATAACTGTCAGTGTCACATATGAAAGAAGTTCATTTTACTAATAAAGGAAATAGAATTGAGTGATAGATTTAAAATTAAATTCAGCTCTTCTATAAATGTCAATCAGAGTTTTAAGGTGGCTCTCAAGGCTTAAAACCAGCACTGAGACTCAAACGTGCCACTCTCTGGGCTTCTAAGGAATTAATGAAGCTCAGTTTCATCTTCCTTTGAAGACACATACATTTAAAACAACCACAAAATCCATCACCACCACACCAGAACACTCCAAAATAAACAACATACAGATGGCACAGTAAATCTTTCAAAACCTGAAGATATTTTTATGGAATAATTCAACACAATCTGCACTACTTTGCTAATGCAAATGAAAACTTGCACAACTACCTAAATTACAGGGTGGTGTGCCATTCTTAATCTTCTCAGAAATGTAGGAGTTCCTGTTTCAATCATTTCTATTGTTTGAAATACACCCGGTGATAATGGAGTGGCTGCCACTGCAGGCAGAGAGCGACTTCTGGGTGAAGCTAATTAATAACTCAGTTCTTGCTGCTGGTTGGAAGGAATCAGTAGACAGAGGGGAGGATCGAGGTGTGAGAGAGCTGAGAGGACACTGCGTGCCCTGTCCGAAATTCAGCACTGTGCTCTTTTGGCATACATTGATTATTTAGTTTATTCCTGGTCTTTAATGGTGTAAAATATTTAAAAGTCAGGCATTTCAAGTGTTGCATTTTAGGGACCTCTCAGGTAGATCCCCTGAGCACACAAGGACAGACCCTTCACATCACAGTAGGAAAGGCCATCTGAGCTGGATGAACAACATCCTTTGTACTTCTTTGCATTTCTTCAAGTATTAAAAAGTAGTAAGAAATCTCATGTCCAAAGACAGACCACAGACAATGATGGTGTCTTGGGAAGGCACCTCCAGCTATTCTAGATCCATAAATATGGGAATGTGCAACTCTTTAAGCCACTTCATTGGATAAAGCAAATGGGTTCAGACTAAAGGGTTTGAATGCATCCAAGTGATGCCATTTAAGGAAAAAAACCCCAACAGTCTACACTAAATTACCCTGTCACAAGGCAAAAATGAGGGACACAGTTGCTGCTTGTGGTAGATGAAGCTTTTTTGAATGTGCTTTAAATAGTTCATGGAATCATGGAACCTCAGAATGGTTTGGGTTGGAAGGGATCTTAAAGCCCATCCAGTTCCATCCCCTGCCATCAGCAGGAATTCCTTTCACTATTCCAGATTCCACACCTCTGATTTCTGTGATTTGCCAGTGCACATTGTCCCTTCTCTTGTGACCTAAACATGACTTCTCATGCTGGTTGAAGGTGAGAAAACATCTTGCCTGCTACAGAGAAACTATTGCACACCAGTGGGACCAGCCTGATTAGACACTGGGACCACCATGTCTGTACTGGGACCACTGTCTGCTCATGGCAGCCAGTCCCATTATCATTATTTGATGCTTTGCTGTTGGCTGAACTAGTGGCAAAGGTGGAGAATGTCATCAGGGCAGATCTGCTCAGGTATTTTAAGAGCCTGTAATCTACAGCAGAGAAATTAAAGCAAACATTGAAAAACTTACCAGTAGCAGGCTGGACTAAAAGTCACTTTCATCACAACCCAAATAATGGGAAAGGTAAACAATACCTTTCTCTGAACTGCTGCAACTTCCATCCATGTCAGAGGACTTCTATCTCCCTGCTCATTTTTTCAGCTAAGAAATGCAAATGAGCTCTGCCCTATTCTTCTGTTTGTTTTGTACAGTGAGCACAATTTCTGCCTGAACGTCCAACTGTATTTCCATCCTCTTTGTGTCACACAAACCTCATTTACCAGTCATTCTTCTCCACATGAAGAGATCTATAATGAGGAGTCTTTCTGTCATTGCCCTGCTCCTCTGAGTCAGGAATTTTCATTTCCCCCTAATACTTGCTGCTGTAGCTGCAATTTCATTTACTGTCATACCACAGCCTTAATGTGAGCACATCTGTGGCTGGAGCATGGAAAAGATTCAGGATTGCTCTCTGAGCTGCCTATCGATTAAACGGTTACAAGAAACCAGAGGGTTTATTTACCATGCTCTCACATGGTACTTATAAAAAGGAAGGTTTATTCACTGTACTTGAAATGACAGTTTACTCTTCCAGTTACTTAATTCTCCCCCATCGAGCAGAAAAATGTAACACTGGTATTGTTTTCAACCAGCAAAATGCACTGAAAATCTATAGCTCAGGTTAACTTCTGATCCATTAACACCACAAAGGCTCATTATATACTTTCCACACCAAATTCCATCCTAAATTTTCAGTAAAGTCAAACTAGTGGGTTTTGGTGGTGGTTTGGTTTGTTTTTTTCTGGAGAGCAGGGATTTTCTGTGATTAAATAAACAATAATTTTAATATCAATTAAATAAACAATGAATATTGCCACAGTTCAAACCACCATTGCAAAAATTGACCAACTTAATAAGCAGAAGAGAAGGTTTTCTTCTCTATGTAATTATTTACTTTTTAACTACCAACATCCCATGAAATGCAGTTTTGGGGGTTTGCTTCAACACACCAGTTTTCAAGTGGCAAAGTTAGATGAAATTACTCAAGTCTCATCAGAGCAGACTGTAAAACTTAGCTGAAAAGGTTTTCTCACTAAAAACCAGGTAAAGTAGATCTGATGACAGTTTTAAAGGCGTGGTGAAACCTCTTCCCCAACATACTTCATTTGAATGAAGGGGGAAAAAGCTCTACTAAAACAAGAAAAGCACTTGAAACCCCCACCCAAGCACCAAAAACCCCAACACTGAAACCTCTCCTAAGTGAAGGACTGAAAAATGTTATTGCAAGAACAAGCCCAGGCTATAAGGAAGTAGGAGGTGTGGTGGAGTAAAATGTGAAGGGCAGTGTGACCCTACAGAGCTCAGGTAACCAAAAACCAGGGCCTTGTCCGGGGGGAAAGCACCAGGGAGGGGAGGTGCCTTGCAGGGGGGGATAAAATGTGCTTTGGGCAGGCAGCAGCCTCCAGCTGAGCAGCAGCAATCCTGATTCACACGTACCTGCTGCCTTCCCTCTTCTCCTGCGAGACTGTCATCTTCTCAGCTTTCTCAGCAGATATCCTGCCACTTGGCTTTTTGCCTCCTTTCTGCAGGGAAAAAAAAAAAGTATTTCTGTAGTGCTTCGGGGAAGTGCCAAAAATGGTGTAATTTATGATGTGCTAGTGTTTTCCTTTGCATTCTTAAGTTAAGAACAAATGCAAAATCATCAGCACTTGACTGTGGTGGATTTTGATTTACATACATTAAGATTCTCTTGTGATTTCCTATTATTTATTTCTGTAAACAAAATTGGATCCTGGTCACTAAACTATCAGCATCCCCTGCAGTGAAAAGACAAAAGCCAGAATGTACAACTCAACAGTCAAAAGAATTTGAAACCAGAAGTTGGAGCACATAATCTGATCTGAGACTCTCATCTGGTCTTCCTTTTTGGAACATTCTTACTGGGAGTGCAGTAAATAGTTCTCTATAAATAGTAAATAGTTATCTATACCTGAACTTTGGCAACTGGCACATCTTACTTTCTCAGTTTGAATAATAGGATCTAGGCTTTTCCCCTAGAATTTTCCCAATACAGCTTCAGTTATTTTTTGAACAAGTTATTTTCTGGACTGTTTCCTGGAACTAAATGCACCCACCATTGCTTTGCTCATTTTAGTGTATTGTATCCATGCAAACATAGTATTTTGCACTAAGATTGGCACGGACAGAAGTTTAACAGCTTTTACTTTTCTTCCTTTCCTGAAATCTCTTCAGGATCCCACTGTAAGAGGTACTGCAAAGCCTGAGGAATTCTGCTGACAGAACTACACAAAATTGGGTTTTTTCCCCCTTTCCACTCAGGTGTAACAGAACAGATTCCACCTTGCACGGTTTTGTCACAACCAACACAGTGAACAATTATGGAACACTGAGACCCCCTCATGATACTTTTATACCAAAACACCCTGCAGGAATCAAAATTTCCCTATTAATTAACTTCTATTCCCTGTGAGACCAGCAGAGAGGCTGCTTTGGTCACATCCTTAATGGGTGGAACCTTGCAGAAGCATTTCACAACACAAACCAGAAGCCAGGAGAATGTCTGATGGATCATCCCCCATCCTGGCAGGAATGTCTGGTGTTGGAAAGCTGTTGTTTAATATGAATCATTAATAGCACTGCTGGCCTCAAATTTTGTGGGGTGAAGTGGAAAGAAAGATCATGTTCTACTGCAATGCTTTATCTGAGCTAGAAGAGTTCTTAAATAAGAACTTTGCAGTTGGCAATGCGGCAGTTCCCTTCACAGCACCATAACTTTATCATTATATGGTGTGATAAAAGTTAAGTCTTTCCCTCTGCAAGGACATTAAATAACATCTTTCTCTCCATTAGCTTTTGCTGTAGTAGCAGTATTTATTCTCTGGGCAATGAGTGAGAACCACACTCCTTACAGAATAACTCCAGGTTCTTAATGCACTAACAGTTTCAGAAAGGTTCCCGTGTTGCTAAATTTAATGTGTTTTTAATATTGTTATATTATTAAGTGATAGCTCTTGTGCCACACAATTTTAAAGGAAATGTTTAAGAGCCTCTTAAACATCAGTGAAGTCCTACATTTGGATAATCCATTTATTTAAAAAAAATTCTTCATGCCGATCTTTAGCTGAAATAATCTCAAAATAAGCAGCTGTTCAAAGAAAGGTGTTCAAGATCAATGGTTTCGAAGTCCTGACAGGATTTCACATCAGTCCTCTCAAACCTTACATGCCTCTAGTGATAGTTCTGTGGTCCCACATTATATAGCATGAGAGTTTCAGACAGCAAATGAAAGTGTCTTATGCTGAGCATTAAAATAAATTCCAGTTTCACATGCTTTCAAGTGAAGCTAAAGCATCCAAATCAGAGAATCATTCCTTAAATACCCCCTCCATGTTAATTTTAATTACAACAATTATTACTATCAGCAAGACAAGGCTCATGTGCCACCTTTGAGGGCTAAGTGCCAGCAGAATGATTCCTTCCATAACAACCCTTCAAGATAGGGCAGCCTGACCTCTCTGGGAGTGAAATATCAATTAATTATCTTTTTACAGCCAATTCAATTACAGCACACTAATCACTTGTGTAGGACATCAAGCCAGAAGTTGAGGGTGCGTGGGTGGTTGGGGAGAGGAAGGAAAAAACATTGGCAGGGAAGGACCCTCAGTGAGGCTGATGGGGCAGTAACCGCACAGATGCAGCTGAAATGTTTGTTAACATCCCACAAAGAGTTATTATCTGTTTGTAGCAGAATAAATGCTGCAAAATCATCCTCATTTAACTGAGGGTTTTTAAAAAGAAAGAGTTATTGGTCCTATGGGTAATAGACGTTTCATTTAAAGGTGACCAGACACACTGCATTAGTCTTTAATGCTGGAGTCAATTCACCAAAGAGCTTTGTTCATTCAGGGGGGAAAAAAAAGATAAAAGATGATCTATTCAGCAGAAAGCAAAATACATTTAATTTTTGTTAAATGAACTAGTATTAACTCAAGTTACCCAGGACTATTTCACTACTGTACTGACGCCACAGAAAATTATTAAGTGTGATGTATCTACAGTAATGCACGCAGCAGAGGAGCAGTACCGAAGCAGACATGTTTTAATTTATGAGCCCATTAGCATTGCTACAGAGGCCAAACTTCTGAGAGCATGAATAAACACCTTAGTATATGCAAACAACCCCCAAACTTGACTCTATTTCATTGATAGCATTGGCAAAATAAAATGGGGAGGTGGGTGGGCGTCAGTAACAAGGGACAGGACAAGAGCAAACGGCCTCAAGTTGCACCAGGGGAGGCTTAGAAAAATTAGGAAAAGTTTCTTGGGGCTGGATGGACCAGGCACCTGGATGGAGTCCCCATCCCTCGAAATGTTCAAAAAACTGTGGCAGTTGAGGCCATGGTTCAGTGGTGAACACAGTGGTGGCGCTGGGTTCACAGCTGGTCTCGGTCTTTCCCAACCTCAACAAATTCTGTGACTTTGTGACTTCATCATGATTGTTCACTGCCTTTAAACTTTTTAACACAATCCTTAGAAATTAAAATTGAATTCAAGTGGTTTTAATTGAAAAAAATATTATCTTACAGTGAAGAATATGAGAATCTTCTATTTTTGATCCTAATTTTCCTTTTTTTCTCTGTATAGTAACTTCAGTTCACTAAAGATATTTTTTGTGAGAATGACTCTCATCCATATTAAAGCATTCTGTGGAAACAAAGACTTCACTCAGGGGGAGGGTTCATCAAACCCACTAAAATTATAATCATTTAATAAAAGTAATGACTAGTCTGTATTTAAAATATTTTCCCAGGCAGCACTTTAGCATATTGTGTATTCCAAACAAAGTGCTGTTGCATAATCATTAACTCTGCACCATGGAGATCCTACGAAGAAAATAATGAAGATTTTAGTAAAGTAAAGAATATTAAGTTTACTTATGGATAGAAGACACACACAAGTGCCCATAAAGATGATAGGAGAGAGCTTGCTGGAGTTCAGATTAGCCACAAGGGTTTGAGATGTTTAAAGGAAAAGCAATATGTTATTTTATCCCGAGAAAAGCAGGGCTAGAAGGAAGCAATATGTCCAGTGTCACTCAGAGGATCTGGGCTCAGAGCACAAACCCTCTCTTTGCCTGCCATTCCCATGTCATATCCACTGCATTATGATGTTACACCAAGCAGCCTTCAGGAACTACCCCAGAAAAATTCCTGCAAACATCCAAACCCACAGGGAAAGGTTAAATACGACACAATGGCTGTTGGACCTGAGGGTCTGCCCTGTGAAGAGTGGTTTAAAACTGTAAGCATGGAAAACTGTCGTAGCAATTAGAGGAAAAATTTCTCCAACTCCTTTCTTTATTGTCAATATAATGTAAGGCTATCTTCAAATGCCGGATTTATTTTTTTAAAGTGCTCTCAAATCCAATTTGAAAAGAATTGTTTGAGACATACACGCTGCAGCCAGCAGACAATAACAGTCCTGCAATTACCAGCACCTGCATTCCAATTCAGTGGATTGACATTCCCGAGGGGCCGTGGCAGATTCCCTACTGACAACAATTAGCATCAAAATGTTCCCCAGTGTAAAGCTGTGGGTGGGAATTACAAAAGGTTAACAGACTAAATATAAAAATCTTTTTGAATATAAAATCAATGCGCTTTGTTACCGAAATCTGGGTACTGTAATTTAACCAAAATAGGGATTAGAGTCTCTGGCAATCTTCCATGTGTGTGAGCTCGGCTTTTCTTTAAGCGAAATGCTAAGCAGCCAATCTGAAAGTTTAAAACAAAACAAACCCAAGAGCCAAAGGAAAGCATTCTATAGTTTTGGGGTTTTTTTCATTTTCCTTAGCACCAAAAGGAACACCAGTCCTATCAAGGCTCACAATGATCCTGTTACATGGTCAGACTCAAAATCCCAAATTATTTTAGTGCATGATTTAGAGAGAGATATATGTCAAAAGTGGTCCAAAAAAAAAAAAAACCCAAAAGAGTGGTCAAATCAGCTAGAAGTTTCTTTACTCAACTGAGTTCTAACAACACACAGTTTTCTCCAAAGGTCATCACTACATCACAATATCCATATTTTCACAAGTGGCTTCTAATTCTCTGTAGCTAGCAGGGGCAATGAAAAAAAAATTAAAATTATAAGTTTTTTATAATACTTGGGACCACAGCTTTGCTTTATTTAGACTGAAGTTACAAGCACAACAGATGAAAACAACAAAAAATTTGGTCCTTAAAAGTATTACATCAAAACATTGAATTTGATGAGAATATGGAATTATAACAGATATCAACAAGAAGGATGTTCAGTAAAGATACAGACTTGATAAGTTTAAATTTATCTAGGTTGTCCTTTGTGGTTTTGGTTGAGAGGATAAATGGCCACGCAGGAACTTTGGGTCTAGATAAATTCAAAGTAAGAGCTCTGACGTGAAAGCTTAATTCCTTTTACCAACAAATAAATCATCTTTTTTTAAAAATAGTTAACAATTCTCAGAATAACAACCTGGGAAATGTATCCTGGGCTGTGGAGGCTGCAGTAAAGCTGAGCAGGTACGAGATTTGTACAGTGAGAGTCTGACTCCAAATTGATGCCTCATTACACTGAGTTAACGTGGATGCGCTTGGCACATGCTGGGACCCCTCTTATCCCAATCAGTGCAGCAGCTCCTGCTCTCCTCACATCTCTGAGAGAATCAGCATGTTCAGGACCAGCCCAAGGTTTCTAATTGCTAAATCAGCAAACATGTTAATTATCACTTTGTTGTGAAATGAGATTACAGATGTGTACTAGAGATTATAGAGGGGAATCTGACAAATTGATTTAGCTGCTATTTCAACACAGGACAGCAAGGTGCTTTTCATAATTATATCTTTTCAGCTATAGTTCTTTAGGGCTTCCAGTGTGCAAGCAGGTGTCTGAAGGGTGAAATCCCATCTGAGGTAACTCTGCTGCTTTACAAGACACTAAACGAGCACAGCATACGCACACGTGTCTGTATGTACATGTTCATAACATATGTGTGGTGCATTGACCTGTCATGACAGGATCATTATTATTAATTATTTCAGATCTTGAGTAGAGAATAAATCATCTGTACAGACAGAGGGTTGCCCAGGGTGTTCATCACTCCACACACAATCTTTAGTCCTATATTGCCAAAGCCTCAAAGTACTTGGAATGAAGTAGAGGAAGATGCAAGCTGGGAGGGACTGAAAGGGACACAGTAAATTCCATCAATAGAAAGGCAACAATGGTTTCTGGTTTGGTTTTGCCAAAATACAATTTCTGGTTTTGCCAGAAAGTAATTATGGATAGAGATAATTATGGATAGGGGTGGTAGTTTTTATTTTATACCTCTTACAGACAAGTCTGAGCTGCTACAGAGAACCAAAGTCATTGCACCCTGGCCATGTGATTGTATCGGGTCTCTGGCCCTGACACGTCTCCTGGGAGGTAAACGTGTACATTTAAATTCACAGAACTTATGTACACTAAGACTAATTTGTTCTTTCAAGCAGCCACCGCATGGTGCTGAGAAATCCGTGGGAAGCAGTGCCTGGGGGAGGGCTGCATACACAGCCATGAAACGCCTGACCCTGGGCTCCAACAGGGTCTCATTATACCCAAATAAATGTCTTTCAGACCCTGAAGAGAACTAAAAGAGAAACTATTAAGAAAGTAAAGTTATTTTAGACACTTTAGATACCGAATTTACATATTGTTGCTAATGAAAAATGATTTCTTCTTAGAACACACTAATTTACATGAGTCCAAAACGTAGTATTTCTTCTTCCATGTCATTTGTGGAGAAGTCAGGTTTCTTTACTTTTGAAATATGGTAATTACTACAGTGATGGGTTCGTGCAAAATTCCAGATACAATGATCAAAATTACAATAAATATCTATCAGCTAAAAGAAGCAGAACTGTTTGCTGAAATGCAGGTCAGATAAGAAAAAACGGAATAATATAATAGAGGGAAAACCTCATAACAGATGCAGTTATGATATATATGACAGACATGGCTCTCAGTGCTCTGGGCTGGGTGACAAGGTGGGGACTGGTCACAGGCTGGACTCAATGCTGTTGGAGGTCTTTTCCAACCTAAATGATTCTGTGATTCTGTGATTCTGTGATTCTGTGATTCCCTTTGCCCTCACCCAGGAGAATGTATGAAATGTCAGATTAAAAATAATCTGATTCTGCAGAAATTCTTTATCACTGCCCGCAGGAAAGAGGGGGCAGAGTCAAAACCTTTTTTTCAGCAGAGTCTTTGTCTGTAGTGGAAATTACTATCAAGTGTTCAAAGTCTCTGATGATCCTCAGGCTACCTCTAGTGATGATGTCAAGAGCTTTGGCACTGAGGACTTCAGAGGAGATGCAGGAAACATGTCTGGGGAAGTGGCTTTGAAGTAGGCTCAGAGGGGCTGACACAAAATAGAAAATAAATCATGTCAAGCCTTGATCACGCAAACTCTGACGTCAACAGTAAAACTCCTTTTGACTTCAGACATGAGCAGGATCAGTTCTTCAACAATGAACCTCAGAAAAGTAAAATCAGTAATTCTAAAAGAAAAAAAGAGTGCTCCCTAATTTGATTAGAAATCCAGAGGTCAGGGTTGGGAGTTTTGGTTTTGTTTTTAAACATATTTTCTTGCACAGTTGTTTCAATGGAAAGGATCCTCTAAGAAGCACAATCTTATTTCTGAGATCAAATCCTTATTTGAGTAAGAAAAAAAAATCGTTCTTGCCGCCCATGAAAAGTGTTCCTGCATGTTCGCTGACAGCACTAACACGCATGGACTGACCCATCACATTCTCTTTTAAGATATTCTCTCTCTTGGAAATACAAGTGGTGAGTCAGTTGTTATGGTAACTATTTTTCTTTTTATTTTTTTAACTAACATATGACAGCCTGTGTGTCATCTGATGCTGTTCCTGAATTCAGTTACACATTCATTTTTGTCAAATAGTCTAAAAAAGGGCTCCTTGGATGAAGAAATAGTGGGGACAAAACAGGATCTTCTTCCCCATGCACATGGTTTTAATCCATGAAACCAATGATTATGTGACTAAATTTATGCATCCAGTCAACTTTTTCTAGTTCACAGCTATGACACGATGACGTGAAGAGTAGCTCCCATTGTTAGCTTTTTCATTAAACAAACTGCCGACAATTCCATGAGCTCCACTCTTGGAAATCCAGTCTTGTTTGCCCTGTCTCTTGATAAGTCAGTCATTTGAACATGGGCCTATCTGAGCTATGATGTGCTTCATTTACCAACTAAAATTATCAGCGATTACTTCACCTGAGTGGGTTTGGTTTCCCACTCAAGTCCAGTGTTATCAGTTATATACACTGATATTGCAATACATAATTGATACTGGAATGCTCACAACTGTAAAAGAAGGAGGGGATCTGTTCAGTCCTAATGAGCCTTCAGAAAAGGATCTCAATTAGGTAAACTTTTAGTGGAACTCAGTGGAGATAGCGGGTGAAGGATGAAAAAGTATCCAATGCTGATAAGTTTGAAATAGATGGCAGAATACTTAAGGACAATACTTGGACCTAAAAACAGTAGGAGCCAAAACTTGAACTTTTTACAGCTCCAACCTCCTGAACAATGACCCAGTGATGTGTTTGAGTTGGCTCCACACCCCAGCTCTGTGCATTCCCAGCCCTGGTTTCAATTGAAAGCTTGTTACTCAGTCTTGTAAATTCCTATAAATTTAAGACACATCGGACCAGAACGTTCTTCAATCCAGAAAAATGAAAAATATTTTAGCTGATGCAGCAGAAATGTGATGATATGGAGCAAATGCAAACCAGAGGGACTACAGTGATCTGGACAAGCAGCAATATTATGTCACTGCTATCAGTGCCTAGAAATTGTTTTCTTTATTACACTGTGATATCTTGTAATAACATCAAGAATCTGGAGGAGAACATTCCTTACCATGCACGCATTGCTTCCATCAGTGTGGCTAACTGAAATAACCAAGGAAAATTGCTGTTTTAAGTCCATTTAGCAATGTATCTCATCCTACTTCAAGCAGTCATTATTACCTTTTCTAAAAAGGCTTGGAAAATAATATCTTAACAAAAAATGCAAAAATACATCACCAGTAGAAAGAAAAAGAGGAAAAAAAAGGAAAAAAAACCCCAAAAAACCTAAAGAGCTCTAAGTGCAGCTCACTTTCTTGGCTAACACCATGATACTACCAGAAATTAATTTGTAAGCATTAAGACATGTGTTACTAAGTAGTGACAAAAGAGGTTTTCCCATCAAATAACATCAAAAACATCTTCCATGGGCTTGGATCTCATTACCTATTTGTAATATGAAAACCATCCATATTTAAACTATAGCTACACAGATATTATTACTAAACAGCAAAGCCTCTTGGAACTCTTTCACTGACAGTTCATCAATAGTGGATGAAACTGGATGATTCTCCATCACTGAATGATTATATCCATACCACGGGCAGTGGTGCATGAATGCCTCGAGGATCTCATCATTTACCCATCAACAAAGAGGTTTTATTCCAAAGGTATTTTGAGAGTTAGCCAACATTTCTCTCCAAAAGCAGAAATGAGAAGAATCAGAAGGGAAATCAATAGAGCAATGCCCAGAGAAAAGAATCTTTGAATAGATCTTTGTGTTCGTTCTTCTTTTTCCATTTTCCTTCCCTCCTTTTCTTCAAGTCTCCCAGGTGTCTTCCCCACTCCTTCTGCCCCCTCTGCCTCTCTCACCTTACAGTGCCAATTATCCCAATGGCCAAACTGAAATCAGTGATTAGTGAGCTCTGAAAAGCCCCAAAATTTGTCTGCCACGAACACTCAGAAAGGACAAAATACAATCACATGCACAGTAACACACCCCCGAGCAGTGACACCAACACCAGAAATAGTTGAGTGCCCGTAACAACAGGATGACTCCAATCCCCAAAACTATCTTTAGCTCAGTGAACTATGCAAAACAACGACTGGGTTTTGTTTTGAAGTCCTAATATTTAAAGCCAAACACATTTTTACATTTTCTCTCCAATGTCATCTTTCCAAAAACACCAAACTGCCTCCTCCTGAAGAGCTCTTTTTCTGTTGCAACATATGGTGCCCCATCCAGAGAGTCACAAGATATTTTGTTTCTAATTGATTAAATTCATGAGTCACACACAGGATTTGCACAGAGGTTGCAAATCAACTGGTTGTTTTTCATGGCTTCCACTCAGTAACACAGGTGGGACAGTCACCTCTGCAGCCACAGCTACCAAAAACCTCCTCAAAAGCATCACATTTGAAACTTAAAATCAAAGTCACCAACTCTTCTGATTTTGTTTCATAGACAGGAGGATTTTGTGGTTTTGGTTTTTTTTCCCCCCAAACTTTCTGTTGTAATTAGGGCATCAGGAGAAAGTGTAACGTATGGTTTGTGAATTCCAGTGTTGCAAATCTCACAATATAAATACACAGAACCTAAATCCACCACCTTTAGAATCTTCATAGAATAAGCCAGATCAGGTGTTTCTGAAGGAAAAGTGGTTTTTTAACACTCAACTTCTCACTGCTTGGAGTGGCAGTGCTAGAACTTGTTACTCCAGCACCAAAGTAATTCCCAGGTAAAAGCAGCTGCTCAAGCACCACGAATTACAGATCAGACAGAACATTAAATCAGGGGAAAAATTAAACATTTCTGCCTCCACCATCTGCTTGAATACTTTGTAAAATGTGAAAATGGCTTTGCGTGGACATAAAAGCCTACGTGCCTGAATATTCCCGATTTTCCCTGAAAGTAGCACTCCCACAGTTTAAGATCCTGGAGCTGCTGTATTTATGGGACCATTTCACATGCCAAAGTTGTTACTGAAAGTATGCGAAGTACCAGCAGTGTTTCTGAACATTAGTGAAGGGTATAAAGTCTGGGGTCCACATTTAAGTATCAGGCCCTATTTCATTCTTAGTAAATGAATTAGGACTGCAGAAATTATTAACTTGAACTCTTTTGATCTTATTGCACAGCACTGTGTTTTGCCTGAATAAAATAACTGAACAGAAACCCCAGGAGGGAAAGATTTCTCTTACAGAATGGAATCAATGTCAAAAATTTACATTGTTTGTATTTATTAGGAGGAATTCAGCACTCTGCTAAAAAAAATCCCTGCCTGTTTGTATTACAAAGGTTGTTTCTTATGCTCCCAAGTTATTTTACTGCAATGCAAAGATACATTTTCATTTTTCAGTTAACTAGAAAGCTGAGCAGTCAACTAATCCATTATCTTTACTCACCATGCTGGCTGCTCGAAGCATCTCCTGCTCTATATTGGGTGTCAGACCCAGATTCTGGCTCTATCTCCCTTAGGGAATGGCAAATCAGCCAGTGCAAATCCAGAATTGCTAATGACAGAAACAGGAGATTTCAGTTCCCAGCTTCCAGATGCAACATATGTCAAAAGATAGCTTATACACTCAGAGCCAGGGAGAGAAAACAGTTTTGACATTTTTGTTTGTTTGTGCTGATATGTTTTAAATCTTAATTAAGTCCAAATATAAGGAAAAAATTCACCATGACAGCGATTAGGTGCTCAATATATTAAATTTACAGCTGGCTATCCAGCAGAAAACAAACATTAAGCATCATATTGAGAACTACCTCTCTAACAACTTAAGTCTATTAGGTTGTGTCAGACTGGAGATGGAGTTGACAAACGCGAATTTAGAATTCATTTAGATTACTTCTTGTGTTTTTCAAGTCTTTTGAAATGCTGCACAAACTTAAAGCAGTGACTTTCCTAATAAACAAAGAATCAAGTTTCACAGCTTCAAAGAAATACTTCACTGTAGGGTCTATTTTATCTGGTTCTGTACTTCAAATAATTATTGTAGAGTATTTACAATTCTGACATCAGCTATTATCCTTGACAAGGAAAAAAAGAACAATGTTGCTATAAAATATAGAGAGAAACCTAATGCTGGGTAAGACTTTTGAAACAAGTTTTGATGGGATTTAAAGGTTCCTGGCTTCTTAAAAGTACTGATACATTCAGCAGTTTCCAGGGACTTAAATACTTTAGAAACCAATTATTAATTTAGGACCACAAGTCAGTGTTTAGAAGGATGATTTTTATGGTCCTGATTATTGAAGACAGAACTTGCTTGAGTAGAGAATCCTTCCTTGACCTGGAAACCACCACCTGGGGCTGCGGAGGGCAGTGAAAAACCTGAACTCTTTAAAGGCTGAAAATTATACTGTAAAAGTACATTTGACATCACAAAAACACCTCAGCATCTAAAAAAGGTATTTTCTACCATTTATTGTACACTTGTATGGTTGCTGTAATTTATGAAGTTGGCAAATTAAATACCTGGTTTTAGAATACTGCATTTATACATTAATCATGGGAAACACATAATGAAATTGGCTCTTCCCCACACCTTTTACACAGGATTTAACTGTTTTCCTCTGTTTCTTCCAAATAACTCAAAGCTGGTAGCAGAACTCGATGGGATTTGGTGGTTTTTGATGCCACCCTGGATTTCCAGACCATGACCATTCACAGCTGATCACCAAAAAAACAACAGATAAATAATCAGTTATAAACTATACAGTAACTATCTCTTACTGTTACTGTGGCACAATGTTACAAGCTCAGGCAAAGTTTTTAAGTCAGAATATAAAACACTCTTACTGTACTTCTTACTCAAAAGGCAACAGAACTCTCTGTTTTGGCCAAAATCATTAAATAGAGGAAGGTCAGTGACTGATGATGATGAAGGGTAAAATTAAGAAGGTTAAAAATTGTGACTCTGAAAGAAAATCTCATCCAAATCCAAATCCATTGAATGGAATGACCCACTGAAGCTTTATTTGTTATATCAGTCATAGCATTTTTGGTGGGTTGCCCATGGCTGGCTGCCAGGTGCCCACCCGGCTGTGCTCTCATTCCCTCTTCTCAACAGCAGGGAGGAGAATAAGATGAAAAGGCTCATGGTCCAGATAAAGACATGGAGAACATTTACTGATTGCCACCACGGGCAAGACAGGCTCAGGGAAATAATTTATTGCAAATTAATTTATGCTTGGACAGTCTTCCTGCCCAACTCAGGCCCTTTTTTCCCAGCCTCAGCCTCATTCCTTCATTCCCTCCCCACAGAATGGTGCAGGGGGATGAGGAATGGGGGGTTGAGGCCAGCCCATGACATTCCCTCTCTGGTGCTCCCTCCTCCTCTTCACATGTTCCCTGCTCCAGCAAAGGTCCTCCACAAGCCACGTTCCCATCAGGAGAACCTGCTCCTGTGTGGGCTTTCCCTGGCTGCATTTCCTTCAGGACACATCCCCCTGCTCTGGCGTGGGGGCTCCATGGTGTGAATCTGTTCCGCTGCAGTCCCTCTTCACAGGCAGCACACAAACTCCTGCTCCACCATGGCTTCTTCCGAAACTTCCACAGGCTGCTGGAGAAAGATCTACTTTCACACCTGGTGACCCTCCTTCCCCTCACCTCAGTCTCCACAGGTTTGTTTCTTGCACTTTTTTCCCCCCAGATCCTCCCTGCTGTGCAGTGGTAAAGCAAACCTGTCTTCCCAGAGGGATGGAAAGAAAACACACATTCATTCCCTTAAAGGCAGTTTCTTCACAAAAGCCAAGATATCTCTGCCTGAAATAATTATCTAGATGTTTAAACTGAAGTCCTGTGAATAACCTCAACTTCCACAAAAATGCATTTTAAAAAGATTCAAAAAAACAATTAAGTTTTTGCAATAAACAGGAATATCATGCTTTCTTAATGCAGAATGTAAATGATTGCACTGCTGAGAAAAGGGAAAATTAAGTCTTCTAAGTACCCAATGAACAGGAGTGGAACAAATTTTCTCTCTTCAAATATATCCTTATAGTAATCTGAAGAGAATACTCCCATGATTGTGTAGCGATTTCTTCAAGACCTATTCAATTCCTTATTGTTCAGCTTACAGTGCCAGAAAAAAGGGCCTGTTAAAGTTAACATCTGCTAACTAATCATGGAACAGACCATCCCAACATTCCACAGGGTTTGAACATTGCTATGAATTTTGATTACTATCAACTTTGGCTGGATTAAAGAAGCACTTCACTGTGAGACTTTTGAAACCTACAAAAACTTATTCCTTTAGAGGAAATGCTTCTAAAAAGCAGCATTTTCCTTCTGGGTTCAAAATATATGACCTAGCATTACAAGCATGTCTAGTATTAAAGGTAGAAATAAATTAATCTGGTGAGTTATATTCCCCTGATTTTTTTTATCAAATATTTCATTTTGAGAGTGTTAACATGCCACAGTAGATTCTGACATGCAAATATTGATTGGGAGGGCTGCTGTACAGATTGGTTCTTCTGACTTCCATCCCATGTGTTTTGCTGCCTGACACTGAGAGTACACCCATATATGCTGGATTCCCAGGTATTGGGATCATTTCCTTTGAGGTGATACATTCACATCTGAGTGAGGCAATCCAAGATGTACTTCTGAGCACCTCTTGCCCAGCTGTGCTGGGGTTGGAGCTGTGTGTGCTGTGCAAACAGAACCCCCGTAGAGGTCAATTGGATTAGACAAGCTTTCTATGAAGCCATGGATTCCATATCTCTGCATTAGGATGGGATTCGTTTGTGCTCTGTGCTTGACAAATTACAACCCGCTGAGCAATTCTTTACTGTTTCCACCGTATAATGTGTAATTTACACTAACTGGGATTATTCTCTGACAAATATACAAACCATGCACGCACACGTGTTTTTTTCCTATTTTTCCAACTTTTAAATTCCAAAATACTTTCCTTTTAAAATTAAAAATCCATAGTATTAAACCCAAACAACACTCCCTCATTCCAAGAATAAAAACTCATTACAAGAACATTGGATGTCTCACTGTACTTCTGCATTTAACTGGAATGAAGCTCCCTCCCTTCAGGAAAAGTCTCTGTCCCCCTTGCTCCAGAGAACCTTGTGTTCTGGGAGAGCTGAGCGCTCAGAGGATACTAAACGCTACAGTCAGATCATATCCATCAAAAGAGGGACAGCCAAAGCATTATGTCAAAGTCCTGTTAGTAACTGGGGAGCACAATGAAGGGACGTCCCAGGCACTGGGCCTGTCACAGGTGTCACCACCACAATTGACCACAGCGTCCCGTCCATCCAACACGTCATTTCTTCCCTGCCCCTTTAACAGAAATACACATGGAACTTAAATTTCGACAACACCACAGCTAAATTATAAAGAAGGGATTATTTCAGCCAATTTTCAATAGCAGAGTGGGTGGTCCTCAAGGCTTTTTATAAATACCCTTCCAACATTTGTGTGAAAAGTTGAATAGGAGACCACACAACAACCAAGGATTATGTGGCACTGCTCTAAAGGGGAAAGGGAGGAGAATCAAACATTTCTTGCCCAAGGTTTGTTACTGTGGGATACTATTATGTGAAGCCCTTCAGTTCATATAGAACATCGCATTAAATTACATGGCAAGAATGAATAACTGCTTTGTCACATACAGAATCACACATTATTTTACTTTTTAAAGATTGTGAAAAGTGAAATAGTGTACCAGACTCCATTCCAAAAAGCTTTGGTTATTTAAATCCAGTCTGCATTTCACCCAAGGTATTCCCTTTGCATAAAAGTTTAAAGGTTCCTAAGGCTGCAAAGGCAAATACCACAGAAGTTTAGGTATGAGCCAATTAAGTTTCCAGCAATGTTAAAACTGGACACGTAACTGTGCAGCTCAGTCTGACGTCACAATGAACATGTGGTTTACAGCCACCATTTTAATGACATTAACTGACAGCAGAGCCAACCAGGACAGGAGAGGTCACGGCCAGGAATACTGGTTTCAGTTCCTGCTGGGAGAAGAAAGTATAGGATTGTATATTGTGGGACACAGTTCTGTTCCAAGATACATGTAAAAATCATCTTGAAGCCCAGAGCTGGCACTGAAATTTAGTGTGAATTGTTCCATATCATTGGAAGACTTTAGAGTCACAGCTGACATGGAAATAAACAGGCAATGGTTAAAGTGCCGTCAAAAGTCCAGGTATGGGAAAGAAAACAGCTCAGTAACAAATCTCACTGGTTTTACATGCTACTAAATCCTGTTTAGCTATCAGGAAACATTCTTCCAATGTCAGAGTGCATAAGGAACTAGAGAATAAGAATATTTAAAATCTAAAGCGATCATTCTTCTATTAAGTTGGAGATTTGGCTTTTTATGTGATAATAGCAGAGGTACCAAAAAAAGGGCTCCTACAACTCTCAAGTGTGTGTGAACCCAGCTGAAGCTCCAGATGCATTCAGTGGTCAAAGGTGTAGCTCTGTTTAACCTTTAGCAGTTACAGGTGTGCTGAAGATGACAACAAACACATGGCACTTCTTCAGAAACACACTTCTGACACCACATGCTCTGCTCTGTCCCTGCCATCCCCCCAAAACACAGGATGTTTTTTCCTCAGCAGTTAGCCCAGGATAGCGGGACTGATGGTAACTCCTGTGTACAAGTTCCAGGCTCCACTGGCAGTTCACAGCCTCGTCTGTAGGGGAAGGGACCTTTAAACAGCAGCCAGCCAGTCATACTGCTGGATGGACAGAACAACTGGAAGAAGGTCTAGAAAAGACTCATTGTCACTGGAACTGTATCTAATCCCAGGGGCCTTCATCTTGCACCATGCAGTGGGATGCAGCCAAGTTCTGCTTCCTGCAGGGAGGGAAGAGGCCAGGGGGTATAAAATATGCCACCTTTCCCAGAGCTTCCTTATCACTACCTGTGAAGCACTGTGCCTGCTTTCAATCACTTCTGCTGATTGCCTACTATTAATGTCACTCACTCTCTTAAGCAATTAAGCCACCTCTTTCTTAGATGTGCCTTTGTCTCTCCCTGGCATATTTCCTTGTCTAATCCTCTTTTCCAGATGGCATAAGGACGCGAGATAAGTGCTGCTAAAAGTTGCTTAGCAATGCAACACATGCAAGGTTTGGAACTGCTGACGTCCACATAAGCACTATCTCTACATCACATATTTCTGCAGAGAAACAAAGGCGTGAACACCCGCAGTGACACGGGGGCCTCCAGGAAAAGAGCCACCGGTGCCCAAAGGGAGCAGGGAGAGGGAAAAAGGGAAAGCTCCAAGCTCCCAGTGATGGGATGAGTTATACTGCAGGGGGTTTGTTTGTGTTCGGTTTGGTTTTTGAACCAGAACTGGAAATTCTGCTTTAAACTTATAAAAATCCTCGTGTTTCAGCAAGGCCCTGTATCTTTGGTCATTCAGAGACACAGGATGCCACAGACACAAAGCCACTGCAAGCTACTGGTAGAGACCAAACCAGAAACGGATGTCCCATCCCTGGAAGTGTCCAAGGCCAGGTTGGATGGGGCTTGGAGCAACCTGGGATAGTGGAAGGTGTCCCTGCCCATGGCAGGGGTGGGACTGGATGGGCTTTAAGGTCCCTCCCAACCCATTCTGGGATTCTGTGAAGAGTTCATGACAAAGAAGAACTGATAAAGGCAAAGCTGTTTATCATCAGCTTGATATCAACCCTATAACTCCTCCTCTCCTAAGAATCACTGATAGGGAATTTATTCCTCCAACTGCACCATGTAATTGTGGATTGTTTCTAAACTCTGCAGTAAATGTGTTTATATGGAATTTACTTAAACTACAATTAAATGTTACGGGTAATAAATAAGAACATTTAGTACACGAACAGTAGTAATTTCACAGGGTCATATTATCATATTAATTCATTTCTGCAGCAGCCTACGAAAACAGGTTGGCATGACTCATTTTGTGTTTGAAAAACCTGAGATGTTACGAATTTATTCATCATGGGGAACAACTTTGAAACAGCTAGTTCTAAGCAAACAACCAAACAGTAGTAAATTAACTATGGAAATTCACATGTAGTTTTACTCAGGGTACTCTCTTACTAACCAGAATTTAGTGGTCCCTTCCAGAAGCCATTAAAATAGAGCTCAACACTTACTAGTGGGGAGATTCATTCATGGTCTTTAAATCAGAAATAGTTTTATTTATATTTTTATATCATATATCCTTACATTGTAATCATAATCATAATCAAGATTTGGGAAGATTTATTGTATCTTCAAATGTCATATTACCCACTCACATGCAGCCTGGTTCTAAATAACTGAAATTCCAGAAATTTAAATAATTTGCACTGAATTGAACTCATTCTGAGTGTTCTGAACAGGTACCTGAGATGGATTCGGGGGGAGCAGAGCCTGCAGGTGAGGAAGCCCAGAAGGCTGGGCACCTGTTTGTCTGTGTGGTTAACAGGTGTGTCAGACAGCAGGGCTTCCTCGGGGAAGGAGGACAAACCACACACAGCCAAAGCACACAAGGAAGCAGCCACGGGGACAGAATGGAACGAGGCATCTGCTTCCTGGGACCAAGGCAGCAGCCAGAGAGGAGAGATCACAGGGAGGAAATATTTTCATGACAAAAATGAGTGTTTTCCTTCATTAACCTCTGCAAACTTCATTCATGTGTCATTGTTTCCTTTCATTCTCAAACCTGTGCACATGCACATGCATGAAAACCAGACAGGCCACCACAGGTCACTGGGGGCTTTACTGAATTATTTTAAAAACCAGCTTTTAAAGACTTTGTTACATGTTCCCTATTAATTATAGTTTCTGTCTTGCACCTCTTCACAACATTTTTACTGCATGTGAAACCGGTTTTTCTGTTAAAAAGAAGATAAATCAGAGTTGTTTGCTATTACTGGTCTCCTCTGTTGATAGTTGTAATTATTGCTTGTTTACTGGACATTTCATCGACCTGAATCTCTGAAGGTTCCCAGATTGCAATGTGCTGTTAACTGACAGAATCCACTCACTAAAAAATTATCATTTGCCAGGGATTGATCTAAAAATCTGGGCCTGATGCTGCTGCAGCTGAAACTGAGGACAGATTAAACTTTAATACCATGATTCAATCCATTCTATACCCCACAGAAGTAATTCTGGGGTACCCTAGAGCTTGAAATATTTGCCCATGTTTTCTTGCTCCAGCAGATTGCTTCAGGATTTTCATGGTACTATTTCAGAAGAGGGAAAAAACCACCAGATTTTTCTCAAAATCCCTGCAGTTTTACACAATTTTCAGGCATAGAACTACCTGTGAAATATCTGGGTGCACTGATCAGCAATAACATTTGGTGTTCACTGAGATAACCTCAGACCAAGGAAACAAACTTCAAAATCTGTGCAAAACCTTACGTGCACAAAGCAGGCAGATTTCCCAGACCCTTCCCTTAAAGATTTGCCCTTTTTTGGGCACTGAACCAAATTTTACCATTTGTGTTACGACCAGGTTTGTGCCCCCTGGGCTGCCCAGCCATGATTCCTCCAATGATGATCTTTAAGGTCCCTTCCAACCTAAATCATTCCAGGATTCTGATTCTTTCCCATATTTCCTGTTTACTTTCCAGAAGGCTGGTTAGCTCTTCCATAAATCTGTGATAATATGCTAAGTAAGTAAATATATAATTCTAAAAAGGTTCAAAAAAAAAAAAAAAAACCAAAAACTTTAACCTATTATTTTGCTTGAAAAACCGGCATTTATGTTCTTACTGTTTAATGTTAAGCTATATAATTTGAAAGCAATATGTGCTGAGGGATCACCTGTATTAAGGGGGTGTCTTTTAAGTAATACTTAATAATATAGTTATATAAATGTACATTTATGTGTAATTATATATAAATAGTTAAAATATATTTTATATATTATATATAAACATTCCCTATATATTTTGTATAAATATTCCGATATATTATGTTATATTACATTATTTGTATATTGATATATTTAATTTTTAACCTATTTATTATATGTATGAAATAAATAAGTATACTCATATACTTGCATACTATAAATACTAAATCAATAGATTTTCAGGAGTGTCAGGACTTTTTTTGGCATCTTGTCACTTTTGAGCACGTACTGAGTGTAAACTTTAGTACTAAATGCTGCAGCCACTGAACCTGAAGAATTTACTCATTCAACCCCAAAACAGATGCTGGAGAGACGCCCAGTGGTGCCCAAGGGCGGTACAGAACTGTTGGGAACAGCTTGGTGGCAGCGAATCCAGGGGAAAAAAATTAGGAACCCTGGGGTTCCTTTATCAGTGTTTCTGTTCCACTGAAACAAACGCACCTCAGCACGTGTAGGGATGTTTGTGTCTCCTCTTTTTCGAAGTAACGAGTATTTCTTGTCTTCTCCTACAGATTTTGATTCCCAAACGTTCACGTGCTCATAGAATAAAATACACTGAACTCGTTAAAACTTAAATCCTTCAACACCTTTGGCCTCATCCTGTGAGGCGGCTCCGCTCGGCTCGGTTCGGTTCGACTCGGGCTCGGCTCGGCGCATCCCGGCTGGGCTCGGCTCAGCTCGGCTGGGCTTCGGTTCGGCTCGGGCTCGACTCGACCCATCTCGGTAGAGCCCGCTTCGGGCTCGGCCTATCCCGTCTCAGCTCGGCAGAGCTCGGTTCGGGCTCGGCTGAGTTCGGCTCGGCTCGGTTCGGCCCTGCCCTCGGCCCCGCCTCCCCGCCCGTCGCGGTCCCGCCATTGGCCGCGCGCCCGCGCCCGCCCTCAGCGGCTGCTCCCATTGGGTGCGCGGGCGGGGGGGCGGGGCCGCGCGCCCCCCTCAGGGTAGCAGGGCGGGCCCGTCCAGCGGCTCGCGCCGTGTCCTGCCCTGCGCTCGGTCCCCGCCGGTACCGGCCTATCCCCGTCCCGCCCCACAGGCCACACACGCCCCTCCCTCCTCTCCATCTCTACCGTCCCGCCCGCTCCCCGTCCCCCCTCACGAACGGCGCGCACCTCCCCCCGCCCCGCCCGGCGCCGCGGCCCCTCCCGCTCCGCCGGGGGCCAATAGCGGGGCAGCACGGGGGCTGTGCCCCGCCCCGGAGCCCCGGAAGCGGAAGTGGAGCCGGTGCTGTCGCCATATTGTCTGTGGAGGGGCGGGAGCGGAAGGCAGGACCGGTCCGGTCGCCTGTGAGTACCGGGACCGACCGGGGCCAGCGCGGGGTGGGAGCGGGAGCGGGCACTGCGCCTCCGGGCCGCCGGGCGCGGCGCTGACACCCGCGGGCGGGCGGGGGCCCGGCGCGAGCGGCTGCTCCGGGAGCGCGGGGGCTGCTGCGGGCTCGGCGCTGCAGCCGGGGCCTCCCGGGGCTCGTGTGCCCCCTCAGCCGGCCCCGCCTCGCTCCGCTCCGTGCCGAGGCAGCGCAGCTCCTCCCCGTTCATTGTACCTGGTGTCCCGCCGCGCCGGGGCTGAGCAGTGCCCGGGCAAGGGGAAGTCCCCGCTTGCGGGCACAAACGAGAAGCGCAGGTGCTGCTCAGCTGCTGCTGCAATGGATAAAATTAAACACTGCCTTTTTTAGTGTAAAAAGCCAGTCTGTGTGACCAGTGGTTTTTCCCCCTGTGGTTGTCCATTCACTTAGTTCTTAATAAGTCACCTTAGTGTGTTGCTCTTCAAAACCATTTCCTCTATGAGATAAGGTAATTTGAATGAATAATGTGTTCTTGCTAGTTACCTGCTTCACTTACATTTTACATTTAAGAAAAATCTGTATCGTGAGCAGAGTTGTCCTCAAATTCTGTACCTCTGCGTGATGATGTGAGGCTTAAAGTAAATATTTACTGCCCGAGGTTCTGCTGTTCAGAATTCCGCGATCAGTGGTGTTTGTAATGAAATTACCGTAACAATTGCGGGGACAAACATAATTGTTAAGGCCATGCTTTTGCTTACGTGGTGTTTGCAGCAGAGAAAACTGCTGTAATATGGTTTGGTTTTAGTAGGAGCCTTGGTTCTGCTGGTAGCGAACTGTTCCCTCGTTGGTTGTGTTAATCTGTGTGTGTCTGGCTGAGTGTTGGCCGTGGTGAAGTGGCTGGAGGGTGGGCACAGCTCCTTGTGCTGAACAGTGAATCTGATGTTACGTTTAGAAGACAGATGGAGAGAGACTTTTCACAAGGGCCTGGAGTCACAGGACAAGGGGGAATGGCTTAAAACTGCCAGAGGGCAGGGTTAGATGGGATATTGGGAAGGAATTGTTCTCTGTGAGGGTGGGGAGGCCCTGGATCCCTGGCAGTGTCCAAGGCCAGGTTGGACGGGGCTTGGAGCAGCCTGGGATAGTGGAAGGTGTCCCTGCCCATGGCAGGGGTGGGACTGGATGGGGTTTAAGGTCTCTCCCAACCCAAACTATTCTGTGGTTCCATGATTATGAAAGAGGGATTGCAACGGTCTAGGTTTAATTATTCCCTTAAACCAATACTGCCCAGGGTTCTTAACTGCAAACTGCCCTCAGAGCGGTGCCAAACACTCCTGCTCTTGGTAATTTTTCATTACGGATGTTCCTTCAGCAAAGTTTTAATGTGAGAGGAAATATTATCTTAAATTCTAGGCTGTGTCTTGTTATTAAACTGAGCCCCAGAAAGGTTTCTCCTCAGCAGAAGTGTTGTATTTCTTGGTCTGCTCTGGAAGAGCTGCGTGCATGATAAAAAATCGTACGTAATCACATATAATGTAATGTTTTACACCAAGCAAGATCCCTGCTCCAACATAAAGCCTTCAGTAGCCTCACACACATGATGTTCCCCTTGCTCTGCACAGGTAATTCACAAGATTGTCATGTAAGGTCTGCCTGTAGCCCATATTTGCTGTGAATGTATCTGTAGAATTAATTTTGAGACTATGAGAGTTTTCATTGATCTCTGGTAAGTTATTCTGTGATTCTAATTAGTTGAATAACTTTCTGTTACAGCTTTATACTTTGGGACATTTTAAAAAACCCCACAAAATAAAGCACAAAATTATGCTCAGCTGAGAATTCTGAATAATTTCTGCCCTGCCAAGAATGGGGAGAAGAATAATTACTTCTTTTTGCCTGTAATTGTAAAGTCTGTGTATTGTATGACTTTCTACTCTATTCTTTTCTTTTAGCTATAGCTTGAATAAAATGGACTCAGCTCCTGAAGCCTCCTAATGAGTCTCCTTACCTTTTGAAGTGTAACAGGGCTCCTTTTTTCTACTTTCTGATTATTCAATAGGACATAGTTTTCAGATATTTACAGAAAAAATGCACAGCTTTAAGGTTTTGTGCCTCCTCAAATTGTCCTTGGTCTTAAATTTTCTGCAGCAGTCACTGTATTGCAGCATCTAAGACTCTTTACTTTTTTCTTTTTAATTTAGGAATGTTTCATATAGATTTGTTATCCTCTGAGGCTCTTGAGTAGGGCTGAATGTACTCCCAGTATCCCAGAGTTACGTAGTCCCACCCACAGATGAGGATTCCAGGAAGTAATGCCAGGGATTGCTCTTGGTGATGTGGCAAAATGTTTCTGCTTAGGATCCACTTTATTTGGCTTCTATCTTGAAGTGAGTTGTAAAACTCAGTTAAGCTTAACTGATAAGAAAAATAAAGCTCTTCAGTTGGTAGCAGAAGCATGAACTGAAAAATAACTCCCTTGGGTAATTTTTTAATTTGAGTTCAGGCTCTTGGCCCTTTGACTGGACAGTTTTGCTCTTGCATAAAACTTTCCTGTCACTGCTCAGCTCTTGGTGTTCAAGAGACAGAGAAACTCATTGAATGATTCCAGCGTGGGCAGCATTTTGGGTTTGGTGCTCTGGCAGAGTCTGAAACCACTGGTGTTCAGAGTCCTGAACTTACTTCTTTACTATGTAGTTACTCAGTATTTAAAATCCTAAGCAGCTTTTGAAAAAAATATATTTACTCTGGTTTTGTTCTTTCCTTTGGAGGCTGAGGTGGCAGGAGAGAGGTGCTGCAGTCTCACTGCTTAGGGGTTGTACCTCAGCCTGTGTCTTAGTAAGGTGACAGTGTTCAACTGGGCTCATCTTGAATTTCTTTATGGACTTCTTTATTTCCTTCCCCAAAATGGCCTGGATCCTGTCTCGTCTTTGTAAAATACCCTGTTCTTTGCTTTCTTGGACAAGGAATTTTCATTCATTTTGGCATAAATGTCCTCTCTTTGAGAATACTTCATTCAGAATAATTTGTTTCAAGCAGGATGAGCCAAAAGAATATTGTATGCAAATGGTGGCTCAGAGACTGTGCTCTGAGCTTAGATTTTGGATTTCAATGTTCCCTTGTCCCATGTTTTGTTTCCACAGCCACCATGTCAGAAGGGGACAGCATCGGGGAGTCTGTGCATGGAAAACCTTCTGTGGTCTATAGATTTTTCTCAAGACTTGGACAGGTTGGTTTTGTGAAGGATTTTTCTGACTCCTTTAGAAGCAGATCTCACTGCAGCTTCTCGAACTCGCTGCTTGTTGGATGGGTTGTTGAAATGCTGAAATCTATACAAAAGATTTCTTTTGAAGCCTTTTAAAATAGATAAATATCTATAATGAATGGCTTACTGGAATATTTAAATGGCATATATATGACATTGAACAGTGGAAATAGATGTTGTTACTGTCAAAAATGAGGAGTGAGTTCAGATTTCATTTAAAATTCATTATAAGGAAAACAACTTGCATAAAATACAGAACATTTAAATTGCTTTATAATGCCCCAAGCATTACATTTTTTTCTTGCCTTTGTAAAATATAGAAGCTTGTAAGTATAGTTCTGTGTAATTTATTTGTAGTAAAGAATAAAAATGTTTCATGTTATTCTCTTCCCCAAAATATTCCTCCCAAGTGCTTCCTTTTGCTCATACTACCCTCAAAAAAGCTTTATCCATTGTGCATCAAGTATTTTACAGCTGTGCACTTTGTGTTTCCTCCTAGATCTACCAGTCCTGGTTAGACAAATCCACCCCCTACACCGCAGTGCGATGGATTGTAACGTTGGGGCTGAGCTTTATCTACATGATTAGAGTTTATTTACTGCAGGTAAGAGACCTGGATTTGGTGCTGAAGTAGTTCCAGATATTATTGTTGGTCTAATTTTGATTTTAAGAGTGTTTCTGAAGTGTGCTGTTACTTTAGAATCACGTGTGGTATCGTTCAGGACATGGCAGAAGGTAAATTGTGTAGTCTGAGGAGAGAACACATCCTGTGGGTGTAGAAATTCCTGCTGCAGAGAGAAAATATGTGTGAATACTCAAGGATATTCCTCTGATGGCAATCTGAAATCACAAAATAAATCTCTGAAAACTCTTGTAATTAAGTTTTTACTTTTATATTCGAGGTGTGTAACAACATGCACAGAGCCAGGGGTTCCTTTCTAAAATGCAAACCATAAAGAATGGCTTTGTCAGCGTTTCTCTCCCTGCAGGCCCGGCAGACCATTTCCCCACTAATCAGATGTTTCTGCTCCATGCCAGTCTGCAGTTCAGTTAGGAACTTGGGAACTGTTATTCCCTAAACCTGAAGATTATAAAATGTGAAACCTTTACAGGTCATAGTACTAGGAAAGTTTCAGAGACTGAATGCTGCAAAGATGATATAAAAAGGGATGGTTTTATGCTCTTTATTACTTTCTAAGCCCACATCTTGAACATAGAGAACCTGGATGCCAGACCAAGGTTTTGTGTTCAATCTGTCACTACACGAGGAATTTGCTCTCCTGTCATGTTCTAAGACTTGTTTTGATCAGTGAGAATTCCTGATACTTTTACAAGCCCAGAAACCTTTCAGTCAATGTGAGGACATAGAGAAGCTTCTCGCGGAAGCAATAAACCCAGATTGTTTAATCTTGTTAAAAAATCAGTATCAGAAAATGATTTTCAGGAGGATTTTACCCTTGTCTCTTCCTTCCTGTGCAGGGTTGGTACATTGTGACATATGCCTTGGGAATCTACCACCTCAACCTCTTCATAGCTTTCCTGTCGCCAAAGGTAGACCCCTCTCTAATGGAAGATTCAGGTATGAGGAAAAGTTCCTTTTTTCCATCATTTTAAAGTTGGTCAAACTTCCAGCTCCTTTTGTCTGATACAATAGTGTAAAGATAATGTGACTTTAGCATTATATTGTATTTCTTAGACCTGAAAAATATCTATGCAAGTTGACATCAGAAGTTGCTATAAAATTTGTCCTTTTTTCATGGGACTTGAGTATAGTCCATATTGTATTAGTTTTCTGTGTTTTGAAAGGAGGTTTATGTGACTTAAGCTCTCCCCATGGTCACTCAAGTGACCTGGCATTCCTATTCCCTATTTTCTTTAAAGGAATCTGTGTTAAGTTCCTTTTAAAGAATCTATGTGAACTTACATTAAACCAGCAACTCTAACTGGGATCTGTGTGTAACAATGGAAATTGGGCGTGGTTTTGTTTTGTGATTTTTTTTTTTTTTTTTCTTAAAATAGAAAGTAAAAAGAATCTGGAATCTGAATAGTGTAAAAAAACTACTGTGAGGAGGTTTGTGGTTTGGTTTCTTTTCTGTTATTTTTAGATGATGGTCCTTCCTTACCTACAAGGCAAAATGAAGAATTTCGGCCTTTCATTAGAAGGCTCCCAGAATTCAAATTCTGGTGAGTGCATCCATCTGCCTGTGTTGTGTTTTTGAAAAATATAAATATCTGCATGACATTAGTGGTAGCTGGGCTTGAAGGATTAATTGTTACTATTGTTTTTCAGGCATTCTGCCACTAAAGGAATCCTGGTTGCTATGGCTTGTACATTCTTTGAGGCTTTCAACGTTCCTGTGTTTTGGCCAATCCTTGTGATGTACTTCATTATGCTATTTTGTATCACTATGAAGAGGCAAATCAAGGTGAGATCTTGGCAAGAACAGAGAGTAGCATTTGTGATGTCAGGATTTACAGCACTGCTCCAAACTGGCCATTCAGTGGAGCCCTTCAGAGGTTAAATGTGCTGCACACACTTGGTTTACTGGAGGAACTTCAGTAACTAATTCTTTGAACATTAGTTCTTCAAGTGGGGCATGTTTACGGTGTTGAGCAGATTTTACAAAACTTCTATTCTTGCTTTCGAAAGGTTTTGACTTCAGAGTGCAGTATCAGGGTTTTATGCAGGTTCTCATCCACTTCCTGTGGCTATTTTGGATGCAGAGGTGTTGAACCATCTCTGGTGGGTGAAAAGGGAAGTTCTCACAAGGTGATGTGAGAAAGTAGATGGGGAAAAGGGAAAGAACACAGAGAATTGATTCAGACCATTTTAACAAATTACTTATGGTTTGTTGGCTTTTTAAAAAAATAACTAATTTTTTTCCCAGACCTTCAGAATTTTGGACAGGTGTACTGTGATTTGAAGTGGTAAATTAAAGATGAAAGGGTAGTAAAGAATTAGTACCTCTGTGCTCTGGAAGTTTCCCGTGGTTCCCCAATCAGTAACCTTCCCTATAGTGTCCAAATTGTTGGGTAAAGCCAAATTTGATGTTTATAAAACTGCTCTCATAGTCCTATTTAGATTTAAACTGCTGTAGGATTAGCTATTTCATTACCTTTACTAAGAACTCCCTTTCTAGAGGACTTAGTAATTTTTCATGTGTATTTTAAAGCATTTTTCCTAAATACTACCTCAGTTTCTTGCCTCAACAACTGCTGTTTTCTCTTTGCAGCACATGATAAAGTACAGATATATACCCTTCACACATGGCAAGAGGAAATACAAAGGGAAAGAGGATGTGGGGAAGACCTTTGCTAGCTAGGAAGAAGCAATCAACCTGTTGACCAATTCTACTGCTCACTAAAGGAACGATTTTGAGCCATTGTAACAATGCCTTTTTTCTTCATAAAAATGATTAACAGAGTGGTGACAAAGCAGTTGAATTTTCATTTTATGAGGATCTCGCTATTTTTATCTGAAATATCAGTTTCTCGAGGAAACTGGCATTCTAACCAAATTGCATTGAGTTTATTCTCTTTTGTAAGAAGTTGGAGAAACTTTGGATAATCCCATGGATTTGGGATAATGTATTCCTTTCAAGATCCGTTGCACTGGAGAGGTTAATGGCCTAGAGTTGGATATTTTTACATAGTTCTCCTGCTCAACATCACCCTGAAGTGCTGTGCACATCTGTGGAGGAAAGTGTAAGCTGGCACACGTGATGCTGTTTTCTGCTTCATGGCCGTGTGCTGTTTTCATAGCAAAATTCAGTAGACCTAAATTAGATGCAGAATTTAAGCCAGTTTCCTAAATGCATGGTATTACTGAGTTATAACCAAACAAATATAGATAGGAATAAGAAATTACTAAATTATGGGGCTTGCAGTAGGGTAAAAATACTCATTTAGCTTCTAAAGCAACTCGTTTGTGTTGGGTTTTAATGCCAGTTTCACTGTTTCATCTCCCAGCAGATGCTAAAATTGGGCTCCTTCGTGTGATGACTCAGAACTTTGTTCAAACTCTATCACAATTTCCTTCAAGGACCTGGAATTATAAAAATATATATTTTAATTGTTATTAGTTGGAGTTTCTTTCATACTTAATGGTTTCTTGAGTAATTGAAGCTGACTTCATGCAGCCCCACAGGACGTACCCAAACTGGCCAGAACAGACAGTGGTGGGGGTTTTAACACAGATTTTCTTTTTTTATGGGGGGGAAAAAAAAAGAGAGATAAATGACCTGCATGTAAATTTTTTCATGTGATACAACTGCAGTTTTATTAAGTGACTTTTTAATTCCAAAATTTATTAAAAGACAGTGTTCCCCTTTACTTGTTCTCTATCTTTATATCCATCTCTTAATCTAACAGTATTTATGACTCCTTTTCAATAATGGTTGCCCTCAATTTACCTTCATGATATGCCTTTTTCAACTCTTCAGGGAGCATTCACTTGAAGAAGGTAGGAAAAGATTAGGTCTCGGAAGATTCTGAATGGAATTCAGCAGCTTCAGCAGACAACTAATTGGAAAATGTATGTAGGTACCTTTTCCTCTGATCTTGTCAAATGAAGGATTTGTGGAGCTCTGGAATTCAGTAATCCTGGGAAAA
The DNA here is from genome assembly GCF_020740725.1 of Corvus hawaiiensis. Classification (NCBI taxonomy): domain Eukaryota; kingdom Metazoa; phylum Chordata; class Aves; order Passeriformes; family Corvidae; genus Corvus; species Corvus hawaiiensis. The sequence continues at coordinate 2,948,230 of NC_063234.1, forward strand.
TGACAGGTAGTTTTAGCTCACGTTGACCTGTGGCTTTTTGTTTGTTTGCATGTGTTTGTTTTATTAGCAGTGTGGAAACCAGGAGTGTAAGCACTTAAAATTAGGGAGACAGTGTCCAGAATGGGCATTATAAAAGTACCAGTCGTGGATGTTCGTGGTTTGTTGCCTCAAAATCTGAAAGCCTTGACTTGGAGAAGGTGTTTTTAGGCTTGCTGGAGTTTCTGAATATGGACGAATCAGGGAGAAAAATGTGTCATTAATACTAAAATTACCAACTGGGATGACTCCTACTAAACAGAGTGTTAATGACATCCATTGCAAATCTGACATTTTTACCTAAACTTTATTTTGAGGTTTAGTTTAGGCAAGTTTAGATTCATGCCTTCCTTTTGGGAAGGCAGATGCCCTGCATCCAGTGGGATTAAGTTTTCAAACATGGGTTGTAGGTGCTGCTTGGCCAACAGTACAGTTCCCCAGTTGAATCTCAGCCTACCATGGCTGGGCAAGTCCGATGGCATTTTGTTAAACTTTGTTCTGCTGTATCACTTAAATGTTAAAAATTAATTCCACTTAAAGAATGCCTGAAAAACTTGGCTTGACAGCTTCAAAAACACTTCCAGTCACCACCTCCTTCCTGTCTTTTTGTGCAACAAAATGTTTTTCCTTACTATTTTCTCGGGAAGGAGCTGAGGCAGTGATCTCATTAAGTAGTCCTGTTCTGATTTGTGATACGGGTTTTTTTTCTTCCACTGTTGCCTTGACAGTTTTAAATAGGTGAGGGATGCCTGAAAATTTTCTGGTGTGAGAAGGGATGGTATCACTTCTGTAAATGATGATGAAGGGTTTACATAGTTACCAGCAGCTATTTTTGTTCCATTTATAGATACAGTGAACAGTTAAACTAAATTTACTGGGTTTTTATGATAAAAGTTGGAGATTTAATTATTAGCTGGATAACCAGGATCTCTGCAGCTCAAATACCCATGTTAAAAGTGCTTTTAGTGCAGCACACCCGGCCCTGCCTGAGTCCACATTCAGTGCCATTTGTGAAAGATTTGTGGAAACTGTAACTCATGATGCACAGGCTGGATCACCTGGGTTCTTCTCCCTACCTGTACTTGGAAAATAAAAATAAATCAATTTTCTGCATCTTCTATCGTTCAAGAATGACAAGGTATGTTAACAACTAACAGTCTTTTCCCGTGTGCTTCAGGGATATTGGTAACACCCCTGGGCTTTGGAAAATACCACTTGTTATGTAGCTACAGCCCTAATATCTGGAATACCTGCTGCAGTCTCCATTGCTAATAGTGATGGAAAAACCTGAATTTGGAAACTGAGTCTTCATTAGTGTGCACAATCTGCATTACTGGGGCTTTGCATTTATTGCTTCTGTTGATCTAAGCAGATTTCAGTTTGTCAAATCACAGAACCCTGCTTTATTGCTAACACAATGGCACATGGCATTTATAACCAGAACTTCCACTGCACTTAAACTCAGGCTTTGTGTACAGCTTCTGTTCTTTGCCACTGAAGTCCACAGCATGGACATTACTATGTTAAAAAGGAGAAAGGGACTCTTAAATCACAGAATTTTATTAATACCTTAAGGATGTTACAGAAGGGTGGAGGACTCATTATCTACATTTGTATTTTGAGAATGAGAATTTAAGTTTTCCATTTTCCAAAATGAAGAAAACTATTAAGCTTGTGTTAAACATGTTTTAGAAACCCATTTTTAATATGGTCAAGGGCTACATCAGAAGAGACAGAAGGGTAGAAGCAGAAATAGCTTTATTCCGTCATACAGGAATGTAGTGCCACCTTGCACAGGCAGTTTCCAGTTTAATAAAGCCTCTTCTTGGACCAGCCCAAGCTGTAGGACAAGTATGAGAGTATGAGCTGAGGCCCTTGTCAGGAGCCAGGAGGTTTTTCCTTTACATTTGGTAGTGCCGTAGGTAGATCAGTTTCTGAGGATGAAACTTCTCTCTGCACAGTGGACATTCTGCCTACAGAAAGAAAAGAGACGTACTGAATAGTTCTGTTTAAAAGTTTAAAAAAATCCAAATACAACTGCTTAGCTACTTTCAGAAAAGAATTTTTCAGTCCCAACTGTGGTACAAGCTCACCTGAGCCGGCCCGGTTTAAAGTGCTCACCTTACTGACCTCACCTGTGTAATGTCAGTTACTGTATTTCAACAACTGCATGGGTGCTGCTCAGCTCTGGGTGCCTTAGTGAGACACAGGTCATTAGCAGCCAGGCTGAGGGGCCCTTTGCAGTGTGCATGTGCTGTGTACTCACCCTGGTGTTGCACCAGGCAGTGATGCACTCCCAGCAGAACAGGTGCCCGCAGGGGGTGGCTGTGCTGTGCCTCCGCTCCTCCAGGCACAGCGTGCAGCGCGACTGGCGCCCGGGAGCTGGCTCCTTGCTCGTGCTTCTAATTAACACAGGCACAGTTGGGTTAATTGCACTTACCCTGGCTGTAAGAAATACTTGATAACACCATCCTGAAATAAACCCTGTGCTCAAGTATCAAGCCTTTTCATGAAGATCTCAAAAACACCAAAGCATGAAATCCAAGAGATGCACAAACCAGTGAGGAATTAGTTTTGCTAATTAATTAAATGGTACATTACATCAGGTTGTAATCTAAATTACTCCTGTGTTGTCCCTGTTCATGACAGCTATGACATTCCCACCTCTTTCCTAGGAAGTAAGAACCACCTCTTACTTCTGGTGAGCGAGGTTGCGGTGCAGCCTCCACTCCTGCCTTGCTCTCTGCTTCTGTTTGAAGCTGTACATCTGAACTCCAATGGTCAGCAGAAGGTGGAAGAGTGAAATTATTCCAAGAAACTTGTAACTTGATCGGATACTCTGATCTTCTCCTTGCAGCCCTCCAAAATGCAGCTACAGAATTCACAGAAATACACATTTTGTTACTGCAGTTTTATGAAACTGTTCTCCCTCTCCCCACCTTCAATAAACTTGATTTGGGATTATCACTGTGTGCAAAAAATTGACATTTTAGGACTTCTCGACCAGCTGCCTCTTGGGAGGTGTAACTATCTTGAGTCAGGCTGGACTTAGCTGCTCTCTGCCCATAAAAATTGCAGCTTTAATTGGTTTGGTTTCCTTACGCATCTCTGAGTAGATAGTCGGACACCTCTTTCCCACACTGATGTTTGGAATTGTTGAGGAACTCTGTGTCTACACAAATTTCTAGGCCAGTGACTGATGGTTTTTTTTAAAAATACAAAATTAAGCTCTTTATACAGAAAAGTGGTATCTAAATGTGTACTAGGTATTGGTCAAAACAGTATTTCCCATGGATTTATCAAGTCACCTTTCACTTTTAGTGTATTTGTGGCAGACAGGCTGAAGTTACACAGGGGTATTAACTTCTGACACTGCATTCATGTTAATTACCTGTAGCCTCTTGACTGCAGGAACTCATTACCTCTCACATAATGCAAAACCTTGCCTCTCACCCCTCTGCTCTGCTTGTATAATCGGCCACAGCCAAATTCCTTATCCCATTTACACATATGGCACCCCAGAAGAGGTCAAAATTCTGCAGTGGACACATCTTCAAACAAAACCACTTACGTATGAGATCCCTGTGATCCTTTTGGACAGGTGATAGAACATGCCCTGGATGTAGAACACTGCCAGGTGGAGCCGGTGCAGCAGAGGGATGGATTGTTTAAGGACATACACAACTTGGGAGGCTGTTTTCTTCTGCTGCTCCGTGAGCTCCCCAACCTGCTTCCGAATCCAGCTGCGAATTAAGGTCCTGCTGGGAAAGCCAGGTGCAGGGGGGTTCTCTGGAGTCCTGGATTCCTCAGCCTCCATCTGCAGCTCGTGTTCCAGGTGCAGCAGTGCCTTTTCCAGGCAGTAAGGTACCACGGTGTGCAGGGAAATGAAGAGGGCCCGTCGAAGGAAAGAAGGCACCTTCTTCTTGCTTGGGTCAACCTGAATGATGTTCACATACTCTTCTCCCAGAGTCTGATAACCTAAACAATATTTTCAACAGAAAACAGGGTCAGAGGGCAGCTGGAGGATCGTTCTGGATGTGGTGAGCAGTGGGGACAGGCTGTTCAGGCCACAACTCATCAGGCTTTGCAGTTTCAGAAACAGCCCATTTTTTTTGCATTGAATTAGGATGAGCACCACGGTGGCATCCAGTATCTGCTGCAACAGTTTCAGGCTTAAAGCAGGGGTACTTTTCATGATGTCATACATTCCTGCTTTTTTTTAAAAATTGCTTTTAGAAGAACATCTATCTGTGTTGATAAAGTGCATTTGAACCCAACTCCGACACTTTCGTGGTTTCAGATTTACCAGAAGGCATTTATCCAAACCAAACCACCCTGCATGCTAAAGAGAACTGCTGTTGGGCAGTCTCAGGTGGTGATCACCAGCACAGCAGCCGCGGGACTGGCCCCTCAGCTTTCAGATGTTGGGAGAAATGATAAACAACGATTAAAAAATGACAGAGAAGTTTTCCGGACGTTACCTGACAGCGTGGTCAGCACGAAATAGGCCACATCGGAGAGCAGCTCCACCTCCCTCCTCCACTCCAGCCACGGCCGGGCACCTGCGGGACGGGGGCGCGGCTGTCACGTTACACCAAATCCGTGCTCACCCGAGCCCTTCCCGGGGAATTCCTCCCGGACACGCCACCAGCCCCCTCGCCCCCTCCGACCCCCATGCAGAGCCGCGGGCCGGGGGGCCCCGCTGTGCCGGCGGATCCTGGAACACCCGGGAGGGCTCGGGGTGGATCCAACCCCCCCCCGCAGGCATTACCCGCCAGCCCCCGCAGCGCGGTGCCGGCCCCGCTGCGCAGCCCGGCCCGGTACAGCTCGTCCTTCTGCCCGCAGCGCACCAGCCGCGCCGGGCCCGCCGCCGCCGCCATGGCGGGCGGACGGACATGGGCCCTGAGGAGCCGCGCGGAGGAGCTGCGGCCCCGGCAGCGGCGGAGCACCCGCCGCCCGCGCAGGGATACCCCGTCAGTGCGGGGCGGGAAAAGGGGCGGGGCCGCGCGAAGGGGCCGGGAACGCCTTCCCCGCCCTGAGGGGCCGTGAGGGGCGGGAAAAGGGGCGGGAGGAGAGGGGAAGAGGCTGGGAAATGGGGCCGTGAGGGGCGGGAAGGGGAGGGGAAGAGGCTGGGAAATGGGGCCGGGAGGGGCGGGAAAAGGGGCGGGAGGAGAGGGGAAGAGGCTGGGAAATGGGGCCGTGAAGGGCGGGAAGGGGAGGGGAAGAGGCTGGGAAATGGGGCCGGGAGGGGCGGGAAAAGGGGCGGGAGGAGAGGGGAAGAGGCTGGGAAATGGGGCCGGGAGGGGCGGGAAAAGGGGCGGGAGGGGAGGGGAAGAGGCTGGGAAATGGGGCCGTGAGGGGCTGGAAAAGGGGAGGGGAAGAGGCTGGGAAATGGGGCCGTGAGGGGCGGGAAGGGGAGGGGAAGAGGCTGGGAAATGGGGCCGGGAGGGGCGGGAAAAGGGGCGGGAGGAGAGGGGAAGAGGCTGGGAAATGGGGCCGTGAAGGGCGGGAAGGGGAGGGGAAGAGGCTGGGAAATGGGGCCGGGAGGGGCGGGAAAAGGGGCGGGAGGAGAGGGGAAGAGGCTGGGAAATGGGGCCGGGAGGGGCGGGAAAAGGGGCGGGAGGGGAGGGGAAGAGGCTGGGAAATGGGGCCGTGAGGGGCTGGAAAAGGGGAGGGGAAGAGGCTGGGAAATGGGGCCGTGAGGGGCGGGAAGGGGAGGGGAAGAGGCTGGGAAATGGGGCCGGGAGGGGCGGGAAAAGGGGCGGGAGGAGAGGGGAAGAGGCTGGGAAATGGGGCCGTGAAGGGCGGGAAGGGGAGGGGAAGAGGCTGGGAAATGGGGCCGGGAGGGGCGGGAAAAGGGGCGGGAGGAGAGGGGAAGAGGCTGGGAAATGGGGCCGGGAGGGGCGGGAAAAGGGGCGGGAGGGGAGGGGAAGAGGCTGGGAAATGGGGCCGTGAGGGGCTGGAAAAGGGGAGGGGAAGAGGCTGGGAAATGGGGCCGTGAGGGGCGGGAAGGGGAGGGGAAGAGGCTGGGAAATGGGGCCGGGAGGGGCGGGAAAAGGGGCGGGAAGGGGAGGGAAGGCGGTGTCGTGGGGAGGGAAAAGGGGCGGGAAGGGGATGTGAGGAGAGGGAAGCGGCTGTGAGGGGTGGGAAAAGGGGCGAGGAAAGGGACAGTGAGAGGCGTGGGAAGGGGCGGGAAGGGGCGTGGAAAGAGGAGGGAAAAGGAGCGGGATGGGGCAGCGGGATCACAGCTGAGGAGGTAAGAACAGTGAAAGTATGAGGTCTTGGATGTTTCAGAGCAGAGCACATTTCACGAGGAACACACCAAATCGCACCTCCCCAGGCAGGTGCAGCACTCCACAATATTGTACAAATGCTCCAGCCCTTCCGCAGCTCAGGGATAATTTAGAAGGAAGGTGTATTCAGTGTCCTGTCATTGCTTCTTTAACATCTGTGAAAGCCTCGTTGCATCCCTTCAAAGATGAGCTGTTTACAAGGGGAAAGTGAACAAGCTGCCCTTTGTTTCCTGGCGAGCTGTACATGAGGCAAACAACAAAGGCCACCTCCACACGAAAGCTACAAACACATCAACATGTCAGTGCATCCATCTCCAAAATCCTGGTACCAGGGGATAAAGGCTGTAGGCTGCGGGGGTGTGACAGAACTGCTTTTTCAGTGCCAGAGTCCCCACATCAGTCGCTCAGTGCCTGCCGGAGGTTCCTTTGTGGCCGAACCACTGGGAACAGGTGGGATTTGGACTCTTATCAGAATTCCTGATAAATTCAAGGAATTGACTGGACTGCTGCCTGGTGACTCTTGTCGTAAAGCTCACTGGCCTCTCGATGGAGGGAGACAGCCAGAGTCCTGCTACCTGCCATGAGGCTCTTGCAGCTGTGCCTGAGGTTTAAATATAATGCTGTTTAAATAGAATATAATATAACTTCTGTAAATTCTTCTTTTCTTAATTAAAAACAAATTAAATAATGATAATGTTTTTAAAAAGGTAGCAGCATCCTGTAAATGTTTACAGCCTATACATGTTTGTGTGTGTGTGGTTTTTATATTTACACTCTGAGCTCGGGTACATTTGTTTTTGCCAAAACACTTTTTTTTTTCCTAGCAGATTTTAATGTCACATTGTTTTAAATTCAGTTTTGCAGCACGCTAAAGTGAACGGGCAGTTAAACAGTTCCGCATTTAATTAATTTATTTGACAAAGCTACTTTCACAGTAATTAAAGTAGGTGTTTTCCTGAAGAATTTACAGACTGATATGGCAGGAACTCACTGGAAAGTGCTGTGAGAGCAAGAGCTTGGTGAGTTTTTTCCTCCCTGTGGTTCAGAAGCAAAGAAAGGCCTGTGGCCAAACATAACCACAAATAAACTGGATATTTGTAGTTCTTTCAGTAGCCTATTAGTGCACAGATTGTGGCATCAAAGTTCTAATTTAACTGCATCAGAAGTTGTGCGTGGTGAGTAAAGCTGTGATGAATCTTACAGATAAGCAAGCGTTCTTAATCACTCCGTCCCTGCTCCAGGCGCTGCTGAATTTTTATTTGCTGGGGTGTATCGCATCAGTGGAATTGCGGATCGTTCCCTCTGTAGCTGTAAAATCAGTGGAATTAGGGAAAAAACCATTGGAACATTTTATGTCGCTCAGCAGTAGGGGGCGCACCTGCATAAGGAAATGTCCCGCGGGAAATGGGATCTGGAATGGGACATTTTCACACTTAAATATTGGGGATCTGCTATAAAATAAGAAACTTGAAGCTGCCACCCTAAATTGTAGCATTTAAAAAATATTAAAGATTAAAATTTATTGCCCAATCCCGTGGATCATTTTGTTCAGAATTCCAATCCCATCTCTCGTGTTTTGATTTTTGTTTAAAAGCAGAGCTGTGATCTCACATGTCTCACAGCTCAATTGTCAGTAAAAACACCACACATATTTGTCGCCATTTTATTGAGGTGGGTAAATATGATTTTCTTACTTTATGGGTCAAGGAACCAAAGAAGAGCTTGAGAGGTTTTTTTGCAAAGCTGAAATCCCAACTAATGACCACTTAATTATTAGATTGGAAACCATTTCTAAAGCTGAAGGTCGGACTCTGCCAACAAATGTTACACCACTTGAAGTGTGTAAGTTCTGTGCATATGCTCATTGTGACTTATTGTATGGATTTTATTATATTCTAAAAGTTGTTTTGTGTTATTTTGAAGGGTGGGGGTTCTGTCAGTGTGTTTTGAACTGAGGAGGTGCAGCATGCCAGAAACCTTTCCATTTTGTGTAGAAAACTTACTTTCATACGCTTTCATATATATATTCGTACATAGCTATAAACAGACATGCATATAATGTTAGCTGTTACACTATGCTCTGCCAGAAAAATCTGTTTCTTCTACTTTGTATTCTGATTGATACTGGTGACTTCAGAAAACCGCCATTATCTCTTAAAACGTAGCTGCTGTGTTTTGATTAAGTTTTCGCCAGCCAGGTTTCTTGATTTCCATGCCATGCTTCTCTGCTTTTCCTTCTAACAGACCTGACAGGGGAGCGTGCTGCTTCACCGACATTACCACACGGAAGTCCAAAATGTAAAAACCCTCGGTGCTCAGCAATGATTAACTTTTCCTCCCACAGGCTACTTGTCTGTGCATCGTAAAATCTGATTTTACCTCTGCAGACCTGTTAGGAGACAAGAGGTTCGGAGCGCAGCTTTCAAACAGGGCACCGGGCAGATGTTTCAGTTTCCAACCTGAAGAACAGGTTCTGCGGATGCAAAAGGAGCGAAACGTCTGTTCGGGATTGTTACCACCCTCCGATTCCTTTTGCCTCCTCCCACTTTGAACTTGTTACCCTGGAGCTGAACTGTTTGAACACGGGCTGTAAAGCTGCTTTGTGATCAGAGAGCTGAGAGCCCTCAACATGTAAAAGCGGGGCGGGATTTCGCTGCGACTCCGCAGGTCCCTCCCTCCTGCCGGGTTTGTCCCGGGTATGAAGGTTGGACGCTCCGCGCCCAGAAGCCGGGACAGCCCGTCTGCACTGCCCGGCCGGGACACACAAAGGTGAGTGCGGCGTTTGCTTTGGGCTTGCTTTGCTACTTTCTCTTACAGCAGTCGTTTTGGTGTACTTTTAACACTTTTGCTCACTCTTGGGCATTCGAAACAAAATTTATAATACTTTATCCCAGGAGTGTGCACAGCCTTATGGCTGTAACTGAATTTGCTGCTACTTTTCCTCTTGTCTTTTTTAAGGAAGAGGGAGAATGGAAAGAACATCATGTCTAATGCTTGTTTTATCATACTTTCTCTTGTTCATAAAAATCAGGAACCTGGGAATTCTGTTAGTCCTAAATTTTTAGATTCTCTGAGCTTGTAGGGATGAAGAAAACCACATTTGTGATTCAAGTTTAGACTTTTCTAACTGGACAACTGCCTTTTTCAATATGAAAGATGACTGCATTCATTCTGAGCTGCTAACCTGAGCCTTGAGCTTTCCCAGGTGTACTGAGCCAAAATGAAAACTGACTTGGATAAGAGAGGTTGGATGTAAAATAAATTTCAGGTATTTAAATAAAATACCAGTTTAGCAATAGAATGTTGCTGATTCTGTGACTGAACAGCCAAGTCTTAATTTGAGAGGAAAGACATGCATGACCCTTTGAAAAGATATGCATGTTTGGGTTTTTTTTTTTTTAATATTTTAATTTTTTTAAAAATTTTGCTTGTTCTTCTGGGCTATAGAGAAAGAATTTTCAATTCTTTCCTGGCATAAAAGTGTGGGTAATGCTTGCAGAGACGTGGCAAATAATAAGGATGGCTGGATTGCTAGGGCTGTGTATGCTCCAAATGCCTCAGGGTTCAGATGTAGGTCTTAAAAATACCCTGAATCCTCAGGGTGATAACTTCTAGAACCATGTTTTGTTTCATGGTAGAGGTAGGTTGCTTATAAAATAAAACAGAAGTAGATTAAGATTTGTGGTTGATTTGAGATGCGAAATTGATGCCATGTTCAGAATGGAGCTCGAAGTTAAGTTATTGTTCAAAAGAATGTGGTGAAAGTTTTGTCTATTGAGAGAGCTTTTTTTGTCCTTACTGAGGGGGTAGAAACTGTGCTGGGGAGAATTACTTTTTGCCCAGTGAGATTAGCTATGAGAAACTGTTCAGTGCAAGTGAAGGACGGGGGTGTGAGGGAAGGCCGGTGAGTGCCGAGGACACAGTGAGTTATCTAAGTGTGGCCAAGGCTGAGTGGTGTCAGAGTTACTGTGTTCTGGTGGCCTCAGGACTGGCTGTGGGGGACAGGGAGAAACGTTAACTTGGCTCTGAGCTCTTCAGCAGGAGCACTGCTTGTTACAGGCTGTCTGCTTTGGGCACAGAGGATTTATCACGCAGAGTAGAGTCCATGACCAGATACAGATATTTGTCATGGCACAGCAGTTAACAATAGGCTTTTTCTATTTAATAAGCAGTATTTTACCAGAACAGCTTCTGTCATGCCCAGTTTTATAATATAAACCTATGTAACTGAATCTTGAAACATTCAGGGCTCACTGAGTCTTATATTTAATGACTCTATTGGCAAGATGAACTCCTATAATGCAGCATATTTTGATCATTCTCAGCCAAAGAACAAGTTTGTTCTGGCTTTGCAAAAAGGGATAACATTCCAGTTTATAGCCAACTCCTTCTACATTATCTGAAAAGGCTTTTGTTTTCATTCATCATTTCTGTAATTTAGCTGAATTAAAAGCTACTCCATACTTACCCAAGGTGGCTGAGAGCATCTTAGTGAATGGTCCTGCAGGAACAACAAAGCAATAAAATATGTGGTGTGCAAGGTTCTTCTATGTACCCATAGTTTCAAAACGACACAATCTCACTTTGGTTTTGAAATAAATGGTACAGAGCCCTCAGTTCCTAAATATAGCACAAAGGGGACAACATACTTGTGAATATCACTGGAATTTTTTCTTGTTAATTTGTCCAGAGCTGAGAAAATGACTGCATAAATGAATTTGAGTGGGTTATAGGATGAGGCTGAAGAGGTTTTTCAGCAAAGATAGTCTTGCAGTTTCCCAAGGATCATCTGAATTTACTGCAACACAATTTTCATCCACCCAGATATCTCAGTTCTGCATTAGTTAGATTTAAAATTACCCATTTCTTCCCATGAAAAGCTTACATTGACCTGATCTTACTACTGAAATAGATTCTCCAGTGTTATACCTGAATCTTCTTCCACTTCCACTGTCTCGACCTCATTTGTGAGTTCACCTCTGCTCCTGTTGGTCTTGCTGGATGATGCAAACCTTGTGTCCATCACTTGTGACAATTCCTGATGGCAGCTGTGACATGAGCAGTAGGTACAGACCCTGCATCCAGGCTCAGCTGGCAGAGAAGGAAGGCCCTGCATGACATGAGCCAAGCCCTGTTCCAATGGGACAGCTATCCATAGCCACTGTGTACGACTCCCCAGCCCAGTTTTTGCTGCAAGTCACTGTGGAATTCTGGTCTCCACATTACTGCTTAGGGCACAGACTCTAAATCTGTAGGGAATTTCCAAATTTTTTATTCATTGTTTAATCTGCCGTCATTTTGTGGGGGTGGAGCGCTTCCCCATAGCACACGTAGGTGCACAGCAGAGTCATTGGATAGGTACCTGCACAGTGCAGGCTGTGACAAACCTTTACACATGCTGAGACAAAGTTCTGAGCTTCCTTCCTGCTCTTTTTCTGTACTTTGCAGTCTCACAGACTGCACATGAGGCTGCTCAGTCCTGAGCGAAATTTTGGGTGCAGACATCAAGACAAGCATGACCTGAGTGAGGACTTCAGATCCATTTGCATCACAAATACAGCATGAAACCTGAGAGACTGATTTTGGTATACCTGGTTCTGATCTGGCCCTGCATTTTTTATTGTCCATCACAGCCTCACTTGTTTCCATTTAATTAGGGAATGGCTCCTGTAGAATCTTCTGACATCTTAATAGTTGCCAGGGAGCTCTGGGTTGCCTCAGACATGACAAGGGAAATCTGGTGGGAAGGTGAAGGAGCTTTCCATGTTAACATTCCTGGGAGAGATTGAAAGTGCTGCACAAGCTCTGTAGTTCCCATTCCCTGAGGTGGTGTTTGCCAAGGGCCATTATGTTGAAACTTGAAACTTGCAGTAGCACTTTTTGTGTTCAATCTGGTGTACAGAGGATGTCTCCTCTCAGCTCTCCTTGCAGGATTAGTTACTGTAAGATAACTTAAAAGAAGCTCCTCCCTTCCACTTCTCCCCTTCAACCTCCACCCCCCCCCCCCACCCCCCCCCCCCCCCCGCTTGTTATTCCGGATTTCCTACTGCCCTTAGATGCTGGAATGGACTTTCTGGAAGTTTTCTCTGCCTTTAACTGAAAACATGTAATTTGTGTTTTATTAATTTAAAAAACAACAACAAAATAAAAAGGAGTAAGGAATAGAGCCTGAGGAAACAATGGCAGCTGCAACTGAGGTGCCTGGAAGAAGTTCTATAGCCTGCAGAGGAGAATCTCAAAAACACAACTTTGGGATGAGTTATAATGGCATTATGAAGTGTGATTGCTGCAAGGACTATGGGAAATATTTTCTATTTAAACAACAGGTTTTTGTCTCCTACAGTATAAAATGACCTATCCCACTTCTTTCCCTCCTGTGAGTTTAGACTGAGATGAGGTTATTGAAGTAATGTTATTTATTGACTAACCAAGTACTAAAGTCCACGATAAGGTGGAGAGCGAAGCAGAGCTGTACTTTGATATTTATTGGATCAGGCCCTAAAGACTTACTGCCTTGTAGTTCCCATGTCTGCACGTCACTGCCCTCTGTTTGATAAAATGAGGATGGATTGAGTGGTTCCCAGACCCATTCCTGCTAATGAAGAAGGAGATTCACTCATTTAAGAAATTGGTTTGGATGTTTCGAAAAAAAAAAATTAAAACTGCAGTGTTCTCTTGAAGTTGCCAAGCACAAGCGTGTTTTTCTTGTTTGCAATGTTCTCTTAGTGTCTGTCTGCCTGTGCTTGGGCTCTTGTATTTGGCCCTACCAGGCATCCTCAGGAGCAAGCTGATTGTTTGCCACTGGCTTGTGAAAGGGGAACACAAGTTGCCACCTTCTCTGTAACTCCCCCAGCATAAATTATTCCTTAATATCCAAGAGATTAATCAGTGCAGCAATAAGCTGCTGTACAGAATTAAAGCAGTTTGATTAAAGACATTATTCTTAAAAGAAATTCCTGCTCATTTAGATGAAATTGAAGAAAAAAATTTTAAAAAAATCAGACTTCTGGAGAGAGACCAAGACTGCCAGCATGAGCATTACTAGAATTATAGATCTCCTGATTACGAGTGGCACTGGAGCCCATAGTCTATCTCCTCCTCAGTATGACTCACAAATTCCCAAGTGCAGCAGAACCTTTTCCAGCAGTCCTCACTTTCTGTCTGTCTCCTAACAAGGAGATCTTCCTCCCCTCATTTCTTCTCTGAGGCTTTTTGTTTTTGGTGGTCTAGAGTATGAAACTTTTATTTTCAAAGTTCTTTTGAGCCAAGCTATTGGATGAGATTTAGAGCTTTGCTTAATTAGTTCCCTTTGCTTCCTAATAGAAATTGCCTGTTCTCCCTTGCTAATACAAAATGCAAATGTTCTTCAGAAGCAAGAGGCTGTTGTGTTTCCATTGTCACTTCAGACAGGTCTGGGAACTGGCTGGGGACAAGTAATGATGGTGAAACCAAGAGGGGTTTTGGCAATTCAGGATAAATAGGGAAAGGGATTACAAACAAGTATATCCCTATAGATAGAAATTGTTTAAAATTTCACATTTTGTTTCATAAAGTGAATGCTCAAGTCATATGACATGGTCCATACAAACCTGAAATAAATAATTTGGCTTTAATAATAAGTCTCCTTACTTGCATAAGGAATATGCAGTTACATCATGCAACAAAAATGCAGGGCTCCTGCGTGTGCAGCTCCAGCTCAGACTGTAAGGGGCGGGTGAGGAAAAGCTGACAAATATTAAGTGTTCCTTTTAAGTGGGATGACTCTGTTCTGGGTGAAGGTGAAAAAACATCAGGCTGCCAGAAAGGTATTCTGGTGTCCTCTTGATTGCCTTTTCTTCATTTCTGCTTTTAACCGAGTTGTTTGCCAGGGGACTCTGTTGCATGGCAGAGTGTTGGCTGTGTGCTCTGTCCCTTGGGAAAAAGAATTCGGGATCACACCCTAAGGTGTGGGCTCACCCCCTTGTTCCATGGGGCTGGAGCAGCCTCCTCGCCTTTGGAGCTGCTCTGGCTGTGCACTGACGTGCCTGGGCGTGCAGATTATCTCCGTGCAATTGCCCACTGAATGGAGCTGCATTCCTTAAAATGAGCAGCGTGTCAGCTGGAACCACACTACAGCTTAAAAGCAAATCCCAGCTCTCACATTTAAATATTTTAAAGTATTAATTTTTTCCTCTCATTTGATGGCACTTTGATCTTTTATCCATTGATCTGCTTCCTGATCAAACTATTCAGGTTTAAGTGATGACTTAGTTTTTGTGTGTTTCATCCATGGTATCAGTGTATCTATTCTGGGAGGATATCAGAGCTTGTCTGAGTTCTGTGGCTGCCACACAAAACCTCCCTGAACAAAAGCAGGTCTTGTGGGGTTAAGCTTTGAATACTACAGTGATATAAAAATGGCTAGGGAATTGTTAATGGTGTACACAGCTTTTATTGTCTGTAAGTGATATGGATCCTGTCTCTAGGGTTTTAAGTCCTTTTTTTCAAGTGAATACAGAACCTCACACAATAATACTCAGGTAGGGCTCTTAGCCTGAGCAGACAGTTTAAATCTTGTTCATGTGGTCTGAACAGATCCAGTTGCTCTCTTTTGGCTGTTTAATGTCTTCTGCCAATGAGCAGTGCTGTTCTCAGAGCCACAGTGCTTTCTACTGTAACAGAGGTGAGGTATTTCCAGACAGTGCAACTGATATTTTCCATCATACAACCTTCACAATAGATTTTCCAGGAAAGCCAAAGCTTCTTTCATTTAGTTTAATAGGAAGTCTGGGCCCTGAATGTTGTTCTGAGACACCAATCTGTATTTTTAGGGATTCATTGTATACTTTTCTATTGGCTGTGTAGGATTTATGGGGATTGGTTTGGGGAGAGGGGCTGGGCTTTTATTTTTTACCAACACAGGTATGCTGAAGATAGGGAGGAGAAGAAGGGAACTCTGAAGACCTGTAGGAAGCTGTAAAAGGTGGGAGTGAGTGCAGGAGGAGTATCTTTTGCATGGAAAGTGAAGACATTCAGAGATAGCTGCCTCAAAGTAGCTTCACTTTCAGATCATAACAAAGCATAAAGAACATTAATTTGACATAACTGAAGACAATAAAATATTTAACGAGCCACATCAATGTAAAGCTCATCTGCTTTCACTGCAGTGATGCTGGTCTGGCACCAGCAGGAGCACCCGTGCCCATTCAGTCTTCCTCGCCCTCATGGATATGTTCTTTGGTGTATAATGAGTCACAGTGATTGAACTTCCTACAGCGGAAATGGCCTTTCAAAAAAAACCCTGAAGCAAAGAGGTGAGAGAGTCTGCAGAGTAAATACCCACCAGTTCAGCTTTCTGCAAAGGAAATAATAGGCTGATCTTGTCTTGATGTTAAAACAGTTTCATCTGTCCTATGAGCTGTGGCTTCCTGGATTAATCCCAGGGTTAAACATTCAGTGCCCAGGTACCAGAAATGGCACTTTGTGGCTAGTGGCTATAAAATTGTGGTCAGGAGAGCTGCCCAGATGACCAAAGCAGATAACTGAGGCAGTGCCTGTCATCTGTAGAAGTGCCTGCCCAGAGCATGCAATTGAGCAGCTCCAGAAATGCTGTTGAGTGCAGTTTTGGCTTTTTCCCTGGACAAGTTCATTTAAATGCTGACATGCCTTCTAATGTCTACTTTGGGTTCTGTTCTAAAAAAATCAAGTCAGCTCTGTGTAAGTAAGTGTATTTTTGGTATCAGTTCAAGGATTAACCTGAAGAAAAAAACCATTTATTTTGGGATGCACAAAATGAATACATGAAATGTATTAAATGAATACATGGAAATGTGTGATGTGCTTTTATTCAGTCTAAAGCAGAATGTTTGCTCTGTATTCTTTTACCTAATTATGTACATGTCAGGGAATGACAAGGGATACAATTACAGGGACAGGTGACAGCATGTACAAGAATAAATATTTGGGGGGCACAGGATGTATCTTTGATAATCTATTACTTTCCTCCCCCCTCAATCCCGTCAATTTATGAAATATGCCCTAAGATTATAATTTTGGTTTTAGTTACTCCACCTGTGCTCTGTAATAAAGATATTCTTTGCCAAATGAATGTCACTCTTTGATATGCCCAAAACTATTTCAGAGCCACAGGATGCCCTTTGAGATATTTCCCATTTAAATGTGGAAACAAATGATTGTAATGATACTGATTTTTTACAGGATTAATATTGCCAAGCACTGCTGTCCCAAAGATGAAGTTGCCGTGCATTTGGCTCCACGTAAGGCTGTTGCTTCACTGACTGATGCTCCCTCTGAACAGAGGAGTTTTTGACAGCACAGAGAA
The DNA here is from genome assembly GCF_020740725.1 of Corvus hawaiiensis. Lineage (NCBI taxonomy): Eukaryota > Metazoa > Chordata > Aves > Passeriformes > Corvidae > Corvus > Corvus hawaiiensis. The sequence continues at coordinate 2,964,880 of NC_063234.1, forward strand.
TGGAGAAGGTGGGGCTTGGTGAAAAGATAATGGCAGGGAGGAAGTGACTTCCCAAAGAAGCTGAATGAGGGACTAAAGACAAGGAGAGAGGTGCAGCTTCAAACAGGCAGATGTTCTGTAAGGAAATTCTCTTACTCATTTTTTGCTACAGATGTCTCAGACCCCCTCCTCTATTTCTAATCACTGTAATTAATAGTGAGCTTCATTGCCCTCTCTCTTTAAAGTAATGTCAAACTGGATCTGTGCTTTCACAACAAAACATGTTAGGGCAATGTTTCAGAGCTCAACTTGTAATTACAAACTGAAGGAGACTCCCAGAGATTCAAACAGTTACCAGCACTAAGTAGGATCCCAGGTTTCTGCCTGGTGTGATTGCTGTTTTGGAGGGAGTCTTCTTTGACCTTCTTTCTCTGAGGAAGGTGTCCACTGAAAGTTTTGGAAAGGTGAGTCTTCTGTATCCAGTGGGCAGAAGATGGGTAAGAAGAGGGAAAGGGAATGCCAGACAATGACAGAGAGATACAGTATGGAGACAGCTGACAAAAGGTAAGAGGGACAAAGAGCTTTAAGGGTTAGAGATGGAAGCGAAGGTAGAAGCCAACATCAGGCAGAGTCCTTTGGGAATGTACCCGATACATTCACTGGCTCTGCAGAATGACTGAGTTAAGTGTGTGTGTATATATTATATCTATGTGTGTTTGTGTATAAAATAATTGATCCCAGCATGAGTACGTTGGTTTCTGGAGAAGTTGCTGCTGGCAAAAATGGAGCTTTGTCTGTTTGTGGAAAATCCTGGGGTGAGGGAAGGAAGAGTTGGTGCCTTCTGTCTGCTGAGGTCAGTCCATTGTACGTCACCTAACTATGTTCCTGTAGTAAATATCTCACAATAAACACTTAAAGTAACTTCCACTGTTTAAAAAAAATGTCTTCTCCAGGGTAGCCACATGCAAGAAACACTGGGAAGATACACGGAATGTTTGTGACTCCTGTGCTCCTGGGAAGGCCCCTCACATCCCTCCTGTCAAGACTGAGCTCCGTGGTTCTTTCTCCACACTGATACTACAAATTCTGTTGCTCAATGAGTGGAATATGTATCAGAAGAATTAAACCAGGACAGTCTCCTGAATGTGGAATTCCAGAGAAGGCACTCACTTGCACTTCCAAAGCAAGCAAACCAGCAACATCCTGAAATTGTTGCTTTTTCTTGGATATTTTCATTGCTTGACTGAAACTTTCTGCGGATATCTGCCCTGAAGTGCTTTGTTTGACTTGGAGCAAGCACTGTTGCTAGGCTGCTCTGAAAGCTTGAGATGGCTCTGACTTCTCCAAAATCTCTAGCAGGGGATTTGACACAAAGAGAAGAATCCATTCTCCATGAGGGAAACTGCTGCCATTTCCTCTCTGCAAACATTCTCACAGTAGGTGAGTGGAAGGGTACCATCCTTTCATGTCATAGTTTGGTATTGAAAATGCACTCTTTCTTCTCCAAATTTACTTTTATTGTATTGAGATTTCATATGGGACTGCTAGTTTTCCTTAAATTTGAAGGAACTGTGCTTGTGTGTTCCTTTTTCCTGTGTGGTTGGTATTGTGACTAGAATTTGGGTAAAGTGTATTAAAAAATCCCCAAAACAACCATTGCCCCGTATGCTGAGGATAACTTTGAATCAATCTTTCTTCTGTCCTTGCTTGTACAGTCTGTGAGGTTTCAGTCATGTGAAGGCACCTTCATGTGTAAAACTTGTAAAAAATGTAAATGTAGTATCCTGGGATGAGGCTGTCAAGAGATTGCAACTTTTTTCCTTGATTCTTTCCAGTGCTTCTGGAAAATCTTTCTTGAAGTTGATGAGACTGGGATTTATAGTGCCTCAGGTTGTGGCTGTGTGCCACGGAGTTGTCTGAACTGAGCTGGGAGGTGCAGAGCTCAAAGAATGACTATTGTTGGCTGTTGCTCTTTTTTCAGTGTTGACAGCTCGCGCAGGGGAAAATGAGCTCTTCTCTTAGGAAGCTCTGGAGATTACAGATGTGATTGTGCACATCAAGTGTAGACTGGAGATTGGGTAGGAGGGAGGGAATTGTGTAACTGATGTCTGTGGCAGATGAATTTGTGCTATGGGAGACATCTGAGGGAGGAGGGGCTGGGTTTTTTGCATTTAAAATAAATTAAAAAAAGATTATTTCACTTAATATTTAAATCAAAACTTCATTTATTCAACACAGGACTCATTTGCTTGAAATACATTTAATTTACTGCCTACAATCATGAAGTAGACAGCACTAAAAGTTTTGGCTGCGTTTTCATGGGACCTAATTTTGTAATTTTGGTTAAATATCCAGCAATTGTGAGATCAGTTTCGCTTTTTGTTGGCTTACAATTTGTGCTGATAAGTATATTTTTTACCAGCTGAATATATTTATATTGTCGGATTATTAAAAATAGCCTGTCAATGTGATAATTAATCCATGATTGATTGTTCTTATCCTAGTTCTTATCGTTCTCACACATTTACTGATGTTACTTTTCCTAGTAGAGCCATCAAGCCATTATCATTGTCTAAGTGTGCTTCTTTCCTATTGATTTGCAAGGAGTTTGAAAAAGCAAAGTGCAGAAATTTAGATGTGAAATGGGTGTATTGCATCATTTGTGTGTTCTGGCACTACAGAAGTAAGATGATCTATTCCAGTTATTGCTATATCGTATAAACTGACTGTTAGGGAACTAGTTTTTTGTTTGTAGGGTGATGACTCCTGAATGTGCATTACATATTTCTGTACGTGAAGCTCTGTCAGTGTGCAAACGTAGGACAAAGTGCAAAGAAAAGGCAGAAATAGATGGAGGGAAGAAAGTCTGCATTGTGCCTGGGCAGCACTTCCAGCATTCCAATGCAAGTGGGTCTGGACCTAAACAAAAGCTGGTCTGGGCTCAGGAATCCCTTTGCAGGCTGGTTCAGAACACCCACTTGAGCCTGGCCTTGACTCCCTCATTAACTCTTTCCATGGCTCTGTTGAAATGCAGTGACAGCTCTGATCTGATTTTGCCTCTGCACTGTCATAGACACTGAGCCACCTGCACAGACGTGAGTGTGGCACTGCTGAGCTGCTGCCTGGAGCAGCCTGTGCCTTCAGAAATAACATTGCAGCTTTGTCAGGCCCAGGCTGTCAAATGCAACGCTTCCCTTTTCGTATTTGGGTGAGTTTGTCTGCCAGAAAACTTGGGAAAGGACGGAGCTGGAGAGTTAAACCACTTGCAGTAAATCCAGGAAGTTAGTTAAGTGTCCCTCAATTGATCATTTGGCCCCACAGTATCGTAGTTACCTGCAATCTACTTCTGTGCTTACTCATCTTCAGTGGTTTGGAACTCTTGGCACTCTTGTGCAGCTTTCTGGTGTTTCATCAACTGAGATACTTTTCAAAACCTGTTGCTTTTTTTGCGGTGAAATCTCCGCTTTTCTGTGTAGGCTGTACATGGATGAGGAAGCAGATTGCTATGTGAAAAGGAAATCTGAGTGGAATGCAATTAACTTTTACATAATTTGGTTATACATAATGTCATTAGTCCTTATTACAGCAGCATTGGGAGAGTCCAAAATCAAGAAGGGATATGGCAAATTCAGTAATCCTCTATTTTTCAAATATGCTCTGGCATGTCTAGGCTCACTTTTCCCATGTAATCTGATGAAAGAGTGTTGTGCACAGACATGCAAAATCCTGTTTGCTTAGATATGTGGTACATCAGATTAGCCTGGAGAAGCACTCGAGCTGGCCTTCAGCTGGGGCTCCAACATCTGCCTGTCTGTGAGCAGCTGCTGTCATGGCAGGGCTTGGCCTGGGGCATCTCCACAGGTCCCTTCCAACCCAAACCACTCCATGGCACAAGCTGAGCTGAAGAACAGACGCGCAGGTGATATTTTGTGACTTGGCACCAGCTGGCTAACAGGAATTTCGATTAAAGTTAGATTTCTGTGAAACTGCCCATCAGCTAAAGATAAAATGTGACCTGATACTGCAGTTCTGCCTGTTCTGCATGTACAGGGGAATGAGTGAAGAACAGGACCTGGTTTGGGTTTGAATTTTGTTGGTGCAGTTTGATTCCAATCTGAACAGACACACTGTTATCCCTCTAATGCTTGAACTTAAACATGTCATACTCCTCAACTTGGTATGACATTGACAGTGGTGCTACAAAACTGTGACACCAAATCCTGAAGGTTTAGTACAGTCTCAACTGAGAATTATGTTTTCAAAACCTTTTTTCTTCCTGAATGGAGGACAAGGCTGTAGTGTAAAGAACACTGAGAGCTGCTGTTTGTCCTCCCTTTTGCTGCAGAGGCAGAAATGCACAAGTGAGGTTTGCAGAATGCACAATTGTTTCCTTTGTTGGCAATGTCAGCTTATACTAATTTATGTTAATGAGTCCACAGACTGATCTAATGAAGATGTGAATCTAAAGATACAATACTGGACTGCTCAGCAGATCCAGATTCTAGTTCTGATTGTGATACTGCCTTCTTGTTTGACTCTTTTTGTAACTTCATTTCATCCTTATGTTGTCTCTTATTCTGATTATAAATGGGAACTGCTATTCCTGCACGACAGACACTTCTCAGTCATGTCTGGGTCTTTTTTACGTGTTCTGAAATACAAATGATAATATTGTCCAACCTCAGCAATTCAGAACTGAAATTACTAATGTAAGATCTAGAGAGTTACAATAGTGGCTGCTGATATCAGCTGCTTGGGATCTGTTCTGCAGCATGCAATCTGCAGACCACAAAGGAGTCTGAACCCTGGAGGTTTTTAATCCTGGGTGGTGGTGGCCTGGAATAGATCTGAGGACTGATGGAACAGTGAAATGGAATCAATTTTCAGTTTGTGAAAAAGGCTGGTTTCGGATGTCCACACTCATGCAGAGTTCTTTAATATTGTTCAAGTCTTAGAAGGAAATTGTTTGAAAGCATTCAGTCTTTGAGCATTTTTATATCACATTAAGAGATGACAAACTTGTAAGAAATTGTCCCTTTCTGTGAAGCAGAGTGCATTGTAAAGGAAGAGGAATTGTCTTGAGGTCACTGCAGGCAGAGGTAACCTTGGCTGGGGCTCAGCACCCGAGGGCAGCGCTGCCTCAGCTCTGTCCATACATTCACACTCCATAAATACATCTCCTGCACCTGACGGAGGGCAGGGATTTGTGAATCATGTGTGGCACAAGGTACCTGGAGGACGTGTGGTTCAGCAGGCAGTCCTTGCTGCCAGCAAAGGGCTGAGCAGGAGGCTCAGGCTTAGGAGTCCAGAATGAACCCCTGGAGCCCAGGACCTTGAATTTCGTTATGACTATGCTGAACGTCAGTATCTTGTCTTTCAGCTGATGTGACTCAGATTCCTTTTTCCTTTCTTTGAGGAATGTATATTTGTTTCCTTAATTACTTCAGTTTGAATCAAATGAGCTTTTTGAGCCTTGCCATTTAGCCCAAATAGATTCAACAGGCAATGAAAATCTCTAAGGCTTTCTAGATTAATTTCTTTCATAGCTTTGTTTGGTTGGGGTTTTTGTTTGCCTGTTTTTTGATGAAGTGCGTTGTAATGTAGTTTTTGGAGACTCTGTGCCAAGATGCCTCAAGGTGTTTAGTCTCTAACTCCTATTCAGGCTCAGACATTCCTGCTGCAATCTCTTGGAAGGTAGGAGCCTAAATACCAATGAATTGACACCTGCAGTGGAGCAGGGAGGTATCTGCTTTGTCTCCAGCCCACACAGCCTCTGCCCTTGGATAGTGATTCTCGTTTAGAATCAGGAAATACTAATAGCCACCTGCCTTTGTCTCAGTGGAGGCTTGTTAGGATAAATGTGTGGAAGGTTGTGAATCTGACATGAAAAGCAATGGGCACCACAAAGGTGCTTCCGACAGAGCTCTGCTGTGTCGGTCCTTCTCTGTGGTCCATAGGAATCTTGCAGTTTGGCCTCACCTTTCTTTGCTCTGTGCTAGTGAATCATGAGGCTGTAATAAAAAGGGGATCGTTACCTGGATACTCAATTTATGTGGCAGGTCTGCTTCTCCTGTAAAAGTTAACTGGGGAAAACGAGATAAAAGGCACTGACTGAACTCTGTTGCAGAATCAGAGTATTTTTCTGGATTAGAAACTGAATCACCTGAATGTTACCATCTGTTTCTTTCTTCTCCTTCTGCCCCCTCAAGTGTTCCTGCCCTATCTCATCTATCTGCTGCTGCCTGTAAAGATTTTGGAAGTGTGTAGTGGGAAATGAGACAAATCCGGCAGAACGAACAGCATTGTTTGCAGCCCATTCCCGATTCAGGACCTTGCTCATACAATGGGCTGTATCGCGGTTGCCATCTACCGGGCGAACGTGTGCTCGTGGTCACACAGCCTCCCAACAGCCACTCCATCCTGCCAGAAACCAGGGCTGGGAAGTTTCAGCTGCCTCAGAACCAGCTGAGTACTGCTATTCCTGGAGCTTTCGTACCTGGCATCCTTTGAGGGATTAACCAGGGTAGCTGCTACTTGTAACCACCGCTACTTGCAAGGCAGAATAAAAGTTCTTGATAGATGTACCTGGTAGCAGGGAAGTTACGCCAGTGTGATCCTAATAACAGTGAAATAGGTAAAAATCATGCTCAGTCAGATGGTTAGAATAAGTACAGTATGTTTAGAGGTAGTAAACCAACTTCTGGATTGTCTGAACCAGTGCTGGAGCAATTAAAAATAAGATCTTTATAATGCTGAGAGAGGAAAAAGATGTTCTTTTCATTCATTCATATGGGTGCTCAGCCTGTGTGTTGTCAGAGATGGGAGGGGAGGAAATCCAATATTCATTAACAAAGTACAACGATATTGGCATTATCTGTGGGAAGTTCTGGAGATACTGCCATTAGCTGTGAATAAGCCTGTCAATCAAAGCCACTCAGGGGGATGCTGCTCTGGGAGGCACTGTAAACAAAAGCTGAGTCTCTCCCTCTTATGCTTTCTCATAAGCAAATTATTTGTATCTGCTGATGGTTTAGGTAAACTTAATCCCCCTGAAAGCCACTGAATGCAGGTACAGCCAACTAACTCTTAGCCTGTGTGTCTTACAGCATGACTGGCTTTGGTTTGCATTTGGAGTTTGGCAAATAGTTTTTTAAAATCCAAACAGTCCCTGACTGTGATACTGTGAAATCTCCCTGGTTTTTGGTATTACTCACCTCCTTAGACATTTCAATGCCCTTCATCTCCAAGCAGTTTTCTATTTATCTTCACATCAGAATCTTATCTGTCAGTTTGATCTGAGGTTAAATGCTTCATCAGAGAGAGGAATGCTTTGTTTCTTGAGAGAACAGATAACTACAGTTGTCTTCTGAAGCAAACCATAGTGGTTTTCTACAGTTATCAAGCTATGAGGAACCACTTGATTCGTGGCTGCTGCCATCTCCCAGGCAAATCTACGATCCTTCAGCTGCATTGCTGGTTCTGTAGAGAAGAAATGAGATTATTCTTGAACTCATGATCTCAGAAGTACAAACCATGACTTAAACCTGTGTAGCCACTGTGAGGAGAAGCTGTTCTACTATGAACCTTTTATGCTGAAAATGCTCTGCACAAAACAGAAGAGCTGTGAATAGTTTAGGGAAGAGTGACTGAAATTATTTTTGACAATATCAGAACCACTGATATTTCCCTGGAGTAATAATCTTTTTCCCTGCTGAAATGCTGAAGCTCCAAGCAATTGGCTCAGTGAAGAAGACAAAAGATTTTAAACCTGTTTAGACACTATTCTAATCCCCTTAACTGGTGTCTCTTACTGAACTGAAAGGCAGGATGTTGATTCCTAGTAGGCCAGCAGGATTTGTGATTGGATCTAGGGAAGAAAAAACTCGAGGTTTGTGTCGAAGTGAATGAACTGTGTGTTGACATATGCAGGTACTTAGAATGTGTGGGACCATCAGTGGAAGTCAGAAGAAAGTCATTCCAAGAGAGTGTGCTTCAGCACCAGGCAAGTCTTCTAACAGTGGCAGGTGCAGGAGATGGGTTGCTGTCAAGATAATGCTTAAAAATCAAGAAATGAAGCTTAATGAAAGTTCAAAATGCTCATTTGCTAGAATTAAATATGAAAATAGAAATATCTTAGAAGCACTAGCATTCAGATCCATGATTGCAGAACAGGTTTTGTTCTCATTTACCAGCAGAAAAAAGGAATAAATGGACTACAAAGTACTGTTTGAAGTAGGGGGGGAAAATGGTTTGTGCTTAATCCTGCATGCTGTTCTCTGGAGGAAAATGGTTAGTGAGGAAAATCTAGTTAATTTGACTCGTTTTTCTCATAGAGCTCTAAGTAAAAATTTGCATCAGAGAGGTTTTACTGTGGGCAGGGATTAGAAAGTTAAAACTCTCTCAAGAGATGCAAATATCTACAGAGTTTTATATGTACATACATACATATATACATGTATTTTTATATATATAATAGTTCTCCCAGAAAAACACTAAACTTGGGGAAACCTTTGCAGTCCTGGATGAGTGTGGAACTGGCTATGGGTGATGTTACTAAACTGTGTTTCTTTTTTAGAACAGGTGGTTGAGAAAGTGAGGCAAGATCATCTGTTCTTACCTGACTGAAAATTCACTGCAGAGGAACAAACAGGATTATGTTCTTACCTTGAAAATTTAAGTGTTTGGGGATGAAGGTGGATACACAGGTGCATCCACATTTCATTCTTCTAGCAGCAGTGGATTTGGTTTTGTTGCAAACAATTCTATTCGGTTTTGGATGTTCAGGGTTAGAGGTTTTAAATGCTCTACCTGAAGAAGCAACAAGCATTAGTTGGTGGAGAATAAATCCCTATTAGAGACCTCTGTAAGTCCCTCTGTAGGGACTGGGGAACAAAGTAAACTTAAAAAGTTCATAGGATTTGTGACCCTTAGTCCCTCTGACATAATTGAAAAGGGGCACCTTGTGTGGTTGTAGGAAATCATGGCTGTGGTGGTGTCTGACTGTAGTTCCCAGTTAAGCAGTGGAAGAGAAAAGCAGAGGAAACCTTAAAAGAAAGAAATGAGCATTAAACAGCTGTCAGAGAGAATCCCCTGTTGCCTTAGAAAGGCAGACATTTCAGTGTCAACTGAGATGCACCAGGAAGGAGATGTCAGTCCGTGAAGAGTTAATTGCTCCAGCAAAAAGTAGTTTAGATAAAATCCTACCTCTTCTCTCTCCCCCGCTTCCTTGGTGTTGTGTACAGGAAAGGAGCTTGTACATCACAAAACTGACAGTGATTCCTCAGTGACTGAGCTAATAAACGGGATGAAATTTAAACTGCCTTCTCACACGGACACAGAGAGAGACTTGCAGAAGAGGGAGCAAGACGGAGGGAAAATGCAGAGTATTTTTACTTCCTAACATAGGCAATTGAGAAAAACACTCTTATTTCTGCAAGACAATGGATTTAGGAAGCCCATCGCAGAAACACAGTAGGTGGATTTATTCTTTTTACTGCATCCACTAGAATTTTAGCTGGAAGATAAATTGTACTCGTGCTTACGGGGGCAGTTGTTGTTTAGTAGTACTTTCATAACATCACATTACTCTTCCTTTTCCTCACTCGCTCAGAGATATTCAGCCGTTTGACCCTGTTTGTCAGAGGATAATATTTTTTAGATCTTATCAGCACATTGTCATTCCAAAAGATCTTTTATCTTTAAGAAGGCATGTTTTATTAATTATAGCCGTAGTACCTAGATGAATACAAAGACTGTTAAGTAAATGAAAATCCATTCCACTTACAGCAAATGAAACATGTACTCATTCAGAGAAACCGTAATGCCAAGGACAGAGCAATTCCCAGTTCTCTGAATGAATTTGTTTACTCCAGAGCAGTTGCAGTAGCTGTAGAAATTGCATTTGAGTGTGCCTTGCAAAGTTTGCTGATGGAGGGAAGGAAGGCTGGCTTTTAAACAAGATAAACTCCACCACAATGCACTGTGCTAAACTCTGCCCATCATTTCTTAATGTCATTAATCACTGCTGTGTGTACAGAATCATTTCTGCTGCCACACACTGCTGATGTACCTGCGATCTCCCAGTGATTATACAGTAGTTCTCCTGGTGTAGATTATGCTGATCAGATTTGGTTGTGCAGTCACTCTTATCTTTGCTGTGGGACATAGTTCATTAAAGCCATTACCATGTGCAGTTCTCAGATGGTTCTGCAGTGTTGTGTGTTCCTGTGGCTCTGCACATGCATTTGTCAGCTGCATGTCTCATGGCAAAGTGTGATTGTGCAGAGGGGGCTGTTCCTCGGGTCTGTGTCTGCTTGAGGATCACGCTACTGCATCTCTAATGATGGTTTTAACACTACAGGTACCTTGTGTGATGAGCCATTTGGAGGAGATAATTAATCAAGTAAATGACTGACAAGTAAATTACAGCCAGCACTCACTGTTAGAAGCACCTGCAGGCATTCAGGTGCTGTGCAAGCCAGGTCCTCAGTTCTATTCTGCATTTTCCTTCTCTCAGTGGGCTTTATATAACCTTCCCCGCTCATCTCACATGCATTTGCACAGTCCTACTGAGATGATTAATCCTCAGCTGGAAGAGCTTTTTAAATAGTACAAGTACCAGATATTAGATTCAAGCTTCTTACAGAGAGCGTAGGGATAAAGTCTGGATTCTCTGCACAGCGTATCGTGGTTGCGATGTCCTGTAAATGTAGTTGTGAAATCAGAGAGACTTTGCCAATGACTGTCTCCAGAGAATCTCTGCTGAGTTCTTCACTGGCTGGTTCAGAATCCGATTTGCTTTCCTGCCCTGAATTCAGGTGCTGGACAGGCTGTGCTGTGAGCAGTTTGCTGTTTGCTTCTCAGCAAAGTTGTGAACTGGCTGCAAGTATCACCCGAGGTGTGCAGATTTCCCACCTTGGCCAGAATAAAGTTTAAAGCAACAATAAAAGTTAGAATTGTGAGGGAGTTGTGAAGATTCCATGCTACTGTTTTGTTGTGAAAAGTGCAGCATAAGGAGGTAATTTAGGGACAAGAGACAATGCAGTGACAGACTGTGCCATTCATTTTTATAGCAGAGAAATAGCTGTCCTATCAGTCCCCAGCACCTGAACAGGTGATGCTTATGCTCTCTACCGATGAGATGCCCTTACTTGTGAGAAGTGAGGAGGCTTGGTCAAGTCTCTGGAAGACACTACCTGGACTGGCACAGCTTTTTGTGTCTAAGAAAGACTTGTAGTTCGTGCAGTGCCCTGTGCACTGAATCCTTGTGTCCTTCTACCCAGTGGGATATTTGCAGGTCTGTTTGCAGTTTCTGTGAGGATTGAACAGCCGGTGGTTGTGCTGCTCTCGGTCTCCCTTCCTGCCCTGGGCAGTGGCTGTGCTGCTCCGGGCTGATTCCAGCGCTGCCGCATTGGACGGGAGAGCTTTTCCCGGTGCGGAGCGCGCTCCGTGCGCCCGCAGCGCATCCCGGTGGCAGCGAGGGATAACCGCGGCCGTGGGGGAGGCGATTGTCCCCTCCTCAGCGCCACTTCTGAGGCCACACCGAGCGCTGCTTCCAGTTGTGGCTCCTCAGCACGAGGTGATGTTTCCAACTCGAGATCCAGCAGCGCTTGGTCGGGTGTTAAGGTTCTGGAACATGTGATGCGCAAGCTTATTACAAACTTAGAAACTTCTTCAGCAGCCCTTCTTCACCTTTTTTCTTATTTGCGGGCTTTGTATTTTCAAATGGCATCAGTTCCCATGACTAAGAACTCTGTTAGTGAGAATTAACAATGTATTTCTGGTGAGAATATCAATTCACTTATGACCTTCACTCCCAGTTCAGACTGACACAAGATAGCGAAGACCTTTGATACCCACGTGCTTCTGGCGAGTTTTTCATTTGGGGTTTTGTTCTTTCCCCGTGTTTCTGGGCCAGCTTTCATGCCATGCCCCTGCTGTTCAGCCATTCATGTTCATAAGAGGCTAGTTCTAACCCTCTTAAAAAATAAAACCCAGCTGAGGTCAAACCTGGCAGCACAGCTTTGATGCTTGCTGCTGTGGCGGAGAATTCAAAGTTTAGTCCCCCACAGTTCTCTCCCCTCAGAGCAGTCTCTTCATTTATTCATACATTATTAACTGGTGATTTGAGTAACAGATGTGTATGGGGGGGCATCCATAATTTATTACAAGGATGAACAAACCGTGGCCTGTGGACAGTGAGGACAGGCTAAATTCCCTGGGCTGGTGGGGGCAGGGGTTTCCCTTAAAGAGAGACAGGAGGGTTTCATGCACTGGGGCCTTTGGGCACTTGGGGATAAGCTCAGCTGTGAGTGAAAATTCTGATCCTGGAAATTTCCAAGGGTTGTGCCTGAGAGGTCAGAGCAAACATAAAGTGGGCACAGGGTATCGCTAAGAACAGTGAAGCTGCTGCTTGCAGGTTATTTTTTTGCTGCTCAAACTGGCTAATCACATAAACTGCATTCTGTGCTTTCATTTAATAGCTAAAAGGGGTGACAGTAATTGTAATTTAGCAGTGACAGGCAGAGATGTGTGCAGAGAATTGACTTGCAGCAAGTTCCTGTGCTAAGGCAGGAACTGCAGCCCCTCTGTGCTGTTTGTAGCACGGCCCTGGTGCTTGGGATGTGACAGGGCCTAGACTTGTGTCTCTTGAACCCTCTTATTTGCTCTGCTGGATTTTGGGTTAGGTTTATGTGATTTTTCTGTCTCTAGTAAGGAAGTACTTGAAAAGCCCCTCTTTTAAGTGGAAGACTTCAGGAAAATTTTATAGTGAACATCTTAACTAGAAGTGGCTTCAGAAACTTGAATGAAATCACTTACTTTGATTTTATGGATTTCCACCAAATGGGAAATGCTCCATAAACCAGAATTTTTTTAGGCTTGTCATGTGCTTTATAAACCATGAACTATTTTGATGAACCAAAACATGTTGATTCAAAATACATGTATTATTTTGGGACCATTCCTTTGTAGAAATCCTGAAAGAAAACCTTCCCAATTCTTGTCACAATTCTCTGCTGCAACACTGTCCACTGATGGTTCCAATACTTGAAAGAAATCTAAGCAAATATAGTTGTCGTAAGACATGAACTGTGACTAGTAATAGGAGTAGAATAAATATACTTGCTAAAAGAAGAAAAGGGACTTTTGGAACAAAGCCTTCCAGTCCCATATGTTTTAATTCCGCCTGTGCCAGTCTGCATTTGTGTCATGGCTGAGTCTTTGGTTCCTTCAGGAGGTAATCCAAAGGAAGACTTTGGCACCCTTAGTGGTTCTTGGAAAGAAACTTGAGTTTTATTCTTGAGTCTCTTCCATTTCTAACTTAAAGCCCATCTGTGAAAGCCCAATATTCTGAGTTAGGATTTTGCAGCACAGGTCTGTTATAATATTCTGATATCTTTGTGCTGAACAAATGGCACTGGTGGCATTGAAGGAACTGAGGCAGAGTCAGTTCTTTCACTGTTGGGTTTTATTAATAAACAGCAAAGATCAAAATGCCACTTTTAATGGTGTCCTCATGGCAGTGTGTGTGTTAAAACCAACATGTCTGTGCAGTTCAGCTCTGGAACTGGAGCAATCCTGGCTCTGTCCACACACAATGTGTGGCACAGCAGCTCACTGCAGCAGGCTCTGTGAGGAATGTTTACATCCTGGCCTGGAGAAGGACACAACACATTCTCTGAGCAGGGCGTTACCTGGTACCTGGGCACCAACAAAATCTCAGCTGAGGGGAGAAAATCGCTGAGCAGGGAATTGCAGCCCCCCCAGAGGCTGTGTGAGAGCCCAGCAGGAGTGACCTGTGACAGGGAACGAGTCTGTGACTCCACGGAGCAGCTTGGGCAGAAGATGTCATGGAGCTGCCTGGGGATGACAGGGCAAATGAATGCAATTACCTTTTATAATAAAATGTACTAGGTATTTTTGTAATAGTCTCTGACTGACAGCTGGGAGAAGGGGCATGAAAGGGAAGGTAGGTGAACTAGCTTGCAGGTATGAAACAGAGCTCAGGATTTTAGCTGTGTAACGCAGTTTAAATTCCACATCTCTGCATCTTGCAGAGAAACCTAATTTTTTTAAATCTCCACAGGCTTCTCGGAGACAGAAGATGCTAATTTTAGAAATGTGGCAGCTCGTCTTCTTCCCCACCCCCTTCCATTTGCTGCCAGAATGCTTAACAATCCAGTAAACAAGCTGTAGGAAAGAGGGGGAATAACCTCAAGAGCTGAGGTTGATGTTGGCCTCTTGTCCATGGCATTTTTGGGGAAGGATTTGTCCCCTGCCGGTGGGTCTTGAGTTTGAAACCGATTTAAAAATAGAAGAGTAACAGTTGAACTGACAGTGAAAAGAAGTATTTAAAGGTGCAGTAATCGTGGCTGGCAGCCCCTTCTCTGACCTGATTAATTCTGCACCAGTACTCAGGATAGTCTAAATTAAAGCATTGCATAAGGAGAGTGCTGGGAAGTAAAGGAACAAGCCTGAAAATTTCATGTAGAACTCAGATATCTCATTTTTGGTTGCTCTACACACCGAAAACGTGACACAGAAATCTCATATAACTGCTTAGGGAGTTTGTTATAATTACAAAATACAAAGTACACTGTAACAAGGTCTGATTTGAGATACCTTTTTCCTGTCCAAAAAGGTGTGTTAGTTCCTCTTAATGAGTACCCAGAGTCCTAATTAGTGCAGATAGTGAATGATAATTTCCGCACTCTATACTGATCTGCTTGTGTTGCTGCATCTTCATCCTCTGCTTCAATCTCGTGTGGGCAAACAAAATTTGGAAAATGTTTATCCAAACCCAAATGTATTAGAGTTGCAACCATCTAATTATTAGGCCTTAGAGTGCAAATTCTTTTGTCCTCATTTTGGCAACAGGTAGAGTGATCTGAGTGTGTTAGGTAGAATTTTCACAATGAAACTTTTTTATTTAAGAACTTCTGATGCAAAGTACCCCAAATTCCTTTGGCTTAAAAAGGCCCAGAACTTTCCAACTTTTATTGTAGAAGTCCTTTATTGTAACTGCTCTTGTGGGCACTTGAAGCTGTGTGTGCATAAATAGATAGGAAAATGTTTAAAATTAGGCATTAATTGCTGTATGACTAAAAGTTTTGTGTTAGACCTGCACATGACACACGTGTGTGTTCTGTCTAGAAAATCTGCTATTTTTAAAGTCGGAAATGTGAGGCAGTGAAGTGTTCATTACATTTGGAACACGTGGATAATAAATCTGCTTAAATTTAACATGCATCATAATTTCAAACACCCTCGAGTGTCTGGAAAGTTTAACAAAGCATGAATGCCTCATCTACTTTGTGCCTGAACAGAGCAATGCATTTATCTTTTCCAATTTATTTGGGACAATGGAGCAGAGTGCAGCACAGCTGTTTTCTATGGATGCAAGCATATGTGTCTTCTATTACTAATTAGTAATCGATTCCACCCCACTGTGCGTTTTTCATGGCTCAACTGTCTGAGAACTGTGTCTGTGCTCAGAAATCCATGTCAGAGTTGTGACTGAATGAATTGCAAGTTTTGATTTTGGGAGAGAATTAGCTCAGGAGATTTTGTCATATGTGTCAGGGTGCTGTCTGCTGAAAAATGAAATGATTAACTTATTTCTTTGCTCCATTCCTGTCTTGGGTATCTTGTACCTTGTCCTCAGCACACACCAAAGATGTGATTTACCCTGAAGCAGGTTATTATCTGTTCACAGGGACAATCCATGTAGTTCAGGCAGCCATTATTCTCTGCTGGTTGTGGTTGTTTTGTACCTTTTCCACATCTCTCCCACAGTGCTGACACTGGATTCTCAGAGGCAGCAGAGCTTTGCAGACAATGGGCTGTAGGCTAGAAATACGTCAAAAGCAGTAACAGGACCAGGAGCAGGGAGCTGTGAGCACGCTCCCTCTACTACCAACAGCAGAAACACGGAATAAAACAACTGTGCTGGGCTGCACTCAAGCAAGAATATGATTGCATTTCTATTTCTAAGGGGAGAAGAAAGATTGCATGGAGAAACAAAGGGATCTGAGGTAATTTAATATTAATCTCTGTGAGCTGTGTCTCTGTTGCTTGGATGCATCTGGAATAACCAGACCCGCTGGAGTAGCTGAGGTTTAGCACCTCACCAGAGGAGTTGACAAAACTAAGAAGAAAGGACAGGGGAAGTATTGGGTGGTAAGAACTGCAGTCACAGGGAAGGGAAATGACCTCCAGGATTGTACTTCAAACACAATTCCTTCCCAGGACGCCCAGAAGATCTGCCTGCCCTAAGGTGTCCAGCTGGCGAGGGCAGGTGGGTGTTTGCCTGACAGCTCTGGCTGTGCAGACTTCCTGCATTTGGGAATCGGCTCTGGCTGCAGGCGAGGCAGCGGCAGAGCCCCACACTCACTCTCCAAGGCAGCTTCTACTGGTGCCTCTGGGCTGCTTGTAGTTTGTCAGATATTTAATGATACTACAGTGAGAGCAGTTGTACAGCAAGATATAACACAGAGTTCGACTTCCCAGTTATAAAGCTTGGAGGGACAAAGAGAAGCAGCAAGCCAAAGGATCTTTACATTTTGCTTTTAGTGATCTTAAAAGAAGTAGTAGGAATTCCAGCAGCAAACACATCTGTCTGCATCTGTCACTGCAGCACCTCCAGACTTTATCACCTGCACACAATATAAACTACATACTGAAGTGTTTTTGCTTAAACAAAGTGGTCCAGACAATCATCTTTCCCTCATTTTCAGATTGTTAGTCAGAAGTTTGAAAACATGTTGAAAACTTGTTATAAAAATCCACACGAAATGGAAGTGCTGCATAGACGCTCATGGTGTGAGTGGGGCTGGGGTTGTGGTGCTGTGGACTGTTCTTGTCACTGAACTGGTTGAGAACTCACAACTGGTTCATTGTGGTTGGTAGCTGAGCTTTACTTCTAGAGGCTTTCTAAGGCCCCAAGATGTGTTTGAAACTGTCTTTGCCTTCTTTCATTACTGCCTTTCCCCCTTCTCTACTAGACATAAGCATCTTCCCATCTTTTGTAACACAGATTTCCTTGGAAGAATGTGTGTTCGCTGAAAACCTCAAACAGCCAAGATGATTTATGGGTCTGTGAGAAAATAGGCCACCAAAACACTTCAGTTCTTCCAATCTCCAAATTAGAGAAAGATCTAAGACTAAAATAATAGAGATTGCGAATGTTGTTTATTCTGAAACTCTGTGGTGAAAAAATCAGGTTAAACCAGCTCAGTTCAAACAACTTTCTCAGTGTTCTCTTTGCTTATGGTGTTCAATAGAAGTTTGGGAGAAGGGGGATGAAAGGGAGGGCAAAAGAATGGTTGGTATCTCGGAGAGCCAAAGGAATGGTTGTTATCTCTGTGTTATAAACAGGCTGGTGAGCCCCAGGGAGGTGAGCTGGTCAGTGGCAGAGGGTTTCAGGAGCAGGTAAAATTTAGTTGTTAGGTTTTGGTTCCTGTCCTGCTGTCAGACACATGTTACAGGACATGAGCCTGTGGCACTGGGCATGTGAAGGACGTTACCTTTGTTCCTCTGCCTGAAGAGAAACAGAAGGCAATGGACAGCACACAGCACCACAGTGTCTGATTTTATTACAGAAAAAGTCACAAAACTTACTTATGGAAAGCATCTAATTGGTATTTACAGCACATTCAATGCCTGTCATTTTGCCCTCTATTCGAGTTGACAATGGAGAAGTTATTACTTGCAAGCTGTGAGAGTTTTGATAGCAGCTTTCAAGTCAATTGTTGTTTTAGTTGAACAGAATGTTGGTGGTTGTTTTCACTGTTTGTATCCCACAAAGATAATTTTATTTGGAGAAATCTATCTTGTACACAGTGTGCTGGGCTTCTTCACCTTTTCTCTGCAGAAAGTACATGGGAAGGTATCAAGGGGACCTAGGGAGAATTTAAAATCACAAAGACAAAACTATTGCTGCACTAGATTGTGCAATCCCATGGCATCATCTGGTGCAGGGCTGGAAATCCATCATTCTACTGGATGTTGAATTTATTGTTGACTCAGGATTAAATGTATGGAAGGATCTTATAGTTTTCCAATCTGATAGTGTTTGTCTTGGTTACTGTCTGTAAACATTTGGCAAGAAAACCTTAATTTGAAACTTCCCAACTCTTCATATGTTAAAAGAATGGTGATTTTGTTCTATGTCTTGCCACCTGCTGTTCTCTTCTGTGGTAAAGTACATTGGTAACTATGGGAACAAAAACTTAAGAACAGACACCCACATGTGTTGAAGTTGATTTATACAAGGTCTTGAAGTGATGCCATGGATTGTGAGAGATGGAGCTCTCTGGATGGAGTTTGATGGCTTTCAACGAGGGCTCAGTGTTTGACTTTCATAAGTTATTTAGAATGTCCCTGGCATTGTGGATGTTCCATTCTCTACTTAACTGTGGTGTAACATGGTGGTGCTGCATTTCCCAGCTGTCTCATTCTGTCCCCAGCAGTGCTAACACCCCTCCCCTGCACTGGGCAACAAGATCTCTGTTATTTTTATCAGGAAATGGGTCTTAAGAATGTGATAAAATGTGGCAGCTGGAGCCTTGGGATGAGGGGTGTATGTGTAGGTGAATGTGTAGTCAAATTATAATGTAGCCTTATAGTGTGTGGCACTGTGACCTGACAAAGCTGTGCTTATCAGTCAAAGCTTGGGTGGTTTGTGCTGTTTCTCTGGAAGTGCCCTGTTCCTTTCCCAGCAAGCAGCCAGGATGGTGCTGTGGTTGTGTGGCAGAAGTCTGGGGTAGATCAGGATCCTCTGTGGACAGTGCAGCCATACAGCAAGGGCAGATCTTTGTCATGTCATGGCTCATCTCTTCTAACCGGGCTCAGCTGCTTGGTGCCATCACACTGGGCTTTCTCTGCATATCTTGGAAAGTAGCAACTGAGAGAATTCCTGGCCCCTTTTAGTCCCTTCTTAGGACTTAAACCTTTGTGATGTGACAGCACCACACCACAAGTCACTCTTTGCTCTGGTTGGTAGAGCTGGAGAGCTGGGAATGGAGGATGAAGGAATTAGGGCATGCTATGCTTTGTATAATATGGAACTGACAACGGTGTAAGTTTGCTCCATGCCAGAGCACTGTGCCAGAGCACTATGCTCTCCAAACTGGAGTGCTGCTGACCTTTCCCAGTCACTTATGCACTTCTGGTGTGAATCAGTCCACGAAAGCCAGATACAAGTCCATCATTGATTTCAAGAGTCAGCCGATTGTCTTTGCACAGAGGAGTTTCCTGGTTTAGACTAGACATTACTTGGAATAAGATAATGTAAAATGCTTTGGTCTCGGTGATAGCACAGTCTGTGTTCTCTTTATTTCAAAAAATTTGCATGTGTTGTGAAGGCATTCAGGTTTTTTCTCTGACGATTGTTCTGTGACCCTGTTCTAACTGCACAGCAAAAAACTCCCAGAGAAACAAAACATTTCATTTTATGAAGTTGATACCATACAGTAATTAGGTACTGATTCTGAATCTCTAATGGTCTCAGATGGGAGTATATTTTTCTTTCTAAAGAAAGCATAACCTTGTAAAGCAAAAAGCTTTGCTCAGTTTGATGGAGTAATTAGTGAATTAGTTGATCATCCTTAGCTGTTATCTTTTAATTTGCTCTGTCTCTTGATCAAGTTGTGAGGAATAGGTGGTGTTGAATGGGAGGTTTGTCCCTAGCAGTGAATTGAGCCTACCCTGCAGTGTGAAGACTTCCTGCCCTGAGATTCCCCAGAGAAGTTGTCTGACAGGCATTTGCTGGGCCTCAGCACTTACCCATCTTCTCCCTTCTGATATGAGACAGAGATTTATTGATAACCTGCACTTGCCTACAGGAAATAAGAGAAATGAGAGTTACTTGTAGGATAAACCTGGCACATTCTCTGCAGTATTCACCCTGATAAGCCTGTGTTAAAGCACAGTGGCTGCAAGAGGAATTACCCAAATGTAATGTGGTGTAAATACATGAGGCCCCAGAGGCTCCTGCAGTAAGTGCTCCTCAAGTGCTCCTGGATGGGTTGCTCAGGAGATGAGACCCCAGGGGACACAGCTAGTGCTGAAAACCACTAAGCAAATAGGATAATGTTTTATTGAAAGTAAACTTCAGCCAAATCCTGGACTCATTCCTTAGATGGCAAGGACCATGGGATTCATGCCTAAATGAAAATTGTGGAGGGTTGTGCCAGATCTTGCAAAGATCTTGATCTTTCTGCAATGGCGACTGGTACCTAAAATGCAAAGACGATGTAGGATGAAAACAGCAGGACAATCCAGCTGCAACAGCTGGGAGCTATGAAGGAGAGTCAGCATTCCCAGTTTGGAGAGCCTGAGTGGGGTGGGAGGAAGGTGACTCTGTGAGCATTTCACAGCACCTCATGTACTGAAGTAGGTCAGGATGAGGAGGTACAAGGCAGGAGGGCAACGTCAAACAGCACACACAGATTGGCTTCACTTGCTGCAGTCGGGTGGGGAGAGGATCCAGAGCAGCACTGCCTGCTGAACCCGTGTGGGGGGACTGCCTGCAGGGCTCCGTGGCAGAGATGCCCTGGGTGTTGAGCAGGGTACTGGGATCCTGCTTACCCTGCCCCCCAGCATCGGTGTTCCTTTCCTAGAGGGGAGAATAACTATTTACCAATCCTTTATCATTCCTGTTTATTTAGATTTCAAGTCCTCAAAGGAACAAATTGTTTTATCCTATGTATTTCAGTGGCATGTAGGAGGGGCAGGAGCTATTCCTGGTTGGAATTTTTAGGCAGCACCCTCATACGAAGATGCTGAAAGTCTTCTCCAGGATTTAGACAGAACTCAAAGGTCTGTGTCT
This sequence comes from Corvus hawaiiensis, assembly GCF_020740725.1. Taxonomy (NCBI): domain Eukaryota; kingdom Metazoa; phylum Chordata; class Aves; order Passeriformes; family Corvidae; genus Corvus; species Corvus hawaiiensis. The sequence goes on from NC_063234.1 coordinate 2,985,689, forward strand.
TTCTTCTCATGAGTTGTGCTTTGGGACACAGACTACAGTAATGTGCATTGTTTCCCAGCCATATCCCATTAATTCTGCATTAATATTTCCTTGCAAGTTAAAAAGGAGGGAAATATATCGTCTTTGCCAAGAAAAGAAATTAGAAATAAATCTAAAGAGAACAGCTTGCCTATTTTTATCAGTAGCTGTAGACTTGCTTTCTAAACTAAAGTAAGTCTGGGAGGATCCCATAACAATGTGTAGGATGCTGAATGGACACAGGGGGGGAGGCATTAACATAAAAAAGAGGTTGGTTTTTTTCCCTTCTTAAATGAAGTAGCACCTCACTGATGTTTGCTGCCTACTGCAATACATCCCAGAGGAATTAAAACTGACTTCTCCTTTGTGCTTCTTTCCTGACATCCACAAGTTTTTCCTTCAGTTCTTTTCCGAAGGAGTATAGCAAAAGACATCCCTAGGTCCCGCCTGAGAGCAGGGAGGCAAAGAGTTAACGAACAGTTATCCCAGGTGGCTGAACACTTGAGTTGCAGGGAAAGGCTGGAAACATTCATTGAGATCCTGCGCTGGTTTCTACCTGCCAGCAGCTCCAGATCCACTCCTGCACAGGGAATAAAGGAGATGAGCCTGCTGAGAGCAGAGGCAGCAGGCATCCCTAGGAACCCTCGGATGCTGCAGTAAAGACCAACGGGCAGTGTTCTTCTCCTCATTCTTTAAAAGAGTCTTTCGAAAGATCAGGGATGTGCATATGGTCTTTGCTGCTTCCTCTGGTGTTTTCACTTGAATCTCTCACTGGAATATGGATGATGCAAGCACAATTAAATGCCTCAGCCCAGAAAAAGGTAAGGGGAAAATGTTTATTTTAACCACCTTTCTGAGGGAGATTAGTTTTACTGTAGAGAAAAGTGTAGTTTACAAAGCTTCCTTGGACACTTCTTTTCTGTTATTCAAACTTAAATGCTTTAAACAAATACAGCAGGTTCTTAAGGGAGCTTTTGCTGTACCTTTGCCTCCTACTATCACTAAAGCTTAAATAATAAATGTATCTCTAATGGCTGCTCCTTCCTGCAATAAAGTGTGCAACGAAGGAGTGCACCAGGTATGTTCATGTTCCTTTTCTGCTCACTTAACTAGCTGCTGTCACCCTAAGAAAGGCTTTCTATTTTTAACCAGAGACCTTCTGCTACCCACATTAGAAGAGAGAAAAGAGGCTCCGGTACTGTTGTGAGTCAGCTGCATTGTTTTAATTTTTTAAAACAGGTGATTTGCTGCTCATTAGATGTAGATTCTTTACACCCATCCAACAAGAAGAGTGCACAGAATGAGTTGGGGTTGAAGTTGTCCCTGGCGGGATTAAACCAGGGATGAAGTCAGGGAAGTGCCTGGAGCTGGGAAAACTGTGCTGCAGTGTCCTGCATGCTGAACTTGGAGCTCATCCCTCCTGTACTGATGGCTGCTGAAGGAATCTATGAACTCCAGATCAATTCTCAAAAGCCCAGTTTTAATTTTTAAAAGCTTTATTTCCTCGTCCATTTACTCAGGAAAAGCCTGGAGAGAGAAACCCTTCCCTGAGATGTATTTTAATTGACTCCAGTGCCCGGTTGCTTGTCTGTATGCATTTTGTATTTCATATCTGTTAGGCATTGTGGTTTTACAGGAGTTACGCAACAAGTAAAGAAGGATGTCTTGGGTTCTGTGTGCTCAGAAAAGATTCTCTGGACACTGCTCTCCCACTTTGGTGTCTTTGGGAAGGCAGAGCAGTATCCCTCACTCCCTGTGCTTTCAACTCATCAATGCTTAGTGCCACGTTCCTCAATCCCTTGCCATACCTTTTGAAGGAAGCACTCCTTAAAATTCTCTCTTCTTTTCTAAAAATCATTTCTAGATGAAAACTTTACCAAAGTGGAAAAGTGCTTGGCTCTAACTTGGTGTTTGGGTGTCAGAACCAAACCTCGTATCCGTGAGCTCTGGTTTGGCTTCGCCTTGTCTTTGTTATTAAAATACTAAAAATAAGCTCCAGCAATGCCATTCACTGAGAAAGGGACAACAGGTAACTCAGACAGGTGTGGCTGTACCTGTGCACTCATCACTCCAGCAAATACTGTTCCAGTAACTGAAGGAGGATGTGGATGTGAAAATTACAGCAAATTGACTTTATAAGGTCCCATCCTAGAGCAGAATGGTAATTAAAAAGAGGGTGACCATAGAACATCACATGGGAAAAGCTTCTACTGTACACAGAAATGGCCATTGTTTTTCCCATAGTTTTATGACCATATTGGAAATTGTTTTATTTATTGACAAAATTAATATCAAGTCCATGAATACTTCTAGGCTGAGACAGATTTAATGAATCTGAGAAGTCTGCGAACAATTCAGGTAAGTAGTGAGAGAGTCTCAGTATGCATCACAACAACAGGCAAATGTTAACCAATATTTCCTTGGAGATTTGTTAAGAACGAAGCAGAGATGATGAGATGCATTTGAGCATTGTCAATATTTATGTTAAAAGCAAAAAAGCAGATTTTAAAACTTGGCATAAGAGTTTATTTATCTGTACCATACTGCTGGCATAGAGGCGGGAGATTTGGGAGCATGGAACTTTAATTGAACAATGTGCTAAACAGGGAGAAAGTATTTCCTATATGCAAGAACTTTTCTTGTTCCAAGGAAAGAAGGTGGTTTTCTTAAATCTTCAGAACCTGTAAATCCCCAGGTTTTGGAGTGAGTTGGCTGAAGTGGTACGTTTATCATAGAATCATGGAATGGTTTGGGTTGGAAGTGACCTGAAATATCATCTGGGCAGGGACACCTTCCACTATCCCAGGGTGCTCCAAGCTCTGCCCAGCCTGGTCTTAGACACTTCCAGGGATCCAGGGGCAGCCACAGCTTCTCTGGGCACCCTGTGCCAGGGCCTCACCACCCTCCCAGGGAACAATTCCTTCCCAATATCCCATCCATCCCTGCCCTCTGGCAGTGGAGAGCCAGTAACATACTTTTAATGATTGCATTTTCTAACAGAAGTGTTTCAGGACTGAAAACAAGAATAGTTTGCTTTTGAAAATGTCATGATGGGACAGCCTGAGTATTCCTCCTCCAGTTACTGTTCTCTGAAACCTGATGCACCAGTGTGCATCCATTTGTACTTTCAACAGACAAGGTCCTCAGGGAAGGTGTGATGAAACAGGAATTGTGTCACCCAAAGTCCTTTTGGCTTCTTCCTACTGGGTGCAGCTTTCAGCTTCTGAAAACAGGAATGAGAGAGAGGGGCTCTCACCTGAGGATCTCCCTGGAGATCATCCAGGTAGCAGTTATTCAGGTTTATTCCTTGCTTGCAGTAGGGAGCTGCTGAGGCTGAGATTGAATCAGTGTTTGTGATTAAACCAGCTCGGTGTTTCTGCCAGATGGTGTCGTTCTAAGCCAGTGAGTGGAAACACCTGGAAAACAAATGGGGTAACTGAAAAGAGCAGAGGTTCCATGGGCAGGGGTTCCATGAGCTGGAGCTACAGGCAGGGGTTTGCACGAAGGTTCTTTTTAAAGCGTTCCACCTTCTTGCTGTCATCTGTAGCATTAAAAGGAAATGGGATTCTTCTCTCAGGTATAAAACCAGTCGTGATGCAACTGAAGCCAGTAGTTCCCAAGTGTTATGAAAGCCTCCAGAGGTCTTCGTATGATGATCTGTTCAAGCATTCATAGTGAGAGGCACCAACATCCAGGCTCTCAAGACTTTGGTGTTCCAGTGACTTGCCACTCTCCTTTTTAATGGGTTTCTGGCTGACTAGAGGCTGAGGAGTCATTGATGATGATCCAAAAAATTCCTTGCTCCCAGTAATTCTGAAGTGTTCAATTATCACTAAAGAAACAACTGATAGTGTCAGTGCTAGTGGGAGAAGAATGGGCTATGTCCTGAGAGAAGCATTGTGTCTGGGAAAATCCTTCAAAAACGTGGCAGCTGGCAAACATCTTCCAGTGGAACTGCTCATGAGATGTGACTGCAGAATTTCAGCCTCCTGAGCTGCTACAGACTCCCAGAAACTGCATTTGAACAATGTCTCTCACTGGGGAAGGCCAATATTCAGGTGTTCTCTGGTTCTCCAGCATCATCGGTCCTGATTTTGCCTTTTACTGAAGATGTTGTTTCTGCTGGTCTAGCCCTTAATTAGAGATGGTTTCCAGATGCCTCATCTTCAGTTTAATTAAAAAAAAAAAACCAGGGAAACATTGCAAAGAAAATGTCACGTTAATGCTAAGTGGACAACTTCAAATTAACTGGTACCATACGTGCAGTTTCCTGTGATTCATATCCCTTCTGTCCCTGACAATAATTTGTGTGGTGAATGTGAATTGAGTCCAACTAAATGGGAAAGCTTTCCCATTTCAGGGAATTACAGAGGGATAATCAATATTGGCCTCTGCACATTTAAAGACCTTATGTGGCAGAGAGCAACTAAATTTTCTGGCGTGATGTGATCTGACATGGAGTGAATGTGGACCTGCCAGTACTGAACAAAGTCCAGAACCGCTGTTAAAAGTGGATCTCTGCAAAATATTTTCCTGAAAGCCCATTTTTCCAGTTCAGCCAGCGAGCTGACACTTTCATCAGCCTTCAAATGCTTGCTTATCTTCTGGCTCTAAGCCCTGGAGAGAAATGAATCTGTCAGGATGCTTTGTTTCAAACTGAGGTGGATATTGGAGGCCATAGCAAAAGATAGAAACCCATTTCCTGTAAGAGCCCAGGGCAATTACTTTACTTCCTGTACATTTACCTGAGCCCTACTCAATCCAGGACCAAATGAAACTGGGCAATAAGCTGTGAGACTTGCAGTCCCTGACCTTGCTGTGGGCTCCAGCTCAGCACCCTGCACTCTCTGTGCTGCTTTCTGCTGGTAATCTTCCCCTCAGGGATTAGAGCAGGTGTCTCCTGCTCGAAGGAAACCACAATTTTGGTCATCTTTCAAGCTTACAGAAAGACCTGCTGTTGGTTTCTAAGATTTACAGATGCTGGGTTCTGTTGAGTGATAAGTTTTTGAAAGAAAAATTGAAAGAACAGCCTCATAAGGCTGTCTCTTGGATATCACAGAAGCTGAGAAAAGCACTGAATGAAGACAGAGACTGAGTTATTCCTAGAGCCATTGCAGCTCCTTTTTTTTTTCCCGTCTTTCATGAAACTGGTCTATATTTGAAGAAATAGGGAGTCTGTCACATATTTCAAAACGTACGTGGCACAAAAGGAAGGTCTAGAAGAGTTTGAATTTTTACAGATAGAATACATTAAAATTCACCCCAAATACCGAAGTAAAATTTGTGAGTTAAAATCAGTTTGTGGTGATGCATCTCAGTACCAGGTGTCTTTTCTGAACGTCTTTCAACCTGTCTTGCATTCCTGTGCCCATTTTGCCTTGGATTCTTGAATTCTTAGAGGCATTTTCCTAGAAGGAGTAATCATATTGATTGACTGCTTTCCTCCCAACCTGCCTTAATCTCCCTCTGTGGGTTTATGGCCCATGTCCCTGAACAGATGGTCAAGCACTGAAAGACCTTTAAAGGTAAAGGGTTTATGATCTTACTTCAATTAAGTGTGTAGGGACATTTTCTTCTACGAGTCAGTGGCTGGAGACAAGGTGACCTTAGAGCACCATTTATAGTCTTAAAATCTTTTATTTTATGCTGACATTTTCCTACAATTGACACAACTTGTTTGTGACAGCTTTATGACAGCAAGGAAAAGAGTTCGACAGCTCAAATCACAAAGCCTATTCTCACTTAATTAAAATAATTGCATCCTTTTTTTCCAGATGAGCCCAAGAGAACTAAACATCATGGCAGGAGGCAGAGTAATTGTCATTAAATTAGTGCTGTGGTTGCTAATGGGTCCTCGTTCCACAAACATTCCTTCAAGTGAATGAAGTAATTTAAGGGATTTCACTACTGGTTCATTTTAATAGTGTGACTTTCTAAATAGTTTTGGGGAGCCCTGAGAATGTTCATGGTTGTGGCTGCCTAAAAAAGCTGTCCCAGGGCTTGCCCACTGTGAATTGCAGCATGGAAAGGGTGCACCAGGAACATGTGATGTTACAGCTTCTCCCAGTGGAATCAGTGCCTTGTAAGTGGATGGATACTGAAGTCAGGTGTATTTCAGACACTAAAGCTAAATAACTCGATGAACATGCTCTGAGCCAGTGCACAAATGTTACACTTGGAAGCCTGGTGGGTGAGACACAGAGGCCATGGAATAACCTGAATTCCACTCGATACGGGCAAGATGTGCGGCATTAATCTCGAGGGGGGATTACTGTGCTTAGAGGTGCTGTCCAGATGGTCGGGCAGGCTCTGTCTGTGCCCATGGCAGAGGTCGGCAGGGTGGAGCTGGGCTAGAATTAGGGAAAAGGCAGCTTAGGCACAGTTGGAATAAGGTTGGGGCCCAGCAGGTGCTCAGGCCTTTCTGAGCCAAAACCATCTGAAAAAGATTGATTTAGTCAATTCTTAATAGAACTAATACTGAAGTTTTTAGTTGAAAGACAAAATTAGAAAATGTAACAGTGAATGTCTTTTCTTCATCAGCATCTGCTCCTGAAATCCCTCTCCTTGGGAAGAGCCCACACTGAAAACGTGGGCAGCTGTTGCATACAGACACAGCTGTGAAAAAGCAGAGAGGGCACTGGAAACACAGAGGCAAATGGCTCCAGCAGCAGAGAAACTGCAGCTGAGCTGGCTGCTCTGGCTGCCCAGTTCATGCTGCTTTAGACCTCTTGGAAGCAGCATTTCTGGGGGAAAGGGAAGAAGCATAAATCACATGTTTAGAAGTAGTGAATGAGCATCATGCTTTTGGTTCATCAAGTTCATCAAGTCATGTCCTGCTGCTTGTGTCAGTGCCCATGTGTTGGGGAAGATGAAACAGGAAAGCCTTATAAATATGATTGCCTGACAAAAGATTTTGGGAATATGAAAACTACAGGCAACATCGAAATGAAAGCCACTTTTGAAATACCAAGTCTTAGTTACTGAACAACTAGAAAACAATGGTATGGCCGACTGAAGTAATCCCCTCTTGATGGAACAATACCCTCTGCTTGCAAGCAGGTCCAAGGGTCAGAGCAGACCCTACTAGCTCAGCAGAAGGGGTCCAAAGAGTAGTTTTTAGAAGTTAAGATGTAACACTCCATGGTAATATAAGAACTCTTATAGGCTGTATGTAAATGCTATAGGATTTGTATCTTGTATTAGATTGGTTAGTGACAATTAGAATATTCAGTACAGAAGATGATTTATTGTATTGTAACCAGGACTTCAGACATTCCTTACTACTTCTTCCACTCTTGCTCTTACTTCCACTCTTACTCTTCCTCACTCTCCTTACTCTTACACTCTCTCTCTCTCTCTCACCCACTTACTCTCTTGCTTTCTTGGGCCTGCTCAGAGCTGAGTCTGGCAGCTCTGAGCAGTGCCCCAATACCCACGTCCTTTGCAATAAACCGGCTGTGTCCCAAGACCTGCCTATAGAGATCTCCCGTCTCCATCCGTCCCTACCGAACCCACCCGTAACCTACACCCATGTATGTTGGGTTTTGAACCTTTGCTGAAATTGAGAGTATTTCTAACTTGTATTTAGTGATGTGCACTTCAATGAGATGTGTTTGCTTTTGGTATTTCAGAAACATCTTTACATTTAGTGCTTCAGAAAGGCAGTACCAGGCTGACTAACTCCTGTGAAGATCTTGGGCTGGGGTAGCTAAAGTGTAGCTGTAAATGGAGTTTCTGCAGGTTTTTACAGGGTTTTTTTTTGATTGGGGTTTAGAACTGAAAGTGCAATGGGGAGAGTAAGTGAGAGAGAGGTGTGCCAGAAGGCATTGACAGCTTCTGTTTCCTCCTTGTATTTTATGACTTGTGTTGTTGGTTGGCAATCATCTTCTTTTGATTCTACAGCCATTAGGAGTAAGATTTCCCTGGGTGGGAGGTGGGAAATAGGAATACCTGAATCAAAGCTCTTCTGTGTATCACTAATAGCTGCCCATGAGTTGTTCAATGTTTTAGATTCAGCCTCTTGAGACAAGGTCAATTTGTTAATCTGGTAAACTGGGTCTGTAGTGTGTCCATGCAAAGGTAAAGGGAGTGCATGGCTGGGAAGTCACAGGTCTAATCCTGGTGGATTTGCAGGTCAAATACACTGCCAGCTCTGTAACATTTAATGTCTTTGGCAGTCAGGATACTGAATTTCTGGGTTTGGTCTTTCTACTTTGAGGGCTGCAGCTGTTTCCCGATGTATTACATAACTGTTCACACTTTTTCCATCCCTCAGCAGTAAAGTGAATCCCTCCATCCCGAAGGATTGCATTAATGATAAACCCATTTGTCTCAGGAAGATCTCCATCCTGTTCCCTTTTTTCCATCTTCCAAACCATATGTGTGTTGTGCTCCTGTGTCTTCCTCAAGATGTTCTTTCTGTGGGATGGAGTCTGGCTCCTCTGGCACTCTCAAAGTGAATTTCTTCCTCTTCAAGACTTTGACATTCCAGCATTGTTCAAGTGTTCAGAGTTCCATTTTTAGCTAAGCCACAGGCCAGCCTGGAGACTCAGACTTTGTTGGTTTTTAAATCTATTTGGTGGCATGAAAAGCCTTTGTTACACTCAGACAATAATAATTTCCTGAAGTACTGTGGAAAGAAGTCTTTAATCTCCATGTTGTGTCAGGTGAGCAAGATTTCTCTGAGGATGTCAAGTGAGGCAAGAATAGAAAGCCATTTCAGTAGGCTTAGATCCTAAGTCCTCAGCTCAGTGTGCTTAAGAGTTGGGAGAGGGATTGTGTCCAGTTTAACCCTTCGTTATTCCCTGTTGCTTTTCCACACTGTTATCCAGCATAATAAATCGAGGAGCCTTCTGAAAGATTTTATTTTTCTCTGTTTCCATGATGATTTTCTTAGGAGGCCTGAAGGGGTGGATGGATCGTGTCAACTAAAAGGATTTAAATTAACCTTCTCTGGGTGCTCTTAGGATTAAAAATCTAACTTTAACTTGAATATTGTAATAGTTCTTTTCCAGTGCTATAAATCACTGGCATTTCTCTCTACTTAAATAAAACCAAATGCACATTTGAAGCCCTGCTTGTGCAGAATTCTAATTCTGAACCGTGAAACCAATATCTGGAGCAATGCTGCAATGGGAGTTACATTTCACTCTTCTCCTCCCTTCCCCTTGTCCCCAGGTTGATAACACATAAATGGTTAATGCAGACTCTAGGATGTCCTGGCAGAATTGATATTTGAATTTTGAAGGGAATACCCTTAGTGTTCTGTGCCAGCCACTGATTTTGTTGCATGTACAGCCTGGAAAACTGCAAGGAATCCTGATTAAATACTGCGAGGGGAAAAAAGGAGCTACAGAGCTGCAATACTTTTGGTTTATGCAGAAGTTTGCCTTAAGTCTGTCTCCTTATAATTAAGACCCTCAAAGTTTAGTTCTCTCTCCTTCCCTGTGTGGTACAACAGTGTCATTCTCGCCATTTAAGGTGTAATTTCTCTAGCGTGGACATTACACAAAGACGTTTATGGGTTTATTTAAGAAATTCAGAAAAGCAGGTGGTAGAGCAGGCAACGAAACTCCCAGGTCCCAGATCTCATCCTGGGCCAGGCTTCACCTGAAGAAAGGATTAGGATCTTTAGAACAAAGTTTCCTTTGTTCTTCCCTTCAGGGCAGAGTTTTCTGTGGGATGGATATATCCTTCTGAGCATTTTACAGGAGAAGTTGCTCTTCCCCTGATGACAGTTTGCAGTCATCTCACTAAATTGCTCTTGAAAGATGCCCTAGGAGGATGGAAGGCTGTGGTTGAAGTGTTTGAATTAATAGTGGCGAGAGTGTACATAGCATCACTACCACCCGTGGTGCAGACCCAGTTTGGTTCTAGTTTGGAATTAATCTGTGGTTAAACTCTTGAGTCAAGCTCAGTATAAGAACTCTGGGCATAGGTGGTGAAATAAACAACTTGTAATTGAGAGTGAATCATCTCCAGAATTAACTACTCCAAAGCCTTTTTCAAACTGTGAAAGGAAGAGTAGGAAGCACTTAATGAATGTGTTTTTAAACGGGCAATTTGTGTTTAGCTCATCAGGGTAGAAGCATATGAGGCTCCTTGTACAGATCACAGACGGCAGGAGAGATTGTCTATTGTACTTAAAACTTAATGTAGCATAAGTGGTTGCGATAACCTAAATGACGGATTTCTGTATTTGGAGTTCAGTGGGTGCATTTCAAATGGAATGAGGTAGTGACTTAGTGCTTTTTAAAAATTAATCCTTACCTGCTTTTATCTGCCAGTTTTGGAGCCCCCTCAGTGCTCCTGGTTCTGTTACAGCAATTCTGTTCACAAGAGCTGCCTGGCTGTGCCCTAAGCAAGATCTTCTACGGATCTGTCAGCTTACAGAGTCACCCCTAAATAGGATGTGAGATGGAAAGATACTGGGGAAGAAGGAGAAGAAGGAAGAGGAGGAAGAGAGGAAGATGAAGAAGAAAGCACTTTTTTTAAACCTTTTTTTTTTTTTTTTCAGCTGTAACATGTCATGTAAATCCCTTGACTGGATAGGGCAGGAGCACGGCTTTAGGATTAGTGCGTATGATGGATTTAGGATTTGAAGCAAACATGTGCTGTGTTTCCATCATATCTAGTTTTTGCTGCCTAGAGAGAAATGTTCTTTCTTTTACCAGAAATGTCCACTAAAATAGTGAGGAGACCCTTTGGAGAAAAGAGGAAGGCTGGTACAATGATATTTTGAAGAGCTGTATGAGAAGAAAATGTGATTGTTCTTTTTTTTCCCTGTCCTGGAAAGAGACTGAAGAGCTTATGCACCTGGGCAGATCCACGGTGAAAGGCAAGGGTGGCTCAGGAGGGCAGAGAGGGGAATGGATTGTGCTGTTAACTGTGCATTATTTACTGCAGGGGATGTTGTTGGTTGGTTTTGAAGAGCGGGTAGACCCTCAGCAAGAGTGGGACCTGCAAATCTGTTGGTGACCAAAGAAAGGAAAGGGTTTTCTTGTTGTGGGAATCGCTGTCAGGAGGAGGAAGCGGTGGAGGAGCCAACAACTATAAATTGCTGTGATGTCTTGATGAGCAGTTGGGAAAGTACCAAAGGAAGAAGAATCAGCAGGAGGAAAAGAATATCATCAGGAGGCCTTGCTGTCCAGAAATGGATGCATCTTCATGCCAAATTGCCTCATGGTCCATCCTGTGTCTTCTTTAAAATCTTGAACTGAAGCCCACCCAATCCTCCAAAGTAGTCACACAGGTACATCTGAATAGAAAGGATTTTATTGGGATTTTAATGTTCTAAATCTGGACTGTGAAGGAGGCCTAAATTTGCTGAGAAACTGTTCTGAAGCAACCTGAAAAAGACCACAGGATTTTGTAAATTCACTGCTATTTTCTCTTTTTCTGATAATATTTTTACTCTATTACATGGAAAATGTGTACTACAGAATCTTGATACCTCCTAAGGCCATCAGTGCTTGTTTTCAGTCCAGCTCAGATATGGATATCTCAAAATCTCCCTTGCTTCAAAATAAGTTCTCAGTGGCCCGTCTGGCCGAAGACTTTTTCTGGGTTGGTGGCAGCATTGTAGCTTCTCCAAGATGGAAAATCGGCCACTTTGGTAAGATGCTGAATCCCTGCATTGAATGAAATGGTGACATCTCAAAAGCTTTCATGTTGAAATCTTAGTGGCACCTTTGTGTAGCAGCAGTGTGAGGAGCAGAGAAGAAGGAAGGACTTGAGGCAGCCCTGGTCTGATGTTATGTTGCTTGGTTGGTAGTGTAGTTCTTTTTTTTTCAACAAGCCCTCACTTATAATTTCATTGTTTATTTATGTTCTTCAGGACAAGCTAGAGCAAATTTGTACATTTTGATACGTGCTGACCTTTTTTCATTTTCTGTTGCATAGCCTCTGTCTTTTTCTTACCCACAGCAAGTATTATACATGATATCTGCCAGTATTATACACCTCTTAACTCTTTAAATTTTATTTGTAGTTTAGAGTTTTAAAAACAAGCATTTAGAAGTATCTCTGCTGTCTTCATGCACAGTAGGTCACTGGACTGTTGGGAGGTTGTTTTCTGAATGCTGATACACAAAATTCTCAAGCTTCACTGGCTCGGTGAGAAGGATCCCCTTTGGGTGCTCCCAGCAGCCTTTCATTTAAATAGGTAATAAACCCAGCAAACCTAATTAGAGATGGCCAGAGAAAACAGATGTTCTAGTAAAAGCACTTTAGTAACAATCTTCTTGAGCCACTTCTGCATGTCCAGTGAGGAAATCTGCACAGCCTTGACCAGAACCGCCCGTTCCCTTGGAGCACTTTTTTGTCCTACTTGTCTGTCAGCTTCATCGATCAAAGATATTTTTTTTTAGCAAGAAAATTGGACACATAGATAGCTCAGAAAGTACTGGGAATTTTTGCAGAGGTTGAGAAACACCATCCTACTCTGCTTCTGCATTTCCCTGGATGCAGGTGGCTGATGGAGGGATGGAGAGCTGACAGTCTGACCCCGAATCGAGCCCCCTAATTTCCATAGGATTAAGAGCATCTCTTCTCCCATTAACATCTTGTTTATTAGGGGTTGTGTGCTTTAAGGATGGGTTCAGTCTTCCATTATCTCTTGTACACAGTAAACACTGTCCCAATCATTGCTGGCAGAATTGCACAGAAGTGTTCTTTTCCAAAGACACTTTCAGATTGTTTTGGCCAATGAGCAGAACCAAAGTCCTGGACTTCAGCAAAGCTTGAGCCACTGAGAGCCAACAAGGGGGAGAAAGTTGTGCTAGGAATAAGATGGTTGGTTTAAAAGGTGAGAGGGACCTGTTCATGAGGCTGGAGGGATGCAAAACAAAACAAATGAAGATTAATGAGTTTGGATGTGATCTGGTTTTTAACTGGGCCCAGTGTAGTGATGCGAGTCAGCCTGGTGTACCTGGGCCATGAACACCACAGACACTTCTTAGGCAGGACTTGAAAGTATCTTCTGGACTGCTCAGCTGGACAGAATTCCCAGCACACGCTGCTGGATGTATTATGTATTTGGATATATTACATATTTTATATCACTATATTGATATATTGACTCTAAATAAGATTTTATGCCTCCTGTCTAGAAAGAAAGTGACATTCCTGACAGGAATAGTTGGAGCCAGTCAGCTCTTTGGTTTACATGTTGATGAGCCACTTATAGCTGCGAAACCATTTCCAGTGAGACTTTAAAAAAATGGGGCAGTCATTATGTCTTCAATGGATTGGCAGTGCTGAATGTGTGACAAGTGTGGGAGTCCTCTGTTTGTGTGTGGGAAAGCTGTTTTGGTTTGATGATATTTTAAGGGAACAACTTGCCCTTCTGGTGCACGTGTACTGGGGGGTTTCTCTGGGCTCACAAACATCTTCTGGAGGCCCTGGAGAGAAATAAGCTGCTGAAATCTCGTTTTCCTCTCCTGATGTTGTTTAGGAGGGTGGTTGTTGTGAGGCACACAATTAGGACTCATCCTTCCAGGATCTGCTCATGGGGCAGAACTCAGCAGAGGGGTTTGATGCTCCCTGCTCACTGTCCCTAAGCCTGACTGGGGCAAAGGTGTGCAACGCAACCTGGGGCATCCTTGAACCCTGGGACGTGAATCTTTTGACAAAGCTGGTCCATGTACAAAAATACTCAATGACTCAATCTCCTGACTTCTTTTCATCCCCACATGCTAAAATACTCCCACTCCTTCACACATTTACATCAAACTCAGAGACTCCTAAAAGACAATAATCCTACTGAACCATAAATAATTAATTTGCAGACACTAGAACATCTTTCTAACAATAGACATGAAATTGGTCTCTTTTTTCCCCCTTTCTTCAGAACAAATTGTAGGGTTTATGGTTTGTGTAGTTTTGCTATTTATTGTTACTTTAACACTTAATATAGTAAATATAAATGTTATTAAGAAGCATGAAAAATGACTGTGAGTCTTTTTGCTGCATCAGTCCGGTGTGGAAATGGGTGTTCCACGTTTCTATTCCCTGCTCTGCTCTGGCAGTGCTCTGTGCTGCAGTACAGAGATCCATCTTCTCTCCACGATTTTTTTTGTCCAGATGCAAATTGAGGCAACTCATTAGATCAGAAGCAAGCTGAACATAAGCTGAATTCTGAAAAAAAAGGAACTAGTGAAGTACAAAACAGAAAAGCTGTAGTTCAGCCTTAATTGAAGATAGTTAAGAGCCATTTCTTCAAAAGCCTGGTTCATTGCAAGACTGGGGGATTTTTATTTGAAGTATAGAAATGAATCCTTAAAGAAGGAATCTGAACAATGGCAAGGAGAAGTAGTTCTGCTTCTCAGCAGTGTGCCCTTTTCACTTACATGCTGTGAAAGACTTCAGAAAAAAATATATCATTTTCTGTTTGATATAAGTACCACTAGGATATCTTTTTTTTTTCCTTCCAGTCTCTGTAGTGCTCTAAACTTTCAGTCCCACAGGGGAGGGTGTGTGTGTCAGTGCCACACAGAGGGACGGGTGTGGAGGTGTCCCTGCTCCATCTCCTGGCCCTTGCCTGGCTGCCCCCAGCAGACACCTCTGCATTCCCTTCGGGGTTTTCCTTCCCATTGCATTGGGAGGATCCAGGAAAGCTGCTGCTCTGACACAGGAAGAGATTTCTTGTGCCCTCCTTTCCCTATGTCACCAACCCCAAAAAAGATGACAACAGACACTGAAATATTGGGGCTGGTCACGGATCACCCAAGCTCAGTCCAGATGAGCTGGAACTGCAGCAGGCGGTTGTGAGATGCTCAGGGTAGCTTTGGGTGAGAAATCCTGCAACAAAATAAACAGCTGCGTTGAAAAAGCAATCCAAGGATGCTTATTAAAATTTTAACAGCAGGGAACATATTCATACTTCATGTGAAAGCAAAGTAAATGTGTGTTGCGGAAAGTGTGCGGTTTTATTTTGGTGCTTCTTCATTATGTTCTGCTTTGTAACAGGTATGATCTTTGATACTTTTCCCATTTCTACTCTTCTCATTTCTTCAAGTAAGACTATTTACTGCTATAACTCCCAAAGAGGAAGTTGGAAATGTAATGTGATTTGAAGTGTGTGTGATTAGAGTTAAGAGAAATTCTTTTATTAGCTATTTTGACCAATTTTTTTTCCAAAAAACCCTATAAGCCTTATGAAATTAAAATAAGTTCAAGCTTCCAATAATTATTATCTCAGTAAATCTGATAAATATTTATCTTCATCTGAAGTGGAATGAAAGCAGATATTGAAAAGATTGAGTGTCTGGGAGAGAGTTGGGATCTGATATTGCAGTGGATTCCAGTGATGTTTCTGGCACAGCACTTGCCTTTATGACTGGCACCTGCGGAATATTAATTTTTTCTAAAGGCATCTCTGACTGAAGCCAAGGGTCCAGCTTTAAGAAGTAAAATGTTACACGAGGGATTATCTTGTTCTCAATTCTGCACCTTCTCTCCATGAATATTTTATTAACATGGACAGTGATCTCTACAGAATTGTGCCTTTAAATTAAAATTTTCTTTTACTATAGCAGTCTGCTTTCAAATGAATCTATTTTGCTGAACCTTTTCCAGAGTAAATTAATTGACTTTTTCTGAACATAAGCTCAGGGACATCAAAGCTTTTTCCCATTTCTTTTTTACTTGCCTTGCCTTTGCCTGAGAGGTAGACTTGAATCACTCCAAAGTGCTGTGTCGGTGTTGATGCATTTTGGAATACATGGAATGAGTGTTTTTATTTGGACACTGTTTCATCTTTAATCTTGATGGCAGAAGATTGATAAAAGAGAGCTGACCTCAGAATCTCCTTGCATTTATTTATAAACTAGAATGTGTATTGCATTAGTTTTCATTCTTCAATCCAGAATCTCAGCAGTAATTTTCACTTCTCATCTCTAGATCTGAAAAAAAAAAAAAATGTTGAACATGGTAATAGTTTTAATTTTACTTCAACAGATCAGGCAGAAAGTCAAAGGAAAATCAGGTCACAGGCTCTGCTCTGTCATCATGGGAAATAAATGGGAGACTTGGCAGAAAATGTGAGTCTGCATTTATTCCTGGGGCAGAGCCAGTTGCTCGCAGTTGGATTGAAGTTGTTGAGCTTAATCCTTGCAGCAGCTGGATTTCAGAAGAAGGCCCCAACCTGGCTCCCAGGGGCTTCCAGTGCCAGAGCCCTGGTTTGGCAGCAGCTCCCCAGGAAAGGGCAGGATTCCCGCAGAGGCAGAGCAGACCAGCTTGCCTCCCTTGGAGAGAGCCTCTCCCAACACTGGTGGCTTTTAAGGCCACTGCCTGCACTGTTTGGGATGCTGCCAAACCCACAGGAATGGAACAGGTCCTGAGGCCCAGAGGCAGAGTACAACACAGGTGAGAGGCCTGCTGTTAGGAAGATGTGGGTTTGGGAGATTTGGAAGATGAAAAATCTGTGCTGTGAGGTTCTTGATAAGCAAATCTATAGGATCAGTGACTTAATCCATAGAAGCAGTGGGACCTTGCTGGCCAAGGATTCCCGTTCCCAGGGGAAATTTCATCCTGTGTCCAGCACAAGGTTTACATGTTGAAGGAGCTCAGATTCGAGGTGGTCTTGAGAAAGGTACATACCTTGTGCTGGTTCCAATGTACGTATATTTCATATAAATTAATGTAGGAATGAAAACTTCCACATTTACAGGTAAGTCCACAGTTGCCAAGAATCTTTCCAACTTTTTGGTCTTAATACCTGACCTCTTATATCAGACACTACAGGAGACCTTGCCTTTTGACTTGAACTGTTCATTTGGCAGCTGCTCGATGTGTTTTCTTCCTGTAAAGGTGATTCCAAAGGAACCAAAGTCTGACTCACTGCTATCACTTCATTCCTCTCCTCAGTGGAAAGATGTATGAGCTCCATGCAAATGGGCACCCAGATGATCAAACTCCGAGGTGGTTCCAAGGGGCTGGTCCGCTTCTATTACTTGGATGACCACAGGTCGTGCATCCGCTGGAGACCTTCTCGGAAGAATGAGAAAGCCAAAAGTGAGTGTCAGCCCCAGAACCTCCCCTCTGACCCCTCCTGGGGCCTTGTCCTCTTGTAAACAAATGAAAATGAAGGATCTGGCTCAAGGACAGGTGTTGTACTTGACTTTAAAGGGCAGTAAATGATTTTATGATGGATAATTTATGAAGTTGAGGTTGCTGTTGTTGGCTGTGCAGGTTGCAGGGGTGTAGTGTGTTGTAGGCAACACCTGTGTGAGCTGGGGCCTTGCAGTGTGAGGTTTGGGCTCTCCCTCTCTGGGATTTCTCTGTGGGATGAATGCATCTGCCCAGCCCAGGGCATGCACACAGCCATTAATGAGCTGCCTGCTTTTGTCATTGCAGTTTCCATCGACTCCATCCAGGAGGTGTGTGAGGGGAAGCAGTCGGAGATCTTCCAGCGCTATGCTGACGGCAGCTTCGACCCCAACTGCTGCTTCAGCATCTACCATGGGGACCACATGGAATCTCTGGACCTGGTGTCCTCCAGTGCTGAGGAAGCACGCACCTGGATCACAGGGCTGAAGTACCTGATGGCAGGGATCAGTGACGAGGACAGCCTCTCCAAACGCCAAAGGACCAGAGACCAATATCCTTCCCGTGCTGCCTGGGAGTGTTTCCCAGCAGTGGAGAGCTATGGATAAGCTCAGGATTCCTTACAGTATTTGCTTTGCTGCAAGTGAGCACGAGGCTCAGAGCTTCAAAGCAGTTCCCATTGTATTCCCTGTTTCCAGAGACAGAGAAGTTCCTGAAGAGGGTTGTTCTGGGCAAGATTTGGAGGTGAGTGACTGAGTGGACTGAAAAAACACACAGGTATTTTCTTTCATATCTTACTCCTTTGGTGTAAAACCATCCATTTAATTTGGTGATGGAACACTGAGATTCACTCAGAAGCTTTTCTTCTGTGCTGTTAAATCGGCCCAGAGCATGTGTGGCATGTTGAGCACAGCAAGTCTCGAAGCTGTTACTGAACAGAGTAGAGTTAGATATTAGCTTGAATTTTCATTCCCAGTCTCATTTGCAGTGTTTCCTAATGTGAAAACAATCACATATCCATGATGTCCAGTAATACCCTTCAATATTCCTCACTGTTCCTTAACTCCTGTTCAATGTGGTTGAAGCAGACATTTGATGAAGCAGATAAAAATGGGGATGGCAGCCTGAGTATTAGTGAAGTGCTCCAGCTCATGCACAAACTGAATGTGAACCTACCCCGACAGAAAGTCAAGCAAATGTTTAAGGTAAGAAAAAATATTTATTTTTTTTCCTGAAAAGGCAAAGGTTTAACACAAAACCCAGTAGGAGAGATTGCAAATACTTCAGCAGCTGGTTTGTTTCCACTCTACTGAGAGATACTACACAGTCCATTTGGTAAATTGAAAAGAGCTCCAAAAACACGTCACAGATAAATTGTTATGCACAGAAAAAGGCAATACACCAGGTACCTTCTGGTGTTACATAACATGAAGACACACAGTACCAAGATTGCTCTTTTGCTATATACCTTTTTATCAGAAACTCAGCCACGTTTCCTCCTCTGATTATGTTCTCTCTAATAAATATTATCTAATAAAGTATCCAATATCCTATGGTAGCTGGTAGTAATAAAATATCCAGCATGCAAACTTCTGTATCTGTCAGAAATTTGCACTGCTAAGAGCTGTTTGTTTGACATTAAATTCTGCTGACCTTGGCCCAATTTAGTGAGCAACAATGGAGATGTGTAGCTTTTGTTGTCACAATGTCCCTGCAGGGACCAGCAAGCCTTTATGTGAAATCCCTGATGATTTTTTTCTTTACTTGCAAAATTAGTATTCTTCCAGATCTTATTAGTTTATGGCCTTGGTTTAACAGATATCCTCTCAAATCCTGGATATAAAATTAATTTCAAGATGACTTGGGTTCCAGTGATCTTCTGAAGATGTGAGTGGGTAATTCTGCCAGACACATGCATGTTGTTGGAGGGTACCTTGTCTTTACTTCATTGCCATAGACAGAAGAAATCCTCCAGCAGGGTTCCCTGTGGAACAATTAAAACCTTCAAAGTTGTTTTTTTGGCTCCTGCACTGATGTATCCATGGGAGAGGTTCAGAGCTGTGCAGAGCATCCCTGTGATAGATCAGTCTGTTCTAGCAGCCATGTCAGGCAGCTCCAACCTGCATTTAATTCCAGTGTTTCACTCTCATGCAGGGGTTTGTTTCTTTAAAATTGGTGCAGGCAGTTGGGTTCCTGACTGTCTCATTGCTGTGTGCTGCAGGAGGCTGACACAGATGCCAACCAGGGCACGCTGGACTTTGAGGAGTTCTGTGCCTTTTACAAGATGATGTCGACCCGGCGCGATCTGTACCTGCTGATGCTCACCTACAGCAACCACAAGGACTACCTGGACACCGATGACCTGAAACGCTTCCTGGAGACTGAACAGAAGGTAGGCCCAAGCCAGCAGCAGAATTCCAGCTGCATGCCTTCCTGCTTGGCTTTGGGGATGAATTCCCACTTAAAAGGCGTGGGGACTTTGATGCTGTGCATGTGAAAGACAGACAGATGTCTCTTGATTTTCATCTGTAGGCTGGCAGGACTATTTCTTGAATCTTCTTGTTCTCACTACCTTTTTTTTCCTGTAGGCTCTTTTGTTGTGCCCCTAAATATAATCTCTAGAATTGCTTTATTTTTTCATGTGTTCCCCTTGAGCAATTCCATCAGTATCTGTCTGTTCCCAGTATTCAGTACCTTGGAGCAAAGCTGGTGTTGCTGGCTCTGCTTGTGACCCAGTGCACAGCCCATGATGAAACACTGAATTACTTTGTCACACTATCTCAGTGTGTAAACTGGAAGATTATCTTTCAAAGAGCAGTTGAGAAGATGATTAATGTATAGGAGAGTTTTTGAAACACACTGTAGTACCTAAGAAATTGTCTCTGAGTATTTGACTCCAGTGCTGCAGGAACAAATGCATTGACTTATCTTTGCCCTTTTCCTCTCATGGTCTCCTCTGAAGCTTCATGCCTGTAAGTCATAAATGTCCATGAGTTTCAATCATTGCCCACGAAATGAATGAATAAAAAAACCACCTCTCTGGCAGTTATCTTCTTAGATAAGTGGGATGTGTTTCCATTTCATTGGTCAATTGATCCTCCAGATGGTGAGAGCAAAATGAACACTCACCACAGGACGCAAATCAGCTCAGCTAATTACTGACATGGCCAAATCCTGCCTGGGAGGCTTCTCGCCCTTGCCACCCTTTCTCATTCAGCATGGACAGGGAAAACATCTTTACTCCATTCCAGGAAAACCTGGTGTTCCAGGGCTTTATCTTTTGAACCCAGCAAATGTATCATCGATGTTCAAATCCAGAGTTAGAGGGGTTTTTTCTTCTTCTTATTTTACTTTTATTTATTAGGTTTTAAATTACCCCCAGAAAAGGCATTGATTTTGTAGCAGATGTGCTGGTGGTTTCATTTTCCCCCAGGCAAAGGTTCTGTGTTGCCAAATTGTTGGTCACTTTATTGCACTCTGATGACAAGGGCTGTGTTTTCATGCCATGTACAGCATCTAATAGAAAGGATTTTTCTGGACCACTCAGGGCAGGAATATTAAATAGGGATAATAGTTGGAGAATGCATCAACACTTAAAAACAGGAGTATTAATTGTGTTAAAATTAAGTTACTAAGACATTGCATTATGTAAAAAAAGTTACAGCTCAACATTAATAGCCCTGGTTTCATAAGTGACAACATTTACAGATATATTTTTCCCTTTGTAATCTTTTCTTTTTCAGTCGAGAATGCAAAGCAACCTTGAAGTTAGCAGATTTCCTGAGAACATTATGTCCCGATTCTCTGTTTCCCTGCTACTAACAGATTTTTCTGTCTGCTGCATGAAGATGAGCCATTTTCTTGTTTTATTTTAAAGTAAAAAACCCTTTGATAATGCAAACTAATCCTTTAATCCTACAAGGGAAGAAATCCCATTGGTTTGTGACAAAGCTCGTTCTGTTTGGATGCTCTGTGGTGCCTAACAACAGATCTGACCTACAAAGCAGAGCTCTGTCATCAGGCAGCTGCCAATAGCACAGAAACTTTTCACAGAGTGCTCCCCTTTTGATCTGACCTGACACTGATTGACAGGAGTGAGAATCCCACTGGGGAACTGGAAATCCTGAGTCCCACTATGGATAATCTGCCCAGCTATTGGAGTGGAGACAGAGGAAGGAGCTAAGAGAAGCTGTGATTAATAGTTAACACTGCGTTTTTGCTGCTTTTACAGATGACAAATGTGACTAAAGAACATTGCCTGGAAATCATCAGCAAGTTTGAGCCATGCCCGGAGAACAAGAAGGAGGGAGCCCTGGGAATTGATGGTAAGCTGGCTGGTGCAGCTTTTGGAGGGAAAAGGGAACTGTCTCAATGCTCAGGAGAATATTGCTGCTGCTTGCAGAATATATACTTGTAGAATTTTGTCATGTTGTATAGAGAATGTTTCCAGTCTTTTTGCTTTTTTTTAAATATCTACCATTTGCTGAGAAACCTAAGGGGAAATCAGATCTCTTTGGAGGAATTTTGAAAGATACATATCATGATGAAGCAGCAGTCATTGAAAGTCAGCTGGAACTGGAGGTGTCTTTATTTGTGCTTTGGAAAATACAGTTGAATTTAGTTGCATCATTCCTGCAGGTATTTTTGGAAATCATTTAAGTCTTAATAAGAGGAGTGATGTGATCCAGAGTAAATGTCTGAGTGGGATGATAGATGAAATTGGTCCTGCCTTCCTGACCTTTGCTGCTGAAGCCTTCTCTCTAAATATGTCAATGCTGTACCACCAGGCTGGTAGCTGTTATTTTGGGGACTGACTGTAAGTCCTTTCCCCTAAATAGTAAATCTTCAGCCGGATCTTATTGACTCTGAGAAGAGAGTACTTTCCTCAGGAATTAGATTCTGTGCAAAAGTTCTTGGACCTTTAGCAAATCAGTCTTGTCCATTTCTGTGGGTGTGTTGTCATCCTGAAAAGTGGCAGAACAGAAGTTGTTTGGTTTCCTGCAGGAAGAAGTGGGTAGTTTCTGGTACAGTGTTTAAGGTGCTTGCTTAGGATGGGTCAAGGTCTGTTCTACTTCCAGACTAAATTTTCAATTTATTTTAAAGCTTATGCTAATGCCAGTGAGGGAGCAGATGACATTCTTTTCATTTTCTGGTCTTTACAGGCAGTTGCAGTCACATAAATAATGAATAAGCAAGTTCAATATCTTGCCTTCCTCATATCTGTAAAAGTAAGAGTAGGCTTTTCAAACTTTTGTAGGTTTCCATAGAGGAAACTATTCTATAAAAAAATCTATACAATTGCTTTGCCTCAGAATGGATGATAAAACATTAGAGAGTTTATGGGTTAGGATAAGAGAGTCCAGCATGGTGACATTCTGCTGGTGTCTGCTACAGATCTCCTGACTGGGGGAAGCAGAAGGTGAGGTCCTTTGGAGACAATGGGAAAAAGCTTCGTGATCTTAACCCCTCCAGTAACTTGCTGGAAGTGCAGCAGAACAGAAGAGACCCAATCTAGAGCTTAATTAATGCAGGAGATTTCAGGTAACATCCAAACAGAGGTGACTGAGGAGCTGACAGGGACACAGTGCTGGGCTGGTGCTGACAAAGGAGGAAGAACTGCTTAAAAATCATAGATCTGTGTCTGCATGTACATCACGTATGAACGTGTGTGCACACACACACATAGGAGTTATTCTTTTGTCTTTTGTGGAGTTGAGACCTTAGATGTCTCCCGTCTCCCAGAAAACAAGTCCAGTGTTGCCTTGGGGGCTGAAGTGCAACAGCCATGGAAGCTGAGGCTGCCTGTTTATTCCTCAAACTGGTACTGCCCAGACAGGAGCATCCTGCCCACACTTGGCTGCACTTCAGTAGAGTGAAATAATAGTGCAGTGTTCTTTGTCCTTTTGTATTCATTCGTGTGCCTGTACTGCCTTGTGTCCTCAGCTGTGCTGGCTTTTGCCGTGGAGCACCTTGGACTGGCCTGTGACAATTGGCTCATTCACAGCCTTGCAAAGAAACCCTTTACCTTTGTCTGCTGATCAAAGTGACACCGTGCCAGTGCACCTTCCCTGAGTGTGAGCACTGGAGTCCTGTGGGACACACTGCTGACAGGATCTTCCTTCATTCCTGTTTCTTCCTTGTAGGACTGATAAATCCAATTGGTGTGAACTCATTACAACAGTCGTGACATCATATTTTAACAAGAGCTTAAAGCAAACAATGGTGTTGTTGCAGCAGCTGGGTGGAATTAATCTTGCAGCAGCTGATTTGTTTGCAGGAAGAACTGATTAACCTGCCACGAGTGGTTGGCTGTGTGTTTGCTGACACACTCTGCTCTATCCATTTTCCACGGTGGTTGCTCTGCCTTGGTTCATCTTTTGTTTTCACCCTGGCTCTATCACTGATTTGCTCATTGATCATGATATGTGCTCCAAGAGACTCCAATATTCAGCTGGGCTGAGAATTCCCTGGCATTGTGTCCCATTGTATTGTTCAAAAAGTTCTGGCTGCTATATGTATTTATCAGCTCTTTTCCTTTAATAAAACTTTCATCAACACCAAATGTACAGCCTAGGAGAACCATCATAAAAGTGACATATTATCTTGTCACAGTCAAAGTGTGTTAAGACCTTTAGAAGTTTGGCAGGATTTTTACATGGGCACTGAGTTATTTATGGAATGGGTGAAATGTCAGGAGAATCAGAGGTCTTGAAGCAGAAACCTATTGGCCAAAGGCATCATTGCTGTCAGCAAAGCCAGGGTGTGAATGGGAGTCTGAGTCTTTCCTCCGTGGTGAAAGGAAAATGTTTGGGGGATATTTGAAGTGCAAGTTACAGTGTTTCATGTCAGCCTGGATTGTGAAAATATCTGTGATATGTGCACAAATGTCTGCTGGAGGTCTGAGAGCAGCAATTTCACACAAAGATAAAATCATAACTTGCTAAAACTTTGCTTCTGAACAAGAGTGGTGATTGCGATACACAGAGGGCCCGGGCGATGATGCCTGCAGGATTTACAGGCGTCCCACTGCTCCAGAAAATAAATTCTTCTAGTAGCATCACCGAAGGCCCCACAGATATTTCATTGAGTTGATATTTCAGTGTCAAGTCTGGAGTGAACGTCAGTCTCTGAGGCAACATTAGTGCAGTACTGCAGAGCTCCCCACTCCACAGGCATGTTTGTGGTGTCATATCCAAATTGGAGACTGTAGCTTGTACAAGCCAATGTGTGCTGTCATTCTTCTGGTATTTTTGGGGAAAATACTGAAAGAGGAGAGGAGAATATCTCCTGTTGGACCACCAAAAACTGTCTAGACAGCCCAATACTGTAAATCTTACAACATTTCACTGAGGAGCAACACCGGGATATGACTGCAGATCTCTGGAGGCTTTTATATACCACATGACCTAATGTCCCAGCAGAATCTTTTGACACAAATTATAAGCCTAAAAGGTTTGGATTAAATAGATGTCTTTTTCTCAGGAAAGGCAGAGTGGGAAAATGTACAAAGCAATTAGAAAGGCAGTAATTGCACTTGGTCATGGTGACATTTGGGATGCAGTGGTGCTATTTCTTTATCTTAAGTGTGTTGGTGAACACAGGGATGCATTTTAGGCTGGTTTTAGGAAGGTTACAGCAACAAAAAGGATGAAACTGCATTATTTATAGTGGTGTTTGTTCCCAGGTTTCACCAACTACATGCGGAGTCCATCAGGGGACATATTCAACCCAGAACATTACCAAGTGAACCAGGACATGAGCTACCCTCTGAGTCACTATTTCATTACCTCTTCACACAACACCTACCTCATGGGAGATCAGCTGATGTCCCAGTCCAGGGTGGACATGTATGCATGGGTGCTACAGTCTGGCTGTCGCTGCGTGGAAGGTAAAGAGCTAAAAGGAGCTGTCAGTGGGCTCTGTAGTCTTGTTTCTCTTCTCTGAAGAAAGATTTGTGACTTCTGCAGAAGACATGATAATTGGGGAGAAGAAATAGCCTGGGAAAATGGTGTCTTCCCTTCATAAAGAGCAACAAAATAATGTGATAGAATGGACAAATTTTCCTGAGCATGGAAATAAGACAGACATTTGGGGAGTGGTGGTGTTGGTACTGATGAAAAAGATTGTAAACCTCTTGTTGTAGAGAGGGTGCTGACATTGGGCAGAATGCATTGGTGCTTGTCCTGCCTAGCCAAGTGTGTGACAATCAGATGGCAAATATGGCAGAGTTCTTGGCACACCTGAGAGGAAAGTGGATGTGTCTCCTAAGGGAAGTAGGGAAGTATTCTGTGAAATGGTGACAGTCTCTGCAGTGACCAGGATCCCTTCTTGTGCAATCCCTTCTGATGCTTGTGCTGCCTTTCTGAGACATTGCCTGTTTCACAATCATCTTTAATGTTCTGACCATCAAAGTGTTTTCACAGTTTTTCAGAAGGCAAATATTATGGTTTGCTCAGGTTGGATGGTAGGTATGCCATTGGGTGCTTCAGAGGAGTAAAACATTTCATGGAAAGATGATTATAGACAAGTATAAAGTCAGGCAAAATCCAAGGTGGGCTAGAGATGGCCAGGTCTTGGCTTGGCCTGTGCTGTGAGCAGCTTGGCTGAGAGCCTCTGCTTTCCTTTTCAGGTTCAGCAGTAGCACAGTGAAAGCAGTGCTCTGGTCTGTCATCTCTCTCCCTGTCATAACACTCCTCAGCATTTGTTTGAAGAGTTCCTTTGTTTGAAGAGTTCCTTTGCTTGGGGCTTTCTCAAACAATGGGAACAGTCACCTGGTCCCAGCAGAAAGTCAAGGCCAGGAAGTTCCTTCCAAGGGAGCCAGAGATGAAGGGTGGGAATGAACCTGTGCCTGGCTTTGGGGCACGGCTGGCTGGGCTGCTGAAGGGAATTTCAGGGTCTCATGTTCCCCCCCAGATGGTGGCCCAGGTGTTCCTGGTCTGATGGCTGTCGTTGTTTGTGTCCTACAGTTGACTGCTGGGACGGGCCGGATGGTGAACCAATTGTCCACCATGGATACACCTTGACTTCCAAAATCCTCTTCAAAGATGTGATTGAAACTATCAACAAATATGCCTTTATCAAGAATGAGTATGTATCCAGCCTGCCAACCTTTGAGTCTCAGGGCTACGATTGGGAGTGTTCCCTGGCATCCTTGTACAGGGAATGAAGATCTGACCTGTTCCTGCAGAGAACAGAATTCCAGACAGAATTTGGAGTTGTTTTCTGGGGGGAAATCCTTCAGATCCTTCAGAAAGAAACAGCAAGGCAAAGATGAGTAGGGACATTCTGCCTAGAGGTGTGGGGCTGGCTTTATTGAGCTTGTACAATGCCTGAGGAACAACAGGTTTTGCCAGTGAATGTTTTTATTGAAGGACTGACAGCTGAACCACTGTATCTCTCTGGATGTGCACTCTGGTGCTGCCAAGGATACACCTGGGTGCTCCAGGGATAGGAAACAAGTCAGGGAATAAAGAATCCAAAGAGACAGTAGCCTGATTGTGGACAAAGCAGACTGTTCAGGGGAAAGAGGTTATTTTCCCTACAGGTACCTCGCTCAAAAAATCAGTATTATTAATGGGAAGTTTCATATACCTTGGCAGTTACTGTTCTCTTCCTCCACACACAGTCAAAATGTGTGTGCCAACCTTTGGTTTTTTTTTAAAGAGAAATTACTTTATCTCTATAAAAATTTTCCAGTAGCTCCCCCAAAGCAGCCCATCCGCCTTTATAAATAGAGCTAAACTTGAGCTAAATTTTCAGGCAAGGTAAACTTCTTGTGAGCCTGAGATTTTTTGCAGTTTGCCTGAAGACATGGTAAACAAATCAAAGGAAAGCTGGCCAGAAGAATATAAGGCAATGCTTCTGAAATTGTTCAGTTTTTTAAACCTTTGCAAAAATGTTAACTGGGACCACATCCTTAACTGGGAAAGTTTTGTCCTGCAGGCATCGTCTGGCTGAAAGCTTTATTTTTTCTGATGAGGAGCTAATAAGGGCCAGATGTCAGGATAGAAATAACTGATTTTTAATTAATGAATACCTGATAGTTTAGTCCTGCAAAACTCCTTTATAGACTGGCTTTTGTGCTCATCTTAAAGTGCATCCTCTCTAAAGAGAAATCCCATCTTCAATGTGGTTTTGCGTAGCACTGACCACACTGGAGTAGATGTTCCACAAGTCTTCCCTTCAACCAACCAGGCATCGTTGTTCCTTGGCCTCAGCCTGGAAAATCAACAATAAATGACAACAATAAAACTTAATCTAGAAGTAACACTTGCTGTCTTTGTAGGAGAGGCTTTGTCTGCAGGCTTATCTGCTCTGTTGTTAGTTGGAAAAGACTTCATGCTGTAAAAGCCAACTTTGCAGCTGATACTTGCTTGTCTCTGCAGGTACCCCGTGATCTTGTCGATTGAGAACCACTGCAGCATCATGCAGCAGAAGAAGATGGCTCAGTATCTTACAGAGATCCTGGGAGACAAACTGGATCTGTCTTCTGTGCACAGCGATGACTCCACAAAGCTCCCTTCCCCAGCAAGTCTTAAAGGCAAGATCCTGGTTAAGGTAAACACCTGCTTCATGTGTCCTTTCCCGACTTCTGTTTGTGATGATGATGATTTCTGCCTGGTTGTCACTGTACCCGAACTTAAATCATTTCACAAAAAGCAGTCCTTAGGAAACTGCTGCTTAAGGTTCTGAACAAGTGTCTTCTCATTTAGTAAGAACCTGGAAGGAACATGCTTTGAATAATTTGGGGTTTTTTTCAAATGTGTCATAGCAAGAGCTGCATGCTCCCCTGCCTCTGTAATAAATTTATCTTCTAGGGCAAGAAACTTCCAGCCAACATCAGTGATGATGCAGAGGAGGGAGAAGTTTCTGATGAGGACAGTGCTGATGAGATTGATGATGACTGTAAACTAATGAATGGAGATGTAAGTGAAGTGCCCATTTGAATGTAAATGTTTGTCAAGACTTCCCATCCCAGTGAGAGGAAACCTTGTAGGAGTTCTCTGGATTGTGGATGTGGTCTGATCTTTGGGATTCATCACAAGTGGTTTAGGTTCTAAATCTTCATGAGGGCAGATTGACAAAAGAGCACATGAAGCAGCAGCAGTTCTAGGGGTTATATTTCAAGTTTAAAGAGTAATATCTCATGATTCTTTATTACATTACAGTGTGTTTCCCCTCAAATGCAGAAAAAGAGAAGAAAATATTCTACTTATGTTAAATTGTGGACATTGTTACAGAGCATCCCTTTGCTTTGCTGAATTCTGGGCTTGGTTGATTTTTACTGTAAGGAAAATCTCTGCTTGCTTCAATCTGAAAATCCCTTATTTCTTCATCCTTTTTAAAAGTTCTATTTTTTGTCACTTTAATCTTCTTGCAAGTTCCATTGCACCTTGCAGAAACAATACAAAACACAGCAAAATCATTTAATGACATAAACCAGATTGCCCTGGAGAGAGTTTGCATTCTCAGTCCTCTCTCCCTCAGGCAATTTCCTCATTTTGTGTTACGGATTTGATCCTTTTCATCTAAAAGAGAAACTTCTTTGTGAATAAGACTACCAAAGGAGAAAAATAATTTCTTTGCTTTTTAAAGTTATGACATGTTAGCATATCACTTTGCAATATTTTACAGCACCTTCTCTGTTACTAACAGTTCACTTTGCTGAGGTTTACTGATGCTTTAAATCTGGGATTTGCTACACCTGGTTTGCTTTCCAAAATGAATTTTTGAAGAGTTCAGAAAATCAGAGCTTGTTTCATGACAAATGTAACTGGGAATTCTTGAGGCCTACTGAGAAAACACAATCTGTCACCCCTTAAAATGCCTGAGTAAAAAAAAAAACCTCTAGATTTTTATTTTTAGTTTCATTTCCCCACTTCCCCCCATGGGTCATGGTGCCCACAAAGCAGGGAATGGGAATTCTCTTGCATTTTGCCTTTGATCTGCTGAAAAGAGGATTCTAAAGCATCTCCCATCCAATAGATCTTGCACCTGTTGGAGCTGCAGGGTCAGCCTGGACACGGCATGGGACTCACATGAGACTTTTTTAATCACTGCCTTGTTTAATGATTTAATGTTTTGTTTGCAGGCATCTGCTAACAGGAAAAGAGTGGAGAATATAGCAAAGAAAAAACTTGACTCGCTGATAAAAGAATCCAAAATCCGTGACTGTGAAGATCCAAACAATTTTACAGTTTCCACTCTACCATCTCCAGGAAAGGCTGGGCTGAAGTCTGATAGTAAGAAGGTGAATTTATGTTTGTATTGTACTTGTGATTCATTAGTTTACTAAATATATCTTATATTACTGACTTCAGCTTCATAGCTGATTTCATGCAGTTAATGATGATGCCAGGTGAACATCACTGTCAGATTCACAAACTATTTATCTTGCTCACACAGCAATTGGAGCATGAAATGTACTCTGAAATGACTTTTCAACAGAAAGAATTTGATTTTCCATTTTAAAAACTGCTTATGAAAGTTGGGCTCTTTTTGTTCCTCAGTTCTCTATGTTCTATGCATTTTCATTGTATTTTAATTTTATGTTAACTCTAATTTATAAAAATGTACTCAGCCCACAGACTACACTTCATGAAGTTAAGATATTTTCATTTTAGACTTTGTAATAAGCCACAAAAAGATTGGGAAGATTGTTCCATGCAAATGAAAAACAGTGGAGATCTGCCAGTAATAAGCAGGTGTAATAACCAGGGGTTAAAACTAAATTAGGGATGAGAACTAAAAATCAGCTTCCCAAAACATTCTGTGGGCTGAGTTTTGGATGTACTTTAACCCAATGCTTTACACAATGTATTAGAGAGTTCTTGTGAGAGCCACTACAAGGCCAAGTCTTGAAAAACCCTTTAGCAGAGGTGCTACCCAGAATAGTCAGTGTTAAAAACCCCTCCTGTTTGTGCTGATACCCAGATACTGTCTGAGCACTCTGTTTGAGCTCCTGTATTCTTTTCTCTTTGCTTGCTTCAGAGTAAACTTGAGGATGATGTGGAAACGGGGGAAGATTTCAGTGCCAGCAAAAGGCACAGCCGGTCACTCATGGGCAGCTTTTCCAAACGCAAGGTGAGGCCCTGGCAAGGTGAGGTCTGCACCAGATCGTGGATTCTTGGAGGGTTTTTTTTTGTTTGCACACAGTGGAGAGGAATTTCATAACTGCAGCATCTGCAGCACCTTGCTCTGAGGCTGTTCACTGAATAGGCAGGCTGGGGAGCAGCTTATCATTGTGCGTAACAACACAGATTCAATTTACATGAAGGTCTGAAGGCATCCAAGATCTAACTGAGAACCACGGAAATTAATTTACACCTTTTATCTGAGGATTTGTGCTTCCTTTATAACAAGGCTCACACCCTGGGCTGAGTTTTCCCTGTGTGCAAATTCTGCTGCAGAACTGAGTGTTACGAAAGCTGTCATTTTCCATTTTCTCTAAGTAACACACTCATTGGCATAACAAAGCACAACTGTAGCCAGCTGCTCAAACTTCGATCATGCAGTTATGATACTATGGTTTTATTTCCTCCTGGCACAGAAAAAAGGAAGCAAATTGAAAAAGGCATCAAGTCTGGAAGAGGGTGAAGATGATTCGGATTCCCAAGGGAATTTAGCCAGGAGCTCTGTACATTACAGCAGGTTAGTTAACAAGTGACTGGACAACTTTGTTGCTAAAATATGCCTACATAAATGCACTCACTCAATTGGTTTGCTTCTGGTCCAGATGCCAGTTTGTTGATGGCTGCAGGCATGTGACAGGAATATGGGGAGATGCAATGTCTGCCACAAAATCACCAGAATGATCTCTTGGTGCTGTTCAGACTAATTAGCAAAGCACAGTGGACCTTTTATGCATTTTGAGCTCTTACTGTCTCATATATTTCCTTACCCTGATTAATTTTTAAATATGAAAGATAAAAATTACCCCTTAATTAGCGGAAAGTTAATTTGTTTTGTCTTTTTAGGGTAAACCGGCAGAAGAAGACAATGAAGCTGTCCAGGGCCCTGTCTGACCTGGTGAAATACACAAAGTCTGTTGGCATCCATGATGTTGAAACTGAGCGTAAGTTGAACCAAAAGCTTGCTGAAAATAATTGCTACCCAAAAAAATGGAAAGGTTTATGTTCTTACATATCCTTTTATTAAAAGAAGACTTCTTAATGAAATTCAGGTCATCATCATATTCAACTTCATTTTCCCAACCATAACTGCTCCAACAAGCACAGTGTCTGCTGTAATTTAAGGGAAACATAGCTCCCTCTGAGTGGCATGTAACGAAATGATGCTTGATAGCTAAAAGGGACCAGTGCTATGTGCTTTTGAAAGCTTTATCTAGATAATAAATAAATGAACAAGGAGATTACTTCTAATCTCCTCCTCTCTGCCCTGTAGTCTCTTCCAGCTGGCAGGTTTCATCTTTCAGTGAAACCAAAGCCCACCAGATCCTGCAGCAGAAGCCAGCACAGTACCTACGCTTCAACCAGCACCAGCTGTCCCGCATCTACCCCTCCTCCTATCGAGTGGACTCCAGCAACTACAACCCCCAGCCTTTCTGGAATGCTGGCTGCCAGCTTGGTGAGCAGAAAGGAAACTTACTTATTTTTGTTCTCTTTCGGGAGGGATGTTTTAATAGGAGTGCTGGAACCACCCCTTAGGACACTCAGAGTTCTCTGCTTATCCAGGTTTGCTGACCACTGAGTCCTCCTTGTTACTGTCCCTGGATTGATTACCTTGAACATGTGTCTTACATGCTTGTAAATGGAAATAAATGAACTTCTCAAATGCAAAAGGGCTTCAGAGTTCAGCTCTTTTGGAGAGCTTCTCTCCCTGAAGCTGTAATATAAGAGTTATTTTCCATAAGATACCTGATTTTTTGCATCTAAGAAGTCAAATTTGAATCTGATTTTGTTTTTTAAATAGTTGCACTAAACTACCAGTCAGAGGGGAGAATGCTGCAACTCAACCGGGCCAAATTTAGTGCCAATGGGAACTGTGGCTATGTCCTCAAACCAAACTGCATGTGTCAAGGTAAGGAAAACCAGCAAAACCAGTGGATCACTGGTTGCATGACAGGATTGAGTGTGGGGCCTTGTTGCAGTTTGTTTAAAGATGCATTTCTGATGCTAGAAACAAACGAGCCAGAAGGTATCTGTAATTAAAGTCATGTTGCACTTCTTTCACATTATGTGGCTCTTCATTCTGACAGGTGTCTTTAATCCAAATTCTGAAGACCCCCTGCCTGGTCAATTGAAGAAACAGCTGGTTCTAAGAATTATCAGTGGTCAACAGCTTCCCAAACCACGTGATTCCATGCTGGGAGACAGAGGAGAGGTATGGGACAGCTGGTGATCGTTCTTGTGTGTTGCAGAAGGTTTCTTTCCATACTGGCTGGGCTAAGGATGAGGATTTCACATCCTGCAGTTCTTTGTCAGGGGGCACAGAACATGAATAACTTAGGTCATGAGCATCCTACATCTTCAGGTGGTTTTCTTCACTTTTAAGCATCACAGAAGTGGTTTGATGATTTTCCTCCATTTGCCAACACAGTACTTCCAGGAGGAGCAAAAAAAGGGAAAGAGATCTTATCAATATAATAATCCACTCCACATGGCTCAGGACCAATAATTACTCAGACATTCACGTACAGTGCCCATATTGTAAAAGCCATTTGCTTGGATTTCATCTTTGTCACTCTTTCTTTCCAATATTTGTTGGTTTTTGTTTTTCAGATCATAGATCCATTTGTTGAAGTAGAAGTTATAGGCTTACCTGTTGATTGCTTCAAAGAACAAACTAGAGTAGTTGATGATAATGGTAAGATTATCTGGGATTTATGGTTTTTTATGGCTGAAACATCCTCTTTCAGGCAAGTTTTGCTCATAAGGATATGAGTAGATAAGATTTGGTGCCTGTTATGACAAAGCATTGAAAATTGGATTTTAGCATTTTTAATGTTAATAAGACTTGAATCTTGAATTGTTTGACTGAGTTGGCATAAATGTGCTGAAGGTCTTGGTGTAAAACAAGACATTTGTCTTCTCAATCAGTGTGAGAGAAGGGTGTTTTGAGCTTGCTGTGGCCAAAAGGCAGGTTGACCAAACCAAATTTAAGTAAGACCCAACTCTGTTGCTTGCAAATCCTTGTGCTGTTGTGTCTCCTGGGGGAGTACTGGATTTTCCAAGAACAATGATCAATCTATGAGGAAAACGAGAATGACTGCAGTTAAGCCATTCCTTATGCAGGCAGGCTTCTTGTTTCCTGTGAATGAGATACCTAAAGGCTGATTCCCTCCTTGCAAGGTTTTAACCCCATGTGGGAGGAGACATTGGTGTTCACAGTCCACATGCCAGAGATTGCCCTGATCCGGTTCCTCGTGTGGGATCACGACCCCATTGGGAGGGATTTCATTGGGCAGAGGACAATAGCCTTCAGCAGTATGATGCCAGGTAAGAGAAAGGTGACATCCCAAATTAGTGGGCTGGGATTTTTCCTGTGATAAATGAAAATCAATATATCTGCTGCAGAAATTTCTAGTTAGAATAAGAGACTGGAGTCTGGGCCCTGAGTTGTCTGCCTTAGTCCACTGCTGACTTAAATGGTGATGAAGACTAAATCAATTAACTCTAGACTTTTGGGACTAGATTTGGAAAAAATGGGTAAGATTGTTACGCAGGATGGGTAAACACTGTGGGCTTGGCAGGCTACTATACAGAATCTTTACTCCTTTACTGCTTTTTCCTCCATTTCTTCACACCAGTTTCTGAAAAACCACTGTGTTTTGCTTACCCTTATGACTATGAGTAGTGGTTTGACACAGAACAGAAAGTTACCTATTCTAATGATGGGATTCACGTTATTAAATGCTGTTTTCCGACAGTTTCCCTTTTCTGTTTTCAGTTCA
This sequence comes from Corvus hawaiiensis, assembly GCF_020740725.1. Lineage (NCBI taxonomy): Eukaryota > Metazoa > Chordata > Aves > Passeriformes > Corvidae > Corvus > Corvus hawaiiensis. The sequence goes on from NC_063234.1 coordinate 3,019,665, forward strand.
GTCTTCTTTTGCATTCAAGCTTCTTCTGTGTATGCTTTGCTTTCCTTTCAAAGTAAAGAAAAAAATTTTTGTTTAAGATTGAAAACAAACATCCAGTCTCAATAAACTCACCTTGGATGAAAGGATTGCAGTCCTAATAATGGACTGCAAGTCCAGAGGAGAGAATGTGGCCAAGTTTAAATCATGGATTGACAGCAGCAATAACGGATCCTGGACAAAACAGGACATGGCTGTTCTCTAAAATCATGACAAAAATGGGGGTGAAGTTTGTAAGTGGTGTGGCTCAGATACCTGAGTGTGGCAAGGTGATGCTTGAGCCTGGACACTTGCTGTGAGGAGGAGCTGGGAAAAACCTGCTTGATCCCTTCTGCTGCTCACAAAATGAAAGTCTCCAGCTGCTCCTTCTGTGACCTGTCCCAACCCCGTGCCAGCTCTGCTCCCTCTGTTTCAGGTTACAGACACGTGTACCTGGAAGGCATAGAAGAGGCTTCCATCTTTGTGCATGTGGCTATTAATGACATCTGTGGTAAGGTGAGTGTCTCTGTGGTGTGCAACACACCCACAGGAGCTGCCAGGATCTTGTATCAGCCCAGGGAAGCCCAGTGGGTGAAGGTCCAGGCTGGCATTTTTGTTCACTTAGAGTAAAATTTATCTCTGTGCTTGTCATGGTAGCCCGAGATCTTTCTGAATATCCACAGAGATAAAAGCAAATCATAGGGAAAGTTATAAAAGAGATTCTTGCAGTGCCTTTTCGAGGAAGCCATAGGGGAAGGTTTTCATTGCAGCACAGATTTATACAAATAATGTGCTTGTGTCCAGTGCTGTGAGTGCACCTTGCTGAACCAAAGGTTACACACCTTAACCCTGAGCACTTGCTCCCTGCAAAGCTGGTGCTGTAAAGGCTCTGCCTGATGTTTTGGCATTTAAAATTTAATTAAATTCTTCAAGCTTATTTGCTTGGGATTTTTTGCCATAATAGCACTCTAAAATGCAGAGGAAAGGTGATGCCGGTATCAGTTATTGGACATATTTACACTCCTTGTCTGTTGCTAAGAGTGTGTTTGCTTCACATGAGGGAAATAAACAGCTCTTGGGGTGCCACATCTCAATTTCCACGAAAGTAAAGCCCTAATTTCAAACTCTTCCTAGGCCAGCTAAAAACGAGACTCCTGCCCTCTCAGCGCACTGTTGTGTGCTGTTAATGTCAATGAAATTCAGGTACAAAGCACCGTGCAGAGCCTTGGCGATGTCCGTCTGTCCCGCAGCGAGGACGGAGCCTCCTGCAGTGGCGAGGTGCAATATCGGCATCGCGACAGCAGGAGGAGGCATCCAGCGGGCTGGGAATTCCCAGGTCCCCTCGGACGGGCAATTCGAGCAAATCCGGAGCAGGAAAACAGCTTTTTTTAACTGCTAGGCTTTAATCACCGCTTAGTTGTTTAACTCCATCAGCTTCCACGTCACTGCCCTTGCCAGCAGTGTTTGATGGAAAGGACAATGTTCATCCTTTGTGAATGTTTGAAGTATTTTCAATTCAAACTTCCTTTGGCAATATTCTTTCTCTGTTTAGCCTTAATTTCCGAGCCTTTCATAATTATTTGCTCTTACTAACTTCTTCATGAGTGACTGGCTGGTGATAGTTTGCAGAAGGGCAACCTGTCCGTTTAAACTTCGGCAGTTTTTTGAGGACAGAGATTTTCTTGGTGTTCCCTGATTGCTGCTCATTGTCACTGCAGTCTCTCTGGGTTTGCTGGTGTTAAGAAGTGTTTCTGTGCAATGACAAAATATAAGGATTTGGAAGGAAAGCCTGTGTGTGTTATGTTTTGGTTTTGGTTTGGTTTGGTTTTTTAATTTATAATTTTTAATAAAAAACGGGTGAAAATGTGGAACAGATATTACATGTCCCTTTCTGGTTTGGTCTCTCTGAATTACTTTCTGCTTTGATTTTCTGTTAACAGAGTGCTGTCCAAACTAGAATTTTTTCTGTTTTCCCTCTCTTAATTTTGGGCAGAAAAATCACCCCAGTTATCAACCTTTTACCCATTCTTTATTAATCCAGAGATTCTAATGCAAACATAAACATTTTGGGACTTTTTTGTAAATGGAAACATTCCACCTGCTCAGTAGCTTGGTATTACTAAAACAGTCTTAGATTTAGTTTTTTTCACCTTAACTTGTGTGTGAAATCTCTTTCAGATTTCTCTGTTTCCTGGAAAGGCTTTTCTTTGTTTCTGTCTCTTCTGTGGTCTGCTCATGTATTGCAGAATTTCTTGTGGTTTTTCTAGATGTGCCTATCTCTGAGATCCTCCCTCACTGTTATTTTGTCTTTACTCTGTCTGTTTGTGATTTCAGTGGGCTTCTCTATGTCAAAAAAGTCTCCTTTTAGAAGCAGAGCGTTTTTAGACGCCTTGAAGGTACCCCTCCTGTCTCAGAGAGGTGCAGTGACACCACCACACACCTGCATGCCTTGAGCTGGTAGCTTCATTAGCATCAGTGTTTCTTTGTTAGCATTTTCGAGCTCTTCAACTCATGGAACATGAATTGTGACATTTGACTTGGTCACTCCTCTTGGGTCATCGACAGCCAGAGAGCCCTCCCCGTGTGAAGCAGATCCAGGATAAAAGTCCTGCCATTCTCCCCCTTCTCTGAGTGTCTCCCTCTCCTGCCTTTTCTCTTGAGGGCTATAATTCAAACCTCTTCTTTCATACAGAAGAGAACATTGACAGTGAATCATTTGCGAAATTGTGGGAAAGCCTCTTGTGCTGTTTTTCAAGTCTGCTTTAGAGAATGAAACATGCCTGTAAAGCTGGGCTGGAAGATGAAAGCACAGTGTCCTGGATCTCCCTCAAAACTGCTCTCTTTTATTTTTTTCCTTCTTTTAAAACTTTTTTTTCCCCCCAATTTGACCAAATCTGCCTTTGGGTTCTTGAATCACTCCATTGATTCAAGCAACAGTGTCCAGCTTAACAAAGCTGCACCAAACAAGCCAGAATGACACCTGGGGCCCTGCACTGCGTGTCACCCATTCCATCAGTGCTTCCCTTTTCTTTTTGGTGGATATTATTTGTGTGTGTTGTTTGTATGACGAATTTTCCTGGGTTTTGCAAATATTTATATTGTCTGATTTTTATAGCAATAAACTCATGTACTTGCCAATTTGTCTCCCAGTACTCCAAGCAGATTGTTCAATAGTCTGGCTCTCACAGAATATTTACCAATATTTAATGTTTGCCTTGCTTAGGGAAAATCCATCCCTACCATCTTTGTCTTATCCGAGAGGTAATTTTTGATACTGTCCTACTCACACTGGACGTGTGGTAACTAAACTTCAGTCAATTATAATTGACTAAACATTATATAAAAAATATAATATTGAGAACACTTTTATTGGTCCTGGTGCCAGCCAAATAAACCTTGATGCCACATGGCAGCTTGGGCAGGACACTTGGGGTAAAAGCAGCTCTTAGCCCAGGCTCAGTGCACAGGGCAGCCAATATCTGCCCATTGAGTCCTGCACAGCAGAATTGGAAATGCATGAGCATGCACTCAAATATTTATTTGGAGGTGAAAGACCATTGTGATTTAAATGAGACACTTCTGTGCCATTGTTTGGCACTGCAGAAATGTGACCTCACATGACATCACAGGGCAGAACTGGAACTGACAGCGAGTGCCAGCAAGCGTGGCTGCTGGTCAGGTTCTGTCACAGGATTCTTAAGTGCACTTCAGTCGTGATGTGCCCTGGGTTTATTCATTCTTGATGCTGCAGCTGCTCAAGAGTCTGATTTCACTGGGAAATAAAGAGGACAAAGGGGGAGAAGTAGATTAAAAGAGAAATGCCTTTCTGTGCTTTAAGTAATCTGTGTTACAAGGCTCTGTGTACAGAGCAAATCAGCGCTGTCTCGGGCATCAGCCTGCTGCTTAAAAAGTTGGCAAGTACACCTGGAATGTTTGCAGGAATGCTGGAACTCTGTTTCATTGAAATGTAAATCAGTTGTATGGTGGTGGGAGATTTATGATGGTGAATTTACGTGTTTAATGCTTAAATAACTACTGAAGACTATGGAGAACTGTATCATGACACTGACTAACTTCCCTTGTTTATAGTGTGTTTCCTCAGTGCTGAAAACATACACGAGTGTCTTGGGATAAGTGTTGTATGGTAGGAAAAATTACCAAAATGTAATCACACAGGTAGAAATTGAAATACTCAATGATCTTTTGTGTGTGTATAGTTAACTGCTATTCATGACAGTGCTCAATTCAATTAAAGTGTAGATCTCCCCTATACTGAAAAAATATTCTATTTTATGGCCAGTGTTTATTTCCCAGCAGTTCCTAGAGAATGCATTTACAACAAGGACTTAAAATACATCTGCTTTGGGTGAAACTGAGAAACTCTTCAGCTTTCAGAATGATATTCTTGTAGACAGAAGTATTTCCCTTTTTTCAATCTTTTCAATAGCTCTAATGTTTATGTAGATGTTGTAAGTAGCTACATGCTAGAAAGAAAATGATGACAAATACAGAGATAAGTGTGGCTGGAAAATGTTATCTAAAACCATAGCTGAGAAAAAAAAAAAAAAAAAGAGATGTGTTATTTTGCAAAGCTGCTGTTAGTGATTTTTTTCATTTTTAATGCCTGTCCTGTTTCTGGGTTAGTTCTCATGCTAATGGTAGGAATATAGCAGGAGACTCTGTATGTGAATAATCACTTGTTCATGAATTCCTGTGCCCAGAGGAAGAGCCTTGTGTTTCCTGTTAGGAACTTTTTATATATATATTTTTTTTTTTTATTTCTTTTACAGGCCAAACAAGCTCTAGGTCTAAAAGGGCTGTTTCTCAGAAATCCAAAGCAGGCCTCTCTGGACAGTCATGCTGCTGGGCAGCTCCATCGCAAACATTCCTTTAGCAGCCACATCCTGAGACGGACAGCCAGTGCACCCACCAAGAGCCAGAAGAAGAACAAGAAGGGCTTTCCTGAGATTGCTTTTGACACAAAGGACAGCAGCTCTGCAGGGGCTGGAGAAGAGCAGGAAGTGGAAGCTGCCTCCCAGCCTCGCTTTGTGCAAGAGCCAGAAAGTGCTTCCCCAGCCCCAGCTCCCCGAGATGGTGCCGGTGGGGAGGCACCTGGCAAGGGCTTGAAAGGTAAGGCCCAGGGCTCTCCCAAAGGGCCACGGCAGAGCTGTGCCCACCCCGGGGCTCCTTTCAGCGAGCCCTTGCCCAGGGCACACAGGGTGAGGCTGCAGGAGCCCCAGGGCGAGAAGCAAAGCGTCTTTGCCCGCTGTGCCATCAACAGCTCGGGCAGGATCGGAGTGGCCACCAACTGCATGAAATGCATGATTGGCTCCAGAGAGAGCCCTGACCCAGAGGGCCCGTGGAGTGACCACCCTGGCAGGCCCATTGCTAGAGACCCCCTGCACCCTGAGCAGGGCAGCAGTGCAGAGGAGAGGGTAGAGCTCAGGACCTGGGTTGTCAGAGGGCAGCCCAGGCCACACTCAGATTTGCAGCCTTGCAGCAGCCCTGGAACTGCAGATGATCTGACAAGGAGCACTCAGTCTTTTGTGACCCCAGGGAAGAAAAATGTTGACTCTAAGTGTCACGGAATAAAGGCTCATTCCCGGCAGCGGTGGCAGTGCCAATCAGGTGGCAAGTACGGAAGCACTGTCAACTTGGTTGCAGCCAGCAATGGCTCCATATCCTCCAACTCCAGCAGTCTAGAAAGCCTTGGAAGCCCAGAATTCCCCAAGCACTGGCCTGAACCTTCTCGAAGGCAAGTGGGCACCCTACAGAGGGAAATGAATGCCTTGTTCGTTCAAAAATTGGAGGAAATTCGAAGTAAATCCCCTATATTCTTTACTGGTAAGACCAGATTTTCTTCACCATTCTCCACTGTAGATCACATCATTGTCTCAGCTTCTGCGTAGCATCCTTACTTAGAAGCTCCTCTATGTTGTTTGGCTGTCAAGAGCTCTTTTTTTTTTTTTTAATTTTTGCAATGACAGAAAAAAAATCTGCATAAATATTTTTATTTTCTTTTTTGTAGACGTGTCTGGTTTAGATTAGTCCTTGCCATGCCTAGTTAACCATCTGCAGTAGTGACACTGTCAGTAGTCCATGAATGTTTGGGTTGTTTGTTCAGGCTCTTTTGTTTCCTTGGTTTTCTTAGTGAATGTGGTATGATACTAAGTAAATTTTAAGATCCAAACCAGAGCATTAAGTGAGATTGAATATGGAAAACCCACATCAACAAACAATATTTCCATTATCAGCCTTTGTGTTTCGCTGAGGGATAACCACATCAGGGATGATGTCTAATGTGCTCTCTGATATCAAATAAACCGGTTCCCTCCTCAAAGATCTTGCAAAGTCACTGCTGTCAGTCCAGGAATTACTGAATGGAATTCTCTGCTCTGGGGTGTTCAGGAGATCATATTTTATAAACACAGCAGCCCATTCTGGTCCTAAATGTGTATGCAAACATTTCTACTGTGCTGTAATGTTGCACACATGCTCTGGCTGTGGCCTGAGGGCAGAGCTGCACAGCACAGAGCAGCAGAGTGTGCGATCTGATGCTCCCTGACATCAGCCAGGCTGGGGCACTCCTGGCATTCCCCATTGCAAAGTAAAATGTGCCCACTTGGAGGAAAGCTGCTAAAGCTGCAGCATTTTGTGGTTGTTTCAAGCCAGAAACAGGCGTGTGGTCAGTGGGAGCGTGACTGCACCTTTACCGTGAACTGGGGGTTTGTAAAGCTGGGAAACAGAAGCAGAGGCAAACAAAGGATATCTTTTAATATGAAAAATGGCATTTTTCCTCCTGATTTGGCAGGCATGGGAGAGAAGGAAAGTGGTTTTGACAAGAATTTTCTGTTTCACAGAATACTAAGGAGAGAGTATGAAATACAGCTTTTGGCTGTGATTGCAAGAGCTCCTCTTCAAATCCCTTGTTCTCTTCCTTAATTGTCAAAGGAATTTGGACACTGGTGGTTACATTTTCAGGAGCAGTGGAGTGACTTTGGTGCTTTTCTTAAGATCTTATTCAGTAATAGATTCTGACTGCCTATCTGTAGTGGGCTTCTTTGAAAGCTCCATACATAAATTTGAGATATTTTATTTGACCAGTTTCATCTGGTTGGGTGTCTGCAATTTACCTTCTATTTTTTATACCTTTTTTGGTTTTTCTAATGTATTTTTCCAATCTCTGCTTTGGGTATTTAGGAAAATACCAGGACAATGGGAGGGGAGAAGTTTGCTGGTTTCCGTGACTTGCAGTTAATCCAAAGCAACAGAACTCTTTCTATGCCTAAATTATTGGCACTGGGCTTTTCACAAACTCTCAGTACTGTGACATATGAAACCATTTCCCATTATCAGTGCCAGCTCCCCTGCCAGCCCCCCAAGTCACTAAACAAATATTGTGATATGCTTGAAATTTGATTAAATCCATCTGACTTCCCAAGCATGGAATCAGCAAACCCTTAAAATGGTGAAATGGTGCCTTGGACTGGCTGCTGCTGGTCTAGTGACAGCCCCTCTGTTTGCACAAATAGCTCCCTTTCCCATCCTCCTGCAAGGCCGTGCCTCGGGCCAGGAAACCAGGGAAACCAGCTCCATGGCTGCACTTGGGAACTGGCATTCTGCTGGGGGAAGTGCCCCCAGGATGAGACAGGAAACTATAGCCTCTAGCTGGCCCTTCATGGCACCAGCCTTACATTTTCCAGTGATTTTCCTTCGAAGTGTGCCCCAACCTGTGCTGGTGGATGGGGAGAAGGAGGGCTCATTGGTCTCATCAGCTCTGGGCTCTTCCTGACACTCCTGCAGATACTGAGAGTCTGGGAATGTTGGATTTGGCTCATGGGCACATGTGCCTGTTTCCCTTCCGACACTCCCAGCTAATGCAGGACAGGCCAGGGAATGGCTGCTCCCATCCCTGAGCTCCTTCCCTGGGCTGGAATTCCTGGTGCCAAGGAAGGGCCTGGTATTCCCTGGGCAGGTTCTGGGGGTGCAGGTGATGTTTTCCATTAGGAGAGGGCTTTGAAGAAGAGGAGGCCAGCTTCCTCTGAGCAACCTGCCTATGTCAGGGCAGTTGAAACTTGATGATTTTTAAGGTCCTTTCCATCACAAACCACTCTGTGATTCCATTCCCCTGTCCAGTGGACTCTGCTTCTTCAATACTAACAAATACTGCTTTTCATTCTTCTATGATAAAAAAAAGGAATTTAACATCTGTCCATGTGTGGATTCCATTGAGTGCTCTGGTTGGTCAGAAATTCTTAGGATCCTACAAGCATGTGTGAATATTCCTGTATGTCTCCCTTCCCTCCCTCAGCACTAATTTATCCTGTTATCTGCACCTGCCTTCCCTACATTAACTGGATTTTTCCTCTGTTCTGTCCTATTATTCTACATGCACACTCCCTCTCTCTAGTTAAGAACTGAAAGGACAAGCAAGTCAAAGGTAACTGTCTGCTGAGTGTCCCCGATTCGAGCACCCTGTTGCCTGTAGTCCTGGTTTTTGCTTGTTTGCTGCCCTATAATTACCTGCTCCTGTATCCTTAAGGTCGTGGTCTGGCTCAGTGGTGCTTTGTTAGTTCTGGAATGCATGTCTGCACTGTGCTTTGGAGATATGGGAAATAATCTTTTTGGCATGATTGCTTTGGCTCCCAGGGTGCAGGTGATAAACATTGCAGTGAATAGAACATTTTCTCCAGGTAATTGGTGGCTGCAGTGATTCTCCAGGGTTGTACTCTCAGCCTGCTGTTCATGACCCATCTCTCTGCAGAGATTTTTTGAAATAGAAATTACCAAGTTTTTTTAAGAAGAACAAAGTCTGTTTAAAGCTTTTGTTTTGTTTTTCAAAGTCCCATTGCCAGCATTCCACTGTCTGCGCCCAGATCATTTGTAATCTGCTCCACAAGCCCTGTGCTGCTTCTCTTCTGAGTGGTTGGTCATTGGGATCACATCTGCTGGTCAAACTGGTGTTTTGATTAGTGTACATGCTCTGGTTGTGCTCTGATACCCTGACCTGTCTGAGTGCTGGAAGGAAGGAAAACTGCAAATCAAGGGGTGCTGGATGGTGGAGAAAGCAAAGTTAGTTTACAAAAGGGGACACAAAGGGCACAAATTGCTGGGTACTGTTGTTGTTGTTTGATAAGAAAACCAGAATAGTCACATGGTGCTGCTGTGCATGGACTGAGGTTTCTTGAAGCAACAGGGCTTTGTGCAGCTAAAACTGAAAGTGCAAAATGTTTTGCTGCCTTTGGCCAGGCATTTGAAATCCCAAGTTATTTTTAAAATCATGATTGACATATGCAACTAGTACCTTGAGAACAAAATGATAATGCATGAGGAATGAATCTTAGTCTAAACTGTAATTTGTAAGAGATAACTAACCCTGTATCTCTGTTTTTCTTGTTTCTTTCTTTTTCTTTTCGTGCCTCCCAAGCAGACGTCTGCCACTTCTCAATCCAGAGGTCAGTCACTTCTTTATGCAGCCTAGAAACGATCACAGAAGAGCCTGTCCCTGCCAGTGAGAACCATCACTGCAGCCTTTTCTTCCCTCTGCCTGTTACCCCTTACAGTGATTCTGAGGAAGGGTCTGGGTCTGACCACTCCACCGAAGCTCGATCAGAGGGAAGCAGCACACCCAACCAGCCTCAAGAGTCCCTACCCTCCAGAGAACAAAGAACTAATCTGGCTGCAGAAGACCAAGGGCAGGATGTCCCAAGAACAGCTGACACAAGTTTAGTAGCCCCAGAAGATGGGAGGACAAGCGTGGCAGGCTGTCTCAGGGAAGGAAATGGCTGGACACAGATGTGCAGTAAAGCTGAAGATCAGGGTGGATCAGCAGCACATCCCCAAAAAGCCAGGCTGGTAGAGGCAGCAGATCACAGGGCTGGCCAACCTATAGGAAGCTGCCAGAAGCAAAACAGCCAACTAGGTCAGGTATTAACAGACATGAAAAACACCTCTGAATCCAAAGGGCAAAATCTGGGTGCAGCAGCTGTTCCACCCCAGCAAAACAATGTCATTAACAGCACACAGGCGGATTGTCCCCAGAAAGCCCGGGCTGCACGGGCTCTCCCTGTCTCTGTTTCTCAGATGAGCTCTTACATGTTGGCAAGAAGGGCAAAGAGTGAAGGACTGAAGACGTCAGACTCCTCAGCCTTAACAAAAATTCCAAGCAGCCAGTCTCCAGCAGCAGAAGTGTACTTTGATGCCACTGTCAATGACCGGATCTGGAGCAAGCTAGACTGCAGCAGCCACCGTGACAGCATGTCCTCCTCGTCCAGCATGTCCTCCAACGACACCGTCATTGACCTCTCTCTCCCCAACCTGGCTCGCAAAAGCCTCCCGGACCTGGGCATCCGCCAGGACAGCCTGGAGCCCCTGGCCATCAGGAAGGGGATGCGGCCACGCTCTGCCACCACCTGCAGCAACGAGATGCCAATGGTCAGCAAGAGCAAGTCCAACCCCAACCTGAGGTCTGGCCAGCTGCCAGCTGATGAGCTGTGCCCCCGGCCCCTGGCCAGGAGCCCTCAGGACGCGTTCTCGTCCATCCCTAGAAGGCACACCTGGAGCAGGCTCTACATGGAGAGTCTCAGGCAGTCCTCCAACAAATCCAAAGCGCATGACACGGTTGGGAATAACCAGACAAAGTCCAAAAGCCTCGGGGACCTTACCTCTGACGACATTGTGTGCACTTTTGAAAGCAAATACCGCAGCATCAGCAGGAGCTTTGTCACCCGCTCCATGCGGGAGCAGCGCCGCTCCTCGGGCCTGAGGCCCTCGGCCAAATGCCGGGATGAACTGACTGAGCAGCTGAAGAAGCTGACAGCCTTTCAGCAGGAAAACGATATCACCTCCCCCATCAGCCTTGACCCCAGCGAGTCGGAGGAGGAGGGGGAGAGCATGGGGCTGCTGCGCCGGTCGTCGTCGCGCAGCCAGAGCCGCGTGCGCTACATCGCCAACAGGGCCCGGCAGGCCCAGGAGAGGCAGCGCCTGCAGGGCCGGGCACAGCTCGGGGGGAGCCCCATCGAGGAGAGGGGCAACCCCGAGGGGGCCTGCAGCGTGGGCAGGGCCGGCTGCACCGACCCTGCCGCCCACACCGCCCTGCCCTCCTCGCCCAAAGCCCAGACCGACTGCGGGGTGGACACTGAGGTGTTCTTCATGCTCAAGCTGTGACCCTGGCAGCACTGGGCACTGTTTACACTCCTGTCACAGCAAAACTCGGCGCCCTGAGAGGCACAAGACATCCTCCCACCACTCGGTGCTTCCTGGCCTTCCCTTGAGCCCAAGGGTGCTTAATATCAGGACTCCAAAAGAATAGATGAGGATTCGTTTTTAATTGCGCTTTGCCCAGCCTCCGATTTGGCCTCCTTTGTGTGTGACCACTTCTTGCATTTGCAGTTTGCTCTTGGTCTTTACTAATTTCAATAATTCTTCTGACAATAGGTAACCTTGATGTTTAATAGTTCAATGTGATGCTAACGACAGCTAAGGTAAATTTTGCTCTTACAAATTGTGGATCCATGTAAGGAGGCTGGACTTAAAATCACATTTTATTTTCTGGAAGAGTTTGAGGGTGTGAATTAATAATGCAGTAGGTACAGTCCATCTTCCATCGTGGACCTGCTTATTACAGTGAAAATCCATATTTTCTCTTTGAAGAAGAGCTTTCTTGTTCCAAAGCAATGCTTTTATAAACCCAGCCTGTTTATATATCTATATATATACATATATATCTATATACACCTGTGTGTATGCAAAGATATGTCTGCACATGTATGTACACATGCACTCCCTGAAACTGAGCTGTGACTGTTCCTTGTCTCAAGGCATTGTCTGAGGGAATTGAGACAGGAGAGGGAAGGGAATGGCTAAAAACAGACAGGAAATATCTTCTGACTTTACTTCAGAAATGGCTAAGAAGCATGTTAGTCTTTTCTTGAAAGAGCACTGTCCCTTCTTATGGTATTTTAACAATGCTGCTGTACATAGCACTTTTTGGATGAATTTTACTATTTCTGTATTGCACTGCCATGCAAAATTTTCAATGATATGTTTAAAAAAGAGAGATATTTAATTTTTTTAGATGGACATATTTAGAATTGAATAACAACCTAAACAGAGTAATAATTTTTCCTCCGCCCTTTTTTTTACTTTTTATTTTTAGGGATGTTGTCATGTGTCCCCCCAATTATGATGTCATTTATTATAGATGTACATTTTATCAGTGATGGAGAAGAATGTTTACTGAGATGCATTTTAAAGAGAAACAGAGGTTTAATTTTATTTCAGGCTGCATAGAGTCCCTATTATTGAGAGGATATTTTGCCTTTGTAATGATTCTTTTGTGTATATTGCAAAATTTAAGAATTTGTTTGTAAAACCACCTTACACTACTGAAATAAACATACTTAACCTTCCAGCTGGTGACTCTTTAGCTGTAACACAACACTGGGGTCTGTGATACACAAACATGGTTCATTCTGCTCTGTTTTTCAACTTCCTTTGTAGATAACATTTAATTTTACTCTTTTTCAGAGTGGTAGCCAGCGCAGACCCAGCTCAGATTTTCTCAGGTCCTCCAGAACATGTGCAAGGACTGGCAGAGACTGACATTCTGTGGTGTGAGACAGCTCAGGGACTGGGGCAGAGCCCTGGCTGGGAGGATGGAAATTCTGGGGGAACTGGTGTGATTAGTAGCCAAACAGACAGAAGGAGCTGATCCATTCTGGAGCAGCTGTACAAGTAACACAGATGGCCCTGTTTCATCACTGAGGGGGTTTAAAGTCTGGCTGAAAATGCTGCAGCACAATTTTGCTTTTCACCTGTCACTTGACTGAAAAATCACTTCTATTCCTGTCCCAGCAAAGTGCACAGTGAAAGTGCATCTTGCTTCCTTCACACTTCTCCTGGAAGGGTTGTCACTTGTGGAGCTGGGAGGGGGTTCTTGGTTCTAATTTTAGTATCACTTGGCCATGAGAATTTAAACTCTGAGATACCAAAACAGTAACAAAATTGAAACTCTGAGATATCAAAGTGTAAGGCTGACAGTGTTAGCACCGTAACACTGGGGAGGGGGCTGGAGGGGTTAAATTTTCTGATTCATTCTTTTCAAATGCTCTTCAGTATGTTTTGTCTGAAAATATTCCCTCAGTTTCCCAGCCTGGCTCAGATCTTCACGGCTTGTCTGCAGGTTTCAGATCCTTCAGACCCCAGGAGAGCTTTGTGCAGCAAAGGTTTGGAATGTGCACTGAGGTGACCCGAGAGCATCACTGCAGCCGCTGAGGGAAAGGAGGTGAAGCTGCAGCAGAACGTGTGATCTGCCAAGAGGAGCCTCCCATTGTGTCCCAGCACAAAGCAAATTTCATTAACATTCTCTGGACGAAAAATCGTTCTTGTAATAACTTTAATTTCGGGCTGAAAAGCTGCAGGGAGCTGCTGCTTTTGTAACTTTAATGCTTTTTAAACTTTAATGTCAAGTACATGCAACTTGACAGCTTCGGAAAGTTAATGTTTAAAAGGCGTATTTGTGTCTTCTCAAAGACTGAGTCTCATAATCAGATTATTTTCATCTTTAATTGATTAAGCAGTACTTGCTAATGCACCTCACAGGAGGCAGCATCGTGTAGCACTTCAAAACATTTATCTTTGTTCAGATTTTTAACCAACAGTGTCCGGATTTAACTCATTAGGGTGCATGTGAATTTTGCCCTCTTCCTTCCAAATTAGTAGCAACCAGCTTTAGAGCTTGTTTCGTGACACTACATAAGACCATTCATCATGTATTTATTAATTCCTATGAGTGGCATTTATTCCAGCGTTTAAGAATTATTTGGAATTTAAGTCAGCAGAAGGTCACAGTTTTGCTCTTCATTCATTTGCTCTTCCTATGCATCTGCAGACTCCTGTATGTGGGTTTCAGTTCATTAAGCTGTAAGATCCGAAATCCAGAGTCTCCAGATCACAGCGGTGTATCGGACACGGCTGGACATGGCATTTGTGGTCTGTATTCCTCCAGCCTGCCATTCGTTATGACACTGATAATGAACATTCGATTGTGTCTTTCTAAGCTGATTTTATCTGCGTGAGCAACAGGCAGGAAAATGGGCACAGCTGCCAGGGACAGTTCCAGAGGGAGGAATTTTACAGGAACACCACGGGCCAGTAATAGAATTTTGTGAGCCTTGATGTAGCACCCAGCTGCTGCACTCAGCAGCTTCCAAAGCCTGTCCTTTGGTGTGGTCTCCCCCTTCCGCAAAGCTCCAGGTGCCCCCGGCCCGAGCTGGCACGTTCAGAGGCCACTCCTCCTCCTCCCTCGGGTATTTAACCCAGCACTGGATGCCTGAGTCCGTGGGATTCCCACTCCTCCTGTGCCGGGCATCCCGAGCTGCTCCTCCACAGACGCCCGGACGGGACAGACGGGCCAAGGGAGTCGCTGTAAGTGAGGAACTGCTTTCAATTTGCGCTCTGGTTCTGGCAAGGGGCAAAGCCTGGTGTCACAGCCTCCTTGCTGGCTCTTTTACCCAGCTTTACACCCTATTTGTGCTCTTAGATAATCAAGCAGTGTGTTTAACAACTTTCTTTCCAAGGTGATGCCAGCAATGTATTACCAGCTCTGATTAGTTTGGGGTTTTTTTAAAGGAGGCCACTTGAAACTAAGATGATTTTGTTGCATTGGAAGGGAAAAGGAGCAGGAATTTACAGGTTAAACCTACCAGGAAAAGTGCAGCTCCTGTCTGGCTCAGCCTGAAGGCTGCTGCTTCTTTTCCTTTATTTTCCCCAGTGGGTGATGCAGCTGCTCTGGCAACAGCCAAGAGCAGCAGCCACTTTGTCTAAAAAGTGGTTGTAGAATAACGTCAGTGTTGGTTGATCCATAGCTCAGATCTCCTCTGTCCCTTCACAACGATCAAAATATTCCCATTTGGAAGCATTTTTTAACAGCAGCACCAACAAAATCAGCTTTGAAATTTAACCCGGAAAGGATCTTCTGTGGAGGTTTCAGTTATTTCTCCCATTAGGTGAAAAACACAGGGAAAAGAAGTGAGGGAAAGTACTGAGCTGTAATGCCAAGAGTTTTCATGGGAGTGCAAGATTGGGGAGATTTCCTAAAAGCTGATGAGGTAAGATAAATAATCCAGTGTTTTCTGAGCATCAGTCAGCAGCAAGTAATGCCACGTGTAGTATATTTTTGCCTACACACTCTCATAAATGGTAAGTTTTCTTGGGCATTTTTGATTTGCTTTTTAAAGTTTCTGGTGTCATAATGGTGCCGTGAATCTTGTTTGACACTTGGACAACAAATACAATTAAAAATATTGCTGCTGCTTCCTCTCCCCCCCTTTCCCTGGGGAAGAACCCACAGGGAGAGAACCACCAGTGGGTAAATCCCCTTTTTTAGGTTTGTCACATCCTTTTTGCTGCAGTGGGGACTTCACCAGAGCCTTTCTTGAGTATTTGTTCTGGCTGAGCTCTGCAGTGACTGTTTTCAGCTGGAGACTTTGTTTGGAATCGTGGACCTACAGGAAAAGGTGCAGAAAATCCAGGACAAACTGATCTCACCCAGTGATGAGGAACTGTAAAACCAGGTTTAACTGCTTGCCTTTCACCTCCAGCAGGAAGGTTCCTTTAGAACAGCAGGAATCTCTGCTCCAATGGATAAAGGTCTTCACTTCACGATCTGTGTGGTTACAGCTGTGCTGCTCCTGAGGGAATCAAGCCAGGCAGGTGAGGAAAATGATCCCGAAGTGTTGGCTGCACCCAAATCTGGTTTTGTTCTTCAGAACATTAATTTGTTCAGTTTTTACCTGCCAGTGCTTGCAGGATTTTATCTTAATCTCAGAATTTGCTTTCAAATGGGTTATTAAGAGATTCCCCAGGGCTCACCTTGTGACTGGCTTTGTGAGTGCTGCTACCAAGTGGCTTTGATGTCACCAAGTGGCTTTGCTGCTCCAGTTGAAAACCAGATGACAGAGACAGGGGAGATGAAAAAGCCAAGAAAAAGGGTGGGTTTAGGTGTGGTTATTGTGGTTAAAGCTGCACTTTTTTGAGTTTATGTTCCCTTGAGCTGCAGCAAGATGTGCTGAGGATGGGGGAGAAAACTGAGGTGAGGTGGCCAGTCCTGACCAGTGCCAGGAGCCTTTTCCCCAGGAGTTCAGCAGGAGCAAAGAAGGGCAAGCTCAGAGTAGCAGGAGCAAAGGAAAAACTGATTTTTGCAGCCACAGTCGCTTCCTGCAGCCACCAACCTACAGGGAAGGGAGGGATGAGCCCTTCCCCTTGTCCCGTGCTCCTGCAGCCTCTCAGGAGGATTCCCAGGACGGGGCCTCGCTGCTGGGAAGTGTCACTGCCCTGAGCTGGGGTTGGTGCTGCAGCCCCATCGCCCCTGGGCCTTTCAGGAGGGCTCACAAAGGGGCTTTGAGCTGGGAGCTGGAGCCCTCAGAACGCTCTGCTGGCTTCCAAGGAACCCCGCAGGCCCTCAGAAAGGGGCCTCCAAATCCTGCTGCTGGCTTTAAAGGGTTTCTAAAGGGAGACAAGAGAACTCCTTTGTGACGGTTTCCAGCCCCCACGGAGAACTGTGGTGGAGAGGGAAAAAACAGGTTTTGTTTTACAATAATGTGGAGTTCAGCACAAGGCCAGAAGATGCAGCACCAAAGAAGGAATAATAAATACATAATGAATGAATATGCTGTTATATTTAGTGAAAAACTCACAGCTTTTGCTTGAAAGAGTGAAAACACCCTGCATTTTTTGGTTAACCTTGAGGGATTTTTGGCTTTTGCACTGTGAATTCTCTGATTCCAAGGAGCAGTGCTAAGCAGATTCTAGAAAAATTATTCTGGGAAATTAATGAGCCATATATTGACAAAATTGTGGTTTTAATTCTGCATCTCAGATAGAGAACCTGTCAGCAGTAGGGGGGAAAGGAAGAGTAAGGAAAAACAGTGTCTGGGAAGTGGGTGGTGAGGAACTTTAGGTTGTTCAGGGGGCTTCTCCTCAGGGGAAAATGGGGCTTGGCAGGGATGGGGGCAAATCTTGGCTGTGTGAGGAAGCAGCAGAGCTGGTGCTGCCCCTCCTCAGGGATCGATTGGCTGTGCAGGACCCATCCCTCGGAGGGTGAGTGACATTAAGTGACATCATTGAGTGACATTAGAACCTCCTGCAGCCCCACTCCTGTCTCTGCCTCTCTTTGTGCTCCGGGGGAGGAAACAAAGGGAGTTCGGGAGTTGAGGGTGATCGTTCTGATTATTTCAGTGCACTGTGAAATGAGGGCATGAAATGCCACTTTTGAGGAGCTGTAAATACAAGCCCCACACAAATATGATTTTTTTGTTGTATTTTTCCAGGAGCTGGGAGGAATGATGATGCTGTGAGTAAGGTATGTTTGAGTTCATTAGTGCATGAAGGCATAGGGCAGATGATCTTACATTTTAAATTCAGAAGCAGTGGTCAGAGTGCAATGATTTTAATCTGTGGAGAGTTATTCTTTTAAGTACACTGTTCATGGCTGACTGGGTTTTTGCTCGTTTGTTTGTTTGTTTTTGTGGGTTTTTTTAACTGAATTTTTTGTCCAGAGCTCAAAATTCAGTCGTGCCCCAGGGAAGAATCTGCCAGTAGCCCTCTCTTACAGCTGGTAGAGTTGGGGAACTTGTGATCACAGCTTCCAAGACAAAGCTCATCCCTCAAACCCTTCCATTGCACAGAGAGAATTAAACCAAGATCATTTGGCTCCTGGAAGGACTGGAGCTTCTTTGGCAGATCTTGTACTGGATAAATATATTTATATATTCACACACACATGTACACATCCTCTCTCTCTATCTAGAAAAATCACCCTGTAATTTTACAATAAGCAGATACGTTTAAGACCAACAAACCTCATAGAATTTGACCTTTCACTGGCAAAAGCTTAAATTGCCCTGAAGTGGCTCTGATGAGGAATCCTCTCGAGCTGGGTGACTCTGTGAAATTGGAGGATGTATCTTTAATTCACAGAAGTGAATCCGCGTTTTCCTCTCCTCCTCCTCTCAGGTTTCCAACTGTTCTGTGTCTCCTGGAATTGCTCTCTAATGAGACCTTAATTGGCTGCTAATTCTTTTGTCTGCAGCACGAATTGGTCTCTTGGGAAGGCTGTGCACACCATCTGAGGAACTGCAGTAGCGTTTGAAGCGATTTTTGTTTGCACCAGGCAATAAAGTGAAAGGCTGTGATTCATTAATTAGTTAGCAAACAGCAGCAGTCACTGCAGCTCACGGGGCAGGTTTAGGGCTGGTTTAACACAGGCACACCCCTTGCACCTCCCAGGTAAGGCCCAGCCTGGTGGGGCCACGCCTGGGACTTTGAAATCCAACTGTTCCTTCATTTTCTGCTTTGCAGGGCACAGACTCACGGGGAGCAGCCGAGGGTCTTCCAACCCTGACTGTCACAACGATCCTGGTAAGGCCGTGACAGCGGCAGGGCACAGCTGGAGCTGCCCTTTGCCTTTTATATCCCACCCATTTATGTGCAGGTGGTGTCTTGGAATGGCTTTGACAGTGATGGCCCCGTTCCTCGCAGTGCTTTGGGGCTGGCTCAGGGGTGGAGAGGTGCCAGCTGTGGGCAGTGGGAGGATTTGGGGGCTGTGGCTGGGGGCACAGGGCTGTGTCAGTGCTCTGGGGAGGCAGCCAGGCCTCTCTGCTGAGCTACACCTGAGGGGCTTAGCTCCCTGAGTGTTGTTTCTGCCCTGACTTGGGAACAATGTAAAGGTCACAAGGGACAAAACCAGGCTATAAAATCCCCCAAATGCATCACCAGGTGCCCCAGACAAGCAGGACTTTCAGGAGAAGCTGCAGCAGTGAATTTCCTGAACCTGATGTTGGGCCCTGCCCAGCCTGTGATGGGCCAAATGAGAAGTATTTGGCTTTTAGGCTGAGAAGAGGTTTTCACTCATTCCCGTGGTGCCTGCGGGATGCAGCTGCCCTGGTGGTGGCTCATGACTCCAGGGAATATCTTCCCAGTCTGGAAGTGTTATCCCTGCATTAACATGGAGAGGAGTAACGGGGAGGGTTTACCAGGGCCGGGTTTAACTCCCCTGGGTGTCAGTGCCCTGTGGGAGGCTGCAGCTGTGCCCGTGTCCCTCTGCCACAGGAGGATCCGTACGTGATGGTGCGGGGAGCGGAGCTGGAGGGATACTGCATGGACCTGCTGGGAGCCCTGGCGGGAATGCTGCGCTTCCAGTACCGCGTGAAGGTGGTGGGGGACGGCCAGTACGGAGCCGTGGCTGCCGGCGGCAACTGGACCGGGATGATCGGGGAAATCCTCCGGCGGGTAACTCCCAGTTTGTGTTCCTGACCAACTCTGCAGGGACAGGACAGCAGGAGCAGCTCTTGGGCTTCCTTAGGATTTGCTCAGGGACTGAGGAACTCGGGGTTCTCCTGCCTGGAGTGTAGAACTGATGAGCAGCAAGACTTGGAGTTGGGTTTGGCCTACAGAGATGGAAATAAGGCACAAGGAGACAGCAGCCACAGCAGGAAACCCCTGTTACAGCCAGGCACTCCCAGGGCAGCACTTGTCTGTCTCAGTGTTGCTCTGTAGCTTGTGAGACTGTGCAGACACCTTGGCAAAATTTACCCTGAGCTTAACCTCTGGGTGAGACTCATTTCATTCAGAATGGCCATGCCCAGGCTCCTCAAGAGCTGCTCGAATGCACATTTCACCCCATCAGGTGCATTCCCTGGGGCTGATGTTCTGCCGTTTGTGGGGAACACTTCAGTTAAAGCTCTTTGCCCCTCTGAGCTCAGTCTGTGCCCAGCTCTCAGCCAGACTCAGACAGGAGCAGCCTTTTGTTCTGGGTGAGCAAACCCAGCCCGGCTCCTGCTGCAGAAGGAAACCAGAAGCCCCAGATACCAACCAGCACCTCGCTGTGAAGGATTCCATTAGGTGGAATTCCATTCCAATGATTTCCATAGGAAACCTGTCCTGTTCCTTGGGGCTCACATCCCAAGGCTGTTGACTTGGGGAAGTGATGCCATTTCAACACCTGCCCACTCAGCCAGGGAAGCACCTGCTTGAGGGACAGAAATGTTTGAGGGACTGAAATGTTCCCTGGGCTGGGTGGTTGATTGGTTTTCATCTCCTTGGCAGGAAGCTGACATTGCAGTGGCTCCACTGACCGTCACCTCAGCCAGGGAAGAGGTGGTGTCCTTCACCACGCCCTTCCTGCAGACTGGGATTGGGATCCTGCTCCGGAAGGACACGGCCTCCCAGGACGTGTCTTTCTTCCACTTCCTGTCTCCTTTCAGCAAGGAGACCTGGACAGCCCTTTTATTCGCTTATCTGCTCACGTGCTTCTGCCTCTTTCTTGTTGCCAGGTACAAATGCATTTGTTTCACAGATTGTGTTCAAGTCAGTGGATTTCTCACCTATGAAGAGATTAGAAAGTCCCAGGGAGCATTTTGCTTTGAGGAACCCTCTGTACAGGTCCAGTACAAGGGCTAAGAAAGCTTAAGTCCTGTCAGGTTCAGCCAGCATCATGAGTCGGATCTCCCCATGAGGAACACCAGATCTCTTGATGAGGATTATTTTTGTTTTTTCCCTCTGAATGTCTGGTTTTATCCTGTCATTTTCCCACAGACTGAGCCCCTGTGAATGGAATGAGCCAAAGAATGAAGAGAACCACTTTACCTTCCTGAACAGCCTCTGGTTTGGAGCAGGAGCACTCGCCCTGCAAGGTGAGCTGGGAGGATGCACCAGAGCAGCGCCAGCAGGGTTTTTAAACTGCTGGTACACCCAGCTTCTTCTGTGACCTCTGTGATGTGCTCTTGGGGGAAAAGGTGTCTCAGTAGGGACACTTGGAGCACTAAACCAGTGTGGGGAGGTGTGATTACAGACCTGCTGGGGTTGTACATGTGATTGCCTCCAGCTGGGAAATGTTTTCTGCTGTAACCACTGCTCTGGGCAATGCCCAGCTGACCAGGCCTGGCTGCTTTGAACAGAGGAGTTGTTTGTGTAGCTTTGGGCCGCTGCTGCTGCTCCAGCCCTGCACTGCGGCGTTGGTGCCACTCACCAGCACAGTGGGGCTCTCCAGGCTCAGGCTCTGCTGCAGGGCAGGGTGTGCAGTTTGCCTTTATTTAAAGGCAAGTCTCTCACTCAGGCTGGTGGATCTGCAGTTCTTGGTGTGTCTCTGGCCACACATCCCCTCCCCTGTGGTTTACTGTGATTTATTGTTTCCCCGTGGTGCAGGTGCCACCCCCCGGCCCCAGGCGCTCTCGGTGCGGGTCATCGCCGTGGTCTGGTGGCTCTTCACCCTGGCCCTGCTGGCCGCCTACATCGCCAACTTCACGGCCCTGCTGAGCTCTGGCAGCGAGCAGCTCCCTATCCAGACCTTTGAGGACCTGGTCAAGCAGAGGAATCTGGAGTTTGGGACACTGGAGGGCTCCTCAACTTTCTACTACTTCAAGGTGCAGAGAATCTTGTGGTCCCCACACACAGGGGCTGTAGAACTGCTGAGCTGGGGCTGAGTCACCCAGCTCAGGCCTTGTAACCCCTACAGCACCCTCATCATTGTTGACTCTCTCTCTCAGTTTTCCTATAATACTTCAAATAATATGGTTATTGTTCTGGTCACCCCTTCCTCCACCTCTTCTCACAGGAAGGCAGGCACAGAACTCTATTTTTATTCTGTATTCTTTAAAAATCTCTGTACTCTTCAGGGGCTGCCCTTGTGTACCTCGAGCAGCAGGTGCCATCTATGACACTTGTACCCCTGTGTGATGCCTGTCCCCGGTGTTGGGGACAATCTGTGCTTGCAGGGGTTCACACATGGTTTAAGTGCTCTTCTCCAAATGTTTTAACAACCCTTGCACATACAGGCAGTTCTTTATTTTTTTGGTGTTGTCTCACACATGAGTTTGACACTTGGGATTTTTGGGCTGCAGAACTCCAAGAACCCCATCCACCAGATGATCTATGAATACATGGAGAAGAGGCGGGAGCACGTTCTGGTCAAGACCTACCAGGAGGCCGTGCAGCGCGTGATGGACTCCAACTACGCCTTCATCGGCGAGTCCATCTCGCAGGACCTGGCGGCCGCCCGCCACTGCAACCTCATCAGGGCCCCCGAGGTCATCGGGGCCCGGGGCTTCGGCATCGCCACCACCCAGGGTGAGTCCCTGTGCTCCTCTTCTGTCCCACTCCTCCCTGGGATGGCAGGGGCTGCAGGAGCAGGGACAGAGCAACGGGCCAGAGCCAACACTGCTGTCGAGGGTGACCAGACTGAAAAAGCTGCAGGGTCCCTGTTCTGTGGGGAATTATCACTGGCACTTACTGGCTCTCACTTTGAACTCTAATCCACAAATATTCCATCTCCCAGGGGTGTCCCTGGCCCCAGGAATGCAGATCCCATAAGGCAATGAGCAGGGGACAGTTTGCTCATGTCCTTCCCTAAGCACCCTCGCTCTGCCCTTATCCCACAGGTGTTACCCCCTCTGTGGGGGCAGGACAGGGGCGCTGTTAGCCAGGAAAAGCCCTTGGCAGGGACTGTTGTGTTCAGTGACACCCGACCCCACACCCATTAACAATGTGAAACCAAACCATGGCTCCTCTCTCTCCCTCTCCCGCTGCCCAGCATCCCCCTGGACCAAGCCTCTGTCCATCGCCGTCCTCAAGCTGCGCGAGTCGGGCGACCTGGATTACCTGCGGAACAAGTGGTGGGAGAGCAGCTGCCTGCGGCAGAGCCGGGACCGCTGGGGGCCCCTGGAGCCGCCGGCGCTGGGGGGGCTCTTCCTCACCCTGGGCATCGGCCTCGCCCTCGGCATCCTCGCGGCCCTGGCCGAGCTCTCCAGCAGCAGCCGCCGCGTGGCTGCACACGCCAAGGTGGGCCCCGGCTCCTGCCCTGCCTCCCTGTGTCCCTCCTTCCACCAAGGTGGGCCCCGGCTCCTGCTCTGCCTCCCTGTGTCCCTCCTTCCACCAAGGTGGGCCCCGGCTCCTGCCCTGCCTCCCTGTGTCCCTCCTTCCACCAAGGTGGGCCCCGGCTCCTGCCCTGCCTCCCTGTGTCCCTCCTTCCACCAAGGTGGGCCCCGGCTCCTGTCCTGCCTCCCTGTGTCCCTCCTTCCACCAAGGTGGGCCCTGTTCTGGCCCCAGCTCCTGTCCTGCCTCCCCGTGTCCCTCCTGCACCAGCCAGGCCCCACCATTTCCACCCTGACCTTGGTTTTCCTAAGGAAAGCTGTGCAGTGAGGCAGGGCTGAGGGGAAGCTGTGCAGTTACTCCTTAAAGCAGCAAACTTTCACAGCTTGGGCATGTAGCCTGGACAGCAGAAAATGGGTTTGTAGCCTGAACAGCAGAAATACAATAAAATAAAGCCCTAGCACCCAGCCACCTCCCCCCCAAAAAAATTGAATAACATTCCCTGTAATCCCAAGGCAGCCAACCCGCATTCCACTAGTCTGGGTGTTAGAGAGGACAGTGAATGATCCATAACGAGTTTATTCTCAGTGGTGGCTGTTCTTCAGTCATTAGACAAGGGAAAGACACAATGAAACTGCACCAGTGCCCTCCCAAGGCTGTGCACATGGAAAAGGTGAATCCACAGAACAACCCACCCCCAGCTTTCTCTCCCCCTTTCTCTTGCAGAAATCTTGCTGCTCTGTTTTCACAGAAGAAATCTGCACTCGTCTACGCATTAAAGGAACCGCCAGACAAAACCAGGAGACGTCAGGGAAAGCAAATGCTTAAGGAGTCTTTGCTGCAGGAATGGGCCTGGGTTAGGGTTGTACCACATCCTAGGAGCTGTATCAGTGTAGGAAGATGTTTTTCTACTAGGCTAGAGTGTTAGTTTGCTAATTACACACACACAGAGCACTTCTGGAGTGGTGGTGGAACTGCAGACACAAGGAAATGAAGTGGCTTGGAAGAATTTAAATTGATAAGGGGTGGAGTGGAACTGTGGCAAATTGATAAACTGGAGCTGAGCTGGCCAGGATGATGGATCTGTGTTTAGAAGTTTACCCTGTAAGTCCATGAAGGCCTGTAGGAGGAAGTGACTGGGGACAGGTTTATGTGAAGCCTCTGCTACTAATTCCTGTGTGAGGAACAGGTGTGGAACATTAAAGCTCTTGTCTGTTTGTGGTAATCAGGAACAACAGCTTAAGCATTGCAGCTATAAATAGCCTCATCCTGCCCTGCCTGAGCAGGAGGTGCTGGTCCCTGGGAAGGTAAATCCTGAATCAGAACTGACAGTGCTGCTGTTTTACCCCAAACAGGCCCTCCCTGCCCCCCAAACCTGAGAAAGGGAGCCCCTGCCACCAAGGAACCACTGGAGCTAAGAAGTGCCAGGCAGGGCTTGGCCTTTGTCCCTTCCCATCACAGAATAATCCATCAGCACTGTTTGGTGACAGAGAATGTTTTGTTCTTGTTGCCCAAGTGTTGAGGACTGACAGTGGAAATCTATCAGTGCCAGAGCAGGGGATGAGTCAAACACAGCCCAGCCCCAGCTCCCCTGCAAGGGGAGATGTGAGGGAGTTTTGCATCACTCTCCTGCTCCCAAAGAATGCTGGAAGTTCAGGGGAACAGTTTTCTCAGCTGCATGTTAAACACTTTCCTCATTAAGCTGTTTTTCCTTTCAGAGCTGGATGACTGAGGCATGTAAATGTTAGGGCAAATTGCTGGTTAGATCACTCCACTTATGTACTGCACAGCTGAAGGAGGGAAAAAGCAAATTGGGTTCCTTGGGAATGGCTGTAATTGCACCGCAGGAACAAAGACTCCAATCCTTGTCAGTCCCAGCAGGGAGAACTGAAGGCAACAGAAACCAGGGGCCCTCAGGCTGGCAAGGTCCTGGGTGATCCTGAATCCAGCACTGCAACGTCCCTGTGAGGACAACTTAGTGAGACTCAGCTTCCAGCTGCTGTGAAGGAATTCAGTGTAGCTGCAGGACTCCTGCTAATGGGAACAAACATGGGGTAAGGGATTCCAAGGGTTGGGAAACCAGGCCTGGTCCTTATCTCAGACTGCAACAGCTCTGCTCAGACACAGCCTGAGCAACATTTGTGGGGTGAGAAGGTGGATCAGCCCTCCCATCAACTGAGCTGCACAGAGCGGGAGAGATGTAGGTAAGTTTAAAAGCTGAAAATGCAACATCAGGCTCACTTAGCACTTAAAAACTATTTGGTACGTGCCGTGTCAGTGCTGGCAGAGTAGGCAGAGATGTATAAAAAAGGTTTCATTGACATTTAAATATATTTCTATATGAATGTCTCACAGAACAAAAAAATAAAGTCTTTTCATCACAAATACTGCAGCATTAAAATAAACACTTACCAAAATAAACAATGAGTGATATACATATATATATTTGAGTGTGTAGACTATAGAGTGAATCATATTGTCGCTTTTTAAGTCACAAAAGCACAATATAAATACGGAATTTCCTGTGAACTCTTTTCCCTGTTGTAATAAAAATACATTCTTTACAGTTAAAGTAAAACTAGTGCAAGTCCATCGGCCGTGCCAGCTCCATCATTTACAGGGCACTTCGTACTTGAAGATGACGCTGAAGATTTTGCCCCCGAGGCGGTCAGCGAGCCACGAGTTCTTGATGACGGCCAGCTTGAGGCTCTCACACCTGAGCACGGCGTAGTAGTTGGTGTGGATGGCCCTGCCCATGCCCTCGATGACCACCAGGTCCGTCTGCCGCTCCCGCACCAGCACCGCCAGGCCCTGGTCCAGGCGGCTGCAACACAGCGCGGTCAGAGCGGCCTCAGCTGCCCCTCCACCTGCAGCCACAGCTGCCCCTCCACCTGCAGCCACAGCTGCTGCCCTGAGCTGCCAGCTGGGATTCTGCACAAAGTTACTGGTGCCCACTGACGGGGGCACCTGAAAGCCAAGGAGATTGATTGTAACGTTGTTTTAAATGCACCCAGCGTGGGGTTTAAAGTTCTGTCCCCAAGAGCAGAACTGAGCAGAAGGAGATAGGTTAAATAAGGTGAAATGATGCTTCTGTCCCAGGGGGTTTTGGCCACCTGCCAAAAACAGGATCTGCCATCAGCCATAACCTGACCTGCTCCTGACCCAGCTGTGTCCTGAACACAGACACCTCACTAAGAGCCAAAGGCTGTAAGGCCTGACCAGTGTCACAGGTCTGTAAATCCACACGATGCAACTCCTGATGGGTGTGCAGATGTGATTTCCAGCAGGAAGGCTGGCTGGGATGCTCCACAGCCAAACCTTTGACCATCCTGCAGCTGAGGGGCACAAATAACAAAGTGGCACTTTGCCCACGTACCTCAGATCCAGGCATGGAGAACTGGAGCCTGTCTGAACCAACAGCAGCTTCTCATCCCTCAGTGCAGAGCTGTTCAAAAAGACAAAAATAATAAACAGCTGCTTCAGCAGGACCGTGCACATCTGGGAATGAGCCAGAGAAGCAGGAATATTGAAGCCTCTTTCACAAAGGCTTTCTTTGCTGCAGGGACTTCACCAGGAAACACAATGTTTCCTTGAGCACAAGGATTGCTCAGTCAGCCCTGCATCCTCTCTCAGGGACACTCTGTGTGTGACATACACGGATTTGCCTCTATTAGCATAGAAAATTCCTGGTGGAGCAGCTGGAGTGCTTGTCAGGGAAGACATAACATGAAATAGAACTATGGGTGTGCCAGAAAGACCCAATTTCTCTATTTTTCACTTGAATGAAAGTAAAGCTCTGCCTTGGGCTGAGGCTGCAGGTCACAGATGCTACTGAACAGTGCAATACAAAGGCAGGCTGTGCCCAGGATCTGCTCTCCCCAGAGAGGTGTGACAGACTGGTGCTTACTGGATCACAGGGTCCATGGCCGCGATGCGCTCGGTCACGATCAGGGACTCGCTGTAGGTGACGTCGTTGAGGGCAGGGCCAGAGTTACAGGCCAAAATCACCTGGGGGAAGGTGCCAGGAGAGGTCACACAGTCAGGCTCCGGCATTCCAGGCATTTGGATTATTCCCAGTTTGGCAGAGAAGTTCCTGCTGGTGGGCAGTGACACCTTCCAGCAGTTACCAAAACTCCACAGGAATGCACAAGGAAACCACTCACCTCTGTCCCTCTAGAAAGGAGCTCTCGGACAAAAGGAAAGACTCCTAAAATTATGTCTATCCCACTGTTATCTGCGAAAATTAAGGCACATTTATGAGGGGGACCCTCCTGCAAGAGAAAACCAATGCATTCAGGATGGAGCACCACTCACCTCAGGGAACAGTTTGTTATTCACAGCCACTCCTCCAAACCCCCACATTTTATACCATCGAACGCTTGAGCCTTTGGGTCTGGATTGCAGCAAATTCGCAGCACACACCAGTGACAAACAGGAGTTATGGGGCTCCCTGCTGGTATCTTTGCACAGGGGTTTAAAACAGCCTCGAGTTCCTGTGCTGTGTTTGAGACAGGGCTCTCAAACTCCAGCAATAAAACCTCCACCTGCCAACTCAAGCCAGGCCTAACCCCAGAGTCAGGCTGTGATCCTGAACGTGCTGGGTGCCAGCTGGACCTACCTTGGAGAGTGTTTTAAGCCAGCCTGGTGCTGGCTGAACAAGACTCCCTTCTGCCAGAGAAGGGCAGGATGGACTGTGGGGGCAGGGACATCCTAAAATGAAAAGACAGTGCCTATTCTCCATTAACCACCTCATTTGTTCTCAACCTGTTGTGACACTTAGTTCACTCCAGTTCATACCGGCAGAAGAAGTGAAAAATGCTTAATTCCTAATAAAAACTGTCAGGGCAGTGCTTGTAGTTCCCTAATTATCCCTGTTACCCAAGATTAGCTGGTGCTTTGTTTTAGGATGGAGCATGTAATGATTTGCCATAGTCTGCTCATCCCCAACCTTTAGGCTGCGATTTCCAACAGAGAGATTAACACAAAGACACAAAAGCTTTTCAATTAATCTTAATTAACTGGTAAAAGAGATTACATGGGGGAAAAAAAAAACAAACCCACAACTCTGCTAATTGATAAGTTAATTACTTCCAGCAAGCTCCTACATTAATACCAGTTTTAGTTGGCTACTCAGGGAGAGGAACAACTCAAAACACTGCATTTTGGGTTTCTAAATTCAGGAGTCTGGGTGTATGGAAGTAAGTGCCCTGGTAAGGAGGGGAGGCTCTGGAGCAGCTCTGAGAGCAGCTGGGCTCCAGTGGGAATTCAGGGAAGCAGCTTGGGAAGTAACCAAGTGTTAGATGAATTCTTTTATTCCTTTCTTTATGGTGAATTATTGGCGTTTGTTTTGGGCTGTCTGAACAGAGTTCTGTTCAAACCCCACGATTCCCAAGGTGGTTTGGTGATTAAGGTGTTTAATTAGTGGGTTTAGGGCCACCCATGGTCGTACCTTCAGTCGCTCCAGCCACTGGCTGTAGGAATCTTCCAACCAGGGACGTTCTGTGGCACAGACAGAGCAGTGTCAGCATTTCTTATCAACAGCCACTAACTCTTATCAGCAGTCAGTCATTCTGCACATGGTACAAGCAGGAGGTTCATGCTACACACACTGAAGCATTTGAGCTCAGGTTTGGAATGTTAAATGTGTAGGTTCACAGAGTTCCCGAGCTCTCAGTTATGGGAATGGCTCCATGAGAGCAGGCCTGGAGTGGAATTTTCACACTAAAGCTCTGGAGTGGAGTGAGCTGGGCCCTGGGCTGGGGGTGCTGGACCCCCCAGGACACTGTTTCCTGGCAGGGACACAACAGTGAGTGACCATCTCTGTGTTTAAGGAGAGAGTGTGCAGGTTTAATTCCTTTGGAGCATTCCACCCAAACTCTGGATCTGCATTTAGATGACTCTAACAAGCCCTAGTGATTCCTTGTCATCATCTGGGGCAGCAGAACCCCCCCAAACATTCCCACTCCATTCCCTCATTAACATCCAGCTCCAACCACCAGCACGGATCTCCCCTTACCTTGGAGTTTTGACTTGGCTTCTTCAAACCCAAACTGTGGCTCAGACTCCAGGACACTGGAAAAGGAGAGAAACAAAGGGCAACACAGTTCAACACCTCCATCTCACCAAGTGGAATTCCAACATTTCTTTAGCTGGTGCCCAGCAATTTGACTGCACTGGTTATACTGGGGGTGTCTGTGGGTCCCAGGACTGGGAAATGTATTTTGTGCTCATGTTAAAAACAAAAGGCTCATCAGGACATTAAATCAGAGCTCTTATGCTAAGAAAAAACAGCCTCAGCAATGTACATGTTTGTAGATGTTTGCAGGCAGTAGGCTACAGGTAAAAAAGACATTTTTGGGTCTGCAAGGCACCATGAAATGTCATGACTTAAACCAGCTGCAGGGTGTAACAGCGCTGTACAAGGGTTGATGGGGAGATTGGGGAACTTTATTTTTTAGAAAAAAACCACAACTGAACATTCTGTAGCTTGAAGGGTGCTGTTAAAGGATGTAACACCTACTCTGAGACTGCCTTTGCTCCCCAGTCAAAGACATTCCCTGCCAGAAGTCCTTTCACCAGTGCAAACTGCCTCTCCTCCCAGCCCAGGGAGTCCAGGGACTCGATCACGCTCTGGAAACACTTTAAGGCTATTCCGTTTTCTTTCTGCTTTACCTGTAAGACAGTCAGGAAACATTGGATTTACAGACCAAAATTCCTTACCCATCCTTGGCTGTCTCAGTCCCAAGGCCACGTTCAAGCATCTCCTCTGTGTTCATGGTCTCTCATGGACCAACCAATTACCGTTGTCAGCGTGCTTAGGACCAAGAAAAATCTTTCCTGGATTCTAATAAAAAGCTTCATGAGTGCCAGGATATGATCTATAGCCCAAGAATTACTTTTCTTAGCAAGTTAGAGGCGCAACAGATCTTGAGCAGATTGGGAAACAGATCTCAAGCAAGCTGGGGAATGGGAGAGTGGACACACACAAACCTTGTAGCAGTAACATGATGCATCAACCCCAGGAAATCACCACCAGCAGTGCCACAAAATCTGAAGGGTGGTTTTGTTTTTGGGTTTTTTTGCATCATCCCAAATTCTCAGCAGCTCTCCCCTTTTTTTCTCTGCTCTGTCTTTGGTGAGATCAGTGTTACAGGGTGAGTTCTCTTAGGAAATTTAAAACGATTCTGGGTACCAAAATCTTGTCTTGGCAGTAACTTGTCTGAATTATCAGAGGGAAACATAAGCAAAGGGCATCTCACATGTGTTCTACCCCTTTTTCAGGTGAAGACAGTGCAGCCACGGAGAACTTCCTCTGTATTTTGCAGAAATATGTCAATAGTCAGGAAAAAAGTCTCAGACCAACCACTGGCACTGTTATTATTTGTATGTCACATAAACCGGTGGTGAGGAACGGACCTACAGAAAACTGTTTTTGAGAAATACTGACTCAAATGTCCTCTCCCCAACCACTTCATGTCACAGAAGAAAATACAGAGAGAAAACAGCTGCACAGTGGCAATGAACGGTTTTAAGAGCAGGAGGTTGTGCATTGTGTCCACTCCAACCCAGTGCTGAGCATCTCACAAGTGACAAAGGCAGCCACAGAGGAGTGAATTAGAGCAGGGTCTGGTGACAGCCTGGTGACAGCCTGGTGACAGCCACCACACACTGCTCAGCAGGGCTGGCACCAACACTGGCTCCTCAGGGCTATCAGGCAACTGAAGCTGGGGATATTCTGGTCATCATCCTCACCAGGAGCCTGTTCAGGTGAAGGGATTTATTCCCCAGTGCTCTTTCTCCTCCCCCAGCTGCTCACAGCCAGTGCAGGAACTGGTTCCTCATCCCTCCCCTCTGAGCCATCCATCACTTGTACAGTTTCAGAGTACTGGAAAAGTGTCTTGAACTCACCTTGGAATAGGGATCTGGAAAATTGAACTCATTCAAACAGTGTTCCCTTGTATCCAAGAGACTTCTGACTGTTAAGGTACCATATGCACTTTAAAAAGGGAGAAGGGGCAAAAAACAAATCAATTACTTCAAACAGAAAACGTTATTTTTGCCTCTGTCTCCTCCATAAGTCACAGCCCCTCACACAAGCACTACAGCTGAAAGTCACAGGTGCTAAACCCTGGCTCTAAGGGGTAAACCTACAGTAAGATTATTTAAATACAGGGAGGGAGAATGTTCAGAATTAACCTGCTGCTATTTTTAATAACCATATACAAATTTTTAATAACAAATTTTCTGCCAAGATCTAATTTCTCTGTTCAACTCCAACACATGAAATCCAAAAGCTCTGTGCAGAGGATCTGATGTTTGGCACACCAGCTTGCTTGAGCCTTCAGCCTGCTTGGCTTTGTTTGCTCTGCTTCACAACCTGGTTAGCTTTTGGGTGGGCTTTCCCTGTGCTCTGCTCAACAGAAGCAGCAAGTGATGCAAAAGGGAAAATAAAGACACTTACAAGGGCTGCTGCCTGAGTGTCTGCAGCTTATTCCAGTATTTCTGGCGGAATTTCTCAGCTCTCTCCACTGCATCCACAGAGTCTGGCTGACTGGCTGCAGCTCGCTTTGCCACCTGGCACAGAAATGAGGCAACACTGGAGTTACCAAATTAACTCTTCCTCCTTGTAACTGATGTGAAGTTCAGTCTGAGCAATAACCCCTCCATCTGCCTTCCTGTTCTGTGCCTGCAGCCCGGCTGCTCCCTCCCACACAGCACCTCCCAACTTCCCTTCATTCCAAACAGTAAACAACAATTTTAATGTGTCTTTTCATCCCAGAAGATTTAAAGTTTGTTTTCCAGACTGTACTTTCAGAAATTAAGCACAAGTTCTAACTACTTAGAGGAGGGGAAAAAATAACTGCACATAGACCAAAGGAGAAACAGGCAGAAATTTAATGGTGCACATCGACCCCTTGTGTTCTCCTTTTGTTTACTCCAGTGAACTGCCTGAATCAGCTTCAGTGCAGAAAAAAATAACTTGTGTCTGATTCAATTGTGCTCTTCCCACGAAGACTGTCTGTGAGGAAGGAACAACCCAAGGATCTCTGGCCTTTGGTTGTGTAACTGTCCTGCTTGAAGCTCTGTACAGAGAGGTCCAACTGCCATTCAATAGAGAAAATGCTTTGAAAACACCTTTCAGAAGCTAAAAAAAAGCATCACAGAAGAACATTTCTGCCTTTGAAGGGGCCAAACCCTTCCTTAAGAGACTGGGACAAAGTCAGGTGCCTCTGCTACAGGGAAAGAGGGGCTGCACTTCCAGAGGGGTGAAACAGCAGGAATGTTTTACAGGACAAACATGGTGCTTCACAGAAGATCTGTTTACTAAATACCTGTGTCACCCAAACAGGGCTGTTTTGTGACACTCACCCCATCCAGTGCCTCCTCAAAGCAGGTGAGCCAGTATTTTCTGGCCATGGCATCATCTGTGAGGTCAACAGTGTCTGGGATATAGGTGGAGGGGTCTTTCAGCAGTGGCAGGTTAACAAGTGGTCTCTCCAATCTGTCCATTTCCAGCATATCAAACTAGAGGAAAATGGAAAGAGATGGATTAGAACTCACTCAGAAATTAATTCACAATGAATTAAACTAGCACAAGGGCTGCAAAAGTCCAGCCACAGTTAAGACTGACAGATTTGCAGACAATTATAGGTCACCATAAATAATCCAGTTCCCTCTGTGGATTATTTTATCCATGCCCACCCCATAGACAGAAATCATCCAGTGTGAAAATATTATCCACTGAGAAATCAGAATTGCTGCACTGTCAGTGAATTTAAGAGATGACTGGGCTTGTGCTCTTCTGTCCAATCTTGTATTTGTCCTCTCATAGGAAGCAAATTAACGCTGCTTAATGATGAACATGAAATTCCAAATTCTGAGGTATTTCAGCTGCAGCAAAATCCAGCTGCTCCAGAGTAAGAGACAAACATTCCCTCCACTTTGGTGAAGGAGAGTAAGACAAAGCAGCAGCCAGTCTGTTCTAGGAGACATTCCATCCAACACCACACCAGACACCAGACTGGTCACTTCTCTGGGCACACAGGAGTCCCAGGGGCAAGAAGCAACCAGCTGGAGAATAATGACCTATTTCCAGGTCACCACTGCTAAGAGAACACACACAGGTGTAGGAAAGACAGCACATACTGTACCACTCCGTGTTCTCTGCATGGGGTAAACATCAGGGGATGTGCTCATAAGCCCAGAACTCCCAGCATAATTCTCTCCCCAGCTGTACTGGTTTGGATCTAGAAAAGAGAAAGACACAGACACACATAATCTGAAAATAAAACTGAAAATACTCCTGTGAGTGAGTCTAGAGCCAGCATCCCTCTGAGCAGCTGCTGCACTACACAAGCCAGCTCCCCTTGTCTTTAAAAGCAAACAGAATTTTTCCCTCTAACCCCCAAAAGAGATGTTTCAACCACTCAGTGAATTACCTGCTCCAAAGAGCTTCAACCTGAATGAGACAAGAGACAATTTAAGTTCTAAAATAATTCTTTTTAACCCCCTTTCCTTGTCATTAATCAGCATGCCTTCAAAGCACTATTACTGAGCATTTCTTATTTCTAAATCTAGATCCATTATTAACAAAATAGAATTACAGAACTCTCAAAGCATAATGTAAGTTTCAGAGAAACACTAAAGTTATTTCTAGATTTGCCTTATTTGAGAGAAGTTTAATGAGCTCAGATGTACAGTACATGCTGCAGAAGCAATGTCTTTAATTCCTCAGTAGCTGGTTCCTTGCCCATCTCTATCAAATGGGCAGGAAAGGAATTCCAAATCCATTTTTTGGAGGTGTATTTGATACTTACTGAACTAAGTACCCTTAGCAGCCTGTGGCTGTGCCACCATAATCAATGTACCACCTGGCTTGCCAGTACATCAACAGGGGAAAAGGAAAACTAAATAGGCA
The DNA here is from genome assembly GCF_020740725.1 of Corvus hawaiiensis. Lineage (NCBI taxonomy): Eukaryota > Metazoa > Chordata > Aves > Passeriformes > Corvidae > Corvus > Corvus hawaiiensis. The sequence goes on from NC_063234.1 coordinate 3,053,464, forward strand.
GAATTCCACCAAAGCACCCTGGATCCAAGGGATCTGGACAGAAGGGTCTCCTCTGTGAGGCTTTTCACTCTCAAACAAACACAGTTTGGAGATGCTGGTCTTCTTCAGTACATTAAAAGAATTCAGAAGTGGCTTCTTAAAGAGGGGAAAACCAAACCCACGTTTCTGCATTTAGAGCTGTGACTGCTCTTGGCAGAAGTGCAGAGAAGAGAAGAGCCCAGTCCTGCTGCCTTCTCAAAGGTGAGCAGGAAATCCAGTGAGAAATTAAGATGTCCCTGCCAGAACGTATAAAACCAAAGCCCAGCATCTGTGTTTATTAGTGCCAAATGGATTTATTTAGGCAACAGCTTACATGCAGCCTCTTAAAGAGAAACTTGGACATTACACTGACATTTCAGAACACAGCATATACAGAACAGAGCAGTGCTGTACTTACTGTCTTGTTCAGCTCCTTTTAAAAATGCCCCAATGGCTCCCAGGTAGCCTTCATGTCTCAGGAACAATGCCTGAACCTCTCCCTGCCACAATATGAAACATTGCAATTGGATGGTCCCTGAGGGCTAACAGGCACTTCTTTTGTCACTAGTTTCACACTTTAATTTAATAGAAACAACTAGAAGATGGTAATAGTCATTTGTGCTACATTCTCACACATTCAGCAACTTTAATGGTGCTTCTGGAACAGCTCGGGGAGGAACTGCTCACGCACATCATTCCCCAGTTATCAAACAGCTGGAAAACACCCATGCACCAGTGGTGTGTGCTCTAAGGCCTTCCCCGGAAAACACCACTGCATCATTCCATGAATATTCAACTCCTCTTGCTTCAACAGGCTGGAAATACAAGGTCATGTGATTCCCAAGTGAAGTGTGTGCCACTGCAGCCAACACGTTTGGAACACTGCTCATTGTCTTTATTTCATTCCACGGCTCTTCAACACCACTCAGACACTGCATTACCCACAGGCAAGCATTCCCCCACCCAAATAATTCAATTATTAATGTAAAATACAGGAGTGCTGGGGAGAAAAACCCTACATCCTCACAGCAGGGCCCCTCAGCTTTCCTAGGCTGGGTGAGACAAAGCCTTTTCCAAGGAAATCAGCAGTGACTGTGGGAACAGCTCACCCTGAGGGGAGCCACAGGGAAACAGCAGCTCCAGCTCACATTTGGATTTGAATCCCTGGCAAAGTGTCTCTTACAACAACCTAAAGCTGCAGTTTTGCAATAGCTTTCTTGGAACTCAACAAAGTTTTACAAAAAGGGACAACGATGGTGAAATAAAGAGGGGAAAACACAGCACACAGGAGCCTCTTGCACCAAGCACTGAGATGAGAAAAAATGGTGTCATCTACTCTATAAAGTTCCTAAAGTGCAGGATTAATCTACCTGTAACAACCATTAATGAGCTTGTGGACTGGACCTTTCTCCTAGTCAAAAATCTTCAGTATTTTCCACAGCTTCAAAACCTGCAAAGAACTTCAGCTTGGTTGATTTGGGGTTTGATTTTCTCTTTAATAACAAAACCTCACTGATGCCAACTGTCTCAGCAGAACAACCCCACACTGCGTGGCCTGGGGGTGGAAAGATGCAAATCAGCAAGAGGAATTGAATAATGATGGTGACTATCTAAGAACACAGTGAAAACTCATTACTTGGAGCTACAAGACAGACTGACAATCAAAAAATTATAATAAAGAAAGAGAGGGAGGGAGGTAGGGAGAGAGAAAAAGGGCCAGACACAACTCCCAGGCATTTCACATTGATTTCACCCCTCCCACAACACATCCCTGCCTTACCTACCTAAGGAGCAGCCTTCTAAGCTTACTTCATGAGCAAATTCTTTTATTAAGGTATCCCAATAGCCTAGAAAAATAACTAAAATGTGACTTTGCTGCAGGGAGCCCTGTGTTTTCCTTACCTTGGAGAAGAAGTTGATGCTGTAGGTTATTGTGCGCATGGTGACGGGGTGGCCCCGGATAAAGAACCCTCCAAAATAGATTTTATCCAGGTTGTGCAGTTTGGCATAGAGGCAGGCCAGCTGACCAATGTCATTGCTGATCATGTGGAGCAAACTTTTGGCCATATCTTCTTTGGAAAATTCTGAAAGGGAAGGAAGAGTAAAGAAAATTGCACACAGCTGAGGAAGCTGCAAGGGACCGTGCTTTTCTAACTGAACCTGCAGTAGGGGAAAGAGAAATCCAGGGTTTGAGCAGCTTTCTTTATGTGTGGAGATGAAAACTGTTACCCCCCTGCAAAAACCTCACATTTAAAATGTACTTCAAACAAGGAGGAGTGTGATTTGATTGAAGATATCAGGAAAAAAAACCCCTCACTAAGCCTATGTGAAACATTTATTGAAAAAAACTTCCTGGATGGCAGGAATCCATTTCTTCTCTCTAGGAACCACGGGTGAGGGTTCATCCATCTCTCTTGGCCTGAGATGCACTGCAAGTATTTCACTAAGATACTGCAAATAAACTGCAAATTGTAGTAAAACACTGCCAAAAGGCCCTTCTGGAGCCCAGAAGGCCACATCTATTTCCCACAGGAATCAATTCACCCCGGGCTAACCAGACAGCTATTTTTTAATTTTCCCTAGGCTTAGGCAATCCCAAACTGAAAATTTAAATGTCTGCTTATAAAGCAGACTGGAAAATATTTTTAATCAATATTCTGCAGGCAAAACACAAGATCATGAAAGAAGCTGGTGATTATTTTAAGCTCTACTTGCTAGATCAGTATGAAGTTGATTCCCAAGGGCCAGAGGAGATGTTTGGGTAGATCCTTTCCATCCCAGTACCTTTGTCTGCTGTGGTGGACTTCCCAAAGCTGCTGGCAATGAGATTCCCGCTGAGCCCCAGGGTCTGGTAGGCACCTCCATACACGTCCTTCACCAGCATGTCCACGTTGGTGTGCTGGCCCTTTGAGGCCAATTGCAGCAACTCATCAAATTTCTGAGGGTGAGAAGCACAGTTACTGCAGCTGACCTGGGCCAGAGTTCACTGACCAAAACCAGTCTTAGAATTAACCCTGCCAGCCAAAGACAGGTTATTTCTGATTACAAGGATGTATCCAGAGTCCCCATCAGATCAAACAGACAGATCTTAAGTGGACCTCCTTCAATGATGAACACCACAATCAACCTCTTTCTTATCTGCAGATATTTTGTTGAATTTCCCCTGAAAACTAGGGTGGGTCAGCACATATAAAACAGTCAGAAGCCTCATGGAATCCCTTATCTTGGAAGTCAGGAACACAGGAACTAAGAGAAAATAGAATTATGTCTTCCTGAAGCACAATAAAAGAGAAGATTGAGAAAAAAGTCTCAGTGTGCCTTTACTGTTACAGGATGTGTCAACGTCCCTGAAGTTAAACTTGCAGGCAAGCTGCATTATCCCAATACTTAATTTCTAACTCTGCTAACCCGAATTTCTTCTACAAAACCAAGAGAGAATTAAGAGCAGGCACTGTCATGTTCCAAGATTTCTTCTTTAGGAGCATCAAACAAAAAGCACAACCCAGGTCGTGCCCTCCCTTTGACATTTTCTTAGCTGGGGCACATGTAACTGTAGCTTTTCCTACACTGCTGACATTTAGGACACTCATTTAAGCCACATGGCTCTTTGGGAAGCCCAGCATGATGCAAGAGTCCTGCTCAGGCCAGCCCAGCTAAGTCAGGCCTTATTCTGGCAAATCATCAGCTCAGGATTTAGACTCACATTGGCAACCAAGAACCCAACCACGAGACAAAAATCCTCCTCTCTGCTCCCAGGCATTTTGCAGCAATTGTGTGCTCCCTCTGCCTTCTTCTGCAGACAATATTGCAGGAACTGGGCTGGCATTTGAAGTTGAAAAGAGAATAAAAAATTACCAGGCCACTTTGAGGAGGCTCTTGTCCATCAGCCCCAAGCAGGATTGCTTTTGGTCACAATAAGCATCTTCTAATTCTTGTCCCTATATTCCATTAGTACCTTTTTATATGTAAAGCTTCCTTTTATGCATCAGAAGAGTCAAAAATATGAACACAAGTCCAGGACTCAGCCTTGTTACCTAATATTCCAACATTTCAGGCTTCCTCCCAGCATTTGATTTAATTCCACCCCCCTTAAAAGAGACATGTGGGTACCTTTGTTTTGGTGAGCAGAGCTCCAAGACCCCAGAAGGTTCCACCTCCAATTGAACTGCCCCCAATCCATTCGAATTTGTCTTCTGTTTCTACCTGTCAATCACACAAGGCAGATTTATTTACAAAGTCCTATTAGGATGTTTAACAGAGATTTAAATGTCACAGTGTGCAGGGTTTTGGAACACCGGAATCAGTGGAGGCGGAAAGCTTCCACTGTGGAAGTGGCAGGTGAGAAGGGCACGTTGCACACAGTCACACCACAAGAAGTGTTGGAAATCTTTGTATTTAATTCTTAGGCAATAATGCTAAATATAGACATTACACTTGGTCTGTTCAACAGTGTGACAAAACAGACATCAAAAATCACTTTGATCTGATAGCCTTTGTCCTCATCAGGTAATGTAACCACTTCTCTAAACACCAAATTAAATGTGATTAAAAAGACGTTATTGTAGTGAATGGAAAAGCATTCATAACTCCGTAATAAATAGAAATAAATTTGTTTAAAAGTACTATTTTCTTTTTAAACCTTGCATCAAGAAGAAACAAGTACAAATCTGAACCAGTGAGAGGTTTCAGATCACCTTTATTAAATCTCCAATAAAGCATTTTAGCCACCACTCACCTTCACTATGGAGACCCCCGAGCCAATGTTCACCAGCAAATAAGGGAAAATGTTGGGGTGGTTTGCCTGGAACCGGAATTCTGTGTCTGAATCCTTCTGGTACACAAACACCTCGTGAGGGATGTTCCTCAGCACAAAGTTGCACCCCTTAATTAGGCAGGTCATTACATCTTCCTTATCAACTCTGAGGGGGAGGAAAAAGCCTTAAATAACAGTGCCAGCCCCCTGATAAGGCAGTTTGCTTTTGGAGCAGCAGTTTACACAGACTTTGCAGACCGGAATTTTCACACCACGTGGCACAAGCCCAGCTCCCTGGAAACATGAAACCTCCATCTGCACATGGTCTGGTGCTCCCCTCCCATGCCAGAACTGCAGTCTGGAGTTCTGTTACACAGTAACTGTAATCACGTTGTCATTACAAATAATCCTGTTTGCTTGTTTACACTGCTCTTTCCTGCCCTGCTCCTTTCATGGTCTGTGCACCCCTGCCATAAAGTAGGTCAGGAAGCTTAGCTGGAAATTAACCTCAGAAAACAATTTCCCAACATGGAATAATTGTCTGTTGTTCCACCCCTGCCTCCTAATAAAGCACAAAAGGCCCCCATAACATTTCAGCACTACTTGTTTATGACAGATTCAAGGGACTGGGAGGAGCCTACAGCTGGGATTAGCAAACACAGAGAAAGAGACTTCTCACAAGAGTAGCAGGATTCACAACAGGCCATATCCCCAGTGTGGAGTCTGGGAATGTGACACAAAACTTAGATAAGATGATTGATAAGTCAGCTAACACACACTGACTTCTGTGAGCTTCTGTGTCTCTGTACTGTTACTGATTTATGGAAATTCTTACAGGAAATATCCGGAGGCCTGTTGGAAACACATAAACACGGCACAAACTCATCTCAACTACTACAGGATGATTTGTGTGTGCAAGGATGGAGAAGCTCCTCTGGGTTGGACCTGGGGACCAACTGAGTACGTCAGAACCAAATAAAAACCAAAACCAGGGGCACCACATGAGATAAGAGTGGAAATTGCCTCCTTGTCTTGATCAATTGATCATTAGTAACAGCCAGTAAGGTACTAAAGGGGGCTGGTGTGAAAAACAGATAACAGAGTCCAGCTTATCAGGAGACGTAAGTAATTTGCAAAGACAGTGTTAAAGATGAGCACAGGCCCTCAGGGGTTGAGGAATGTACTGCACAGATCACAGCAGCAGAGGTGCCTTGAAGCTCTCCTCAGTGATGTTTAATACTGGGGTAAATTAATGTTTTTGTAAACTTGCAGCATAGAAGGTGTGAATTTATAGGCACCACCATCTGTGGCTTTGATGGCTTTTGTATCTGCATTGATAAGATGGTCTTTGATGAAATCTAGGCAGCTTTCAGTGTAAGCTTTTTAGTATTTGGTGTTTGAACAGTAAATTTATGAGGCTGTAAATTCATGGGACTGCCCTTTGTTCTCCTGTAAGCCTTTGCATGAAGTTTAGGTAGGAGCTATACAATAAGTGACTGTCACACTAATTACCTCTGAGCATGCCCAAGAAATGATAAAAGCTTTTGGAGTAGGTGTAAGTTAATTCTTTACAGAAAAAAAAAGCAGTTCCACTTACTTCAACCCCAGTTTCTTCTCAATAAGGTCTTTGAATTTATAGGCACCACCACCCGTGGCTTTGATGACTTTTGTCTCTGTATTGACAAGATGGTCTTTGATGAAATCTAGGCAGGTTTCAATGTAAGTGTTTTCAAATTTAATGAAGTGAAGTCGAGCTGTAATCTCCTCCTGAACAGATATTTCATACAAAGGTTCATTTTCTATGTCCTTTAAAAGAGAAAAGGATTTCTTAGAGAACATTCTTGGAGATACAAGGTTAAACGTTGAACTACTGAACATCAATACTTGTGCTTTTTTTCCCCTTGAAACTGTGTTAATGCCATTAAACAGAACACCTCAAGCTATGTCAAAGAAGAATAGAGTTTCACAGGTCTTAATTCTCCTTAAGCTGAGATAATCAATTCTCCCATGCAGCAGACATGCAGGAAATCCCTCTGTGTGAGCAAAGTTCTGTCTGCATGGGAGCAGAGTTTTTTTACTAAAGTACCACACCTACTGTCTGAAAAAAAAATATTTCAAACACTACCTGGCAATAAAAACACTTCCCAAGAAGTTTTATATAGAACAAGTTATTAGAAGGGTTTGGATACAATTTCTGTTCTACACAGTCCAGAACCTCACTCCTGTGAGTCAATCACATGCAGATGATCCCTGATGGAATTCTCACCTTTCCAGAATGATCAAAGGATCTCACTCTTGCCACTTTGTGCTGTACAGTTGAGTAATAAGCCAACTTGGTTAATGAACCACCTGTTCATAAAGAGATGACAAGTTATGATTAATTCCTCACCTTGGAGCAAACAATAGAACTTATGTTTATGTCAGCTCTTGGTTCTCAAGGTCTCCTCAGTAAAAGCCAGACAGAATTAAGGGAAATGCAGAAAGAACCTTTGTCGAGGACCTGCTTGGTGTGGTTGACCCCAGAGCACCATGGGACAGAAAAGCTCCATAAATTCAGCTTGTGCCCAGCTGATGTGGGATGAAGATGAGCAGTGGAAATTCTTAATTAGCCAGATCAGTATTTATAACACTGTTATTTACCTTGTTTGGAAACTTTATGGAACGCCCCCCAAATCTGTACTAGGATTTTCTCAGCTGCTTTGCCACCACTGAGCAATGCCCCCCATGTGCGCAGAGTGTTTCAGCAGCAACAGCTAACAAATATTCTTATCCTGCTTTTAGGGACAAGTCTGCAAGCTCATGGCTGGTTTGAAAATGACCCTCTGTACTCAGTAACTATTTCACATGACTGGTCTTGGCTTTGGGGTAAGGAATGCTCAGGATGATGTTTCTCAAGCACACAGCAGCTGGAGGTATTACCAATGTGCAAGTCTGAGCACAGCAGCCTCATCACCCTCTTCAGGCCTCCAGTCTGCTCACAGCAATAAAACTTTCAACTCTCCCCTTGAAACACAACTCAACCCCTTGCCCTGTCTTTGCATCTGACCTGCAAAAGTGAATTTCTGGGGCTACACTGAATAACTTCACTGTTTTCCACCACACTGTTCAGTGCTCCAGGTCTGAAGGTAGCTTTGACCTACTACTGGGTTAACATTAAAAGTCCTGAAAGGAAATGAAAACCTGGCAATGTTAAATCCTAAATAACGGCTAAATTCAGTGGCACTGCACTCTGCTGCCTAATAATAACCAAGAAACGAAAGCAGCAGAGGTGCAGGATCGTCCCTAGAGTGTGGAGCTTTGCCTTCATAACAACACTGTTAGCTCTTCCACAGTGCTCAAGTCTTTTTGTTAGTAAAATATTTGCAACCTGTAGGAGAAAAACAGGCAGTTTACTCCAAAAATTTAAGTGAGGTCAATGTAGAGTGACCATGGACAGACACTTATAGTAACAAAAGCAATAACGCTTCCCTGACCTTGGACCTGATTTCAGTGTCCCAGCCAGTGCTTTGAAGTTTCTGGTAAACATAACCCACAGTCTGTTCTGCTAAAAGGTGAGGGTTTGGTGCTTAGAGGGGAGGGGTTGCACAGCTTTTTATGGAAAAGCTTCCCTCCACACTGGGGCATCACAAAGCCCGTGCTGGAATGTCACGTTCTTTACACTGCCAATGACACAGGTGCAGCAGGAATTTATCACCAGATCCACGGTATGTAGAGCCATGCTTTATGCATTATCCCCTTCCTCTCCCAGTTTTTAAAGACTTAAATCCATTCAGAACACCAGCTGAGACATGTAACGAGGTTTTATAACTAATCCCACGACTCTAATTCCCGGCTGACCCGCACAAAGGGCCAGTTCTGGCTGTTACTTTAACAGGCATGGAACCAGCAGTTTCTGAGGGGCTGAAGTAACTGGTGATACGACAAGATTCTCTGTTATGGTGCAGGTTTTCTTCCCACTGCCCCTGAGTCTCCACCACACAGAGCCATGTTCACCCAAGGAATAATGGCTTGGTTTTCTTTCTCCCGGCTTTTCTCCAAAAAAGTTCCACTGATCTTGTGACGGTAAAACGGAAGGAAAACGTGTGAACTGGCACTTTTGGCTTAGTGGGTGTCCACAGAGCGACTGCTGATCGCTGCACGGGTGAACTGGGAACAGGCTCAGCCTGTCCCTGCACAATTCCCGGCTGTGGCGCGCAGGTGTCACCCCGACGTGTGTCACCCTGTCCCTCGGCTCAGGATGTGGGAAATCGGGAATGCTGGGTGCTCGGCTGCATGCACGGGGCAGCGGGTGTTTTTGGGGGTGACTGAGGCAGCAGTGACAGCCCCCGACCCACGCCAAGCCCTGCAGCCGCCCTGCCCTGCCCGGGCAGCGCCACAGCCACCGTCCCCGGCCCTTTTTGCTTCTTCCAGGCCGGTTTCGGGAACCGGAGGAGCACTCACAGCATCCCGCGGGCCGCGGCCTGGGGCGGGGAGCGGGCGGGGGGCTCCGCACTCGGGCCTGGCGCACTGGGGCCGGGTCCGGCGCGCTCTGAGGGGGTGCAGCCAATGCCCCCCAGCCCCGCCGCGCCCCGGCCGGTCCAGCCGAGACCCTCGGGCTCTCCCCCGTCCCCCCCTTGGCCGCCAAGGGCAGCCCCGGCCGGGCCGCCCCGCCCGGCTCCCCGCGGCCCGTTACCAGCGCGCGGCCCACCGGGATCTGTAGTGCCGCTCCCCGCCCGCGCCGCGCCGGCACCCGGCAGGGGGACTACAATTCCCGTCGTGACCCGCGCCGCCCCCCACACCGCGCAGCCCGCCGGGAACTGTAGTGAGCCCGCGCCCACCCGCGCCGGCCCGCGCGTCCCGGGGGACTACACTTCTCAGCGTGCCCCGCGCGCGCCCGGCCCGGCCCCCCGTGGGTCCCCTCACCGGGGCCGGAGCCGCCGCCCGTTCCCCACAGCCGCCCCCTCCCCGTAGGCCCCCCCCTCCCCGCCCGGTTACCGATGTCTATGGCGAAGCGCTTGGCGTTCTCCAGGTTGCGGAAGATCTCGTCGGGCGGGAGGGTGATGCTCTTGTCCAGGCTGCCGTGACCGCTGCCGCGCCCGCCCCGCTCCGCCATTTTGAACGCGACCCACTCCCTCCCTCACCTCGGCCTTATCGGCATGCAAATGTATGCGCATAAATCTGCATGGTAACGAGGCGGAGGCGCGGGGGTTAGGCGGGGAGCGCGCGCGGGCCCCGCCCACCGACGGGGGCGGGGCCTGGGGGATCGGGGGGGGGGGGCGGAGAGACCCCGGGGGGAGCGGGGGGGAAACGGGGAGAGATCCTGGGGAGGGGTCGGTGACACCCCGGAGGGGGGGACTGGAGAGGGGGGAATGCGGAGAGAAGCCCCCGGCGAGGGCAGAGAGATCCCCCGGGAAAAACTGGGGGGGGAACGGGCGGAGAGACCCCCGGGGGAAATTGAAGGGTGAACCACAGGGAGGGGGACGGGGAGAGACCCCGGGAGGAGCGAGTGGGGGGGACAAGGACAGAGCCCTGGAGGGGTCGATGAGACCCTGGGGGAGGAACTGGGGGGGGATGGGGAGAGAGACCCCCAGGGGAGCGGGGGGGGGGGGGTCCCCGGTAGCCCACGGGGGGCCGGGGGTCCAGGACACCGATGCACATACACAGAGCTACTGAGCAGCCCCACGCGTGCTCTCTGTAGCCAAACCCCTGAATTTTAACCGCCTGCGTGTTTCCAGGTGTTTTGTGACCCGGACACATCCCCAGGAATGTGAAATGTGCCATGAGGTGCCTTGGAAAACTTTATCTCTTTATCCGAAGTACTTTCTGTGTTTGGTGTCCCTCCCTGTGACAAGGGGTCGGAATGAGATGATCTTTAAGGTCCCTCCCAACCAAACCATTCCACGATTCTTTTCGCCCTTGCAGTGACCTTTCTTGGCTCTGAATTCCCAGAGAATTGGCGCTCGGGAGCGCTGTTATTTTTGTCTCACATTGAGAGAGCTGGGGTTTGATATTCCCGAGCTGTGGAAAACAGCATTGCAGGGGGTCCCGATGGACACAGAACTGCTGGGGAAATTTGGTGTCAATTCTGAATGTCTCTGCTTTCACTGAAATCTGTCTCATGTCCGTTGACCACAGGGAAACCAGCTGTAAAAACTACTTAAAAAAAAGAAATAACTAGGTTTATTAACCAGGTTTTTATTTATTTTTGACCGTTAAAAGTTTCTGCAACTTCTGACGTGCAAGATAATTCTGGCACAGGTCATACATTGATGCAGCTTGCACAGAACACATCATAACATCCTCCAAGGACAGTAACAAATTCCCATTTCCCCTGGCAAAAGGGTACCAAAAAAGCAAATAAAATTTATACACCTGCCTTTCATGAAAGACTTTGATAAATATTTCTCGTAAAATCGGCAGCACAGCCGTAACTTTCAGTCCTATAAGGACATAAAAACGAGCTCTTGCCTTTACAAAAGGCACGCACGCATCCTGAACCTCACAAACAGCCCTGGCTCGTGAGCAAGACATCCCGAGGAATTTCCTCTACATAGTTTGGGATATGGTTTAACCATTCTCAGAGCATGCTCAGTACAGACTATAAATATTATAGAACCCCTTATGGCACCGTGGGAAGGCCAGATTCCCAAATGTGTCCGGTCAGACCCCAGGGCATTCCAGGTGTGGATACCCTGGGACCCCGAGGAGTCAGAGGAAAAGGCTCCTCCCACAGGGACATTTTTGGGAATTCTGACCGTCCCAGGGGTTACAGCTTTCCCAGCAGAGGTACAAGGACAACCTCGCAGAGGTTAAGAACAGCCGTCGTTCCCCTCCGAACGACCCCTCCAGCCCTCCCAGCAGGGGGATACAGCTCACATTCCCTCAGAACAACTTTCTCTCCACGCGGTGGGATCGTTCCAGTCCTTCTGGGAGAAGGGGAGCTCACATCCAAGCAGAGCAATGCCCTGCAAAGGGGAAACATTCTTCCCTACTCATGAGAGGAGTGGGGGCGACTTGTAGAGCAAGTCACGGTCTCCTCTGGAATACGGGCAAATGTCCATGAATCACGGAACCTGAACTGCCAAGGCCTCCCGAGGCTTTGGAATCGCTTCGGTGCTGCTGGTTTTGCAGGAGGCTGGTGGCTGGAGGTGGGTGCCGAGGAAGATCCAGAGTCCCCAGGTGCCACCTGTGACCTTCGGGAGTGGCAGCTCAGCTTCCCCCGCGTTCCTGCGCCCGTGGAACGGGAATTGCAGAGCAGCTCTGGGGCACTGCCCGTCAGGATAATCCTGCTGCGGGCTCTTGGCAGGAGCTGCAAAAGCTGGGAGGGCAGGAGAGGAGGAAAGTGTTACACGGGGAAGCGCCGGCTGGAGTTTGTCCCAAAGGAAAAGGCAGTGAGAGGGATGGGGGATGTGATGGGGAGCACTCACCTCGCCCGGATTCCGGGGCGCTCACAGCCATCCCCAGGATGTCGCCTTTCCGCAGCTCGGAGTTGGGCTGGTGCCTCTGAAATCCCTTCCCCAGGGGCAGTTCCAGCTGCTGTAAATCCGATCTGGGATTCCCGGAGCTGTAACACAGAAGGGGAAGAAGGGAAGGTGAGCAGCGAGGCTCTGACCGCCCGAAAGGGTGCGGCCCTTCCCGGCTCTCCAGCAGATACTCACTCTGTGCTTCCCTCTGGGCGATGGGATGTCCAGGGAGAGAGCGTTATCCCAAGGACTGCTTTCAGCTCGGAGTGGAGAAGGCAGCCGGGACCTGCCCTATTTATACGCAGGGGCCGCATACAAAAGTCTGGGTCCGGAGCGACTCGGAGTTTCCCACAGTCGCCAGCCAATCCATGCGTGCCCGGGACAATGGGAAAGCATCCATTACAGCATGGCAAATTGACTGTGAATTGCCTGGGGATAATACCCCGCTCCCAAAGGAGCAGGTGGGCTGGGGAGTGTGTGACACAATAGGGTTTGGCATCGCGGCGCTGGGCAGGGAACGTGGGAAAGCGTTCGCCGTCATTATCATCCAGCTTCTGCCTGATGTTGGGAACGTCAACATCTCAATGTGCTGCCTTTTCCCAGGCTGTGTTGAAATTAAGCACAGAAGACTGATCCCAGGAAGAGATAATGCTCTGCACCCCAAAGAGAGGTTGAGAAGGGAAAGATGCAGAATTAGAGGGACTAAACCCTTTCATTGACATTAAACCGTGCTTAGATGAATACAGTACCAGCTAATTTTCAGGCAACGAGAGCCTAAAATCGAGGGAAGAGCCCTTCAGACAGTCAGCCTGAAATATTTTCCTCGCCATTGTTTAAAATCCCTCTCTAAGTTATATCCAGAGCTTTTCCTTGCTTTTGTTCGGGTAATCTGGGCTTTCCTACGGCAGCCCGTGACATGTAATGATTGTGATGTCTTTCCCAAACACGTCCTGTTTAATTTCATGCCACTTTGTAAATGCCTCACTGTTCCTGAGTCTCCACCTAAATATATTTCCCATTTACAGACAACTGAGAGGGAGTGAAAAGTCAGTTCTTGCTATTCCTTTGCTGTATTATCCCCTTTGCAGGATGTCCCACAGGTGTGAGGCCCTCCTGTGACTCTGCTCAGCCTTGGGATTTCTCACCTCTGTGTGTAATGAAGGGGAAAGGACCGGACAAGATCCTGGACTGGAGCTGCCTTGTAGCAATATTTTTTTTCCCAGGCTATTTTAAGTTGCCTGCCCAGGTCTGCTGCCCCCTCCCAGCACAACCCACTACAAAGCCAGCCATGTTTAGGATCTGTCAGTCAGGCATGGGAGGCCTCATGCAGTTTTGGAATACCTGTTTCTTAGTACGACAACATTGATGAAAACCCTGCTTATTTCTTGCGTCTGCCTTTCAAAATCAGACAGGAAACCTCTCATTTCCCTGTCAGCTGCAGGCAGCCGGTTCCACCTGCCCTCAGCACCCCTCTCAGGGCCAAACCTGTGTCTGTGGTACCTGGACAGCAAAGTGTTCCAGCACACAAAGGGCTGGTGAATAAAAGGATATAATTCTGCAAAGGATGATCCTGTAACCTGTTATTAACCTGAAGATTTTAAAGCCCTTTTCACTGCCTGGATCCTCATGGATTTCCATGAGCCAGGTGTATTCCCTTCCCAGCCCAAAGACATTTTATGTTTAGATGGATCACTTACGGTACAACAATTTTAATTCCTGATGGTTGTCAAAAACTATAATTGAACAAGGACTATGAGTCCTATTCAAAATCAGCTCGCTGAATTATTTTGTCAGGTAGTAATCTGCAGTATCCCTTGGAGCTGGGGCAATCCCTGGCTGCATGTGCTGGTGCTGTCAGTGCAGAGGGGAGTGAAGCCCGGGATTTTCTGGATCCCTCCCGGCATCACGTGGGATGAAGGGACAGCAGGTCCTGCCACGCACCGTATGGAAAGGAGGATGCTGGCGGCAGCCGCGGGCACGGGGAGAGGGGAGGGAAGCTCTGACCCAATTTTCAGCCCTGGAAATATGAAATGAGCGGGTTTAAATAATGCCACGCTGTCCGCAGCACAATGCCCCGGCCTCCAAAGGGCTAAACCAGCTCCCACTGATTAAAGCCTGATCCCTTCCTTGAAGGGCCGGGCAGATGGTGCCGCAGGCGTGGGCTCTCCCCGGGACCCTCCCAGGCACACTTCTTTTGTCGGCAGTTTAACACCGTGAATGGGAAATCCTGGGAGCTTCGGGCTCGCACCATCTGATGGGAATGGTGAAGCAGGCACCCTGTCCCGCTGCCAGCGCACACAACAGCCCTCAGCTCCCAAACTCCCGGCTCTCTGTCCCTTGGAAAGGGATCACAAATCTTCCATTCCCCCGTGCCTGCCTCATCTGCCCTCTGTATGCTGCTGCTGGGTGAGAGGAGTAAATATTCCCCCTGGTTGGTTTTGTTATTGAAAACTTAACGGCAACAGCATTTCCCCAATGATGCTTGTGAATAATAAATTGTCTAGACTTGGGCTGTCCCCACAGTATATTCCTTATGGAGTGCAGAATGTAATTCCCTCAAGAATTTCAGTACGGAAAAATCATCCTCTGCTGTAGGAAGTGCAGTTGGTCTTTGTTAGAAGTCTGTAATTAGTTTGCTCAGTTTGGTCTTTTTTAAAAATCCCACTGTTAGTGCACCAGTCTGTCCCCCTGCATCGTGTTTGTGATCCAAATCCTTGTCCCTGTGCTCCATCTCCATGGGAGGAGTTTGTGCCTTGGACTGCTGCTGCAGGGCCAGAAAGTTGGGCTGTCTGAGGCTCAGAGCCACGATTTTCCCTGGTTTGGGAATGAAGGATTAAAAGAGACAAATCCCCAAAACTGCCAAACATGGAGTTGACTGAACGACGGGACACCATGATTCCCTTCTTTGGAGGGGGTGTGAGACCTGGAGATGCTGCGGGCAGAGGCTGCTCCTCTGCAAATCCCGTCAAATCCTGAGCTGCATCATGAAGATGCTGTTTCCAAAATCACAGCCTGCCAGGGGTTGTCCCTGTCTGTACTTACAGCCCTGGAATGCCAGGCGGGAGCCCTGGCTTTTCCCATGCTCATCATCTCCAACTGGAGCTGCTCCCTGGTGACCCCGAGCTGTGGTGGGAACCTGTGGGATTGCTCTGAGTTCAGGAACAACCACAGGGAACCCAGGAAAGGATCCAGCCACCCCAAGAGTGTCATTTTAGGTTGGTGTCCATGACAATCCATAAATCAGAACAGCTGGAGGACCTCTACCCTGAGGAATTGCTACTGGGCCTTTCTGCTCCTGGTTTATGGGTGGTGGTTTCAGCCCAGCTGTAGATTTACTACACACAGAGTTTTCACAAAAACTGCTACTGCTTGTAATACCAACTGGCATCTTTCTTAGCCCATCTGATCCATAATTTTCCATTGAGGGGAATTCAGTGTGCTGCAATGGAGCAACAGGTCTGGAGGAGGGTGGGCTATCAGCAAAGAGTGTGGAAACCCAGAATTTCCTTGTCTGTGTCATGCAGATTTAAAAAGTAGTGCTCTGTACCTCTGTGGCTGTGCTTCCAGCACACAACTCAACGGCTTGCACCAATTTTAGAGCATTTTTATTTCAGACCATTTCCTACATTCCTGCCAGCCTGTCTCCCAGATGCCATTGATGGCGTTTTTAAAGAAATAATTACGATTTTTTATGTTGTTTTTTTTTTTTTCTATGCCTTCCTTAAATGGTTTAAAATCTTTCTGACAACCCCTCTTGAGACACCTATTTAGTGTCAAAGAGCATAACGTTCCCAAGTTTTAAAAGGGCCCTCGAATAATACTGATCGATCAATGTGCTCCTTGGGAAAATAGCTCTCCAGATGGTCCATCGGGACAGGAATTGCTGGTCGTCACAATGCGGAGCCAAAAAGCGTCACTAATGTGGGCTGTTGTGAGGCACGCTTCCTTTGTGGGCCTCTGAATGCCCTAAATAGGGAAGAAAGTGTGGGAAACTCGGAGAAACTCAGGCCCACACTCTGAGGTTAATAGGGGCTTTGTCAGGAGAGTATTCCTGAGCTGTGGGATCAGCATAATAAACAACATCTTCCCTAAGGGTGGGAATGTGTTGGGAGCAGGGGAGAGTCACCCCAGGGGCCGGAGGAGCCATAAGAAGCTTTGCGTTCAATTATGAGAAGTGATAATAATTAATAAATTGTAAACATAACCTTTGCTGTGCGGGGGCCGGGCAGGCCAGAGGTCTGGCTTTTAGCTCTGGGGTAATTGGGAAATTAAAGCCCAGAGGGGCAACTTTGTGCTTGATGAAAAGCAGAAGGGGAGCACTTGCACCAGGGTGGATCTGACTCCTTGCAGCAAAAAAAAGCAGCTTTTCCGGTGGGGTTTGCTCCCTTCCCACTGCCCAGGGAGGAGGCACTCACTGTTGCTCTCCCTTACACACTTTTTTACACAGCCTGCAGAGGTGCTGCCAGCTGTGACCCTCAAATGTGGTTTCCTTGGGTGGAATCCCATCCCCAGAAGAGCAGCAGCCTGTTCCGTGCCACGTGTGACTCTGTTCCCAGCGGTGCACATCAGGCTGGGGTGGGCTTTGGGGCACATGGCACTCCAGCTGAGCCCGAGTTCCCCCAAACTGCCCTAATTAGGCTTGAATTAAAACCCCACAGGCATGGACAACAGCTGGAGTTTTGCTGGGATTCAGAAGCTTGTGCTAATTGACAAGGACAAGTTGAACACAGTGACTTCTTCGAGCTCGCTAAGCAACCATAAAGCCTAAAAATATCTTTTCTGAATTATTTAGCAGTTCATTAGCAAGAACAAATCTGGAGCACTGGTAGAGACCTGTACCAAACCCCTCCTTGCACTGCACTGGCAGAGAGGTGAAGAGCACTCAACCAGCCTGTGCACAAATTATAACCTAAATGATCCATGGCCCATAATGAGGCAGAGCAGCACATCCCTAACTCAGCTGTTTGGTTTTGGGGGCCTTTTTGTGTGGTTAACAGAGGATTTCACCACAGGCCAAGCGAGGCCTGGGCAGGTTCAGTGTTGGAGGCAGTTTGATCTGTGAGCTGAGCAGATCTCAGGTTGCTCCGTGCTTTTGACAAGATCAGGTGTTCAATGTTTCCGTTTGTTTGGGAGCAAAGCCTGTGTGCTTGAAATGCAGCTTTTCAAGGGCACCTCTCTCAGGGAAGCTGAGGAGAGTTGAATTGTTGACCAAATGTGTTTCATGCTGTTCCTGTATCTCTGGGAGAAGGAGAGGGTTCCCTGTCATAAAGCCAAATCAGTGAATTACTGTGGTTAGAGAAATGATTGTGACATGATTATTTGTGCAGATTTATTTTGAAGAGAAGGTAAAATAAAAGGAAATAATTTAACAGAGGAAATGCTTCCTCAGTCTCTCCTATCTAATTATACTGTTAGCTATAATCTCACTTCAGTGAAGGGAGCAATTCTGTTATTGCCTAACAGAATTTGTGTCTTAAAATCAAGACAACAAAAATTCACCTCACCTGAAGTTCACCCCACTTCAGGTAGTTTTAAAGATCCCCAAGCTGAGGCAGGTGCCAAACTCTTTGGATGTTATTGGGCAATTTGCACAATACTCCCTCCCAAACAGGCAGAAAGCACAAGGCTGAGTTCAGGTGGGAAAATCAGTGGGGGAAATGAAGTGGCTGTGGAATGAGTGATTTGTTGAAGGCTGAATAGGTTGCTGTTAAATCTGAAAGGTTGACACCTCTCAGCACCTCACTTCAATTTCACTTCCATTTTCATTTTTGATAATTTTTCCAGAGGCTGCTTCCTTACAGGATCTGAAATCCTGCTCTGCCAAAGGGATTTCACAGATATAAGTCATGTACTGGAGGGAAGGGCTCAGAACTGACACCTCCTGATGGCTTCTCCACCACAGGAGAGTCTGCATGCACCCAGTCCAGCAGTGTCAGCCCTTTTAATCATTCCAAAGCAAAGGACTAATGACTAAAACCATTTTTATTGTATTGTACAGTGAAGACACGCAAGTTGAACATCACACAGGATGAATACATCACAACTTTATAAAAGCTTTTTAAGCTCCTTAGCATGCTCAGTGAATGATTATAAAGTACTTACTGCTTCCCTTCCTCCCCCTTGTTGCAGGATACACCCCCTTTTCCTTACAGTATAGCACAGGTATTTCCTTTACAAAAGGCATCAATTATCCCTCAAATGAGAGCAGCACAAAGTGACATGAAGAGAATTGTCCCTAGAGCTCTCTGTGATCATCACAACTTTCTGTAAGAAGGATACTAAAAATAGCAGAGGAGCTTCAGAAGAATCAGCATTTCTTTAATAACATCTTTCACTCAAAAGGGAAAGGCTCAATCCTCTCTTTATGATACAAAATACATTCTCCAAAGGGCTCCTTCTTGAGGAAGGTCAATACATTATCTAGAGACAATGGCGCACTTGAACCAGTGACCCAGGCAGTCAGCAGAAAGATTTCCACTGACAGCCACAGGCTCAGCAGCCTGTGATGGAAACTGCAGGGCATTTGCTCTCTAAATCACCACAGAACTTGGTCCTGTCTTTGGCCAGGAGCCACCAATAAAAGCAACAAATTTGCTGCAAGATACACCCACAGTCCTTCACTATGAAGGGAAACCACCCAGCGACCCTCATTTCTGGTGACAGAAAAACGATAACCGCCCCCTCCCACCTTTGGAAAGCAATGTTTCCTACTTCAAAGAGGAACTAATAAACCACAGGTCCCTCTAGTATTTGTAGCAAAACGTAGGAATAAAGTTCAGCAGGTCTACCAGGGTCTCCAGATGGTCGGAGCAGCAGCCACGCTCTTCTGGACAGGCTGTTTTCTGGGAAACACGCAGGGAGACAGGGGGGAGCCACGCAGAGCTGGAGAGTACGAGGCATCTGCACCCAGCTGAGCCTTGCAGAAGTGCTTGATGAGCTGGACCTGGGTCTCCTTCTTGGGCTCGTAGTAGGACAGAAAGTGCATCGCTTCCTTGAGGCACCGCAGGTACCCGCTGTTAAAGTCCTGCTCTGGGTTCTTGTGGATGAACGCTGGAAGAGAAAGAAAAGCAAATGCAGCAGGTTAAAATCGTGACCAAAACATGGGGCAGTGATGATTTGTGCAGTGACTTTCATGTGCCTGGGGCTGGGGTGCTCCAGCCCCTGCTCGCCTCGGGGTGTCTGGGAGGGCACAGCCCTGGGAGCAGGTCCAGGTGTGAAATACCTGCTCTGCACTCACTTTTTTGGTCCTGCAGCTGGCTCTGCTGCTTCAGGTAGCTGACAGCCACTTCCAGGATGTCGGCTTTCTCCAGCTTGGAGTTGGGCTGGTGCCTCTGAAACTCCTTCTCCAGGAGCAGTTTCAGCTGCTCGATGCTGCTGTTAATCCGGTCCCGGCGCATTTTCTCCACCACCGGCTTCCTCAGCTGTGAGGGACAGAGCAGATCTTTAGGGATTTTGTGAGACCTGACCCGATTTCCCCTCTGATGCCCTGATACACCCATGTTCAAAGATGCTTTTTTTTTTCTTGGCAGGAGAGCTGTGTAATGCTGCCCACCCATTTTAACTTTTAAAAATCTATATAATCTCCCTTATCTCTCTTTAACATATTTGCTTTCCCCCAGACCACTTCTCCCATGTCATATATATTTGCTAGGGGCAGGCCAGCCTTTCCAATCCTCTCAGGGGCTCTACTTACTTTATTCTTTTCCTTTGGCAGCAGCTTCTCCTCCATGTGGATCATGAGAGTGTTGCTGGGAGCCATTCCGAGCGCTCAGCCCTGGGCACAGACCCCACCCAGCTGCTGTGCCGAGCGTGAGGCGATGCTTTGGCAGCTCCCAAGTGCCTCTATTTATACCCGGGGAGCTGGGGCAGATACGTGAGTGTCGGGATCGCCGGTGTTTCCCACAGCCTCGCAGCCAATCCAGGCCCGCAGCGGGACAATAGAGGAAGCATCCATTAGTGCATGGTACATTGATTGCCAATGCCCCGGGGAGAATAACCTTCTGCCCACGCTGCTGGTGGAGTGTGCGGCGTGGGGAGCTGGGAAAGCACTGACCCTCCAGCTGGTTGGGCTGGGATCAATGGCATTCCTGAGGCCCTGCATGTGCCAGGCACAGTCGTGGCGTGGAGGAGGCACACTTTTGGGGGTAGGTGGGAAAGGGAGGGCAGCCCTGCTAGGGTTCAAGTCAACAGCCCCAGGGACATCTCTGCCCATCCCAGAGCCTGGGGGATGTGTGTGTGTGTCTGCGTGGGTGACCCGAAGTGACCACAGGTTTCTTTGCATGACATTTCTAAATGGATGTTGGAGGAACAGGGAGAATAACTAGGGAATGGTAACCCCATTTTCTCTCTTCCCCATAACACACTAGGGTCTGTGAGCCCACTGAACCAGTGTTCCCATCATCCCCATTAAGGACAGCCCACACTGTCCAGCAGAGCTGGGCCATGCGGAGTCACTCCTGTAGCTCTTGCTTTTCCTTTTTCTCATCTGTCTCTTTCACAGAGACATTTTCAGGAATGATGGTTAAGATGGGCTAAAGGATAGCATCAGGCTCAACCCAGAATCCTGGGAAGTTTTGGGAAACCAGAGGTGGGTCACGAACGGGGTTTAGCAGCCGAGGCCCATCTTTGGCCCTTAGGTCCGTTCTGCTTCTTGCTGAGCTTTCACGTGTGTTCGGTTCTGACCTGGCCTCGCTGCAGCCTGGCCCTGCTGAGTGTTCTGAATATCAGATCTCAGCCACCATGTACCTGCCTCGCTGTGTAACCTTCAGCATGTCATCCCCACTCCATTTTTTTATCTGGAAAATGTGCTGCTTGCTCGTGACTGCATGGAAATGCCAGGATGAATTAAGCCACCATTTCTTTTGTGATAAAGGCAAGAAAAAGAATGAAGCTTTGAGGGCACTGGAGGTCAGTTCTGATGTTGTGTTATGAGAAAAATCTCTGCCTGAGTACAGTCCTCGAGGCAGCACCAAAAATAACCCAGAAGCTACCTGGGGAAAGCTGTGCTGCATCCTGCCATGTGTGGGTCCAGCCCGGGGTGCCCCAGGCAGAGGTGTGCTCCTCCTCTGAGCATCTGGGCATGGCAAGGGAGGAGGGAAGCGTGCAGTGAGGTAAGAAAGCCAAAGAATTTCTTGCTTGGAAATGCTGCAATGAAGCCCGAGGGTAATGGGCAGTTGACAGGAAGGAGGGAGGTGTTGCTGGAATAGGCAGCGATGTGGGACTCATTGTAGCGGCCTGAATGGACTCAGCTCTTTGTGAAGGGCAGATGTTGTCCTTGGAGCCCTTTATTCCCTGTGTTGTGGGAAAGCCAGGAGACAAGACATCTCATGAACACTTTAAAGCAGTCAAACGATTATGATACAAAATAAGACACAGCTCAGACACCATGCCCCAGCTTCTGCCAGCTTTAATGAGGTGTCGCCTGTTTTCCTGTGGTCTTTGGCTGGCCTTCCTCCAGGAGCTGGTATCCCGGGTTATCCCTTTCCTAGCAAGGGAGCCATGCTGGCAGACCTTGCAGCCAGGAGCTGACAGGTAGGCATGGACCAAGCTGGTTGAAGACTCTTCAGTGTCAAAAACCATCTTTTTCCCAACTCCTGAGAAGCCCTGACCTTTATTGCTGTATTAGAACTGATAGCCAGATGGTCTTTTGGGAGTTGGATTCTTTCCCTTTAAATCATTCAGGCTCAAGCACCGTCACTAATGTCGGGAGTAGTTGCAAGGCACACTTCTATTGTCCCAGCAAGAAATGTTATCAATGGGGGAAGAGTATGGGAAAGGCAGAGAAATCCAAACCCACACAGCCTGGCGCTAATAACTCCTTTGTGGAGCTGCGCTTCTGTTGGGGCGCCATGAACTCCGTGCCTTTTTCACCCAGGAAGGCTGAAACAGGCACGTTTCACCATCCAGGGGCTTCTCTGGGATCTGTGTGCACTGGGAGAAAAGGGTGACAAGGGGAAGGGACACTGGTTCACGCAGGGGTGGCTGCAGGAGCGCCAAGCTGAGCTGCAGCTCAGACTGTCCCAGGGCTGCTGGTTTGTTCCACCGTGCCTCACTTTGCTCTTCTGGGAAATGGGAGAGTGGTGCTGAGCTCTTCCACAGAGCCCTCTTGGAACTGGGAGCTGACCTGTGCCTGTGGTGGGAGGCAGGGGCAGGGCTGATGTGGCCCTTGTGCTTTTTTGGCGTCACCTGGGAACACCTCAGGCAGCAGAGTGGAGGAGCAGCAGTGCTGAGGGTGATGAGGGGGGGCTCTTCTCCTTGTCTCACAGAGGAGTTTCTGCCTGTTTGTTGAGAGCAGTACTGGGAAGGCTTTTTTACCCAGGGAAATGGAGGGAGGTCAGGATCAAGCCAGCTCTGATCTCAGTTTAATGGGGAATGTGCTGGTGGGAGCACCACTGAGGGACATGGCAGCAATATCACTGCCAGTGTCCCAGGCAGACATGCCCGAGTGGGAATTATTATCTTTGAATGCTATTCAAAATGATGAACCTTGAAGAGCTATTGGGTCTGTATGTGACTGCCGGGTGGACCTGTCCTAATGGGTAAGAGTCATGGATTTCAGCACCACAAACCCCTGCAGTATTATCACATCCCTTGACCACCCTCATGTACTCACAGCTTCTTCCCAGGAGGTTCTTGTTCAAGGTGTGAAAATACAGGGAGCTACCTGTTTGAGCTGACCCCTAATGATCCTCTGACACTTCTTAATTGAGGAGCCACTGCTTCTTTTGGTGTCTCAGATGAGGATCCCTTCTTCCAGCCCTAACACTGCCCCTGCCCCTGCCCCTGCCCCTAACACTAACCCTAACCCTAACCCTGCCTATCATGCTCTGCTCAGGGTCTTTCAGTGACATGACACAGAAAATAGTTTAAACACTATTTGGCTGGAAGGCAATATATAAAGAAATAACCATGTAAAACTTGCTATTCAGGATTGGCTTCTGTTCCCACAAGGGAATCATAACTCTACATGTGAACCAATAGAGTGGGAGTGGAGGGAAATCTGCCTTTTCCAGGGGAAAAGGTTATGTTGTTATTAGACCTATTGTATGAAATATTCCATTAAATGTCATGGCATTATCTTGCCTCCTTGAGACACCAGAACCCCCTCAAAAATGGGGTCTTAATACTGTAAAGTACATACTTCACAGATTTAACCTTTTTAAATTAGTTTTTCTTCAGATCCAGAATGTTTAATATACTGCCATTCCCAGATGCATGAATGAAGAAAAGTGGACTTTGATCATTAAGAAACATCTGAGACATTTTTAGGGTTGTTAGAGGCAAAAACAATTTCTATAGCTGCTTCTGTGGTGACCCCCAAGTAGTCATGCCCCAATGACATACTCCTTCTACAGTGAGTATAACAAATAATTAAAAATTAAGGAGAATTTATTATTTTTCTGCCCAGCTGAAATTCCCACAAGTCACCTCTCAGCATATTCAAGAGTGCACAAGAGGGATTTATTATTTCCTGGTATATTGACTCTGAAAGGTCTGGGGATTACAGCTGCTTTGCACATGAATAGCTGGAGTGTGTTGTACAAAAGGCATGGTCTGTGGGATAATGGGGTTGGATGTGGGAAAGCGCTGACCCTGGGGGAGAGCAGGCTGGTGCCTGATGGCAGGAATCAATTATGTCTCAAAGGAACACATTGCCCTGGGAGCAGGCTTGGCGGGAGCCACCATGTTCTGTGTTTACCACCCTCCTCCTTCCAAACCCGGATAAAACAACTACGGGATATATCCTGTCCTGCTCCTTCCCGGGGCTCACAGCGCTCAGTGCTGAGTTACTGGGGATTTTGGAAATGCTGCCGTTCCCCACCTCTGGAATGGGGCTGGGGGATATCCCATGTGCTGCCAGCTGGGTTTGAGGTTTCTCCCAAGCACCTCAGATAGTGCTGAGTTCACTGGGAGCTCCTCGAAAATCCTTTGGAACTTCCCATCAGTCACCTCCCCTGCCCTGGCCAAGGAAGGGAACAGCCTGTCACTGACAATGCAGTGGGGGCAGCAAACAGAAGCTGCTGGGTTCATGCACTTCCTTCATTGTTTGGTTTTGGGTGGGTTTTTTGGGAGACAGTGGCATTCAGCTCTTACAATGGGCTCCGCACCTCTGAGGGTCCGGCAGTGCTGCCAGCCTTTCAAGTGTCAAAATTTGGGCTTTGAGAAACCAAGAAACAGGCAGAACATCACAGGGATTTAACAAAAACAATTTGATGTTTCTAATAAAAATAGAAGCATTTTGATGGATTTTTTTTTTAACTGAGAACTTGGGCTTTGGATCGATATAATTAATTTTCTCTCTTACAGAATTATGAGACTTGGATGTGAAGTCCTGCTGAAGGCCTGAAGTATTATGAGTCTCCTGATAAAAGTCACAAGACTCAACAAATAGTGCTGCCAAGCTTTTGGCAGGGAGCAGGTATCCTGCAGAGAGGGTATTTCAGCGAGCAGGTTGGAAATAGGGAATGTGGCTCCTGAGGTTTGGCCCCAGCAACCACTTACTGTCATTAACGAGGAGGGAATGGTGTGTCTGTGCCAGACAGGAGGGCAGGCACCTCTCCCCTGACAGCAGCAGCAATTAATCCCATCTGCATGGGGCAGACATTTAATCACTCAGAGGCCAGCAAGGGCAGCAGTGGGAGATAAGAGCCACAGGCTTCCTGGGTGTCCCCTGAGCCTCGATCGATTTTCCCTGCCTTGGGAACAAGTTTATAACCTGAAGCTGACTCTCCTGTATGTCCCAGTGGATTTCTCCCTTTCCCTCGAGCTCAGCCTGAGTTTTGGGGTGAGTTTTGGGGTGTAAGGTCCCACTGGAACCCATTTTCTTGTGCTTGGCAGCCATCAGTCACCAGCTGTGGAGGACAACGGACATGTGTCTCGGGAAAGTGTCCCGGGGCTCCTGTGAGGTCCTGCCCTGCCAGGCAGGTTGGTTTTGGAGACATCTTTGCCATACTCAGCAAGCAGCAGAATGAAGAGATAGTGTCTGATAAAAGCAAGAAGGGTTTTTCAGAAGGTAGAAAACCTGGTCCTGAGCCAAGCAAAGGACTGGCAGAGGGGCACACACAAGAGCTGCCAGGCCATGGGCAGGGTTGGATGCCCTCATCTCCACCCACAGGGCAAGGCACGTTGTCAAATTCTCTCATATTCCCTCAGGAGTCCATGTAATTCAGGGCACACTGCATCCCCTCCCCTGAGGAGCTCCAATCCCAGGATAACCATACCTGCTGGGAAGCAGCTGAGCAGAATTCCACGGTGCTGACAGACAGACTTGCCCAGGGCCTAAGCACAGCTGTAGGTCTGCAGGAGTATAAATAATCAAATTAAAACTTAGTTTACTTTCTGGAGATACGGAGTTATTTTCTGTTGAACACATCAGTAAGAATTTCCTGATTGGGGATTTGAGTGCATCTTCCTTTCCAGCTGTTTCATGGGCTTAGAAAAATTATACTAAATAACATTTTCAAACCCCACTGCTGAACTTGAGGGCAGAGGAGAACTTTGGTGTTTGCTTATCCGGGTGGTGCATGGCTGTGAGTGTGGTCCAGCCTGGAAATCCAAGTCCTCCCACAAGCAAGGGAGCATGCCCCATTCAGAGATGCCAAAGCTAATTAAAACAAAAGTGGGTGCTGAGCATTTTTGCAAACCAGATGTCTCAAACAGCCTCTTGGCCATAGAAGCCTGTGACCTGTAGGCTGTTTGAAATCTTGAAATCTTGGTTTTCTCCTCTCAACCTCATTTTCCCGCCTTTGTAAAACATTGCTAATAATACATCCTCACCCACGGAGGAGGTCGCTGAGAATTCATTAGCTGGTATTTGTAAAGCACTTTGAAAATGCAAAGCCAGTGCATTATTCCTACTCTTCTGGATGCTTTCCATGTTATTAAAATCAGGATTTCAGAAAGGCTTATCTGGGATCAAAACAGCATCCCAAACTTGAAAGGAAGCAAGACTGTTAAACCATCAACTGTCGCCTCCCCCTCCAGCCAGATGTTAAGCCCTAAAGAACTGAAGTGGCACAAGGAATTACTTTCCCAAGTTCCCCCAGCTGGGCTGACAGGCCTTGATCAATGGTTTTTTCCACGGTGAGGGCTATGCAGATGGTCTGCCCAGAGCAAGGTTTCTGTTGAGTACAAAGGGAAGTCAAACACCATTTCTAATTCAGCTTGTAGCATGGCACACTTCCTTTATCCTGCGCCTGAATGCCCTGAATGGGAGAGCGGTGTGGGAAACTGGAGGGAACTCCACACTCACCACGGCTGCGGGGCTCTGAGACACCCCTGTCCTCACACCACATCTGCCTGTGACAGGCAGGGGGGAAAGGAGCGACAGATTGAAAAATCAGATTATAAAACCTGCATGGAGGGAAAGTAAACCATGAGGAAAAGGGAAAAAAAGGGAAGGAAGCTGTGCAGGAAGACAGAAATTGCACCAGGACAAGGAAGGACAGGGAGGAAATGCAGGGAAGGATTAGGAGGAAAAACAGGGAAGGGCTGGGAGGAAATGACAGGGAAGGGAACTGCAGAACAGTATCTTGCTCTTCCACCAGTCAGGCCAAAGACAATTATCCCACTGGAGGTGGCAGAAGCGGGTTAGATTGCACTGGGACTTCTGAGCCACATGCCCTGTTTGCCTCTTTAATTGCCCAGTCTGTTCAATATGTCTCAGGAAACAGAGCAATTCCTGTGGACCATGAGGGTATTGTGAGAGTTTCGTACAGCCCATGTGGAGCTATGGGAACTGAGCCTGGCTTTTAAGAAAACTCAGTCAGGTTTTATACCAGCAATACCAGGGGGATGGAAGAAATGGGAAACAACAGACCTGATTCTCATTTTGGTATCTGGAAGGAGAAAATTCAATTTTTGATTAGGTTTTGATAAATTCTGCTGTAGGTCTAGAGGTAATTTGTATCTACAAGTTAACAGAGATCAGGAAATAGTTCCAGAGGTATGAAATCTGCAGAGCAAATATTGGAGTCCAAATTGTCTGTTGGCCTCAGTGGGGATCCCAGTAAGGCCCTTGGGATTGGACCCATTTTATTTTCCACCTCAGGATGCTCCTCAGGACTCAGCACTAACTAAATATCCCACATTTTGCTGTCTTTCCTGTTCCCAGTTCATCTCTGCCCCGCTCCCCTTTCTGAAGGACTTACTAACATACGACTGTGGAAGTTTGCGTACTCCAGAGTTTCCCACATCATTCCTTAACTATATTCCCTCCTGTCACAAAGGAAGTGTGCCCGACTACAAACCACATTAGCAACGGTGCTTGGCTCTGCTTTGTGTTCAGTGGGAAACCCTGCTCCCAAAAGGCCATCTGGGCAGCATGGACCAGGAGGGAAGCAGTGGGAGCAGGGAGCATCTCTCCAGACTTGGGAAAGCAGCAGCATCCTTGAGGCTTTCTAAAGGGCTAACATCTGGCAGGAATTCTGGGGCAAGGCTGTTGTTGATGCCCTGTTTGAAACATCCAGGTCCAGTATTTTGGGATCCTAATGAGCTTTCTGTCCAGTAGTGTGTATTTTTGGAGTAGGAGATGTGTAATTCCAAATACATTCTTCTTAAAGTCCACAGACTCTGCAAAATTTATAATAGGGAGGAATTTTTGTTATCACTTTCTTTAGGATTTCCCGCCCAAGCAGAGCATCTGTTTTGGGCAACTGAGCATCTAATCTGAGTAACTCTTCCAACTCAGTCAGTAACTGGCTAATTTTTCCCCTCAGAGTTTGTGCAACCAAAGAGAAAATAAAAAGCTGTTTTAAAAACATGTTTTTATTTCAGATTCTTTAAAATTTGTCCGTGACACAGAGCGAGGACATAAGAACCTCAATGGGTTTCCCACCCCAGGGAGATTTTGCTACATTCACCTCCCAGTAATACATTGAATACTGTAATTCTTACTATCATGCCAAATTTAAATATGTAGGGCCTCCAGCCTCTCTAGTGAAAGTGGAATGCCACAGAAGATTATTTTGCATTCAGCCTCCTCAGGTGCAGGCTCTGGATCAGTTTGGATGTCGGTG
This sequence comes from Corvus hawaiiensis, assembly GCF_020740725.1. Taxonomy (NCBI): domain Eukaryota; kingdom Metazoa; phylum Chordata; class Aves; order Passeriformes; family Corvidae; genus Corvus; species Corvus hawaiiensis. The sequence continues at coordinate 3,081,693 of NC_063234.1, forward strand.
GAGAGGAAATTCTGAGCACTGACCCCTCGTCTGTGCCAGTGCACAACCACTCCCAAGAGCAAGGAGGGTGAGGTTGGCATGGCTGTTCCCATGGAATTAATGTAGTTTTAATCTGGGTGTTGAGTCGAGAATAAGAGGAAAGCAGCAAGAGGAAACAGCAATTGTCTCTAGCAAAACTGCTCTGCCCATCACAGGACTGGCACTTGTCTTCTTCGTGTGCTCAATTAACGAGCTGGAGAAAGGAGTCCCAGCTCCAGAGTTTCTGTTTCAGGGAATCTCCCTGAGAGGGATGAGCAGAGGGCAAGATTGGTTTCAGAGGTGGCATTACATGGGCTCAGAGATAATCCACGGGCTTTGAGGAGAACATGTGAAACGGTGTCACAAAAGCTTTCCCACAACTTGACATAAAAGAACAGCTCAACAGCTGCTGCTCTGTGCCGAGAGAAGGGAGCCCATTCAGGGCAGCACAATAGGGATGGAAACGCAGAGCCTGGAAGAGGTCATTGAAGCCCTACCTGGTGCTCCAATAATGAGCTGCAGAGTGAGACAGAAATGTGTCCCTGTGCTCTGGGTGTGTTCACATTAAAGGCCCTGTGTGACCACACACACACATTAATGTAAAGGTGAACACACCTACACATATATTAATGGTATTTATACAACTGGTATTTACTCATTACAGTAAGAGCTCCCCAAACATAAGCCCTGACATTACTTGATGGATAAATTGCTGGCAGATCTGGTTCAAGTTTTCCAGCAGGAATCCCTGGCTGTATTTTTATCAGAGACTGTCAGCTCTCCCAGCTGCAGGCGCCTCCTGAGCACAGGCTGTGCATCCAACACAGGAACTGGCCAAGGGGAGAATAACGAGGAATCAGGAATTTGATTTCTAGTAAGTTTATGAGGATAGAAATCTCTTCTGCACCCAGTTTTCCTCTGTGTATAGACTAAATGAAAATAATTAGAGTAAAATACATTTTGGGGAGGAAGTGAGAAGCAGCATGTGATACTGAACTGATCCCAAAACACTCCCAAGACCCTTCTCCACAAGTATTTGTCTTGCAGGTATTTGGAAACATGAAGTGCTTATGACTTGACTCGAGAGTTTTCGAAAGGGCTGCTGAGGGAAGGGAACAAAGATCAAAGCAGAAAATGTTTACAATAATTGTGTGTACTTAAAATTAAACGTTTTTATTTGCAGTAAGTCAAAGTGGGAAAGCCGTTTTCTGTTTCCCATGGGCAAAGCTGGTGCCAGAGCCACCTGTGGGAGAACCACAAGTGGCTCACTGGGGAAAGCAGGTGAGTGGATTTGAGGAATTTCTGGACGCCAGGAGCTGCTCGCATGTGCGTGTGCCTTGTGCCTGCTCCAGCGTGTGCCTCGGCGCGCTCCCGGGAGCAGCATTCCCGCCATCCGCAGCTGACCTCCTCCTTCCTCCTCCTCCTTCCTCCTCCTCCTTCCTCCCGCATGTGAACCCCGGGCTGCCCCTGGAATGCTATTGATCCGCGGCATTAGTCAGCAGCCTTTCCCATTGAAGGGCAGCTCTTTCCCAGCTCCTGACACGTAACTCTGATCCCAGCCTTTCACGGAGCACACACTCCCCACCTGCTCATCTGGGAGAAGGTCATTATCCGCGGGCTATTCACTGGCACTGGAGCATGCAAGAATAGCTGCTTCTCCCATTGTGCTGCCCATGGCCCGGATTGGCTGGCGAGTGTGGGAAACGCCACCGAGCCGCAGACCCACACACTCGCCCCGAGCTCGGACAGTATAAATATCGGGCACAGGCAGCTTCCAGCAACACGTTTCTCCTGGATTCCACTCCAAGACCTCTCTGCTCAGGACAGATGGCTCCCAGCACCGTTTTCTTGGAGCCTGACAACCTGCTGACACCGAAGGAGAAAAACAAAGTAAGTGCAGGCACAGCAGAGCAGTTTACACCAGCTGAGACCTCGCCTCACGCTGTTTAGGAGCAGTGGTGGGCAGCAAACAGCCCTGCGAAGTGTGAGGGGGAACATCCTATAATAACAGGTCTCTTTTCCTTTGCTTTTTACAGCTGAGGAAGCCGGTGGTGGAGAAAATGCGCCGGGACCGGATTAACAGCAGCATCGAGCAGCTGAAACTGCTCCTGGAGAAGGAGTTTCAGAGGCACCAGCCCAACTCCAAGCTGGAGAAAGCCGACATCCTGGAGATGACTGTCAGCTACCTGAAGCAGCAGAGCCAGCTGCAGATGAAGAGTGAGTATTGGGTTTTCTTTCAATCTCCATTTTACTTCCAGTCTGTGACTGTTGTATCAATCTCGAGCCATGAACAACTGCTCTAAACTATTCTTTCTTCCATCTTTCTCTTTCCTTCCCATCTGTAGCTGCAGGATCCTTCCATAAAAGCTCCCAGTTTGACTTCAGAGAGGGCTATTCCAGGTGTCTGCAAGAAGCTTTCCATTTTCTCTCTCTCCACAAAGTCCGAACTGAAACACAGACCAAACTTTTAAGCCACTTCCAGAAGAGCCAGTCATCTGCTCCAGAGGTCTCCTTCTCCCCTGGGAACACCGGTGCCCTGAAGCAAGTGTCTCCAAAGGACAGCAGCCCTCTCTGGAGGCCCTGGTAGTTGGGGCAGTCCTCACTGCACGGACCTGTGACAGTCCAGAGGAAGGATCTGACTGCATCTGATAGTCCAGCTCTGATCCTCTCTCCTGTAGGGGATTTTATTTCCCCCTGTGTTTTATTTATGTATGAGAGAATGCCATGCTTTTGACTTTTTTGGGATCCTCTGGCAGAAGTTGAGGTGTTCTCTTTAGTGTTGAAGCTGTGTAGGCACTGCTGCAGTGCTGCCCGGGCAGGGGCGACGTCTTCAGAATGAAGGAGGGTGTTTGTAAATGTTACAGTTGTGATGGACAGGAATTGCTGTAGGAGATTTTCTCTAATATTCCCAGTAAGAGCCATCAGCTTTGCTCTGACTTGACTGGCGACTCTGGTTGGCTCAGTCACTCCGGAGGATAAATTTATTCCCTTTGGTTCATGCACACTTGGTTAAAATCAATTTCCCTCTGTTTGCTTATCAGTTGTTCAGCATCAAAAATGGGTTTGGTTTTGGTTTGGATTTCTCCCTCATGGCCCTTTCATAGTCCTGTATATACAGTGTGAGGGATGACCAGGAGTTAGGAAACTATGTGGAATATTTCTACTATTTGATGCTTTTTTCGGTTTAGAAAAAGAGTATGTTATTGCTTTATGTTAAAGAAAAGTAGTAGGTAACAGGCTTGATTTGTCAATGTCATACATTTTGGGTGTAAGCTATGCTTTTTTAGCATTTTCATTATAATAATGATTTTTATCTGTATTGAGTGGTTGAATTCCTGGTGGATGATGTTTCTCCCAGTGCTGGGACTGCCCTATGGCTCACCTGCATACTGTGTATGCGTCTCTGTGTGTGTAGAGAGCAATAAAATGCATTTGTGTGCAACTTCTGTGTGGGTCTCTCCATCTGAAGGGTGTGCAGCCGCTTGCACCCCTGAGAAAGGTTAATGGCGCTCTGAAGAAATGGATTTTTTTGGAAAGCTCGAGGAACTCCCATTCATGTTTACTCTGTATATTTTTATGAATCCCACCGTGTGAGCCACCCTGAACCCCAAGGAGTGCTCCTGTCACACAGATTCCCTCAGCTGAATCCTACTGAGCATTTCCTCGCTCACTGCCCCTCCTGTCCCAAAACCCCTCACCTGAGCAGCAATGTCCTGCCCCTGTCTAGAACCCGAGTCCTCCTTCCACACCATTTGTTCACAAACTTGGCCCCCTAAGCTGGGTTTTGGGGGGTTGGTTTGTGCCACGTTTAGAGGGGTTTGTACCAGGATTTGAAGGCTTGGTTTGCCAGGTTTTGAGGGGTGGGTGGGTTTGTGCCAGGTTTTGAGGGGTTGGCTTGCCAGGATTCGAGGGGTTTGTCAGGTTTTGAGGGGTTTGCCATAATTTGAGGGGTTTGTCAGGCTTTGAAGGGTTTGTCAGGTTTTGAGGGGTTTGACACGATTTGAGGAGTTTGTCAGGTTTTGAAGGATTTGTCAGGTTTTGAGGGGTTTGACACGATTTGAGGAGTTTGTCAGGCTTTGAGGGGTTAGTTTGCCAGGATCTGAGGGGTTTCTCAGGCTTTGAAGGGCTGCTTTGGCATAACTTGAGGTATTTTGCTGACTTTGGGCACAGCTCTCTCTCCCTACCAAAGCCTTCCCCGCTGTGCCCGGCCGGGAGGGCGGGAAGCGCTGAGGGAACCCGAGCCGCACAGCCCGGCGGCTTCCCATTCCTTTCCCATTCCTTTCCTATTCCTTTCCTTTCCGTCCCCTTCCTCCACGCCTTCTTTCGCTTTTGCTTTGGTGTCCTGCGGGGACCCCTGCCGGGGCACCATGAGGATGGCGAGCGGGGCCGGGGGGAGACCAGACACCACGAAGGAACGGCCTCAGGGGTCGTGGGGGAACCGCCTGAGGGAACCGCCTGAGGGAACCGCCTGAGGGAACCGCCTGAGGGGCCGTGACGGGAAACCACCTCAGGGGTCGTGTGGGACCCGGTTCTTGCGGTATAACCCGGTCCTTGTGTTGCCCCGAGGTCCTCGCCGTGGTTTCGGTCACACAGTCGGAGCGCTGGCTGTGAACTGGGCCAGTGCCCCGTGGGCACCGAGTGTGATGTGGCCAAGAGCGCTTTATGCTTCTTCCCTTCGTGCAAAGGCAGAACTGTGTGAGCTGCTGCCTGTGGTTAAGGGTCTCTGCAGGAATCACCGGGTCACAAAGACTGTGCTGGGCTGTCCTTAGCCAGAGGTGCAGAGAGAAATCCTGTGGGTTTCTCCCTTCTAGGCACAAAATCCAAGGACAATGTGTGTGAAGTTTGCCCTCCTGGCACCTCCACCACAGCCTGCATGTCTGAGACCTGCGCCCCACTGCCCAGGGAAGCAGCTTGGACTCCTTTTGGGTGAGTTGGAGGCTGTTGGATCTGCATTTTAGTCTCTTCCAAACAGCACCATCTTCCTTCCAGTAAGGCTCCAAGTGTGGAATCCTGTTCCTATTCTTCTTGGGAACAGCTTAACTCCTCTCTTTATAAGCTCATTCACATGACAGATGTAGCGTTCAGCCTCTTGTCCAAACTTATCACTGCATGGGAGGCTCTCTGGTGGTTCCAGCAGAGCTGGCTATGGAGCCTGGGAGAGCAGAACAATTGTGGTACCTGGGTTTCAGGTGACACATCCCTTATCTAGAGTAGAACAGCTGACAGTTTGCTTCTGAGGAGAATCATTTTGCACTTACAAGCATTAAAGCAAAGAGGTAAGAGCCAGCTCCCACTTGGATTACCCACCAAGTCAGGAAGACCTTTGGGAGGTGTGATGTGGCAAACAGGGCAGCAGTGCCACTGGCAGGTTCTAACACCACAATTACTTCTTTTCTCACATCACACCTGAGGAGCAGGACACTTCCACAGTTCTGCCTCTGATAGCAGTCATGGCAATCCTCATCTCTGTGGTCCTGCTGGCTGGTGCAGCTGCCCTCCCAGATATCTGGCAAATGAGGAAAAGTTAGGTGCCCCATAAGTATGAAGAACATGACTGTAAAGGGTTAGTTTTACAATAATATCCTGAAGAATGGTCTCAGTTCTTCAGCTGAAAATCCCCCTTGCTGCTTGTTGGTGGGACTGTTTCCTCTGCAGCAGTGTCAGCGGTATCTCTTTTTTTGGGTAATACATTAAAATCCGATTTGAGAGTGGCCCAACAGCGGTTCTTGCTCTTAAGAGAGAAGTAAAAGCCTGGCTATTAGCAGTGTAAAGAATAGGATTTTCTGATAAAAGCTGACTGTTCATACTCTGTGTTTTCCTTTGACGTGTCATAAAGCATGACCAGCACGGCCAGCCTTTGATGTTCACGAGGAGAAAGGGGATCAAACAACTGCTCCTGTGCAGGAAGTTGGTGCCGACCCCGAAGGAACCAGGCCTGAATTGGACATTGTTTGAACTGTGGCAGACAATGGAGATGGTTAAAAAACCCAAGCACAACCCTTTTTTCCCCTAAATGATCATGAAGAGAAAGGCAACTTGAAAATGAAAAGGAGGGTTTGCAAAGGAGTTAATGAAATAGCCCAGTGGCATCTTCTGAAGCATCAAAGTCTGAAATAGCTGAGTGATCAAGGCGCTGGGAGTGTCATCAGGGGCTGGAAAGCTCTTCCCTCTTACATCCCCTTCAGGAGCAGTGGGCTGTGTGGAATGCCTGGACTTTTCTTCTTCCCCCATGGACAGTTGACACTTGGTATGCATTAATTATTCCACTATTGCTTGTTGGTGGGAAAAAAATGGCTTTTTTTTTTCCATTTTAAACATTCCACATAATACACAACGCAGTTTCCAATGCATTTTTGTACAGATTTTTCAGTTTTTAAGAGCAAAGAAGACACTGCTAGGAAAAGGAATTGTGCCCAGCAAGAACCAGGTAGTTTTTAGTAAAGGAAGTTAATATCCTCTGAGTCGACTGTGTCTAAAAATAAAGTTTTATTAAAGAAAACACATTCTTCCTGTGAAAGAACTTTCCTGGTGTCTGCAGAAGGGAAGACTCTGAGTTGTGTGGCTGTTTGCTTTACCTTAAGGAAAAGGATTATTCTGGAAGACCATCCTGGTGGATGTTTTTTAAGGAAGGATTTGGTGAGGATAGAAATGCTTTCGTTATCAGGATGATCTTTAAAATGAGATGTGGAAGAATCTGGAGAAGCACAGAGAAGGCTTGGGATGGGTGTGCTGGGACCCATCTGGATCTGGGAGGTGGCATCCACATGACCATGAGGAATGGAAAAAAATGGGAAATGGTGGCCTTTTGCACAGGGAAAATATGATAGACAACTCCTTAATTTTTTTTTTCCTTTTTTAAAACTCTGTTAGTTTGTTCAGCAGAATTGGTTCTGGGTGTTTTTGCAGAATAAGGTGATGTTTCAGAAACTCTGTGGTTTATAGGAACGGCTGTGCAAAATCACAGCTCTGATGGGAAAAGCTGCAGGCAATGGAAAATGGAAAGGTTTAGAGAATGCTTTAAAACTCCTTAAAAAAATCTCTGCTGTACACAGGCAGATCTGTCCATGAAGAAACACTTTCTGTTACAGTTCTAAGAATAAAAACATGGTGATTTTTAGGGTGGGATTTGGTATTCAAGTGCAAACACTGGTCCCATTCTCATGTTCTGAAAACCTGTGCATTGTAGTAATCATGGAAGGGCAAACTGCCCCCAGCTGCTGTCACCCCCAGCTCTTTTTGTACAAAAAGGAGTGCCAAAATTCCACAAATTTTCTAGTTTGGGAAGTACCTGAACATAAAAAGAGACTGATTCTGAAAAGGGGTGCCACAATTCCAAAGTTTGGGAAGTAACTGAACCGGAAAAGAGGCTGATTCTCGTGTGTCTGCTGAGACTTGGGTTTGCTTTTGGTGGTCAAATGAGTGACAAGTCTGTAAAGTGTTTTCTAACATTTCTTTCTGAAAATACCAGGAGCACCCAGCAAATCCACTGCTTGTTTTGTGCTTGCTGATTTTGTGGCTGGTTGGGTGTCCTGACTGTGTGACAGTGAGCAGTAAAGACAGAAATCGGGGAAAATACAACATTTTTTTCTGACCTTTTTCTTTCTTTGGTTAATGTTTCACTGGGGGGGTTGGATGTTTTCCAGCACTTCCAGCTGTGGAAGCTGCTAATTGTTAACCACTGCTCATCCCTCCACAACACTCATGAGGGGTCACTGCCATTGTTGAGTGAAAAACTTTCAAGATAAAACCAAACCCCCAAATGGAGAAAATTCAGAGAACAGTGACAAGGCACCTTCAGCCATCTCTGTGCTACAATCACCTTTCTGGTAAGTTCTGGTTTTTTTTATTTTTTTAATTTGCTGATGGCTTATTCTTGTTGCTGAAGGTGACTGGATCTTGAGGTATTCAGTGTTACTTTTTTACTGAGGTGAACTTTTAAATAAACAGCAGTGAAAGCAGCTCATCAGGAGGGAAAGGAGTTGTGTTATTGTTGTTCAGCAAGTGTTGTCATTTAGGAGGAGGGATTTATGAATTTTTTGGTAGCAGTTTCTCCAAAGGTGTTTTTGCAAAGACATACCTGTCCTCCAGCCCCGTCATTATGACTTCCAGTGGGTTCACTTGCAGGTGGAAGCTGTTGTAGGTGAGTCGGGAGCTCTGCTCAGCCAGGGAAAGAGGTGCAGCATCAACAAGGATCAGCAATCTCCCAACTAAAAGTGAATTTTTTTGCAGTGTTTGATGTCTGCACCAACTGTGGTTCGATGGAGTCTGAAAGTTGCTCCTGTGGGATGGGAGTTTAGGTGTTTTAGGAGCTGGAGCGGGATTTGTCACCAGGTGGCAGCATGGGAGAAGGAAAGGCTTCAGATTCCTCCTGGGAAACATCGGGATCTTCCCTCTTTTCCTAAGTATGTAATAAAGCTTCTCTGGGTCTTCACTCTCTACGAGTCTAAAACGCAGCAAAACGCCTCTGGGCACAGAACTTCCCACAGAGCTGAAACATTTTACGATTGTGGAAAGGTAACACAGCGGTCAGTCAGAATTCAGGGCCGTTTCCTGGGGATTTGGAGCCAGTCTCTTATCTCCAGTTTGTGTGGGGGCTGTAAGGGGAGGTTGGAGCTCATGCACTTGGCACTGACACAAACTGGCAGATGGGAAGTGTTCTGCAGGTGGGAGATGGGATAAACTTACATGAAAAAATAGAGTAACTTCTGTGAGCTGTGATGGTCACTTGGAATAAACCCTCCCTGGCACATTTTAATTGTCCCTTTAACAGTTGCATGTGCCAGAACCTATAAAATGGTCCATTTCCAGGGCTCACTGATTTTGCATAGTCACGCAGGCAGTTACTGCCTTGCTGTCAAGTGATTCCTGTGCTAGAAAGAAAAGCATTTGCTGGACTAATAGTCAAAACTCACTATTAAATGTTGGAAGTTTAAAATATTCTCATTATAGTAGGATGCTTACCAAGGAAAGCCCCCCAAACCTCTCCATAGGGAAATCCTTGCTGAATTGGCCACCGTGATGTGTTCTTTTAAATTTTATTAAAAATTAATACATGTTACATTTTCAAGTGTAAATACTGAAAAATAGCCTATGGCAAAATAAAAAGGCACAGGATTAAAACCAGCTTAATTATTTCCATGGATACATGTCTGCTGTTTGGCAAAAGGTATTTTATACACTTTCTACAAGAATAAGCATAATTTTCAATATATCTCTGAAGGGTGGGACCCTGTAATTTAACCATAAAGACAGAATTTGTACTCCTAAAATGTGACAATTGTAGTGATGCCTCACTTGAAGGTGGTTCTTTGGAGCAGAGGAACTCAAGTGCAGGAGGAGAGTGCGACAGGCGTCTCGACATAGAGCTCACTGTGTGACATGTCACGACAAATAGCAATCTCTGACAACAAAGCAGCGATCAAAGCACAGGGGCACAGACAGCACGAGAGTTTACACCAGCTCTAACCTGATCTGGGGAGGAATGCATCAGAAACTGAACCAGAACACTGGAAACGGAGCAGTGGGACATCTCAGACAGCATTGCTGAGCCTCAGAAGGTGGAGCTTACATATTAAAATTATTATTCCTTTCTGAAAAATAGATTTGTGGTGGCTTGTTGGTTTTGTTTTCGTGTAAGAATTAGTCCTTGTAACCCTGATGCAGTGTCTTAGTAACAGTCAGGATGTTGTTGGAAACAGTCGTTCTGCCCGGGAACACACTGTGGCCTCCGGCGCAGCCCGTCAGTCCTGGGATCCATCCCTGTGATCCCCGTGTGCTTCCCAGTGGCACTGGGAGAGCTGAGTGCTTCCTTGGCTCTCACTGCAGCAGCTGCCCCGGCAGCCCTGGCTGTGACTGAGCAGCAGAACACCAGGCACATCCCTGCCTCAAGCTGTTGGTGGTGTCACCAGAGTGTCTCATCCTTGCTTACCACACCCGGCATTTCCCTGCGGGATGCATGGCTGTGCCCTTCTTGCAGTGGAACACCTCGGAGAAGGCTTCAAAGTTCTGCAATGAGCCCATCACCCTAAACAAAGAGAAGGGACTAATTTACATGGGAATTGCTGTTCTGGGAAACAGAGAGCCGTGTCCAGAAAGTGGTTTGGAGCCTCAGAACTTGATTACAGTTCAGAATATGGGATACTTTAGGAAATAGAGGTTATATGAGCAATGAAATCCCAGAACAGAGTGGGTTTGGTCCTCTTCCGTCCCCTATGGATTGGCAAATTCACCAGGTCAGGTATAGGTATGTGCTCTCCAGCAGTGTCCGACAAGCCATGGGAGGAAATCTGGAAGTCAGTCTGGAGTTATCTCGTGTGTTATCAGACTCTCCTGTGCTGCTGTGGTGCAAGGGGGGTTGAAAGGAGTGAGTTGTGAGTTAGTAAATGAGTAAAACCCACCTGTACTTCAGAGGGCTGTGAACGTCTGTCTTTATGGACTGACTGGCATATTCTGGTCTGTAGGAACCACACCAAACCTGGAAAAGGAGGATTCATCATTAGTGGGTCAGTATTAAAGGGAATGCAAGTTGGGAAGCTTCTCACTGGCTTTCCTAAGAGCCATCCCAGTTTGCTATGATGTCATTGGAGTACGCTTTATAGAGAGGCAGAATAGATGCAATTATTTACTAATTAGCTTTTGTTTTACCAAGGTCTTGGATCAAGATCTGGTGCTATGGGACAGATCTATCAGTGCTGGCTTTCACCCAGGTGTTTCCTCCCAACAGTCTAAGGGCCTGAGGCACAACCCTGAGTGTTCTCACCTGGGCAAAGTTGAGGAAGAAGAGCTGTTTGTGGGACAGGTTCAGTCCAGGCAGCTTTGGCTCCTTCCCTTCCCGTTCCAGCCACTTCAAGTAGGCCTGGAAATGATTACAGATTGACTCAGGAGCAGTAGGAGGTGGATTTTGAATGTTATTTTGTGGGGAGGGATTTTAGTCACCACGTGAATGAACCAACGTGGTTCCCTTTTGTATAAATTTTCTCTCTCTAATACAAACAGTACAGAGAATTTTATGAAAAAGCTGTCAGCATAAGCACTGTTGACTTCATAAACTCTTTCTACAGGTATTTGTATCTGGAAATAAAGTGTTAAGTCTCCTCTGCTTCTCTATAGTGATGATTCTTCTCTCTTCAGGTAACTGCTCATTAAATAGCAGATAACAACCTTGCTCAATGTTAAATCCATTACCTGTTATTGTTACACATTAATTGGCCAATTTGTATTTTTAGGGTATATTGACATGATGGAGACAAGTTAATGTGTCCTCACGCTGGTTAATTCCCAACATTCTGTTTCTGCAGCCTCTCAGCTGCTGAGACAGTCCCAAAGCATGAAACAAAAGGGAGAGCTGAGGGTAAAAATAGATCCAGCACCACAGAACATCCATGGATTCTGTGTGCAGGCATTTTGTGTCATCCCACACGGCTCCTCCACGGCTGTGATGGCTTTTAGAACAATGCTAACGAAGTGATTAATTGGAATGGTGTCCCTTACGGTTGAAATTTAGATTTCTGAAAATTCAGGATGTTCTATAAACCCCCTTAACACCATACTCACAACACCAAAGATAAAAGGTTTTCCTGTGACATCTGTTTGGGTTCTTTGCAGGGAAGAACATTCCCTGCTCACACCTGAGCTGCACCTTTGGGCTGCTCCTGGGTGCAAGAACGGCAGCAAGCCATGGGCACATGAGCTTCCAGGTGTACAATTGAGGCTTTAGCTTTTGGAATATGGTAATAACATGTTAATTGTCAATTTTTTAAAGCACAGAATACCCCCCCCCCATTGCTGGATGCCAGGTAAATTTAACTCACAGGGTGTTTGAGGGTTACCTTATAAGCCTGTCGGACTCCTCCGTTATCTGCAATATTTTCTCCTAATGTGCTTATGCCACTGACCTGTAAAAATAATCATTTATTTACTCTATTGTCAGTAAAATCAGCAACTCTAAGAACCACAGGTCAGTCATACAACAGCCTGACGTGCCTGGTGCAAAGGGAAGCTGTGACCTCATGCTGGGACAAGAAAAGAGAGAATGAAATTAAACAGATCACAGGCTAAGAGCTGTAGATTGGAACAGAGAGAGCACACACAAATATAACATGGACAGAACTCAGGCTACTGCTGGGCAGAACATCACTGCACACAGACCCTGGGCTTTCTGGGCCACACCAGTGTCCCCAGTTTATCACAACCCTTGTGCCTTGCTCCCAGAACAGTTACCTGTAGGAGCTGGGGTTTGTGCTTATCCTCCCTGGGCATTCCCTGTTCGAGTCATTCTTTGCACAAACCCAGAGCCGTGGCCCTGGTGATTGTGGTTGTTACTCACGTTCTGTCCCCCCGCCAGCTCCCAGGTGTAGTTCCCGTACTGGTGCACCATGCAGAGGGACTGCTCCTTGAAATGCAGCGCTGAGAAGTTGCTCCACCAGTCCAGCATGTTCCCATCTTTGTCAAAATTCCTACCTGCAGGAAAACCCGGGGAAAAAAGCGAAGTGGTGAGCAAGATTTTAAAGCCACCCTTCTTCCAGTGTAGCACCTGGGATGTTGGAGCTGCACTCCCTTTCTCTTTCCTCCTTGGATTAAGATGCTCAGAAATGTTTTGGGCACAGTTTATTCTCATTGTCACAAGGGAATGGAATTGTGGTCTCTGTTATTCCCTGATTTCCTGTTCACTCAGCAGCCCTGACTCCAGGTATAGCACCAAGGCCTGGTTTCCATGTAACAAAACCTTCCCTCACCTCTGAGGTGTCTGAGGTGCTGGTTCTGTGTGTCCACGTGACAGAAATGAGGTTTATAGAGAATTAAAAGCTGGAATTGCAGTTCTGGAGTTTGTGTTCTTGGCTCCCTGGCTAGAACAAGGTTTTTCTTTGCTCTAGAACGCCGTTTCTGAGGCTGTGTTGTGTGTTTATGGGTCATCTGCACAAACTTAATGAGCATAAAAAAACAGCTTGAAGAAAACCCACGTGTAAGAAATTATTGACTTGTAGAGTCAGAAATGAATTTTTTCCCCAAATTCTTTTACATGACATTTGACAAAGTTAAAAAAGTAAAATTATTTCAAGCATTTGTGTTGAAAAACAAAGTCTCCTGGGATTTCAAGGCACTACTGACAGTTCTTCTATCCCCAAAAACATTGTTCACAGATTTCACTGTATTCAGGAGCACATGGATTTGCTTGCTTTGTGTTTCTGATCCGATGATGCTGTAAAAGGAACATTTTTTTCCTGAGAATTGTCATTGCCTCACTTTATTTTTAACATCTGCTTATTTCTTGTGCTCCGTTCAGTAAACATTCCCTGAAGAACCTTCCACAGAGTGTTCCCAGTGTGCTCCTATTGCTCCTGAGCTGGATGTGACTGTGCAGGGATCTTCAGTCCCAGCAGTCTGTCACTTTAATTCCTGCCATGCCACGAGTTTTAGCTGGAACAATAACATTTTCTCAGTCATCTCCTCACCATTGTCATCGAACCCGTGAGTGATCTCATGCCCAATAACCATCCCAATCCCTCCAAAGTTCAGGGCCTGGGGCTGGTGTTTGCTGAAGAAGGGGGGCTGGAGAATCCCAGCAGGAAAAACTGCAAAGACAGGGAGAAAGAGGGAAATACCGTGAGGTGGCTTTGTTTCCTCATCCTTGGCACACAGATTGTTTGCTTGGTGTAAGGGTCAGGAAGGAACATAAAATATAAAATGATTAGAAACAAGCTCATGCCTCATGTGAAATTGTTTCTCTCTTGATAAATGGAAAATGACAAGTTAATAAAGGTTTAATTTAGCACATCTGCAGCTACAGTATCTCCCTGTTTGAGACCCAAGGAGCATTTACATTAAGCTTAGCCTAACTTGGTCCATAATGTTTGCTGCAATGAGTCAAGAACAGAATGTTTAGGAGCTGTCCTTTGGAGACAGGCAGAGTTTGTGTGTTAGAGCTGTTTTATAGGGGAACAAATGGAGGCGTTATTGCTTCATTTGGGTTAAGGAGAGATCAGAAATCATCTGCTGATACCAACAACACTTGGAGGGTAAAACATGCTCATGAGTGATTCCTGTAGACCACCAAGGGCACTCAATGCCACCTGGGGAGTGGGGGCAGTAAGAGATTTGTCCTGCTACATCCTGCTGGCAAAAACCTTATCCAGAACCATAGGATTTGCTTTTCATCCCTTCTACACAAGCTGAAAAGCAGAAGTGCTTCTAGAGGAATTCAGGCGGCCAGTAATTCAGTTTAGTGAGATACTTTCTGTGAAGGGAGATATTGAAATTCTATTGCAAGTAGTTAATTCAGAGACAAAGCCCTTTTTGGCTGCACAGGTTTTATCCATACAATTTTGTGGAGAAATACATAAACCAGACTGCAGTAAGACAGAGCAGTGTGGAAAATTGTTTTCTCAAGCTAGAGACATGAATAAACAGAATTTAACTGGCATGCACACTATTGTGGGTGGTTGTGCTTGGATTTTTTCACAGGCATACTCATCTCCAAGTTGCTTAAATGAGTTACTTTTGTATGACTTAAAAGGACAAAGCTGAAGAGGAACCAGGTGGCTTCAGGACCCGAGTTCCCTGCCTGGAAAGCTGATTACAATCTGTGTAAAATCACTGGGGATAAACTGGGAGCTGAGGTTGGCCACCAGTAAAGCCCCCAGGAGGGCCCTGCCGTAGCTGAAGGTCCTGGTGCTGCTGTACCTGCAGGATGGAGGTGAGTGGAAGCTGCACACAGGAAAACAGATTTTGGGTGAGGTCAGAGGGCTAAGTTATCAGCAATTTGGTGTTTCTGCTTTTAGCAATCATAGAAGTTTTCTGTTGTGACTGTTGGTAGATTGGGCTGTTTCCACTCCTGGCCTTTGCTCTGTGAGCAGGATGCAATTACTGTCTGGCTTAAAACCCCATGGATTTGTCCTTCTGTGTTATCAGTAGTTGAGTAGCAGTTCTTCCTGGCAGTCTGGGAATTTGAAGAAGCACTCCTAGGGGCAATTATCTATTGTCTCTCCTGTTTGGGGTGCTCAGAATTCAGCAGAGACTCGTCAGTTTTAACCTGAGCTCCTGCATGAGGTGTGAGCTCAGGTAGTACAGGGAGCCAGGCAGGGTCTGAAGATCTCCTGTGCTAAGAACAAGGAAGGGCAGCCCAGCAGCTCTGCAGAGCCCACACAGCTGATGCCCTGGGAGCAGAGGCAGGTTTCTGCAGTCTGGGATGGCTCCAAGCAGTGTAATTCCAGCGTCATGTGCACAGAGCAAACTGCAGAGCTGCCCGTGTGCTATCAGAATGTGGGAGCAGGAGCAGCCCAGGACACACTGGGAGCATTCTCTGGGTGCTGGCACTGGTGCTGTCCCAGGCTTTCAAACCCCAGGCTGTTCAGTGACAGGGTATAAACTACACCTGCCAAGGAGGGGGAGCTGAGTATTCATCAACAAAGTGCTTGAGCTGAACAGCCTCGCCCAGAATTCCCAGATGGGCACAGGCAGGTTTGCCTCTGGATGCAGACCTACACTGTTGTGTGGATAAAATTAGTTAAAAGGGTTTAAACCTACCTATCTGGTTCCTGTTGGGGGAATAGAATGCATTGACCACTGCAGCTCCAATTATCCATCTAAAAATAAATGTTGCACGCAGTTAGTCATGACTGGTTTTTTTTTCCCCCCCCCGACACTTTTGAAATTTAATTCTGGTTAAAAAATGCAAGGTATGTAGGAAAGGATTGTAAGGAAATAATCCTTTCAGGGATTATTTATATATATATATATATATAAGTAATATGTGTTTTTTTAATATATATATATAGATGTACATATATGTATATATATATGTAATACATATATAACCAGGAATGTATATATGGATATATAAAGAAATATAATTTCTGTATTAGGAGAAGGAAGAACCTTATAAAAAGAAGGAAAATCCTTCTAAGGAGATTATATAAGGAAAGGATTGATGTAGGAAAAAGGGTGCATTGAACACAGCTGTAAAGAATTCCTGATACCAGGAAATACCTGGTGGCTTGTTTATGGGTGCCTTTCATCCAAAACACACAACATTCAAGGGGAAAAGCATTTTTCACTTTACCTTAGAATTGTTTAGTTCCTTGATTATCTCAGCCACAGGCATTCCCAGATACCCACAGCATGAGTTTAACAGTCCCACCATTAAGCCAGAATTTAGGTTGTGTCTGTAACTCTTTCTGGAGACTCACATGTCTTGGTCAACTCTCTCTCGAAGTTTTTTCAGGCCCTTTTGGGCTCCAGCTCGCAGGTTTTCCAGGATGTTTTCAAAGTAGTTGTGTTCACTGAAGTTTAACTACAGAAACAGGGGTCCAAGTACATTAGTCAGCTGAGCAGGAAGAGGAACTCCTCGTCCCCCTGAATGTCCTCTAAAGAATGTTTTGGTTGCATGGTTTCACTGAATAGTTGGCTCTTTGCACCAATTATTTATTAATATGTTCATTTTAATGTCCTTGGAAAAGGCAGTTGCACAGGTACAAATATTCCAGTGGCAAGAAAGCAAATGCAGGTGTTGATTTTGAGATATGCAGTGAGATATGCACAGAATACTCACATTAGCATATTCCAGGTCCAGTTTCTCATTCTGATCTTCCAAAATATAATCTGGGTAGCCAATTTGTTCTTTGATTGCCATTGCCTGGAAGAAAAGAGTTGAATGTTTCCTGTTAATTGTGATTTTTGTTGGGGTGTTGTTGGGTTATTTTTACTAAAGTTTCAATGCAAATAATAGTTAAATGTTTGGGGGTTTTTCTTCTTATTGGAATGGTGCTTATGGTCTTGAGTTCAATTAAAAATTGGAAATGGGTTTTTTTGGGGAATTGCATTGTCTCCAGTTGGCATTTTTATTAATGTGGGCTAACAGAAGATTGAAAGAAAACGACAATGCATCAGGATAATAATGAACATCTAAGTCTTTTCCTCTTGTTTGTAGAGAAACTGGAAATGGTGATACTACAAAATTCCAAATATTTCATGTTCACAAGGGAATACTGAAGTTGCTGGTTATCTCTGACCTTCTCACGAGCTTTCTCCTTGGATGCCTCGTCCATCCACTGTAACTCATCCAAAGTCTCCACGAACGCTTCGCGGATCTTCTCTATTAAATCTCGGACCTGAAAGAGATCCAGGGAGACATTCATCATTCACATGCCCTATTCCCAGGCACAGCTAAGGAGGGGTGAAAAGCTTCCTGCTGGAAGGTGACGTCCCCGAATTCTGTGCTCTAAACCATGGTACTGAGCATCTAAAAGAGCATCACAAATGAGTTCTTGCACCTTCTTGACTGGCGGATAAGTCTCCCAGGCAAGAAATAGGGAGCTCATACCAGAGGGAATGGGCACTGTGGGCATTGTGGATGTACAGTAGTATGAAGGGTAAACTACATACCATCCTCTTGCTCTCACCAGCAAAAGTCTCCCGGACATACATTGCTCCCACCGCGTTCTCCATGTTGTTGTTGACGTAACTCACGCACTCCCTCCAGCGCGCCTCCTCCAGCGTCGTCCCGTACAGGGCCTGCAGCACAAAGCCCAGCATTAACCCTGCCCCTGCAGCTCTTCCAAACCATTGTCTAGAGGGCAGGTTAACCCAAAGGTTTCCACTGCTGTGACTAGGTTTGTTTGGGGATTTCATGATGTAATCATGGAATCACAGAATGGTTTGGCTTGGGAGGGAGCTTAAAGTTCATCTCTCTCCAAAAGCCCTTGACATGGTTATTGTGTTGACCAGGCTGGATTTGGTGGCAGTTGTGCTCTCCTCTTTAGGAAGAGAGGAAATACCTTCCTGTAGCTGGCCCGAGCGTCCTTGAAGCGCCGGCTCAAGCTGCTGACCCGGTCGATCACCAGCCGCCAGATGAGGTAGTTCTGGATGGTGCTGTGTGAAGAAGCAAAGCTGAGCTGAATCCCCTGTAAAAACCAACGCTGGTGCAGGCAGCCAGAGGGGAATCTCAATTTTGAATGGAGTTAAAGAGGGAAACCCTTGCTACCAGTCCTGGGTTTCGCAGCATCTCAGTTAACTGCAGTCATCCAGCCTGAGGACTGGGCTGTCATATCTGTTCTGGGATTAATTTCTTGTTTTTCTTCCTTCTAGAATGTAGCAAGAACTAAGCCTGTCATGTATTTTTTTCTTCCCATTTAACCTTTTCTAAGCAAGCAGCAGGTGAGACACCTTGTACTGCAGTACTTGGACTTTGAAACCTCCAAAGGCATTTCCTGTGTTTTACAGGAGTGTCATTTTTCCTCAGAAGCTCAGAACTAGCAAGGGGTCCCACAATTGACATTTCAGCAATCCTGTGACTTCTGTCCTGCATATCCTCCAGTTTCTTTACCTGGCTGAGTACTTGGAGATAATTGCTTTCAGCTCTTGTAGATAAGGCATCCCATACACAACCACCTCTTCCTCCGGGTCCACCTGAACACTTACTGAAGACATGACACCTTGGATGAAGAAGGTCCAGTTAAATTCCTAGGCAGACAGAGAGACATTCCAATGTTGGATGTTGAAGTGCCTCAGTAACTGGACTTTTGACAGTCTTATGACCTTGAACGTAGCTGTTCAGTAGGACAAAGCTTTTTAAGAGACTCTGAAGACAAGATTAGGAATGGGAATGATTTTATACCTCTTTGTTGAAGCACTGATAAGTTCACAAAGCCATTTCCAACTGGCATGGAACTCAGAGACCTGAAGTATGAGACTGCTCATGAAACACTTACGTTGAATGCAAACTTTTCCTGCAGCTCTGCTAAGGTCATTTTGTTGTACAACAAGGTCACATCGTGCCTTTCCTCTGCTGGGGTGGTGGCCTGAAGACATTCACAAGGTTATTACTGGACTCAACTGACAGAAATATCAATGGCTGAAATCACATGCAGGTGCATTTGTATACATTCAAATAATGTGCAAATAAACCAGTTTGTTTGGGAAAAGGAAAATCATTTGGTTGTGCCCAGTGCTGCTTGCAAAAATTCAGGGCAGGAACTTGAGTCCCCCCTGTTCAATAATGTTTTAGGGATAAGTTGAGCCAAGTGGTTCCCTCTGTCTCCTTTAGAATGGAAGCCTGCTCTGGGGGATTTTTAGGGTGCTGTAGATTACTAAGGATGCGAGGGAGCCTGTCCTGGTGTTATCCCAGTGCCTGGATAGCAGAAGGTACATGATCCTGCTTTAGAACAGCTCCAAATAGAAATAAGGCTGGGACTGGAGCAGCACAGCAGCAGTGTACACAGCAGGCAGAATTAGAGACACAGAGGCTCTGATTTTTGGGCTGCTCGTGGCACAAATGTCTTCTTCCCCCACTTTCTTCTGAAAACTGCTGCACAAACCAGCAAGAGACTCTTCCCCCTCACCCCTTGCCCCCCACAGCTTCCTGAGGAGTTCTTGATCTCTCAACTCACATTTGCAATCTCTGTTTCAAGCTCCATGACCTTTGCCATTTCCTCTTGGACAAAGGAATCATCTTTGGACACGTTCTTGTCTTCCCGGATCATTTTGGCGATGGTGATCATGAACTGCAGATAAGCTTCTCTCACCTGCATGCAGACACAGACCGTGTAGAAAAGGTTTGCTGTCCATCATTTCATAGAATCCCAGAATGGTTGGGGTTGGAAGGACTTTAAGCCCATCCAGTGGCACCCCCTGCCATGGGCAGGGACACCTCCCACTATCCCAGGCTGCTCCAAGCCCTGCCCAACCTGGCCTTGGACACTTCCAGGGATGGAGCAGCCACAGCTTCTCTGGGCACCCTGTGCCAGGGCCTCCCTACCCTCAGAGGGAGGGATTTCTTCCCAATATCCAATCTAAATCTCCTCTCTGTCAGTTTGAACCCATTCCCCCTTGTCCTGTCACTCCAGGCCCTTGTAAACAGTCTCTCTTCACTATTTCTGTAGTCCATCTTCACATTTCTCAGCAAACCATTCTCTTTGTCATGAATACCTTACAAGGCACTTGCCAGCCTCAAAACACACTTTCTGCTTCCCTGTGCCATCCAGCCTTGGTATTCTGAGTTAGAATTACTGCTTGGGCAAAGAGGAGGCTCTGTGCTTTGAGTTACTCTATGGAACAGCGATCCCTACTAGCCAAAATTCCAGGGCAAACAGGGAAGGTTTGAGTTCTCTGAAAGTAATACCATAAATATTCTCAAGTCTGGTTTTAGTGTCTGAAAGAAAAGCTCTGTTTCAGACAGCTCCCAATGACACCTTTGCTTTATTCCTGATGGGAGGCTCTGACTGATTTTTGCCTCAGAATGGACCTTGGTGCTGAGGGAGTGCTGATCCCTGATGCAGGAAAACTTGATGCTACCTCTTCTTCTCACATACTTTTCTTCCTCTGTAGACCTTGGAAGCCAAATAAACACAGTGACTGTGGTGAAATTGAGTCTGGGCACTTACAGATGATGATTTGTGGTTTTAGGTTGAATGCTGAGCCTTAATCAGGCCAGACTCCCCCAGGCCTCAGGAGGAGTTTTGCCAAAAGATGCTGGACTAGGCACAGGGGGAGTTTGGGTCATCAGAGCTGGGCTCATTGTCTGGGGGCAGTGAGCTGGTAAATACAAATAAAAAGGGGTTGTGTCTCCTCCTTGGTCATTAGGATTAAAAGCACAGCCTCAGCCCCCCTGCTTTGTGCCTTCAAATTAAAGCTGTATTGAGCAGAACTGGTTTTCTTTCGCTAATTTAGGATTGTCTCTGCACTGTACCTGATTTCTTACCTCCTCCAAGTCAATCTATGTCTGACCTTCATGCCCCAATGCATAAATACTCCTCTTTTCTGCTGTGAGTGCTGCTGTGGAGGTGACACTTGCAGGGGAGATTCCTGGGTCAGCAGCTCCCCACATTTCCCAGCACAGCTTCCTGGAGATTGTTTTGTCGCAGGAGCTGGCAACTCCTAAAGGTGCCCAGGAGGTGTGGGGACAATCCTCTATAAACCTCCCAGGGCTGTATTTTAGCTATATTATATATAAAGTGTAGTCAAATACACTGAAGTGAGAAGAAAACTCTTCCCACTGATGTTTTCATCTGCCTTTACAACCATGAGACAAAAGAGTCTCAGATGCTGATTGTTGTCCCTCTGTATTCCCTTCCATTCTTGTTAGGAAGATTGGTTTGATGCTGGCCTGCAAATACTCTTTGTTAGCAAGGCATAATTGAGGAAAATAAAATGTACTAAAGCAGTATTTTCATCTTGGAAACAGACAAATTATCTGGCTCTGTTTGCAACAGCTTTCTGTGTATTTACAGAAACAGTGTTTTTGCAGAATCAGTGTTTTTGCCCTGAGCATCGGCAGGGAAAAGCAGCTAGAAAATAATCTCTCACAATTTCATGTAATTTTGGGGGAAGGGGAGAGTAAGTGGCAGCAGATTCTTACTTGCTGAGCATCAGTGATTCACAGGAAGATACAAGCAAATCCCCTGCACTGAAAATGTGAACTTGGCCTTCAAAATGAGAGACTGCCTAAGCCGCAAAATATGATTTTATTTCCCCACAACCTCCTTCATGAGTTGGCCAGTTCTGGGGAGGCTTGATATTTATACAGTTGTTTAGTCCTTTTGTAAACTTCACAAAATGTTGGCTTAATTAGGAAAAAATGTAGCAATGAATGTCACAGTTCCATTCTGATTGTTACATCCCATGGAGATTCATATATTGGGGTTTTCCAAAGCACGGGGATCAACAATGAAGTTGTTTTAGTGGCTCAGAGTACATCAGTACAAGGAATACTTACTCTTTGATAGTTGCCCCCATTAAAGTAGTAGTCCCTGGATGGCATTCCCAAGCTTGGCTGGTCAATCTGAAGGAAAACACGTTTCTCTGGTTAGTGGTGAACAGGAACTGGGGTTGGCCAAAGGAATCCTTGAAAGGCAGCAGGAAATGCTGTGTGTGCCACCCTGTCAGTTGGAATGACACTGCTGCCAAGCACTCAGAGAGTTTGGGCTCTCCTGGGTCTGGGGCGAGGTGGAAGGTACAGGGTGAGGACAGGAAGGATCTTAGTGTGGGTTATAAAGCAAAATCTTCAAGTAATCGCTGAGATTCAAGAATAAATTTAAGTAACTTTTCTAGGTTGCTTGACTTGAGGGCTGGGCTTCCTTGCACAACCATTCATGAACAAACTCTGAAATACTCTTTATGTATTTTAAACCCATGGTTTCCTGCTATATATTAAACCTCACCATCATTTTTGTAAGTCACAAGAATTTGCAGCCCTTAAATGCTGTAAATCAGCAAAGTTCCATTGATTTTGGTTTCTTTTGCTGTAACAAAAATTACGCTGCCATAAAACATTTCCCAATATGTCTTTCAGACAGATCTGACACTTGGGGTACAGAACTGCTGCCTACATTTTGCTGGAATTATTCTATGGGAAACTCATCTGTCTGCAGTGTAAATAATTATCCATTATGATTCTGGCATAGAAATAATTCCCTGTAATTTTTTTTCTTACATAAATGATGTGTCTGCTGGAATCCCGGTCATCATTCCACACGAACATGTCGATGAGGACACGTTTGTTAAACCTGGAGTTCATTATGGAAAGGTTTTCCTCCATGCTCCAGCTTGGCTCTGGGAGATAAAAGGGAAAACAGACTTAATTTATCAATCTGTGTCAGACTGATTGAAACTGTGCAGTTCATGAGCTGGCTGCTGAAATTTTTGAGATCTATTTAAATGGATCAATGAGTGTTAAATGTGTGATACCCTGACTTCTGTTTGTGAAGAGAAACTGCAAACAGGGCATTTAAGTTGGTGACAGTGGCCTCCCTAATTCAGTAAATAATTCTGACTGAACCCTTCCAAGCCCAGCATTACCTTTGGTCTTATTCCAGTCTGCAGAAGCCACTGGCCAATCTCCAACCATCCTCAAGGCCTCCAGCAGAGGCAGGGAATCTCGTTGCTCTATAAGGCCTGAGGAAGGAAGGACAAATTCTGTATTGTTTTCACAAAAAAGTAAAATCAAGAAAAATAAGTCATGGGCCTAACAGCTTAAATTTGCAACTGAATGTGTCATAGCAAAAAATAAGAGATATCATGACACCATCCTACATTAGTCTTCAGAAAAGGAATGAAAATACTTCTGTGGCTCCAGTAGTGATTTGGAGTGAATTGGTTTGGGAAGCATGAGCTGGGACAGGTTTGTGCCTTCTGAAGGGAAGGCTTTGCACCCATACCAGGGGTGAGTACCCGACATCCACCCCTTCCACATCCCAAATGGGTATACTGAGGTTTAATGAAGTACCAAGGCACCTTCATCCATCTGAAGATGAGTTTTCCAGGCAAGGCCACATGGATTAGACTGATATTGACTGGATTTTGCTTAACAGAACATTGGTGCTTTTGTACACCTGGTGTTGAACAAGGGAATCAGTGGAACAAGAGACTCACTCTCATTCATGCAGGACTTGTAAAGGATTTTAGCTTTCTGAAATGCTTCTCTGTCCCCTTGATCTGAAGTCTCCAGCACACCTGGGGAAGGAACCATTGCCATGAGATTTTTGCCCTGGAGAGCTTTGATCATTTTACAGAACTCCCTGAGGATTCAGGGCTGTGAGAAGCACTTGTAGGCTGCAATTACTGTGAAACTTGAGAGCTCTTCATGCTATTAATGGAAAAAGTGTCAGGAGGAAGGACTTGCAGACAGCTTGTCCTGCTCCTTTTGGAGTCAGTACCCAATCACCTATGGCTAATTTTTAGTTGGGAACAGGATGTTCCCACAAAATGGGTGTAGTAAGAGATGTAGAGATTAAAGGAGCAGAGAAAAAAAAAATCCCAATCCACCCTTCTTCTGAGAGTTTATTTCTCTGTCTGATGTGCAGTCAGCAACCTCTGAAACTAAACACAGGTGCCTAAGGATGGAGCAGCCCCATCCCTACCTTTCAGGATGATCTCCAGCTCATCTCTCAGGATGTCAAAGATGCTGTATCTGGAGCTGGTCTCTGGGATCACGTGCCGGTTCAGCCAGCCCCCGCAGGCGTACTGGTAGAAATCCTTGCATGGGTCAGCTGTGGGGTCCATGTTCTGGATTATTCTGGCAGCTGGGCATCAAAATTGGAGAGCTGAATTCCACAGACTGCCCAGGAGTCTCTGGGACTACTGGAGACTGTAAAGGAGCTGCCTGGCAAGACTCATTCCCACAAATTATGACTTGAGGAATCCTATTTGCTGCTTAAAACTTGATCTGAATGGCAGAAAAGTTGTCCCAGAGCACAAGGTCTTGCAGGGAGGAGTGCCCAGTGCTCCCCAGGGCACCAGTTTAGGGACTGCTCAAGAAACCAGTGTTTCTTGGGGCTGTTGGGAACATCTGTGCTGGAGTCTCACCTCTCTTGGGGCGTAGATGCCAAAAATAAGAAGGTGAATGCTCCAAGAGAGAGAAAATTAAGTCTAAAGGGAATTCTCTTATGCTTATAAATACAGATTGTGTTGGTCAATCCGTGTCCTGGTGGCTCAGAGCCAGAGCTGAAAATTGCCACACTGACAATTTTCCTGTGCTGCTCCCTTACGAATGATATTCCTTACCCAAGGGGAAACCTCATTCCTTTTCATCTACTTCAGCCTTAAACTCTGAATTATCTCTTATTCAAGCTCAGTACCAACACATAAAGCCTCCCCTCTGCAGCAGTAATTCATAATAACCCCATTACCTGCTGTCACACACCCAGGGGTGGTACAGATGTTGCCCGAGTTGGTGCCATAGTGGGATCCTGCAGGGAGGGGAGGAGGAAAACAGATGGAATGAGTTGTTTTGGAAGGAAACTGTTCCCAAAGTCACTCACCAGAGCCCAATCTCAGTGACAGCTCTGCTTGGTTTGAGAGCAGGCGAGTGAATGTTGGTGCCAGTCACAGACATCAAATGACAACCGTGAAGAAATCTGGGGATTTTTGAGGGAAATGTATTGGCAGTACCCTTACAGCAGTCTTGACAGTGAGTTTTATCTCTCCTGGAAGGAGAATAAGACCATCTTTTCTACCTGCTAGCTGCCTCCGCAGTCTTCCTGACACAAGCTGAAAGTACAGAATCCTTTTTTAGACAATCTAGTAAGATGCTCTGAGCATCTTCAAAGTCACTGAGACTGAGAGGTTTAAACAGGGGGCAAAAAGCCCAGAGCTGGGTTACTGCTCCCACACTGCTTTGAGCCACCAAGATCAAATTTAGGAAAAAAATTGCTTTTATTTCTCCAAGTATTTGTGTGTTGGGGAGGGGGAGCCTGTCACAGACTTGTTTGGCCACAATTTCATGTGGCCTCTAAGGTTGGTCCTTGCTGCTCATCAGAGAGGTTGTCCCTAACCTGGAATTTTCAGGGCTGATGTAGAAATAAGGAGACTGTGAACCTGTGTTCGAATTTATTTGGCCTTGAGTTAAGCATGGAAAAGGCCAGTGGAGTCCTGATCTTGGCTATTCATTTTCTATTTTTGAGTGCTTAGTCTTGGTTTGTGCAATTCTCCCAGTGCAGAAGATCCCCAAAAAGCCAGTGCACACATCATTTCTGAGGCTGAGTATTCAAGGGAGTGTTCTTGTGATGCTGGGCAGGTGTCAGCTCCCTCCCGTGTGCTGTTCCCTGCAGAGCTGCACTGGGAGGGATCTGAGTGCCCCAGCCTGAGGTCCTTGGCCCTGGGAGGAGGAAATTCACTTTGCTGGTTTAATTTCCCGTTTGAGAAACTGGATGTCTTGGTTTACTACTTTGGTATCCACTTATATCAAGTAGACAACTGTGTGGTTCCACACTGAATAACAAAATCTTGGTACTTTCCAGCAGATTTAGCCATTTTTAAGCTTTATTTTTGATCCTTGTTTGCAGAGAAGAGTTACTAGAAACAACCCCTTTCAATGCAAGTAAGTGCTTTGTATGAGAGCAAACAAGATACAGTAATTCAGAGAGAAATAAAACCGTGGGGGAGAAAAGAGGGCTTTGAAGTTCATCAGTGGAAGCGACATAAAAAGCCCCCACTGTGCTGGGGAATGTTCAGGGTTCAGCTGAGCGTGGCCGTGCTGGGTGGGAGCACATCTGCATGAGAAAAACTCTGTGTCCTGCCCTGGCTGGTGTCTGGCAACCTGAACAGGGGAGGAGCAAAATATGTGGAACAATGGGAAGCTTCACAGAGATAGTTATCTTTTTCTTTTTCTTTTCTTTTTTGTGTTTGTTTCAGCATTCGTTGGGATTTTTTTGTGTGCTGGATGAAGCTAAGCCCAAACTTTGGAGTTTCTTAAACTGTCTCATAATTTTAAAACATTTTAAAAAGCCCAGGGTATCTCCAAGGGGAAAAATGAAATACTTTGAGGAAAAGAAATGAGTAGTTCAAGAGCAAAAGGAAAGGAGCAATAGCAAAGAGCAAGGTGAGGAAGAAATAATTGTACTACAAGAATTTTGTGTATCTCTTACTCTTTTGCAGGGACCAGGCAGAACTGAAATGAAACCTTTCTTCTTTCATTTATTTATTTATTTTAAAATCAAAGCTTCTCTCTTTAATATAACTTCAATTTCTGGAACCCAGCTGCTTTGAATGAGGCTTGAACTCCCCTCCCTTCCCCAAGCCGTGTGATTGTGATGCTGTAACTGAGCAGGATGAGCAGGGGAGCCAGAGCTGGTTTGGAATTTGAGGGCACACTCAGGGCTCTGAAACTCTGCCCCAAAACCAGATCATGGGAAATGGCTGGGGAAGAGATCTCAGTTTACCTTGGAAAGTGTCTCCTTTGTTTCTCTATCAATTCTCTCCTTTATTCCTCAGTACCTTTCCTGGCTCTGGGTATGACCAACTCTGCCCTCTTTGGCTTTACAATGTCAGATCTTTGCTCACTTGACTGCAGCTTTGTTACCTGCATCTTCCAAAAACTAGAAATGAACTTAAAATGCACCTTTTGAATTCTCAGCTTGGCAGCTCTGCCCTTTCTTTCCTCAAACTACTTCTCTGAAACAACAGCCCAAGTTTTTGGTAGAAATACCGGTATTTCTCTGTTTATTTTCCTCCCTGGTTAAACATGGCTGACAGGTTGAGTTACAGTGACAGAGAGGCTCCTGCTTTGACATCCATTTCAGTCTGATACAGCAGCAGCAGAGAATTGATCAGGGAAGAGAAGCTTTAATGGAGATAAATGAAATGACCTGAGCTGTGGGACAGCTCCAAATGGAAGAAAATGAGGGAAATTAGGCACTCCAGATGCTACTTCAGAGGTGAGCTGCTCACCTGAGATATAGCAGAGCTGGGACATACTTCAGACCCCCTGAGGTCACTGTAGAGATTTTTATTGTCTTAATTTGGCCTCACAAGGAGCCACTGAACCCTGTCACATTTCCTGGCCAGCAGCAGGAGCCAGGAATGACTTGTGGCATCTCTGGATGGCTGCAGTCCCGTTCAGCAGCTCACCTTTGGACTGACAATCCTTTTCAAACCCAAGTTGCTTTTCCACAGCCTTATTGAGGCTCCTTTATTAGGGAACAAAAGCCAAGCCAAGCCTTCTGCAGGGCTCTGGAGGACACAGCTTGTGTGTAGTGTGTCCCCACTGTGCTTTTGGAGGAGCACAGATGGCTGGGGATGGCACACATGGAGACAATTAGAGGCACAGTTGTCACTAGGCGCTCACGTGGGAGCTTTTACCTCTCAGCACCTTCCCTGTTCTCAGATCTCCTCTGCAGAAGTGCTGTTGGCACTGCAAGCTGCCCTTGTTGCTATTAAAACAGGGATTTGCTCACAACAAACAACAGAATTGCCAAATTCAGGTTTTCTTTGTCAGAGAGGGCTGCCGGTGCTAGGTGTCAGCATCTTCAAAAGGAGCGCAGAACACGAATGTTCAGTTTTATTCCTCCTTTCCTAGGATTTCTTACCCATGAGCATGGCTGAGCAGAGTTCTGTGTGAGAATCAGTAAATTGTGTGTGTGTTTGCCCATTTTGCAGCCCTGCATGGCCTGTCACTCCCCATTAAAGCTCTGCATTCATGTAGCTCCATCTGACTATGACTGAGGAGAGCCTTGCCACCTGAATGTCATCATGACTCGTGTGTTAGCTGCCACTTCTTGAAATTCTGCATCTCCCCTGAATAGCTGCCTCGTTAATGAAGGCTCCTGACGTCAAAGGACAATTGGGCAGCAGTCAAGGAGAGGAGCCAGAGCTCAGCCACAACCTTGTCTCAGTTTAGATACTGCTCCTGCTCAGCAGGCTGGTGTAAATCTGTTATTCGAGTGCCCAACAATCACATTCAGCATAGGAAATGCAGGAAAAAAAAAGATTTTTTTTTTTGAAAATCCACCCCCAGAACAAGGTGCTGCTTGGTTTGTATTTCTGTTTGTTTGGAGCCTGCCTAGGAGGAGGACAGAAGGCCGTGACCTTGAGCTTCCTAACAGCCAACAGTGACAACCTGTAGGGCTGCAGACAAAAAAATATCTGTGGATCTTCCTCCTGAGAAGGCAACTTGGGAGCCAGAAAGTCAAAGAAATAGCCAGAATTACAGGAGCAACAATGAGGTGAGGCTGGAGGCCGTTTGGAGCTAAGTTGCCTGGAGGAGCTGCTGAGCGATTTGATGTGTCAGCTACAGTGAGGGTTGAGATGTTCCTCAGGCTGTGACCTTTCCAGCAAGGGATGAGCTTTGGAGTTTAATAAATACTGAGAAGGAGCTGTGAAAAGGCTGCTGAGATGAGGGTGTGGGTGTGAGGGAAGGATTGAGAGCGTGGTGTGTTCAGATCCAAACCCGTCGGGATCCTGCTTCCCTTGTTAGGATCACCCAAATATTACTTTATTCTTCCCACGTTTTCTTTCAGCTTGTTTAGATGAGGAGTTTTTTGGGTCTGAAAACTTCCTTGGATGTCAAAAATCCCCAAATTGTGTCCAGAACTCTGTAACTGCACTGCTGTGAGAGCTTGAGTATTTTTGTTGGCTGGGAATAGAGATAAAAATCCCAGTCAGCATTAACAGAACTCCAGGAATTGTTCCTGTACCCACAGGCCTATTTCATGCACCACAGTGCTCTTCTACAGGATATATACGAGCAGAAAAATATTCTCCCTGAACCACAAAGCCTAAACATGCCTTTATAAATAAATAAAAAAGAAGTGAATGCAAAGCAGGACAGGCCATGCTTTAATTTTCTAATTTAATTCCTAATTACAAGCTAAACAAAATTATTTTTAGAAGCCTGGGTAGTGTCATTCTGATCAAGGATGTATCAAGGTGAAATGAGAAATCTGAATCTGCTCTTAGTGAACAATCCAGTGTCCCATAGACATTCCAAAATCAGCATTTCAGTGGAATTAGAAATAGAAGAATCCCAGGATAACGTTGTTGGTTGAATGGTGCTTAGCCACACTGTTTTTTCTTGTTCTGTGGCATTTATGTGGCACAGCTTTGAACCAGAGCTGCTTTTCCCTTGGGGAGTCTGGGATTTGAGGCTTTGGCTGAGCATTGGGAATGG
The DNA here is from genome assembly GCF_020740725.1 of Corvus hawaiiensis. Lineage (NCBI taxonomy): Eukaryota > Metazoa > Chordata > Aves > Passeriformes > Corvidae > Corvus > Corvus hawaiiensis. The sequence continues at coordinate 3,111,085 of NC_063234.1, forward strand.
GCTGAAGTGTGACAGCAACACAGATCCAAGGGGGACATTGGGACAAAACTTTTCAAGACAAAAAAAAAAGATATTCCTGCTGCAGGAAGAGTCTGCAGAGCTCCTTTTGTCTCAGTTCTAGACCCAGCTTGTTGACACTGCTCTGTAAGGATGAAGCTCCTGCTGCTCATTTCCCACCTGGAATTCCCTAAAGCTGCTCCAGCTGTGAGCTCGGCTGGGGGCAGAGGCACAAAGTGGCTCCAGGGCAGAGCTGAACACCCCGGGTGGGGTGAGAGGAGTGCAGGGCAGCAGAACATCAGCCCTGCACTCAGGGCTCAGCCCTGGAAACACTTCCAGGGAAAGTTTAATTGCAGATATAAGCCTGCAAAAATTAGGGTTTAGACCTGTTTTCTCACAGAGAAGCCTTCCTTAAACACATGTAGTGAGCACAGACTCTGCCTCTGGATTTGGATGAGACCAACACTAGGGCAAATATTATTAATAGCTGACTTATGGATTTTCTGGACCCAGCAAATGATGTAGGGCAGATTTCTCAAATCCTTTATGCATGCAGGCAGCAAAACCCTGCCTAGCTCAATGTTTGATACAGAAACTATTCCTCTAGGACCTGGCTCTGGGGAATTTTTTTCCTCTCATCTCCTGAGCTAATAGAATAAACTTTCTGACGAACTTTATGAATACCAAATACTCAGATTTTGCCTTCAACTGCTGGTAGCAAAAGGAGTGAACAATAACAAGGCTTTTTTCATGAATTACTGCTCAGAATTGTGCAGTGTTTCACTCACAAGTGCTGAAAATGCAGCTCCCTGCAGCAGGGGAGGCAGAGAGAGTGTGAGGAGACAGCACAGCCTTGCTCCACTTTTGCTATTCCTACTTTAATTTAATTCTCCAGTGTCTTAACAAAGCTCCCAATCCAAGAGGCTTTAATGGAAGTGACAAACATGAGGCAGAGCTGCTCCCAAGCATTCGATGCTTCACAGGGTTTTAAAGTGGGACTTTGCACTTGGTGTGCCAGTGGGAAAACTTTGGCTTTACCAAGTGTGCTCTGCAGTTAAAATATTTAGGCAAAACACTTCAAAATAACGTGCCTCAATGTCAGGTTTCTGGCAAGACATTTGCATTCAAGTCACTGAAGCAAATCACACTTAGAGATCCAACTGCCTGATGGAATATTTTAAAAGTCTCCTTTTCCTCACCACCAAGTGGCTTTTTTTTTTTTTTTTAAGCTTTCACATTGTAATAAGCAATTTCCCCTTCAGGGAGATTGTTTTTAGAAGTGTTTTAAAGCAGCTGTTGCTTTAAAAACCCTGACAATAATGAATCTTGGCTTGTGCTTGTATATAATAAGGGAATGTCAGTCCTCACACACAGACACACACCTTCCCTCCAAAACAGCGCAGCAGCTTTGTCAAAACAGCTCTGAATTCAACAAATTGCATAAAATTAAACAAAAGCATAGAATCTTACACAGCATAATTCAAAATTTAAGTAAAAGCCAACATAATCTCTGAGCTGGGAGCAAGGCAGAGAGAGCCCAGTCCCTCACAGAGGTGACCTCATGGTCTCCCTGTATTTATATTTTCACTTAGCTCTGCGAAAAAAGGACTTTTTCTGCTGTTTGCAGAGGGAAGGGCAGGATTATTCCCAGGTTCTTACCTCTGCTGCTGGCATAGAGGATCACCAGGGCGACGGCGGCACAAGTCATGAGGAGCAGCAGGACAGCCAGCCCGATGGCCACAAAGCTCCAGGGCTTCTTCCCAGATTTGGTCGATTTTTCCACAATATCCATTTGACTTTCTGATTTCCCCATTATTGTAACTCTAAATCGGGGAGGGGAGGGCGAGAAAGGGTTAACAGCACGGCTACATCAGGACAGGGAGAAATGCATGAGAAATCAGGGAGGAAAATAAAGGAAGCAGAATAAAAGCAAGGAGAGAAAGAAAACTTCCAAATTATTACATGTATTTGTCCATTTGATTGTCCACAGATTTGCCAACGTCATTCTCCATCTCCTGTGCCTGCGTGTCTGCTCTCGGGGGGGGCTGTGCTGCCCCGGGCTCTCCGTGGTGCAATGCCAGAACTTCAGGAGCCTCTTTGGGAAGTGTGGAAAAGTCTCATGACCAGGTTGGGCAACTCCTTTCGCCCGAGCAGCGGAGGAGGGGGGCAAACTGCCGCCTTCCACTCCCCACTTCCAAAATATTCACGCCGCTGTGAAGAATTCCCTCCGTGGCGCTGGGCAGGTCTGCAGGGCTCTGTTAACAGCCGAGGAATCCAAGCTGGGATCCTTCCAGGTGCGAGCGCCCTGGAGCGGCTCGGTGGCCAGCGGCGATGCAGGATGGGGGCAGCGGGGCAGCTGCCGGGGCTGCGAGGCTGGGACTCCCCGAGGCTTCTCCGAGCCATGCTCAGGGTTGGGAGCTCAGCCCCGAGCCCTTCCCAGCTCCAGGGAGATGCTCCGGGGGAGGAGAGGGCGGGATGGGCTGGAGGAGCCCCGTGCCGCTGCGGCTTCTTCCCGGGATTCTGTCATCCCTGGAATGCCGCTCGCTTATTCGGCCTCTGCGCTCGCAGGAGAGGTGGGAACCTGCTGAAGCTCTCTGGCTTCCCAGAGCGCCGGCAGCTTTGGGGTGGGATGAATGGGATGTTTGCAAACAGGCTGATTTGTGGGTTGTTGCAAGCAATGCACAGAATTCCTTTATGGAAATCTGGCTGGGAGCAACTGGGAAAGGCAGCAAGAGCAAGGGCAGGGTGATTTCCCTTGTGTTTTGTTTCACTCTGCTCCAGAACCGACTTCGGGACGAGGGAGAAGCAGGTTGGTTCGGGGGTGTTTTCCCCTGAGCTGCCGCAGTTCATTCACACCGTAGAAATGTTCAGGTTGCGCCTTTGCACTCCGAGTTTTGTGAGAGTGCAGGAGGAGGTGCTGGGGGCAGAGCAGGGATTCCTCTGTGGCTCTTTGCTGGGAATGGACACACAGTGTTCCAAGAATAGGGAACAATGAACACCAGTTCCTTCTGCCAGGAGCCCGAGTCTCCTCTCCCAGTCAGCACTCTGCCTCAAAATCCCTGGGAGAATTTCCTTTTGCTTTTTTTTTTTTTCCCCAGAGTCATGTTATCTCAGGCTTCTGGCAAGTGTGAAGGCAGCAATTCCCATTCCGCCAGCTGAGGAGGAGTAGAAGAGCACAGGGATGTGAGATGCACGCGTGCTCGTGCAGATCCTGGCTGTCCATATGGGAAAAAGAGCTGCAGAAGGCAGGGTCGCTTCTAAGGACAAAGCTATACATTTAATTAGGATTTAAGTGATCTCTCATTTCTGTTTGCAGAAATTTCTACAGCTAAGAAAGCTGAGTTTCCTGTGTTTATGGGAATCTTTCTGGTTGCTGAGCAGTTTTACTCCTACCTTACAACGTAGCTGGCTCTGAGTAGGATCTGCCTGGTTGAGGTCTGTAACACTACGATAGGCAGGTGCCTCACAGGACTTAATGTGCCAACTTTTGTAGATTGAATGTAGTTTTTTTTGTAGATTTGATGTGGTTATTTTTGTAGATTTAATGTAGTTATTCTCATAGATTTAATGTATTTATTCCTGCACTGTGGCTCTAAGACACTGCAGGGTATTATTTTGCCCATTTTGGAGGGGGAGAATCAAGATGCCAAGAATCCAAGAGCTTTATTCCTTCTGCTGTGCTAAGTGAAAAAAACCAACCCAACTCAAACAAACAACCCAACAAAACTCAAAAGCCCCCTAATTTTCTGTGTGAGGAGCAGCAGCAACTGTAAAGGACACATTTGCAGAATCATTAATTTTGATTGTCTTGAGCAGCTTTGTGTGGTCACTGGAATGGAGCAATCCATCATCCTGACAGTGCAGCAAGGTCCCCGTTCTGGTCACTGCTTCGAAGGGGACAGACCTGCTTTGATTTCTGACAGTCTCGGGATCACCTTGGAGCCTCTGTGGCAAAGGCAACTCGATGCTGCGAGGTGGAATGGGGTTGCTTCGTTATTTATTTTCCCCTAAATCTCACATTCAATTAAATTATTCATGATTTAATCACTGCCTGCAGAAATTCTCTTCTGCTTTCCCCCTTATTTTACAAAAGAGCTTTAAAAGGTTAATCCCTCTTTGCAATCCTGGGAAGGTGAACACCGGCCTGGGGATTTCTTCTTCCAGAAATTGAGGAACAGTGGGGGTTTTCAGTTCTTGGAAAACATCCTCTCTCCCCAAAGCAATGTGGACACAAAACACATGAAGCAACGAGGCATTTGCTGTTTGGGTTGGGCCACTTTGAAAGGATTTTTCCCTTTTTGCTTACATTGTAACTTTGCAGAGGAGGTTCTCCTGTTACTGGAATTTGGAAGTGTAAAGAGCTCGCAGTGGCAGGGTTACAGCTTGAAAAAGCCTCAAATCAGGGATTTTTACCCTTGGATCCTGCAGGGATGGGGCTTGAGCAGCCAAGCTGGATGACTGCCTCTTTGTGGGATGTGTTTACTGGGAACTCGGAGACCCCACATATGAATATTCACTCAAAAGGTGCTTCCCCAGGCACAAGGCATCCCCAGCTGCACAGAACTACTGAATATAGAGAGGGAGCAGCTCTGGGGTTTTCTGCAGGTCTTTTCTTCTGGGGAAAAATTCTCAGGTCTGTGAGGAATTTATGGTCAGAGGGCTCCAGCCCTGGGCAGCAAATATTTGAGCTGGTGCCTCACTTGTCTGGGAGACTGCACTTGAATATTTTTGCTTTCATATTTCCCCTGGAGAATCTGGAATAACCACGGCTGTGCCTGGGACACTGAGCTGGGATGAGACTGATCAAGGATATTTTTACCTTGCTCAGAAGTTTGGTTGCTGTGTCCTAATTGCCACAATGTCGACTTGACCTTCAACTCCTCCTTTAGGAGGAATTGATCCTGAAGATAGAAATTGTCAGGAGTTGTGCATTTCTTCTTCCCCTCTCCCCATGTTTGTTTCGCCACTGGTGTTGTGAACCTCAAAAGCTTTGTGGTTATGAGAATATATGAGAATATATGACCTAAAATTATATATATATATGCACCTAGTATTATTGTATGAGAATATATTACCTACTTTAGGTGCCTGCCCGATTTTCACACGGTTTTTAATCGGAGTATTGATGTGATTGAATGCTCTGGGTCACCTGAATGGATGATCCCATGGTTGCTGCTCCCTGTATGCTCCCAGCAAACCAGGGACTGGATGTGCAGTAGGGCAGTGATTTCCCAGCTGGAGCTCTGGGGTTCTCCTGCAGGAATTAAACAGCTCCACCAAATGTAAAAACAACTCCATGTCCTAAAGCAATCCGAGCCAAGCAGGACGTGGCAGCATCTTTAGTGTGATTTGTCTTAAGAGTTGTTGCCATGGAAACAAGGTCTCCATCTCTATCTGTTACATCCTTATAGACTGATCCATAGTGAGATGTGAGGGAAATTCTCTTACCTCTGGATGTCAGGGTTTGTAGTTTGCCCTGAATCCTTTGCCTATGCCAAAAAAAAAAAAAAAAAAAAAATTGATTTGAGGCAGTCCTGTGTCAGTGGAAGTGCAATTCCAGATGTGGAATCACTTGCATGTGAACTGCAGGTTAGAAATGACCAACTCCTGGGTGTGTGAGGGGTAGAGGTGTGGGGAGCAGCTCCAAAACTCCTCAAAGACTGCTTAAAATCTCTTCTGTTATTTACCTTTTTGGTTTTAGTACAATAAAGAGCCATGAGTCTGGAAAGAGAGCTGTTACCTGTTGTCATCTGGGTATCAATGTTCAGGTTACACAGATATAAAGATCTATTTCTTCTGTGTATATAAATTAATCTAAACAGGAAAACTCACCTGAACCAAGATTTATAATGCATGTGTAAAATGGTCAGTTTAGTAACCAGAACAATGTGCATCATTCCAGTCAAAATGTCCATAAATGAGATTCGTATACACTTTTAACTTAAATACAGAAGAAAATCTGAAGCTGTAGGGCAACATTAAAACAAAAAAAAGCCCAACCCCACAGCCTCACCCCAGTGAATCAGCAGATGCCTGGCTCCAGGACAATGGCTGGATGTACCCTGTGATTTATTGTGGCAGGGATGCTGCCCACAGAGGAGAACTCATTGTGCTCAGAAATAATGGGTTTGTCTCTGAGAGTCAGCAGAACCCTGTCATCTGTCAGCCAGCATGAAAGAAATAAAGCTCAACATTGAAATATCTTCTTGGAGCAGGTTGGCTGCCAGCTGTGTGGGGTGGAAGTAAGTCCTGGTGGAGGCACATCTGAAACAGTTCAGAATTGGGAAAACCTCGAAGTTGAGGCGATGTTTCAAAACTCTTCTCTTGCTCTCCCGTTAGAGATGAGCATCTTTGGAGCACCCTCAGAATTAAAAACTCCCAGCCATCAGTGCTGTTATGCAGGAAAGGTGCCGTGGCTGCTGCCCTGAGTTTCTGGATGGATTCACTGCAGAGAGAAGCAGGTAAAAAGGTGAAGGTGTCTTACCTGGCTCTTGTGGAGGAGGTTTTTCAGCTGCAGAGGTGCCTCGAGCAGTTTCTGGGATGGAACTGCACTGTTTGTGTTTTCTGGCAGTCAGAAATAAATGTTTATTCATGTTACCAGCTCTGATCCCCTTCCAGGCTCTCTCCAGGAATGGGCTTGCAAAGTGCTGTGCCCAAATCTCCCTCTCCCCCTCACTCACACGCAGGTGGCTCCCAGTGCCCAATGAATTAAATGCTCTGCTCTGAGACTTCTCAGGGAGATTTAACCCCTTCCAATGTGTCAGAAATCACTGGGTTTTATGTCTAGACTGGAAAATAGGTTGTGTAGCAGGGATGCCTTTAAGAGGACAAGGTGATTTCCTGGCTTCTTAGCATTTGGAGAATTCTCTTCTATTACAGTAATTAATTCTTAGGAAAGTTCTCATTTTCCATGAGGTGCTTTACCTTTTTCCCCAAGAGGGTTTTCAAGACTTCTGGAATGCAGTGTCTCATTTTTACATTTAATTTCAGTATTGTAATTATTTCAGTGCTGCAATTATATTCTTAATGATAAAAGCACTTCAAAACTACATGCACATGGCTTGGAAGGTATATTTTTGCATTGCTTTGCTGTATAGGACAGATTGCAAAGAAAATAAATCTCAGATATTTTACCTTAAATTATTTTTGGTTACAGAGCACATGCAAGTTTCAGCTGTTCCATTAAATGTACTGCTTTTAAAAATGACAAGGAGATAATTCCTGTTTCCAAGGAAAGCTGTTCAGACCAGTTGAAAAATTAGAGTATATAACCCCAGTCCTGTATTTAAACACCCGGCACATGTTATTTAATGCAACACAGAAGTCCAAGCCATAAAATCCTCTTCAATAAATTATTACACTCAGTTTCAGCAAGACTGTGAATTTCTAGATTATCAAAATCCTTATAAATATGCTTAACTTTCAGCAAACTTCCCATTTTCACCCAGCCCTTACCCTTTTCTTGCTTTCCCACTGGCAATTAGGATGCTGTGGGGGAAATCAGGAGCCTGGCATCCCTCAGCCTGAGGGCTGAACATGCACCCTGAATGGACAACTGGAGCGTGGGGGGTGCTTGTGGCAGGAGCAGGAGCTGCAGGACAGGAGGAGGCCGAGAGTTGGGTCAGTTTTTCATGTAACAGCTGCTGAAGTGGCCTCAAATCCCAGAATCCCAGGATGGTTTGGGTTAGAAGGGCCCTCTGGAGATCACCTAGTCCAACCCCCTGCCAAGGCAGGGTCAGCTGGAGCCGGTGACACAGGGACACATCCAGGTGGGTTTGGAATGTCTCCAGAGAGGGAGACTCCACACCCTCCCTGGGCAGCTGTTCCAGTGCTCTGCCACCCTCCATGGAAAGAAGTTCTTCCTCAGGCTAAGGTGGAACTTGTTGTGTTTTAGTTTGTGGCCATCACTCCTTGAATGTAGGATTAGGAATGGGAGCTGGTCTGGGGGTGCAGAGAGGTACCTGAGTGCCCTCAGAGGAGGGTTTGGATCCCAGGTGCAGCTCTGTGGTTGGAATTTCCCATTAGAGACAGTCGGTTGCCTGTGGTTCCCTTTGGAATGGCCATCTCTGGGTGGTTCCTTGTGCAGCAAAGTCTCTGGGGCTCAGTCAGGCAGGGTCAGGCCTGCACCAGGGATCTGAATGTCTTTATTATTTGTCAGCCCTTGCCTTTGTCAGCCAGGCAAACACAGAGCCTGCACTGGGGCTGGATCCCGAGGGATGCCCGGGAGGTTTCCTCGTCCCCGCTGAGGGTCTGTGCCAGGGGCAGCTGTGCCAATACCCAGGTGGGTGTCGGGCACAGAGCAGGGGGTGACCTCCAGCAGCAGCAGCACTGGCTGGGGACAGGGGCTGGGGACAACGTGCAGCTCTTTTACAATAATAGAAAATGCACAAATAATGTCATCTTCAAAGCGCCGCGTACCCGGAACTAAGAGGTACTGACAAGCATCTGAAAGAGAGAATTATCCCCATTTTACAGATGAAAGGCAGTCACACAGAGAATCAAAGTCAAGATTAGATTAATAGACACTGATGCCAGAGGAGCTATTAGGTCTTGTCTGGCATCTGGCAGAACAGAGCGGAGAATTTCATACAGATTGCTCCACTAAATCCCTAATCTCTGTTTGGGCTTAGGAAAAGACCTCCAGAGCTGACACAAAGACACTGCACCACCTTCAAGTAATTTGCTTGTGGGGCACTACTGGAAGTTCACATCCTGTCCCCGTAGGAGTTTATTTCACTTCCTGCTGCCTCAGCTAATTTTGTTTGAATAATATTTTTAAGAGCCCCCCATATCACCTGAAATCCCCTTTGCATTTGTGCTCGCTCGAGATAATTCTTGAGCTGATACTTTTCATGTGGGAGACAAGGGGCAAAAGGATGTTGGAGTGGGAAAAGTTTAATCTTGATAAAAGATTTTTTTTTTCTTCCAGTGAGAATAATCAATCACAGGAGGAGCCTCCCCAGGGATGTGATAAGGTCCCCATCACTGGAAGCTTACAAGATTTCCCAGGCTGGGCAGGGTGCTGGATAATCTTATCTAGGATCCCTTTGCCATGGGAGGTTGGCTCTCATGACCTTTGGATGTCCCTTCCAACCTGGGCTGTTCCATGATTCTGTGTAAAAGGTTTTGTGGATAGGAATTGATTTAAGTGTGTGCTTAAAAGTTGTGTTGAATCAGGTCTTGGGGTCCAAATCCAGCACCAGTTAGAGCCAATGTTCCCAGTTTCCCTGCTGAGAAGTGATTTGGATCTTTCCAAATGACACAGTCTCTTCTGAACTGTCAGTTCCGTGGCATTTTCCTCTACATCTCTGCTTGATGTGTGATTATACTGCAGTTCATCAGGCAGGTTTATTAGGAGACTTAATTGGATTGCATTAGCTGGCATTTAAGGCGTCCAAACCAGTTGAGAATGCAATCAATTAAAACATCCAAGCACATTAATGGTGTGGACACAGGGCAATTTATGTAGATGGCTAATTACCTGCTTACTTCAGGAAGCAGATCAAGAATGGCCAAATGATGCACGAGAAGAAAAGAAACAACATTGCAAAAATCCTATTGGCAAGGCTGCAAAACTGAGCACATGGCAAGGTGTAATTGTTCCCTTTGTTGAAGTCTACAGTGAGAGCACAAACCCTACACCGTGACAGGCACTCAGAGGTGTTCCCAAGAATTTCAGATTTGAATGTCACTTCCAGAACAGACTGAGCACATTACCAGCGCCGGAATGTCTTATAATGGCACATCTGGGGTTTCTAAGCAATCAAGAAGCTCTCTGAGATGGTCATTTCAAGTGGGGAAATGCTAATCCCTGTCAGTTTTCCATTTCATCCACTACTGATCTGGATCTGAGGCTGGTGCTCCGTGGGGATTCCAGGTCCCTCACTCTGGGTGATGCCCAGGAAGTGTTTTTGGTGTGTGCAGCACCCACCTGGAGATGAAAGCACAACTGAGGGGCATAACAAAATGCAAACCAGGGTGGAATTGAATCATTAACATCCTCCTGTGTTTCCTGCTCCCTCCTACAACCCTCCTGTGGCTTTACAGCTAAATTCTCTCATTTACTGGTGCAGTTCAGGAATGAGACATGCAAACTGATTATCAGATACTGCTCTTAATTTCCTTTACAGTCCAGGGGGAAATTCTTATTCTCGTTCATTCTCTGCCACTCCTGACTTTTTGGGATTGTGTAGGGAACATACAAACACAGCAATGATCAGGTTGGGTGGTGACACACCTAAAGCCACAGCTGCTCTGGCTCAGAACAAGTCCCCAGTGGCTCTCAGGGGCACAAGGGAGGCTTGCCAGGGTCTCCAGGAGGTCTTGGCCATGCATCCCATGCCCAAGATAGACTTAGGAAGTGAATTGATTGAAAATTACCTGGTTGTACATGTCTTAGAGGTGTAGGTTCCACACCTGTATTGAGGTGTGGGATGCAGAAGGGTCAGTGGCACCAGGCTGTGACATCAGGGAGGGTCAGAACAGAAGCTGTTTTCTCACTTTCTCAATTGCTGGTTCATTAATGAGAAACTACAACCACCATCACTGTGATCATGAGTGGTTTCTACTCTCTGCTGACATCTTTGGGACTGGCTCATGTTCTCCAGCCTTCCATTTGGGGTGGAAATTTGTTCCCCACCCACCCTCAAACACCCCCAGCTGCTGAGAGCTACAACCAGCAATATCAGTTGTGTTTATTTTCTGCCCTCCAGGCACTTCTGGGAGCCAAGAAACCACTGCTCCTGTGCTCAGGGCTGCCTGTACTCACCTGTGGGCAGGTGCAGTCTCTGCAGCATTGGCAGAACAAATGGATATGGAAAAGTCATTCCTGAATAATGAACTGCTTTTCTTAAGGTGCCACTGAGTAATGGTTGAGTGAACCAGCAGATCCCAGCACAGACCAGTGTGGCTGACATCCAACTGAAGCAGCCAAGGCTCCAAAGGCAGGCTCCAAAGGCAGTGATAATTTCATGTAACACATTAAATTCCTGCTGACAGTGACTCCTCGGAGCCCTGGCAAATTGGAAACTGCTGGATGCAGCAGCAGCACCATGATAACACAGTTAATCTTCTGCAGGGGCATGGTGGTAAAAGAAATGGCTTTTAGATTAGCTGTCATTAGAGTGAAACATCTGCCCCTGCCAGCCAAGGGGACTGTCCTCACTTGGGCACACGGGAAGCTCATTAAGTTCCTGGGTTTGCATGGCTCTGGTCCAGAGCCACACTTCCACCACGCTCTAAGGCTGGGAAGCACAATGACTTGGGCTGAAAGGCAGGAAGATGAATTCCCTGGAGATGTGTCAGCTTCCAAAGCAGCTGCAGAAGTTGGTTCAAGTGTTTGGACTCCCTTAGTACCTGGAAGCACGCAGTGAAGTGAAATAGGAAAAATTAATGGGAGTGATGGGGTTTTAAAGGAAATTAAACCTTCTGAGATCACAAAAGCTCAAAGCTAACTCTGTCTGAACTCTGAGGAAAAGCTTCCAGTGGAATATTTAATTCCAAGCACTTTGCCATCATTTCTAAGCTGTTCTTTGCCTGCTGGACTGCAGAGCACGAGGTCAGGAAACCTCCCTTGTCTAACTCTAATTGTGATGCAAATATTCTCACATCTGATTTTCCTTTCACATGCTTAGAAGGAATGTGGAGTGCTTCAGAGGGGCGAGCCTGGCAGGGCACTGTTTGTGCAGGAACATTCTCAACCACGATTTCACAGTTTACTTTCACTGTTCATTACCTGGTGATGATGTGCAACGCTGTTATTGAGGTTGCAGAATGCTTTAAAGGAGCAAAATTCATGCAGAGCAAAGAAATGGTTGGAAGTGTCTGTATGGAGCTCAGAGCTGGATAAATGACAGATGTTTAAGCTGTAATTAATTAATGACTGCAGCTTCAAGCTGGATTACAAACAGGTATCCAGTTTCACCTTTTGTTGGGGAAGATGAAACAGGAAAGCCTTGGAAATATGATTGCCTGACAAAAGATTTTGGGAATATGAAAACTACAGGCAACATCGAAATGAAAGCCACTTTTGAAATACCAGGTCTTAGTTACTGAACAACTAGAAAACAATGGTATGGCCACTGAAGTAATCCCCTCTTGATGGAACAATACCCTCTGCTTGCAAACAGGTCCAAGGGTCAGAGCAGACCCTACTAGCTCAGCAGAAGGGGTCCAAAGAGTAGTTTTTAGAAGTTAAGATGTAACACTCTATGGTAATATAAGAACTCTTATAGGCTGTATGTAAATGCTATAGGATTTGTATCTTGTATTAGATTGGTTAGTGACAATTAGAATATTCAGTGCAGAAGATGATTTATTGTATTGTAACCAGGACTTCAGGAATTCTCATTCTCATTCTCATTCTCACTTCTCATTCTCTCTTCTATTCATTCTCTCTTCTATTCATTCCTCTCTTCCACTTCTACTCTTGCTCCTACTCTCTCTCTCTCTCTCTCACCCGTTCACTCTCTTGCTCTCTTGGGCCTGCTCAGAGCTGAGTCTGGCAGCTCTGAGCAGTGCCCCAATACCCACGCCCTTTACAATAAACCGGCTGTGTCCCAAGACCTGCCTATAGAGATCTCTCGTCTCCATCCGTCACCGTCTACGTCCGGCCGTCCCGACTGGACCACCAGAACCCCCTTAACCTACAGTCTGGCGCCCACCGTGATTGCCGAGCCCACACCCAGCACCTGCAGCCTGGCGCACAACGTGATTGAACGCCCGGTTCAGCTTTCTCCATCTGTAGGACTTTTCTCCATGGACGGTAACTAAAAGACCAGTTATAGCCACCTAGAACTTGTCGTGAGCACGGCATACCGATGCTGCGCATCGTAATAGCTGGAGCTCTGTAATTCTGCTGAGGCAGCCTTCGAGCACGGGGTTTACCTGGAGCTCTTGGAGGGAATTGCCTGGCAGTCCTCGAGCACGGGCCGCCACTGCTGCGCAGCGGCCCCCTGGAGCTCTTTGAGGAGGTCTGCTGTATCACCCCTCGAGCACGGACACGCTGCTAAGCAGTACTGACCGGAGCTCTGCGGAGGGAAATCTGCCGCACGCCCCGAGCACAGGCGAGTAGTGCTGAGCACCGCCCGCACTGGAGCTCAGTGCGGACCCACCCGTGAGGTCCTGAGCACGGAAAGCCGTTGCCAAGCGACGCCTGAAACCGGAGCTCTGGGAAAGGACCGAAAAGCGGCGTCCTGAGTGCTGAGTGGAGTGCCTGGCCAGCCCCCCACGACAGACATCTGAGTAAGGACGCTGCTCCTGCGACATCACCTAAGTGAGTATCATACTGGTCTAAAAAATGGGACAAACCCACTCTGCCCATGACAGAGATCTCTATAAGCAACTTAAGCATTTACTTATAAGCTCTGGTCCAAGTCAGTTGCCTAAACACGAGCTAAAAAATCTTTTAGAATGGACCCGACTTAATTTCCCAAATGCTGACCGTTCAGCCGTCTTTACAAGAGACTTTTGGGACACAGTTGGAGTTAAGCTCTTTAATAATATCTCCTACCGGGATATGGCAGCCGCGCAGCTGCTCCCAGCTTGCAGAGCGCTGGTAGAGCTGTTTGCTGCGGTGGCGCCGCCCGCAGCAGTCACCCCGCCGAGCCCAGCTCCGGCTGCTAGTCCGCCCCTTGCCGTCGCGAGCCCGCAGCGGAGCACGGCCCCCGCCCCTCCGCCGGACCCCGTGGCTCCGATACCCGCGGTCCGGCTGACGCGCGCCGCCCCGCCCCCCGCGCTCGCGGCCTCGCCTCAGAAGACGCGAGCAAGGGGGGAACCGAGAGCAATAATGCAGCTCCAGTGGCAGGGGAGACGGAGAGCCCCTCTGCCGGAGCTGATGCTTTAAATCTAACACAAGTAAACTCTGAAAAGCAGCCAGATTTGTTTGCAATAAGCCCCAGAGTCCCGCCGGCAAGCAGCGGGGATCTTGCAACCCAGAAAGAGAAAACGAGTTCTGAAAGTTTGTCAGCGCTACCTTCTGAATCAAAAAATCCTCCAAAGTGCTCAGATTATTCTAAATTAACAGATTGCCATGAAATAAGACCCCAAATCTATAAAGATGAAAGTCTTAGTCTATTAACTAAGCCTGTGATAGCTAGCCAACAGCCTGACAGTCCTAAAATGTGGGCTCCCATCTCCACTCTCCAAATTAAAGAACTAAAAAGTGCTGTAAGATACAGTGGCATTTGCTCACCGTATCTTAAACAACTGCCAAAAAGTACCCTAAAAGGAACACATCAAACTTTAAAACGCATTTTAAATCAACAGAAAAGGGGAGAAGCCCAGGCTACACCTCAAAGAAGGTTGAATAAAGCCTTGTATGTTTTTAATTTCTTGAACAGCTCTGCAGAAGAGCCTGAACCCCCCATCTATAGACATTTCCTAAACAACAAAAAAGCAAAACTGAAAGAGCACCCTCCAGTTTTAATTAAGAATTTAGCATCAGGAAAAATAGAAAGACCTTATGATCTTATAATGTGGGGAAAGGGATTTGCATGTCTCTCCACAGGTGAAGGAACCAAGTGGATTCCAGCAAAGAACGTGAAGCTGTACCACGCATCAAAGCCCACTGTCTGTTCCACTTCAGGCAGTGACCCCGCGAGTAGAAGCCGAGAAGCCGGCACTGAAATGTGAACTCGGCAGAACCACTGAGAGAAGATTGTCTGCCAGAAACAGCTTGAGAAAAGAATGGAGTTTTAGCATTATTTGTGTAGATGCATGTTGCTTTTAACCTTTTGTTTTTGTTTTTGTAGCGAAGCTTTACCTGTAAATCAACCAAAGACAAATGTCTGGGTTGCTTTAGCCAAATCTGCAGGCTCCGATACCATCTGTCTATCTGACACAAGCCCTGACAAACCTTTTTCAACCTGTTTAGTTGGAATACCTTTACCAGAAGGTTTTGATAATGTTACTCTTGATAAGTACTGGCCATACGATGATCACATTTCTCCAACTACCAGCCATAAACACCAAACTTATATTGATAATTCTAAAATTGATAAATCTGACCTTCAAGAGCTAGAAATCCTAGGCTCGTTAACTATGGATACCTGCTATTTCTTTCACTTTCTAGGAGAAAACGGTCCTCATTTAAATGTTACCCCATATCACCCAGCTTATAGCAATGTAATTTCTTGGTGCAACCAAGCTAAGCTTCTTATATATGACGAACCTCATGCAGATCGTTTTAACAAACTTCCTATTCGATTCCCTAGAGGAATTTGGCTCATCTGTGGAGACAGAGCCTGGCAAGGTATACCTTCAAAAATAGATGGTGGCCCTTGTGCTCTGGGACAACTTACAATTATTGCTCCCAGTGTCAAAGAAGTAATCAAAAAGAAAAACAGAAAAATTAGATCTTCCTGGGGACATCAGTATGAGAGCGACTGTGATAGTGACTTTCATCCTTGGAACTCTGAAAAATCAATTGTTGCGAGCATTTTTCTTCCTCAGTTAAGTTCCTCAATTGCACTAAAACAGTTAAACAAGTTGGGATGTTGGCTCAGCAAGGAGGTAAATGTTCACCTCTACTATGATCAGTGATTTGTTAACTGATGAAGAGGCAGTCAGACATGCCACTTTACAAAATAGAGCTGCCATTGATTATCTTTTATTAGCACATGGGCATGGCTGTGAAGATTTTGAAGGATTATGCTGTATGAACTTATCCGATCATTCTGTTTCCATTCACAAACAGTTACAAAACCTAAGGGACCTAGCTAACCAAATTACAACAGATAACTCGTCTTGGCTAGACAGTTTGTTTGATGGTTGGAGCTTTGCACCTTGGCTAAGGGAACTCTGTAAAATAGGCTTGATTATTCTAGTAGTAATAATTATAGTTTTAGTAGCAGTACCTTGTATACTTCAGTGTGTGCAAAAAATGACGAGTAGGACTATGTCTAATATCTTAATTGTTCATCGGAAAGGGGAAGATGTTGGGGAAGATGAAACAGGAAAGCCTTGGAAATATGATTGCCTGACAAAAGATTTTGGGAATATGAAAACTACAGGCAACATCGAAATGAAAGCCACTTTTGAAATACCAGGTCTTAGTTACTGAACAACTAGAAAACAATGGTATGGCCACTGAAGTAATCCCCTCTTGATGGAACAATACCCTCTGCTTGCAAACAGGTCCAAGGGTCAGAGCAGACCCTACTAGCTCAGCAGAAGGGGTCCAAAGAGTAGTTTTTAGAAGTTAAGATGTAACACTCTATGGTAATATAAGAACTCTTATAGGCTGTATGTAAATGCTATAGGATTTGTATCTTGTATTAGATTGGTTAGTGACAATTAGAATATTCAGTGCAGAAGATGATTTATTGTATTGTAACCAGGACTTCAGGAATTCTCATTCTCATTCTCATTCTCACTTCTCATTCTCTCTTCTATTCATTCTCTCTTCTATTCATTCCTCTCTTCCACTTCTACTCTTGCTCCTACTCTCTCTCTCTCTCTCTCACCCGTTCACTCTCTTGCTCTCTTGGGCCTGCTCAGAGCTGAGTCTGGCAGCTCTGAGCAGTGCCCCAATACCCACGCCCTTTACAATAAACCGGCTGTGTCCCAAGACCTGCCTATAGAGATCTCTCGTCTCCATCCGTCACCGTCTACGTCCGGCCGTCCCGACTGGACCACCAGAACCCCCGAAACCTACAACCTTTTATTAGGTTGTATTTTCTTCTTGATTACATTAGTCTTGATTAATATAAATATATTTGAATTTTTCACAGTTGTGTGACATTTACAGCAGAATTCCTTGAGGGTATGTCCTAAAGCACATTGTACAAGGAGCAATAAAGTTCCTTTTCTGAGCATTCAACCCTGTGGTTGAACAGGGTTGGGGGAAGGGTTTCAGCTGCTCGAACAGAGTGAGGGAAGGGTTTCAAAGCAGTGGGAAACAGCTCCACAGTCCCCACGAACTGCAGCTTAAGGTTACAGAAATGTACAGAAATGACCACTGCAGGTTTACCAGGCAGATTCTTCAAGCCAGAACTAGAACCAAATTTTTATTTATTTCTTTCTTTTAGAAAATGGCTTGTCTCTAATCATAGAATCATGGGCTGGTTTGGGTTGGGAGGGACCTTAAAGCCCATCCAGTTCCACCCCTGCCATGGGCAGGGACACCTCCCACTATCCCACGTTGCTCCAAGCCCTCTCCTAGAAATTGTTTGGAAGAGTAAGAACACAACAGAGAAATAAAGAACCAATCAGAAGCTTAGGCACAGGCAAAGGACTTCAGTGGGCACAGAGGACAAGGAAAATAAAAGAAACCAATAAAAATGCTGATGAGAGGAGTCAGGAGCTGCTGGGAGAAGCAGCCATTCCTCAAGGCCATGAGGAACAGGCAGGCACCTGAAAAGGAATTTTTCCTCAGGATAACTCTCTGGCAATCTTGCAGGGATGCCTGTGGTCCTTATTGTTAAAGAAATATTTCTTTGGGAGCAATAAATGCATTATATCAGAATAATACGTTGCTTAACAAAAGAACAGGCCAAAATCCCCCAAACTTCCAGACTAACGAAGGGAATATTACCCTGGGAGACAGGACAACTGGATTATATTCCCAGTGCTTTCCATGTCTGAAAAAAGTTTTTACATAATGGAGAGACTTAAAAAAAAATTCCAAAGCCCTAAACAACCACTTCTCAAAAATTTCTTGAGACACAGAGAAGTTCCTGTCTGTTAGTTACCATTTGAAGGAAAAAACGAGCAAAATTATTTCATTAGGCTTGCAAATGGAGCCAACAGGTTTTTAGGGATATAATTTCATGCTTGGGAAGAAGCTATCCCACAATATCTTGATGCTCATTATGGGGAAAAATCCTCATCAGCGTCACTAGGATTAAAATCAAATTTGAAGGGCAAGAAGCCCAGTCTTACCTGTGCTATTAGGGCAGAAGAAAGGAGCATGCAGAGAAGAGGAAAAGGTGGAAGGTTCCAGGTGGTGTCAGCGCTGGGGGTTGATCCCATGGCTGCTGAATGAAGTTCCACCCTGGAATGTTGCCTTTGAGACAACAATACAACAAAAAAGAAAATGCTCCCTCTTCCCTTTCATCCTAATCAAAGCAGCAGAGCAGTCCTCAGCACTGCTTTCATCTCTGTTTTCAGCAGTAGTTTCTGTTTTTCTCCCTGGTTATATTATCACACTCCATGGGGACAACTCCCTTGGAGCAGCCAGAACAAAGAGAGGAGCTGCTGCCCTGGGCCCCACCTGGACTGAGCTGAGGGCTCCCATCTCACAGGTGAATCCCCAGGGATGGACCAGCCCTGCCTCTGGGGTGCCCCCAAGTCCACCTGAAAGCAGGAAAACAGAGCCATGACAGCAGAAACAGCCCCCCTGACCATGCCAGGGGCTGAGTGCGTGCTGTCCAGCAGGGGTGAGGAGGAAGGAATGCTGCAGCACTGGGAACAATCCCATCTTGGATGCTGCCTCCAACCTCCTGCTTGTGCATCGCCACTTCTGGATGAGCTCCAGGGCTGGCTCTGGGGTTTGAACACCCAGGAGTGTGAGGGATGGAATTCAGCAGCTCTGGCAGACACCCCAAGGAGAGATGATCCCTGTTATCTGCCGTGGCTAAATGGACACACGGGATCTGAGAATCCAAGGTGAAGCCCGGAGTGGAGCTGCCTGTACGCCTTGGATATCAGGGCAGGAGTCCCTGGAGTGGATGTTTGATCTCTGTTGAGTCTCACCCTTCACCTTATCTGTTATTTCACTGTTCCCTGGGGCAGTAAAAGAGGTTATTTGGCATTTGTGGTGCCCCATCCCCGATATTGGTGCTGACTGTGGCAAATCCACTGCATTCCCACAAGGGCAGATCCTTCCCTCCTGGAGCGGCGCAGGAGAGGGGTGTAACACAAATGGTCCTTCACAAACGCCTTACTGGAGTTACTTTTGACTGATCCTTTTGACTGGCCCATAAAAATAAGGCCAATTTATTGAACTGTACATGTTAGAGCTCATCAAATACTAGCAAGGGAACACACGATTCTTATTCACGAGCTGCAGGTGATTTGAATGTTTTCCTTCAGGAGGACTGGAACCCCTGTGTTAGAATTCATTCAGTTTAGCCAGAAAAAGAGACTTTTTTCACAATGGGGAGTTTACAGAATCCACAATAATTTTAAGGAGTCCTGAATGCTGCAATTTGCTTTTTTTCCCCATTGCTCTCTTGTTTTGTTTCTCTGCCTGAAACTTTCTACTCTCAATTCTGCTGTCCCACGTTCGGTGTCATGTCTGTTGCATATTTATCATGAGCTTCTCATCTTTCTTATCTTTCTCATCTTTCCCGCATTCTTGCAGCCTCCCAAACAAACCAGAAAGCAATCAGACAGCAGAAAATCCCCAAACAGAGAAATCAATGTATGCTACAGCTCGATGCCTCTCTTTTGAGTCTTGCTCTCAGCTTCTGGAGCTCAGTGCTTTTATCAATTTTGAGCCCATAGTCTGTGATTTTCCAGGCCTCTTCATAACGCTGCTTTTCAAAGTTATTTTGTGCTACTTTGTGAAATGTTTTGGTTAAAGTTTGCCTGCCAGGACAGTTTGTGATGGTGCCCAGGGCCAGGGGCTCGTCCAGCTGCAGGGCCTCCGTGTAGTGCTGCACTGCTGCCTCCTCCTCAGCCAGGGCCAGCAGCAGGAAGCCCTGGCAGCAGTGGTCTCCAGCCTGTGTTTTTGGGCTGTTACAGCCGTGCCCCTGGATCACTTTTTCCATGTCTTTCAGAGCTCTCTCATATTTTTTCAGGTGCATCAGGCAGGCGGCTCTGCAGCGCAGGTACCTGGGACTGTCTCTGCTGGCCAGCACTGCCAGGCTGAGATAGCCCAGAGCCTCCTCATAGTGATGGCCTCTCATCAGCACCTTCCCTTCCTGGGCTGCTGCCTGTGGGGACAGAGTTAATCTGTGTTAGTTAATAAAGGGGAAAAAATAGGAGAGTATCTGGTCTGGACTGGCCATAGACACAGACACTAAGAAAACTTAGTTACTTTGTCAAATGTTGAAATTCCATCTAGCTGGAGAACTCACAGTTGGTGTATTTTTGCATATAGATAAGATATAAAACTCCTGGATCGCTGGGTACTCGTTGTTATCTCAGGAGCTTCTAAACTCCTCTCCTTTTTTTTTATCTGCCAGAATTTCTTCTGAATTCATTTACATTCCTTAGGAATGATGAGCAAAAAGCTGTCTGGACCAACCTCCTCAGGTACTGCCCCACAAATGCCAGTGCTAAAAAATGAAGTTTTTTGTCTCTGCTGGAGCTTACCCAAGCTGTAGGGAAAAAAAGGCCAACTGGTGGCTTTGCTAATTGTTAATCTCGAGTGCAATTTGAACTCTCTGCCCTCATCTGAAGGGAAAAACAACAACAAGAAAATAGAGAAGGCAGGAAGAACCACATAATTTTTAGGTTCGTGGAGGTCAATAAAGAAAACTCCATTAGAACTATTTGCTTCAGATGGATTTCTCATTATTTCCCTTTATTGGTAATGAATACAGCTTTTAACGTGCGGCAGCAGAGCGAATATTCAGGTTATAAACAAGGCTGCCATCAGCAGCTGAGGGCGTACAAAAGGCTGAGCCAAACAAGCTGAGGCTTCAAGCAAAGGATAAATGTTTCCATCCTCCTCTTTTCACAGGGTAACTCCTGAATTGGATGCAGAAATCCAGGTAGCCCAGCCACACTTGGTTGCCAGGTCAGGTCCTCCAGTCTCTTTGTGTGCCCCTTTTATTTTGGCTGCCTGTGTTTAGGATTGATTACTCTCTGCCAGAACTGAGGAAAACAGGTTCTGCAGGAAAGGGATCAATACTGCAGGGCAAGTCCTGGCACCTCATCTGAGAGCAGTGGCACGAAATAATTTAGCCTCTCCTCATGGTTTATGAGGAATTCTGCCCCAGTTATTTCGTTATAATGCCTATAATATATATATTTTTTGCTATTTTGCTTGACATAGTCGTATTTATTAAGAAGTCTCTCACAAAGAGCAATAGGACCTCTCCCCAAATAGTGCCAACCCCTGGCTTTAACAATTCTGGCCATAAATTTTCAGGCAGCCTGTCCAAACCCATCTCAGATGTCTTGTGTGCATTTAAAGAGCAGCACAATTACTTTGTCCTTTGAAATGTTTTTAAGGCAACCACTCAATGCAAGTGTCCCCTCAGTGGCAGGAACTTAACAGGGTTCAAGGTGGAATTGCAGCTGTGTGAGGAGCATCCTGGCAAGAGAAGGTGGTTTTTTTTCCCCCTAGAAATTCCAAAGTTCTGGATCACGTTGTTCCGAGGAACTCAGCGCAGTTCCTCAAAATTCCTTGTGTTTGTGTAGTTAAATTGTCATTTTCAGCCTTTAAGGTGCATTTGTTGTCTCAGAGGCAGAAGAAAACACAATTGATGTGGTTGTGCTGAATGATGAATCTGATGCTGGAGGTTTCAGTGCTCTGACCTGGGGCATTTGGGGCTATTGCACCACAGGCAATATTGCATCTATTCACTGAGCCACTGCTTTGACTCTTTCACATTTCCCTGAGAGTCCCCAAATCAAGGCATGAGATTCTGCATCCCCTGCCACACTTGGAGGAAAAATCCCACCTGAAAATAAAGGATTCCCTTTCATCCTTGCTGATGGAGAAAGGTTGGGCAGCTGGATTCTGGATTCTCTTCTGGCTCTGCCTGACTTCAGGGACCCGAGCTGGGACATTTTTTGGTGTGCAACAGGAAAGGATTAATCAACAGCTTGGACATTATCTCCTAACAAAGATAAAGATGAAAATCTGGCTTATGGAAAGAAGGTTTGGAAGGACATGGCACAGCTGAGTTCAGCTGCTCCCTGCACGTGGCCTTGGAGAAGCATTTTTGTCATCAGCCTCATTGCAGGTGACCTGGAAGGGCAGGAAAATCTGTGGGGTCCTTTCCAGGGGAACTCGAGTCCAGCTTGTCACTAAAGGTTTGATTTTGGTTTCCAGACTGAAATAATTCTGGTACCATCTGGAAAGGTCCATGAGTGGATCCCTGGATCCCTGGATTAGGTCTCTGTGTCTCTTTCTTCCATCTATTCACCTCACTGAGAGATAAATACACACATTTTTGTGGCGTTTTTGGTTCCAGTCCCTGGGGACCAGCCTTATGATGTGACCAAGGTTCGATTCCTTAGAAAAAAAAGAGTAAGGAGCTGACTGGACATGGAATTATGGCCAAGGGTTAGGCCCTGAGCAGTAAATCCCAGCAGATGGACTGATGAACTCTGAGCTTTGGGAGAGGGTTGGATGTTTTCAGAAGAGTTTGGAGCAAGCCTTTCCTTCTCCACCTGCACATGCTGTGAAGGGCATGTGGAATGGCAACTTCACCTAGTTCTGGCACAGACCATGCAGGTTTGGAGAGCCTTTTTGTAGGAATCTGGACATCCACAGAAGCTGCAGCCCTGAGGATCTGTGTGAGGGGTTGGGAATCAGTCGTGCATTTACCCCCTGACTTAGGAAACCCAAGGGTTGAAGCTGCACTAGCAGCAAGCAAACTCCCTTCCTCTGACCTTTTGCAGCTTAATAAATCTTTCAGATTCCTATTCCCATGGGGCTCTCCCAGTTGTTTACAAATTTCTCAGCGTGGGACCCCTTTGACTATAAATAACGGGAGAATTTTATTGCTTTGTTTTCCATGAAAAAAATAAATAGAGTACATCAAGGAGCTCTCTCCTTCCTCCACCCTTTCCTATTCAGCTTATGCAGAACTATTTTTAGCTCTTCAGACCTGGCTCCAGGATAACGATGACACGTTTTTTAAATGCCTGTAATTCCAAATACTCAGAAACCAACGTGGCAGAAATGCTTTTGTGCTGGGGTGCTGAGACTGGGTGTAAACTCTGAACTCTCCTTTTCCTACCTGGGAAATGAAGGTAACAGAGTAAACTCCCTCTTCCAGGGTAGGAACCATGGCAAAATTTGGGCATCATTGGGAATTTTAGCACTAATTCTGTCTCTAAGCTTTTTAAACTTTGCTTTTACCAAGATCTTCCTTTCACAAACTGGAATAACCTTGCAGGAAAAAAGGAAGTGCTGCTGGGAATTCCTTTGAGACACGGGGCAGGTGGATGAAACAATTCCTTCCCCACCCCAGAGAGCACACACTCATCCCCTGGTCACAAAACACATCTAAAAACCCCCAGGTGCTCGAGTTCAAACATTTACTAGCTGAACAAAAGCACAAGATGAAAGAGAGTAATGTTTTCTTTTTGAACTTCCAGCACTGGTATTGGGCTCCAGTTTTGAAATCAGCCTGGTCACACCTCTTGTCTCAAGCAGATAAATAAGCAGATAAATAACCTCTCATGATAAATAAGCCACAGTGAGGGGTTTTATTTCAGACACAGCTGCCAAAAAGAGACAGAAATAAGTTCCTCTCCCATTTTAAAGGCTTCACTCACCTGTGGCACCAGTGAGTTCTCACACATGGGCGCAGTGAGAGCCATACAAAAGTTGCTTTGTTTTTTCTTCTCATTTTTCTTTTCTTATTGACAGCAAAGAACATCCCTCCTGTGTCGCCTCAGGAAGCAGCACGGATGGACTGGGCTGTGAGGCTTCCCCACAGAAGGAGGGATGTGGCAGCAGGGGAAATTCAGCTGGAAAATGTGTCTTCATTTTCAGACACCTCCTTAGGGCCTCCCTAGTCACAGTCTCAATTGTTCCTTTATCAGCTTTCTAAAGTGGAAGATTGCAAATTGCCTCTGAAATCTTCCAACTGTTCCCCCTAAGACTGAACTTTTTACATTATTTAGAAGAGAGGGGCTCTTTTCTCTGTAATGGGGCATGTCTGGGGACTGGTAAATTAATACTTGTTTACTTATATCCTCCTGCTGTTCTGTTAAAATACATTCCAAGGGCTCCTCTTGCTGCATTAAGGATATCAGCATGTTGTTTGTTTTATAACCTGGGAGAGAGCATAACAATATAGCTTCTCACCAGGGTGCACACCAGCAACAAATTGAATAAAAGGAAGCAAACTGATTCTCAGAACACAGAGCTTCTGGGTAATCAGAATTGCAGATGCTTGACTGAGTGTTAAAACTCTTTGCCATCAATCTGACCTTGTCCTGCCTTATTATTGGAGATACTTTCTGGGTGTACTTTGGGGGAGAAACTTGAAAAAATGCTGAATAATAAATACTCGGGGGGGGGGGGGGGGGACTAGAGCAATGTGACATTGTTGTGCCAGTTTTAGCTAAAAAAGCCTGGCCTCAAAGCCTTTCATTTTATGAAAATGTGAACATATTAGAAAGAACATATTAGAAATCCTAAATGTTGCACAAAAGAGCAAGAAGGATGGAAGCATTTAATGTCACTGAATTGAAATCTTCAGTTTCATTTCACCAAGAAAATGAACAAAACATGGATCCCCCTTCACCAGGATCCATCCATGAGCTCCATGTATCCCTCAGAGTTCAACAATTAGCAATGATCTCGTTAAATTCCTGCATCCTGCCCCTCACGTCCCCTGAATTTCAGTGTGGGCATCACCAGGTCTCATGCCAGGGAAACCAACAAGGAATTCCAAGTGCTCAGGTGTGGCAGTGATGGATTCTTAGAGACTGATCAAGGTCACTGCAATGGAAGAAGTTTGGCTCCAACTCCTTGACCCAGCTGGAGGAAAAGGCAATTTATGCCCTGTCCATCTGATAAACCTCTGCCCACACACTTCTCAAGGCAGGGAGAAATCCCTGCAAGCCCCGTTTTGCTTCCCAATTCTTTCCCTACTGAATCCACGGATGTGTGATCAAAAAAAAGTGTCGTACCTGAGCGAGATGCTGCTGTTGCTTGGTGTCTACAAAGTTCAGGAGAAAGGCCAAGTCCTTTTCATCTCTCCTGGCCAGGGTGCTGAGCTGGGCTGCTGCCTCTGCCACGTTCCTGTTCTGCAGCTGCAGCACAGCCAGGCGAGCCCTGGCAAAGTCCTCAGCAGGACAGTGGCCAAAGGCTTCCTGCAGGTGCTTGAGGGCCTCTTGGTGCCTTCCTGTTGGGAAACACCAGCACAAGCTCCATAACCCATCCCATGGGGAGAAAGGCACCGAGAAAACTCAGTGAGGCAGGGTTCAGGCAGCCAGTCCACGTCTGAAGGTGTTAATTACATTATACCCTGTCCCAAAATGGTTTCAAACTTCTCTTGAGAAGCACCATCCAGCACCATCCAGCATTATCCAGCACCATCCAGCATTCTCCAGCACCATCCAGCATTATCCAGCATTATCCAGCAGTGCACTCACTATTTAACATTCACTTCTATCCATTGACATGTGGACAGTGACATTGTTGTGTCAGACAGTTTTAGTTAAGAAAACCAGCCTCAAAGCCTTCCATGTGATAAAAATGTGAACATATGAGAAATCCTAAATGTTGCACAAAAGAGCAAGAAGGATGGAAGCGTTTAATGTCACTGAATTGAAATCTTCAGTTTCATTTCACCAAGAAAATGAGGCCTCATCCACCAGGCCTGCCCAGCTGTGCTGAGGGACAGGAACTCACCATTTGCCATCAAAACATCGGCGTAGAAGATGTGATGTTGTGCAGCCTTGCAGATTTTGGTCAGTGCTTTTGCCATCGTGAGAAGGTCCCCGAGGGTTTCTTCTCCTGGGAGGTCTTTGGTGGCCACGAGCTTGGTGAGAGCGGCCCTGGCGTGCTGGAGGAGCCACCCAGTGACCAACCCTTGGGCTTCAGGCTTCAAGGACAGGATTGCTGGGATCACTGCCCCTGCCTCCACCTTCAGTGCTGAGATCAGATCTTGCACTGCCTCCTGTGGAAAAATAACACCAAGGAAAGAAATGGAAGCAATAATTAAGTATTGATCATTTGTTCTTTCAGCTGCTTTCTGTTCTCTGCTGAACCATGGAAACACTTTTCTCTTCCCTGTCCCTTGTGCTGCTTCTTTTCCATTTGCAAAGATGACATGAGATCATAAAGGCAGGTTTGAATGAGTGTTTGCAAAGTGTTTGAAACTCCTTGGGTCATCACTGAAAATCATAACTAAGGTTTAGTCTTCCTCTCTCTAGCCTTGGGAAAGAAATCAGTAACGTCAGGTGGGCTGTTCATACACCCAGCCAAACCCAGAGCCTTTCACTGCCCAAATTCTGGGAGAAACTCCTGAGTCCAGTGATTCCATAACAAATCCTGTAATACTTACATTCATATTGTTCAATACCCTCAGAAAAATCAGCGAAGCCCCACAAGGACGGTACCTTCTGCTGCCTCAGAGCGAGGTGAACGAACCCTCGGCCGTTCAGAGCTTGCACATTCCTGGGGTCTTCCTTCAGGACAGCATTGAAGTCAAAAATGGCAGTTTTCATCTGCCCAAGGCGCCCATAGCATCGGGCCCTGGTGAGAAGGCAATCCTCGGCATAGCCACCTGGAGTACAGGGATGCAGCCATGGTTACTGCAAGGATACCCACAGGAAGCTATGGAAAAACTCCACTTGGCCTGAGGATACCTCAGGATGAAGCACAATGAGAGTTTGCTGGAGTGGAAGTTTCCTTTATTTTGGTTGCAAGTGGAATTCCTACCACACGTTATCAGTCGAGAGTTGAAAGGAAAAAAGAATCCGTGTCAGGTTGGAGTGGGAGCAGCACAAATGAGAGGAGAAAGCTCTAAGAGGGAGATCTGTGACTATGTGAGGGTGGAGGCATGTAGCCACTTGGCTGTTTTAATAAAGTGGAGTCAGAATCACGGAATAGTTTGGGTTGGAAGGGACCTTAAAGAGTCCACAACCCCCTGCCACGGGCAGGGAAGGAACACATTGTTTTGGATAAATGAGTTATCCAGATGGGACTGGCTAATTCCCTGCCAGAATTAATATGCACTGGGAGTTGTGATACTGAGCTGCTTTTTTTCCTCTGCTTTCATGCAAGTGCTGCCCAAATAAACACATAGAGTTGTCAGTGAAAATCCTGCTCCCTCCACTCCTTGCCTGCAGAGCATTTCTCTCCCTGCCATCCACATATCCCTTCCTTCCAAGGCAATTTCGATAAGGATCTTAACATGCCCAGGGTTGCAATCAATAACTGTGGCATCCAATATTGGATGATAAATCATCAGTGCCACAAGAAATATGTTTTCATTGGGAGGTCAGCGAATGCAGCTGCCTGCAGGGATCAGCCAGCAGACAGGCTCCAAGCAATTGCTCTGCAGGAATGAGGCTTTTCACCCTCCTGACTTGCTCCAAAACTTCTGTACCAAAGGTTATTATCACTCTGGAGCTCTACCAGTTGGCTCCTCTAAAGACAATATCTATTTCTTAACAAGCATCTGTTCTAGCAGGTGGGGAGCTGATAAGCTGGAATGCACGGGCTGTGAAATGGAACCATCTCCAAGCAATTACCAGGGTTTTTATTCCACTTCCACGAGCCAGTCTCTCTTCTTCTCAGTGCTGCTGTCATAACATTTGCTCAGAGTGAAAGGCAGATTTCCATACAAACATGGTTTTACTTGGAACACGCCAGAAGCATTTCCATGTCAGCCTGGTCTCTCTCCTTAGGGAAAGCTGGGATGGTGAAATGTGGGAGGGGCTGCATTCACTCCTTTGCACTGGAGCTACACAAGCTGCATGAGGAAAAGGGGCTGATGTCCCTGTAGAACTGAGCTGAACCCATTTCAAGGAATTAACAATTAATTTAGTTATTGTTTAATTACACCACTTCGTGGCCTAGATGAATCTGCTGTTTGAGGTGACAGAGGAGATCTGGCTGGACATCCTGTCCCATCCACGTGATTTCCCTTAGGAGCAAATCCCACTGGCATCCTGGTGTCCTACCTGCAGCAAGGATGGCAAAGGAGAGGTGGGCAATGGCCTCTTTGATGGCAGCACCCTCCTGTTTGCCCTTCAGGATGGCCAGGGCTCGCCAGCGGCAGTGGCTCTGCAGCAGCTTTCGGTCCTCATCCTGGAAAATGTCCAGGATTGGCAGGAGGCAGGAGGAGTCTCCAGTTCTGATCACTCTCTTCAGCAGCTTAAGGGTGGGAGAGGAAAAGGCAGCAGAGAAAGAGTTGCATGAGGAAATGTGAGGTTGTGTGTGAGACCATTGTGCCCTTTCCCAGCTTCCCCACCTCTCCCCGGGGCTTCAGCCAGCCAAGGACCACAAATCTCCTGATTTATCTTCCCTGCTGTGAATGCAGGTCGGAGAAAATGGGAATTCTTATCTTTCCTCACCACCACTGCAGCTGTGGAAATAATTCTGGGCAAATACCTGGCACTGCTTGGTTAGGGCGGCATCTGCTCCACATTGGCAGTGGAGTGTTTGTGTAAATACAGGATGATTGCCCAAAAAAGAGAATGTGTGGAACACAAGGATTCCAGTGGCCCTTTTGACTGAAAAATCAAAACCAGTAAATTAATGGAAAGTCAGGGAAGTGCTGTGCCTTATTTTTAGTATTGTTATTAGGAATATATTAATTTATGTATATTTAATATTGTTATTAGGAATCTGGGAAAAGCATGGATTCAAACCCACAAATTACTGTGCTCCTGGAAAAAAATCCTGCCTGACCTTTGGTATCTTTGCCTCAACAAGCATCTTTTTTACTGCATTTCCAATGAAAATGCATGAAAAGATGTTTTTTACAGGTACTGGATATTCAAATATGAGCCAGAGAAGCCTGGACAAGAACAATTTTATCCTGACATACCAGACACATCTCCCGAACTCATTACTTTCTCTATTTTATTAATAGATAAAAGTGATTGGCATCTGAGAGGCAGGCGGGATAAAAACATTTTGAAGAGAAATTTTTAGATGTTCCAAGTGGAACTTGCAGCAGAAGCTGCAGATGGAAATCCAGCTTCCAAGGGCAGCACTCTAATAAAGCCACACCCTTCATTAAGAGCCTTCCCAAAGGCAGCAAATTACAGCAAACTTCTATTTTTCACAGAGAGTAGCGAAGTGCTGACAGTAAAACCTTTCTCTTTATGGGTTGGCAGAATTTACGTGGCATTAAAAAAAAAATACAATAGTTCCCTCTGATGGCAGAGCCTGGGAATTCAGCATTGTGATCCTGGGTAGGATTCAGGGTTTCAAGCACAGTTTATCAGCATTGGAGAAAGAAAACTGCAGACTCATATTGGAGCTCCTGGGTTTGTGTCTTTCCTCTCCAGTGCTTCATTAGGATAATCAGAGAAGTGGCACTTGTGCCTTTTTTTCTCCAAGGGAACATTCCCAATCCCATAATGTTGTCCCCAGGACCAGGATGCTCTGCCTGGTTAAAGTGCTGAAAAATGCCATTAAATAGGACATGAGGAATGAGCTGGATTTAGCTGGGAGTCCTTGTGTGGCCTTTTGGACACAAATCCCTGTGATTTTATGGCAATGTCAGCCCTGTATTTACACCTTCAAAATTCTGCTGGAGGTTCTGCACGTGGGCTCCAAGTTTCCCTGTGTCACAGCTCTCCCTGTTGCTATTCAGGGAGCTCTGAACAGCAAAGTTTAGTTATAAAGGGGAAATGCACCCAAAGGACGAGGGTTAATCTGTAATTTCACTGCAGTCTGGGACAAGCAGGAGGGAATGACCCCGAGGATGAGGCTTTCCAGGTGCTCCTTACCTGGTTGCCATCGTACACAAAGCCTCTCTTCAGCTGCAGCAGGGCCAGCCTGGCCAGCACAGGAGCTCTCTGGGGGTTTCTGGAGAGGGCCAGTGCCAGCAGCCTGTGGGCTTCTTCCCCACGGCCCATCTGGTACAGAGCATCAGCACACAGGATCCGGGATGCCTCGTCAGAGCTGTCCAGCTCCACCAAGAGAGAAGCCAGCTGGAAAACCCCAGGGGCATCTCTGGAGGGGAAAAAAAGCCAACAAAAAAAGCACCTTCAAGGTTAGGAATGTGCACAGCCCTGTTTGCTTTCTTTGAAAGGAAACTGAGCTGCCTCCTGGGTACCTCTTCCTCTGGAGCATCATCTGTCCTTCCTCCTGGAGGACCTTCAGCAGCAATCCCCTCTGGTTCCATGGCACATAGGACTTGATGGTGAAGATGGTTTCTTCCAGCTTTAACTGGCAGGCTGTGATATAATCCAGGGCTGTCAAGTAATTGCTGCCATCAGAAATCCGGATCAGCCCACGCCCACACAGGGCTTTGATGCAGCTGTTGGGATGTGGGGAATCGTGCTCAATGACCCTCTGGAAGTCCTGCAAGGCTCCATGGTGGTCCTGGGCATGGAGCGAGCAGAAGCCTCGCAGTGCCAGCAGGGTGTTGTGGTAAGTGTTCTGCTCTGCTGCCAGCAGCTGCTCACAGATGTCCAGGGCGGCCCCGGGGTGTCCCTGCAGGAGGTGACAGTCTGCCAGCCGGACACTGAGCTCCCGGCTGGACCCTGGGCAGATGTGCAGGAGCAGCTGGATTGTCTGGATGACAGGAGGGAGCAGCTCAGTGCCACGATTGCCCCTGAGCTCAGCCCGAGCACGCACAGCCTCCCTGTACGCTGCAAACCTCCCCTCCAGGGCAGCTCTGGCCTGCTCCTCAATCTTCTCAGCATCATGGGGTGAGAAAAGCTCTTCAAAGCATTTCATTGCCCGGGCAGGGTCTGCTGCAAAGGCTGCTGCTAAATCCTGCATCATTTCCTGTGTCCATCCGCCCAGGAAGAAATACCCAGCAGCTCGTTCCAGGAGCAGAGCCAGAACGTCCTCACCTCCGAGATTCTCAGCTGAGAAGCCCTCGAGGGCCTGGGTGCAAACAGTCACACACTCCCGAAATTTGCCTGTTTTTAGGAGGTGGGCTGCCCGCGCCCTGCACACCCAGGTGTGCCCCGGTGCCACCGCAGCCAGGAAGCTGTAGCAGTCACCCAGCCACTGCTGCAAGGACCTGCAGCCTGGGCTTTCCTCCTGGCACGTGGAGAGGTGATCAGAGAAGGCCTGGACGACCTGGGGCAGGTGCTCCCTTTGCCTGCTGCACACGCAGGCCACCGCCTCAGTTTGATGCAGCACAAAGGCCTGGACGTAATCCACGACTCCCTTCCCAGCCTGTGTCCCCGAGAGCACCCGGGCCAGCGCCCTCAGCAGCAGCAGCTCCATGGAATCCCTCGGGTTAGCCTCGAGCAGGAGATTGCATTTGCTCACCACCTCCTCCGAGCACCCTCGCCGGAGCAGGGCCTCCAGCTTGTACATCGAGGCCACCACGTTCTCGGGAATCAGGGTGGAGAGGAAAATCGCAGCTATTCCCACACTGAGGGACACCACGGCCAAGTTCCTGCTCTGGATCTTGGGGATCTGACCCTTGCCTCTGCACCAGGCCTCCAGGGTGGCCACCACTCGCTCCCAGAGCCCGTGGCCCAAGGATTTCACTCTCTGTACTGCTGTGGGGGCACAGCAGCTGAAGGCAGCCAGATAAAAAGCGGTGGCTACTGGAAATTCCTGCTGGGAGAGGTGCTCGTCCCCTTCCCCACAGAGCAGGGCGGCGAGGTCCTCGGGGGACATTTTCTGTGCTTGGGCCTTCACCAAGCGGCATCACGGGTAGAACGTGGCTGGGGGCTGTAAAACAGAAATGAGTGGCTGTGGAGAAGAGTTTCAGCAGAAAATTGGCACTGAGGGGCTGTGGAGCACAGGTTTGAGAGAAAATCAGCCATGAGGGGCTGTGGAGTACAGGTATAATATAAAATAGTCAGTGAGGGGCTGTGGAGAAGAGTTTCAACAGAAAATCATCAATGAAGGGCTGTGGAGCAGGGATTTAGCAGAAAACCATCAGCGAGGGGCTGCAGAGCTGAGTGTAACAGAAAATCAGCAGTGAGGGGCTTTGGAGTACAGGTTTGAGAGAAAATCGACAATGAGGGACTGTGGAGCAGGGTTTAACAGAAGATCAGCCATGAAGGGCTGCAGAGCACAGGTTTGACAGAAAATCAGCAATGAGTGGCTCTGGAACACAAATTTTTCTGCTTGGGGGGGGAGCTTTAGAGATGCCAGATGTCAGCAAGCCCAGGTGCTGTGAAAAGCCAAGGTTTGGTCACTGCCAGGTTTCTTGGGGAGTAAAGCCGTGAGGGGAAACATCACAGAGGTTCTCAGTCCCCAGGCAGGTAGGAAAGCACCCACCCCCCCGGTCAGCGTTCCCTGCCCATGGAACGAGGCTCAGACATGCATTTGATAAATCTTTAATCACCAATGTCGCCGCTGGTGGGGGACACGGAGGAGACAGAGCCACACCTTGATGCCTCGCCCGCCCCTTACCTTTTCCCTTGGCCTGGAGGAAGGAGGAGAAAATCCGCTCTTTTCCACCCAGCGGGAAGGACGAGGCTCCTGCCCCTCATCCCGCACACCTGGGCCCGGCCCTGCCGGTGAGAGGGGAGCGCGGATACCTGAGAGGGGACGAGCCCGGGGCTGCGGCGGGGCTGGGGGGGACTGGACGGGGGGATGGAGCGGGGAAGGGAAGGAAGGAGGAAAGGAGGAAGGGCAGGAGCGGGCGCTGTGTTGCCTGGAGACCGCAAACACTGCCCGGCCCGGGTGTCCTGCGGGGCGGGGACCGTGCCTGCGCTTCTCCCTCCTTGTCCCGAGGGAGCGGGCGGGATGCGCAGGGCACGGCCAGGGAAAGGATCCCCCTCATGTGAGAGAAAGGATCCCTCACCCTGGGGAAAGGATCCCCCTCACCCAGGGGAAAGGATCCCCCTCACCTCGGGGAAAGGATCCCCCTCATCTGAGAGAAAGGATCCCTCACCCTGGGGAAAGGATCCCCCTCACCTTGGGGAAAGGATCCCCCTCATCTGAGAGAAAGGATCCCTCACCCTGGGGAAAGGTGCCCCCTCACCTTGGGGAGAGAATCCCCATCACCTTGGAGAAAGGATCCCCCTCACCTCAGGGAGAAGATCCCCCTCACCTTGGAGAAAGGATCCCCCTCACCTCAGGGAAAGGATCCCCCTCACCTTAGGGAAAGGATCCCCCTCACCTTAGAGAAAGGATCCCCCTCACCCTGGGGAGAGAATCCCCCTCACCTCAGGGAAAGGATCCCCCTCACCTTCAGGAAATGAACCCAGGTCATGACCCTCAGCAGGACAAGATACAGGGAATTACTTACACAAACCAGCAAACTCTGTGGTGCAGCCTACACTTTTAGCCTTATTTATTTATAAATAAGCCTTATTTTTAAATTATAAAATGTTATTTTAAATAGTAACCCTTATTTTTGGATAACAACTCTTACTTTCTAAATAATAACCTTCATTTTTAAATAATGACCCTTATTTTTAAATCAGAATCCTTATTTTTTAACAGTGAAAGTGTTTTTAGCAGTAGATCAACTCTGGTTTTAGAAGTGTTTAGCCTGATGATGTCCCTTTAAGCTAGGGCCACTCTGAAGTCCAACTCTTTCTTTCTCCACATTCTTTGACATTCAAAAGAGTAAAAAAAACCCTCTATGATGGATGGAAATTTTTTGACATTTTATTAAGAGTTTGCCCATTACGTTGATTTGATTACTTTCACTTTAATTACCCTAATTAGCCATCAAGATATAATTTAGCATGGCTGTCACATCAGGCCACAGGTGATATTGCCAGGAAAGACTCAAGGGCACGAAGGAAGCAGTTCTGAAATAGAAATCACATTAAGGGGAGCTGGGTTGATCAAACGCCTCTGCCCCTCCTCGGAGGCTCAGGCAGAGCTTGTGGGAATAAAACCGGGACCGGAGCCTCCGCCGGAGCCTGGGCCAGGCTGCAAAAATCATTACCCATCATCTGACTTTGCTGCATGACTGAGTGGGCTGGAAGTTGCTTCCAGCCACATCTTGCCCCGTAGATGCCGAGAACGTGAGGATGGCAGTGTCCTCCATCCATCATTTCCAGCTGGAAAGGTCCGGTTTGGATAAGGATCCCGTGTGCTCCCTGCTGTACTCGGGTGGTTTAGGGGATGCTGTGCTTGGCCAGAAAGGCAGCAGCCTCATGGAACATCATTTTGTTGTTTTCAGTTGATAAAAACACAACCAATTTTACATTGTGTATCAAACTTACATCAGCTTATGTTCCTAACTTTGGACCTTGAAGGAATAAGAGGAGCAACATCTAAGGAGCTCAGTGGAAAAAGAGAATATTTCTCTGTGCCCTGGTGCGATCCCTGAGTGTGTGAGTAGATCCCAGTGTTTAAACCCATTGTGGTAAGAGGTGGAACCAGCAGTGTCACTTAAGGTTCTTAAGACAATTTGCTCTGTGTCCTGTGGGGTAGATAAAAGCAGCTCCTTTCCTAAAAGGATCATAAAAACACAGGGGGGGGGGAAATGTGGGGAGATGTTTATCTAAACATTAAATATTAAGTCTGCTACACACTCATTAAATAGTAACTCTACTACTACAGCTCCTCGGGATGGCTCTGATTACTGATGAATTTTTTAAGGGAGGTGGGTGGGGAGGGAGTAAACACAGCCCAAGTTTGCAAACTTTGTTTTTTCCTGCTTTGCAGAACAGGAGGTGCACAAACACTTGCCTGCAACAGCATGACAGAGACAGGGCTGAGAAATCTTGCATTTGTTTCTTTTAAAGGCACTCAGTGCCTGCAGAGTAGCAAGTCCCTTCCCTTATGGCTTTTAAATGCCACGTGTAGCTAGAGCTGAGAAACCAGCAATTTGGGGTCGAAAATTTGGCTTAAAAGAAGAGAAGGATGATGTTTCTTCGACAGAAAGAAGTGCACTGGAGTGGGGTATTAATAATGTAAAAAAATCTTTGATTTATTTGACGACTGTTTTTCACTCTGAGCCATACCTGGGCTGGAGAGCAGACACTGAATCTGCTCTCTTTAGGCTGGTGTAAATAACACCAAATTCCACTCTCTTTAGGCCAGCATAAACATTCAGGCTGGGGAATGAAGATCCTAAATGATCCAGGCTGGGTGACCGAGTGCCCTCCCCGCTGAAGCTGAGGAGCGCTGCTGGTGTGTGAAGCCACACGATGAAATTTCATCCCAGGGCACCTTTCGTTCCCCACCCTCAGTCTGTTGGGAGAGCTGGGCTGCTGGGAGCTCTGTTGTCAGCCTGAGGCAGGATCTCCTTCTCCCGTGGAGGGAATTTGCAGCCCTAGCACTGTGTCCCCATGTCCCCATGTCCCCACAGCTGCTGCTGTTCCTTTGGGTCCAAGCAGAGTTCAAATGGAGACCTCTAAGGGTTGTTGGTGATAGATCTGCTTCCTAATGCAGTCTGGTAGGAAATATCCATTTTCAGGGTGTTCTCAGTCTTTTATGTGCTGTTTTTATCACAGAATCATTGAGGCTGGAAAAGATCTCCAGGATCAGAGTCCAACCTGTGCCCAATTCCCACCTTATCACCAGCTCAGAGCCCTGAGTGCCACCTCCAGCCCTTCCTTGGGCACCTCCAGAGATGGGGACTCCAAAACTCCCTGGGCAGCCCTTTCCAAAGCCTGACCACCTTTCCATGGAGAAATTCCTGCTGCTGTCCAACCTGACCCTCCCCTGGCACAGCTTGAGGCTGTCTATCCTCATCCAGTCCCTCTTCCCTGGGAGCAGAGCCCAACCCCTGCCCCCAGTTGCACCCTCCTATCAGGGAGTTGTGGAGAAAGAAGGTCCCCCTCTAAGCCTCCTTTTCTCCAGGACTTAAAATCCTATTATAGAATATGTTAGACAGTTCTTGGGTCAAACTTTTCTGCTCACCAGATAATCACAACCTCCTGGTGCTCCCTGGGCACAGGAAGGGCACAGAAAGCCAAGATGATCTCTCCATGCACTGGACTATTTTCATCTGTGCTCACCCAATAAGAATGACAACACAAAGGATCACAGGGATCCTCGATAAGGAGCAGGATTAGGATGCACTTGAGTGAGGCTACAAGAAAAGCATGGTTATTCCATTAGCAAAAGGAATAATCCCTTTGTTTATGTTCTGGAGATGAAAGCAGTGACAGCAGAAAGCACCTGGAGGTCACCACACGCAGACTTTGCTGTCTCAGTGGCTGTCTGGGCTGTGGCTCTGGGGTTCAGCTGCACAGTTGCAGAATTTAATCAGTTCTCCTTGTGCTGGGAGTCCTGCAGTGGCTCCTAGTGAGGCAGGGAAGTGGATCTGCCTTTTCCACAGGCAGATGGGTGTGCCTGACTTGGAATAAAAATCTGTGGGGTGAATGAAGGAGGTTCCCCTATGATGTTCCCTTAGGATGTTCACACACCTGCCCACCCCTCTGATGCTGCATCCTCTGATACAAAGGATCAAAGGTAGAAATTTCCAGCTGAAAGCACAAAATTATGAGGTTGGAAAAGGCTTCCAAGGTCATCAAATCCAGCCTGGGACCGATCACCACCTTGTCATCCAGACCAGAGCTCTGAGTGCCACGTCCAGTATTAAACTGGAGTTTAGGAGATTTCTCAAATGTGTGGGTGGAAGGTGGCCCAGGCCAGAGAAGTTTTAGCCTGGTCATTTTAGCATCTGACCCAGTCAGTGAGGATCTGGCTGAGTATTACAAAATTCATCCCTGTAATCTTGTCCTTTCCTGCTCTGAGTTATTCCACTGGCATTTCCCAGCCCGGCCCTGCGAGATTTTCGAGATGGAAAGTGCTGAAATCAGGAGCAGTTGGGCCGTGTGTGATTGGGGACCAAGACCAACCTCTGGATATCCAAACACTCCAACACCCCAGACTTCCCACCCTCATAATGAGGCTGATTTTCCATCTGGCTCAGCACCTCTGTGTCCAGTGAGGGACACTGGAACAGGTTTGCTTGAACAAATTCCTCAATATGCCAAGCAAGTGGCATTCCAATAAAATAGCCGTGCCCTCTGCTTCTGTTCTTGCCAGCACTAAGTGACAAGGTCATGACGTTTCTGTGGTGTGATGTGTTATTTGCCATGTTTATTTAGGATACAAGCATTTGAGGCTGAGGATAGGGATGAGTTCGATGGGCTGAGCCTCAGAAGGGACTCCCAGCACTGCTGAAACTCGGAATAACAGACCACGAGGGATAAAAAAGGGAAGCCGGTAATATCGCCAGCTCAAATTAAACACTCTTAACCAGCCCACTTTATCCCTCCTCTGCTAATACTGAAGCTTTCTGCCCTTATTTCCCCTCATTCCTTCCCTGCTTTCCAAACAAACAGGGATAAGGGGAGGTTGTTAGGGGATAACTTGTTTGGTTCTGCTGTTTCCAAGTCACCTGGGTCTGCAGCGAGTTTATCAACCAGCCGTGGCAACATCAATCACCCAGAAAAATAGCACAGAGTGAAATGACTTTTCAAAATGTCGTTGGTATAATTATCATCTCGGCCATTACATTAAATGCCACCATTTATAACTGTTATGTTTAAGTATGCAAACAGTAATTAACTTGGTAATGAACTGAGGACCCCTGTGCCTCTCTTCCCTCAGCTAATTTGCATGTTAATTATCATTAGCAACCAGGGAAACAAGTTATAAACAGCTTAATTAGCAGCTTAATCATTTTTACAAGAAAACGTGCTGCACTTTGATACACGAGCAAGAGTTGGATTAATGAAGTCAGACGAGGGAGTTCTCCCTGTGCTGGTCCTGCTGCAGTGCTGGGCTTGTTTTGGGTTTGTTTTGGGCAATTGGGGGCCCCCAGATGTGCCCTTGCACACCCCTGTGCACATACAGGCTCTGGGCACCCTTGCACAAGGCTGTCTCAGCCTTCCTGATAGGTATCTACTTAAGAAATTCTGAATTTCTTAATAAAAACTAATTTACTTCATTTTTTCCCCCATTTTGTTTCCTTTTTGGCAGAATTTTTCTGTTCATTCAATGGAAGATTTAGATATAGTTTGATTATTTAGATATAAATTGAATATTTGGTTGTACTTTCTCGGTTTTTTTTTTTTTTTTTCAGGTGGTTATACTTCCATCCCCAACCACACTATAAATAATAATTATATTATTTATATTATAATATAAATAATGGCCAGCTCCCATGCATTTTGAAGAATTTTTTAAAGGTTTTTTTAATAACACTCAGAAGTTAAATGGAGAGCTGGAACTGGGTGTAAAGGACATAATAATTAAAGGAAGGCAAATCCAAATAAGAAGGAGAAATGCAAGCTGTGGTTTGTAGGTGGTGCTGCACACTCTGCCTGCTGGCAGGTGCAGTGGCCTGGGTGGATTTGGACTTAGGAGATTTTTCCAAGATCCTGGATGGGTAAAATCTCCAAATGAGGCTCAGCCTGTTCTTATCCCATGGATAAAATGTCATTCTGGGAATTACTCCACATTAGCCTGCCGAGAGAGCTCCTCATTGGAACGGGAGGCAATCATTTGATGGAAAGCAGCAGGAATTTTGTCAGAAGATGGGAACACACTGGCTGAGGAGGTTGTGGAATCTGTCACCAGGGATTTTGGGAATGGCTCAGATAAACATCTGTAAGAGAGGGTTTGGGTATTGTTGATGCTGATTCAGGACAGCGGGGCCGACCTAAAGCCTGGAACCAGGCACTTCCTGGGATGCGGCTGCAGAGCATCGCTGCTGCTCCATTGGGAGATGCGGGATCCCACAAAACTCCTTCCACCGCAGCTTTGGCCCAAAATCAGGGCTGAATTCCCCATTCCACAGGAATCCAGGGATTCTCTCCACCAAGATGACGATTCCCGTGGTTACGATGCGTAAAGAAATAGGAGTTCGTTCCCAAATTCGGCCGAGAAGGCGGCGCAGCCTCGATTGTCACCCCGCAGCGCCACCCCTGCCATGCCGGGCCCTCGCCAGCAGGGGGGGCCAGCGCACCGCAGGAAAGGGCAGGAACGGGCCGGTTTGGGAATATTCCCCGAAATTATTATTTATTTTCATCTGGCGTGATGAGCACAGAAGCAGGAAGCTGCCGCTGCCTTGTGGGTTCAGCGCACAGAACCTGCCCCAAAAGGCTGCTTGCAAAATCATGACTTTTCTATCCAGGATGAAGGAGTTAATTTGGGGGGCTAGAATGTCTTAAGTATCTTCTCTTCTTGCTTTTTTTGCCTCACAGACAGACAGATTTTTGGTTTTGGCATTTGAATTTATCTGCTGCCACATCACTGGCCCTTATAAATTCAAGAGTTTGTAAGGATGGGTGAAAATCTGAAAGTTCCCAGCTCAGACCGGCTGAGTGGCTATAAAGGGTACAGTGAAAAACTGCAGTTCTTGGGGGTTAATGTGTAATTTTGGCAAAGAAAAGACAGTGAATGCTGAAAGGGGAAGGAACTGTTACATGAGACAAGGGTGGAGTGCTCCAGTGAGCTCCAGAGCCCTGCATGGCTCGGGAAGGGGGTGAAGTGGGTGATTTACAGCAGCTGAGGGTCAGCCCCGTGTGTTTTATCTGCTTTGCCACTGCCCCCATCATTTCCTAGCGAGGGGCACTGCCCCTGGAATGGCAGCCAGCAAAGAGAGAGCTTCCTGTGCTATGTTCCATAAATTCTTTATCAGCTCTGTAATCAGAGAGCGTGGCTGGATGTTGATTTTGTTACGGTACCTGGAGCGAATCTCTATATGTTAATTTAAAGCCATAAAACTACAGCTTAAGGTTTCGGCGTCCTAATTGAAACTTCCCCTTCTTGGAGGCATTCATTCCTCTGCAGAGGAATAATAATCATCAGGAAAGAGAAGGAGATGCAGATAAAATGAGAGGGCATTGTTCCCAGGAAGCCATATGTGCCAGGGGAACTCTGGCACCCGGTGCCATGGCCGTGCTCAAGGATCCCCACTGGAATTTCTGTTGGATTTTACCAGCACTGCAGTAGAAGCTCCATAGCTCCATGAGATTTGTTGTCAGAAATGTGGGGTTTGGTCTTTTTTTCCCAGGGGAATGTCCTTGTTTGCACAGCCACTGCATGGGGAGCACCAGAACTGGGGACAGCCGGGCCCGTGTCGTGGTCGTGTCTTTTCATTGTCCTGCTGATATTTGGCTTTTCTGCTGTGGAAATGCTCACCAAAACAATTGGAGAGCAGAATATTTGTTCTCAAACTGTTGAAACCAGTCCAGGCAGTCACTGACAGCTGCAGATCACATCCTGAAAGTCTCCCAGCCTCAGCCAAGAGTGGGATGGGAGCATCACCCTGGAGGAAGGGATGGAGGGTGGGTGGTTTTTCCAGGCTGGGCACTGGGCTCCCTCCTGTTGTTCTGTTACTTCCTTAAGCTCAAGGTGTAAGTTCTGCTCTTCTACACCCTCCAACCTCAGAGTCCTGTGTCCAAAAATCCCATTAAAGCCCAGGCAGGGTGTTGGACCTCGTGCTTGGAAGCGAAGCAGGAAGGGTAAGACAGCAGCAGCTGCCAGACTGGGAGCCAAGGGCTGGAGCAGATCAAAGGGAAAACTAAATTATGGATTGATAGATGCCTTTAGTTTATAAGTTATTAAGCACCAGGTAACAGGTTAGATTAATATTGTGCCTGGAGGTTTCTTTTTTGTTTCTTTTTTTTTCCCCTTCTCTCTCTCCTTTTTTAAAAATTGAAGAAAACAAAATATTTTTCTAATTAAGTAAATCTACAGTGCTTGCTAATGGGGCCCGTCTGTGTGCTTGTCAGGGCACAGGGAGAGCTGGAATAATGATTTTATTTTTTCATTAAATAGAATTATAGGCAGTTACTCAAAGCAACTGTGAGTCTAATTGAAAGAAAACCATTTCTTCTTAATTTACTTTCACGGTTCTGGATGATAAAAGAGTGCGTTCGCTGGAAAATTAAATAAAAAACACAACATGAGCAAGCTTGAAATAATGCTGCTCAGGCACAGGTGGGAAGAGGGAGCACAGTAGTTTTCCTGCTCGTTATTAGTGCAGATACCAGAGCTTCCTCTTACACCCAAAAAGTGCATTTTTGCTTCCTAAGCTTTCCTTCCAACTTCCCCTTTCTCCTTCCAGGACATCCCTTTGTTTTCCAGTTTTCCCTCCACCACACTGACCATGTAAGCTCAGCCCTTTTGCAGGGTTAGATTTCCCCTCTCCCCCCATGGATGGCAGCAGTCTCTGCCTGTATCCCAAAGATTCCTGGCCAGTTCAGGCACTGGGATCACCGGGATCAGCAGGCAGGGGTGGGATGTGAGCAGGGGGTGTGGGGAATGGCCCAGGGCAGGGCAGGACTGTGCTGCCCAAGCCCTGAAATCACCGTGTGTGAGTCTGGGAGAAGCCAGATAGGGAACTCAGCTTGGAGGTGGAATTAGAGCTGCTCCAGGAGTTATTCCAGGGGCAGAGTGGGAGGTGGGTCTGTGCAAGGACGAGTTCCAGGGTGTGAAGTCATGTCAGAGCAGGGACCTGGGGCTGGGACCTCTGCAAGCACTGCCCAGGTGAAGGCACAGCCCAGAATTTCCTTTCCTTGTCGTCACAAATTCCCTCAGCTCCAAGAACCAGCCTTGGGCTCCTGGGAGCACCATTGGACCAGGCTCCAAGGGCACCAGGGATTTCCCAAAATCTCATGGGTTGCTTGGATTTCTGTTCTCTCAGGGGGCAGGAAAGGTTTGCTTGTGCCTTTCACAGCCTTGAATGGCCCCAGAAACCTCCAGGCCCTGCAGAGTCCCCCAGCACGGGCACGGGAGGGGTTAAAAAAATGGGAACTGATTAATTCCATGGCGAGGGTCCCTCCCTGGCCCTGGTGCCACATCTGGCAGGGTCACAGCAGCAGGGCCCGGCTGCAGCAGGAGGAGAGGGTCTGTTTCCACTAACCAGTTCTGCTACTTCTTACACTAAGTACTTCCTAAAAAAGGCCTGGGATAAGGTTTCACCGGGGCTGCCGTTAGATTTACGGGGATCCCATTTGCTCCAGCTCTTGGATTCACTCAGGCCGGGACAAGATTAAAACCAACCCTTCAATTTCCTTTTTTTTTTTTTTTAGGAAATGAACTGTGGCTTTTCTGCTAATGAAAGTGCAGAGACACTGAACTCATTCAGGCTCTCTGCTGGCTCTGGCTGTGTTTGATGTGTCTTCGAGGTGCACCTGAAGGAAACAAGAAGTTAAGGGAACTCTTGGCAATTAGCACTGAACATTATTTTGTGCCTTTTATCAATGCCTGTGCATATAAGAAAGCCAAAGAAGGGCTTGGAGTTGTCACTTTGGGAAATGCTCAGTCTTTTCTGTCTGAAAATAGGATAAAGAAAATGTAGTGAAAGATTTCCATGAAACTAAACTCAGTATCCAGATGCCTCCTGTATCTTCCTGTGACCCCATGAGGATGAAAGATCTGTTTCATTCCAGTTTCATCTTCATGCTGCTAACACAAAACTCAAGAAGTAATTTCAAAAGAAAATTGGAATCCGCTCTTCTTCTTCTCCTGACATATTTCTAAGGAATGGTGTTTGTAATTGAGAAGAGCTTTTCCTTACAAACTGTTCCTCTGCTGCTGCCATGGGGCACTCCAGGGAAGGAACTTCCCTGAGATACTCCCTGATCAGCTGTGTCTTGGATCAGGATGATTCAGAGCAATGGGACAAGATATTGATATTTTTCCCACCAGTAGATTTAGCTGGGAATTTTCTGACAAAAAGGGTTTTCATTACTAAGTGCTGGTTCAGCCAAAATTATTTTTCTTCCATCTCATTCCCAGAAAACACTGCCTCCTTTGTTTCCTTCTGCTGCTGGAGGATCTGGGCCTCTGGGATCAATGGTTCCAGTGCTGTCCCAGCACAAGCATTTTCCTCCCTTTGGAAAATATGAAGCCTTCAGGTAGTCTGGAGGAGAACTGAACACCATAAAAATCCCCACAGAGGCCAAGGAGCTGGGATTTTGGGATCCAGCTGAGCTCTGGCTTGAGTTTGATTTGCAACCTTGCCAAAAGTGGGCTGTTGGGTTTTTTTTTGTTTGTTTGTTTATTTTTCATCAGTGTCTGAAAGGATGGGGTCAGGAAAAGAAAATGCCCAGTCAATGAACCCACTGTGCTTCACTGATAATTAAAACTGGGAGGAACCATCACCAGCCCCTCTGAATTAGGTGCTTTTCTAGGTTTGGGAACACACTTGCAGTCCATGTCAGATGGACTAAAATGAAGAGATGCTGCTGAATCTCCCATTTGTATTAAAGTAGAGGCTGCCCCTGGCTCTGAACATCCCACTGAAGTGCTCTGAGGAATAACCAATGTCCCGGGAACTGCCTGATAAATTCTTCTTTCAAAAGAAAGAATTTTTTCTCCCCAACCTCTTTAATACCTTCCTAATCTGAAGGACAATTTTTCTCCTCTGTAATCACTATATTAAAATTTAATACACAGTATTAATATAACATACTTAATGGCAACCTAGATATTATTCTGGACATATCACTCCAAAAGCCCCGGGAGCTTGAACAAGAGAGGATTTAACCCTTCCCAGACCCTTGGGGGTAGCAAAGGTGCTTTTGTTTCTGCCATACAAGGCAAACTTGAGTGCTGGGAATTGTGTTGCCAGGTGGCAAGCAGGGAATGTGTCCTCTTCCTATTTCTGTTCTGGAAAACGTTCCCTCTGAGCACATTTGTGTAGGGAATTTAGACAGCAAGAGGGAGAGGGTGAGGCTGTTGTGGAGGCTTTCACTGAGGTGTCTGTGTTCAATCATGGCAGGGCAGAGGATGGAGAAGTTTGGACATCCATAAAACGAGACAACTGAGGAATAGAAAGGGAAACATTTTTGTCCCACACAGCAGCGAGGCTGTTACCTGTCCCCACAGCCCCTGGGGGAGTG
This sequence comes from Corvus hawaiiensis, assembly GCF_020740725.1. Classification (NCBI taxonomy): domain Eukaryota; kingdom Metazoa; phylum Chordata; class Aves; order Passeriformes; family Corvidae; genus Corvus; species Corvus hawaiiensis. Next base: position 3,154,600 of record NC_063234.1, read on the forward strand.
TGGGGGCTCCATGCAGGACTCTGAAGTGTGGGAAAGCACTTTCCCACCTTTCTCCTTGTGTCCTTTCTCCCCGTGCTTCTCCAGAGAGGAGATTCTCAAGATCTTGTGCTTCGCTCTTCCTGGAGATGGCCCAGCCTCACCACAGAACCTTAAAAAGGGAATCAGCCCCCAGATGATGAGATTGGCTTCAAGCCACAAGATTACTGTTGAAAGATTGTTTTAACATTTGGGGTTTTGGAGGTTTGTATTTCTAATGTTCATCCTGTGGTCCACAATGTGCTGTAAAGGAAAACTCAATTAATGTGTAAGCACAGCCAGGCAAAAGCTCTGGCTTGATGCAAAGTGCTGAAACTCAGGACAAAAATCTGTGTGGCAGAAAAGCCATAAAACCTCAGATCCACTTAGAGGAAAGAACACAGGAAACAAATATTTCCGTGCAGGTTTGGTTCTGTGGGTGCCTTTTTGCAGGAGTGGCTTTATGTGAGTGCGTTCTGAGGGGCTAAAAACGGTGAGAGTCAGAGCTTTTTTATCCAGCGTGTTTGAACAGAGTCACTAGGTAAAATATTCTCACCTGGAAAGAAGTCTGTGCTGAGGTGGAGGGAGGGGAAAGAAATTCTAAAAAGAAAATAAAGCAGCAGGCAGTGGGTGGCAAAAGGGAGCGGGGGACACAGCGGTGAGTGTGAGGGATGACTTGGAAAGGAGAGGGATGCTATTGAGGAACAGCAGTAGGAAGGAAAAGGGGGGGCTGAGCGGAAAAGCAGGAGACATGGTAAGTTAAGTAAATTCACATTTATTTCTGCAAGAATTTGCTTCAAACGCTCTTCCTGCCCTCGCTGAACGTTCGGTGTTTGGACGCCCTCCACGCCGGGGGAACAAAACGGCTCTGTTGGAGCGCTGGGGGTGAAGCCCCGGTCACGGGCATGGCCAGGCTCCTGTGCCCCACCTGAGGAGCACATGGAGCTCCTCCAGAGCTTCCCCCAGCTCCTGCTGAGCCCCTGGGTCGAGCAGGAAAACCCAACCCCACCGCTGATCATGGGTCATCTGCACAAGCTCCGTGGAGGGGCTGCTTCTGAGCCCTGGTCATCTCCCCGTGGTCCTGGTGGCGTTTAAATTCAGAATGGGCACGCAGCTGAAATCCCACCCCACTGTGCCAGGGAGAGGTGCTCAGAGATGGTCCCTGGTTAACTGAGGGCCCTGGATATCAGAGCAAATGAAAGGCTTTTCAGCACCCAGGAGGACAGCGGGGTTACCCCCGTGCTCCCCTCTCTGCACACAGACAGCAGATATGTCCCAGCTCCTTGGGACTACAACCAAGCCATTGTTCTGGGCCAGGAGAGCTGGAGGGAACAATGGGAGACTTTGTGGGGCTCTGCTGCTGGAGGTTTCTGAACGTGTGTTGTGCTGTGAGGGCACGGAGAGTGACTGTGGAGATGTTACTGCACAGGCCTGAGGAGGCTCCTTCACACAAATCCCTCTGTTTTAACCAGCACTCCCCATTTCCTACAGAATCCTGCGTGTTCTCAGCTCTAGAGGCTTCTCTAGACAAAAGCTGCAACATTTTAATGATCATAATTTGCTATATTTTACCTGCTCTGGGCCCCAGTCATGGATGTGTTGCATGGCAATTGCTGTGGCCATATCCCACAGGCCAGCAGAATCAGTGTTATATTTATATAGAAATATATATTTTATATATTGTTATAATATATATTTTTATATAATAATATCATTATTTTATATAGTTTATATATATATTTTTATTAAAACTGGTTGTTCTAGGCCACTCTTGTTAATCTCTTAGTTTTAATTGTAAGACTTTCTTTCCTTTAGAATATGTTGTGTAATGGTATTTAAGAAAAGAGCTGATCCACTTTTTATGTCCATTAAAAAGTACGTTTTACTACTACAGACCCATTAGTCTTTTATGCAGGAGAGCTGTAATTTGAAAGAAATTGTAGAGGTTTCATTTGAAGTCCCCTGCAGAATTTATTTGACTTTATCACCTGCAGTGAAAGCCTTTGACAGATAAATCCTAAATTGCTTCTGAGGTGGGAGCACCATCCTTTCCACATGGGCCGGACCACCATGACTGGCCAGTGGTCTGAAAATTGAGCAAACCTAATATTCCACCCAGTGCAATTCTTGGTTCCTGTACCAGGAACCCTCCTTCCAATGGGCAACTTCTCCTTTTGGAGTGTAGGATCTGCTGGAATTTTGAACACGGGCTCCCACCCTGTGTCTCTGGCACTGGCAGTGATGCCAAGCCAGGAGTACCATGGGTTTCTAGGAGAGGTCAGTCCCTCTGGGAGAGCCAGAACCAGGGAAAAGATTTTAGATCATGAAGGGGGTGTTTTTAGGATTTTTTTTTGGTGTGTTGATGTTTTTATTGTTTGGGTTTTTTGTTTGGTTTTTGGTTTTATTTTTGAAAGGGCAGCTGATTTACCCAAGTTCACCACTGCCAGAGGCTCCTCTAGCCGGGGATGATCTGAGTGACCTGGAGGAAATCAGAGCTTTATACCTGAATTTCACTGATTAATTATCAGTTACTAAAGATGAAGGAGGCTGAAACAAGGGGTGCTCCTTGTGCCATTTATCTGCAAAGTTCCTGGTGGGCCCTGCTAACACAGAGGGCTCCAAGGCAGCCTCCAGCTGGCTGACATTTCCCACACGTTCAGGGTGTCCCCCCAAGATGTTCTCCAATTAGTCACCATCACTCACAGTCTGTTTTCCATACTCAGCCACAGTTTACAGTCAGGCAGAGGAGCACAATGGCAGAGCAGCTGCTCCCAGCCAGACACAAAGGTTATGGCACTGTGTACACGAGCAAGCTGTGAAAGTTCCAGTCCCAGCCACCCAGCTCCTTCACCCTCCCGTACTTTTAAAAGCCAACAGAAGCAGAAACAAACAGTGAGCGTGCCTCTCGTCTCAGCCCTGGAAAAACATTTGGAAGCATGGAGTGAAAGGAGGGATCTTTGTTTTTCTAATTTGATTCCCATTGCTGCAGCTGCAGCCAAAACCTTCGGGTTCTGGAAAAAGTTCAGAAAGTTCTGCTTTTTGGAAGAGGTCGTGTTTATTGGAAAATTACATCTTGCCCAGTAAAAACTGACAGTATAAGTACTCCAGTCTATTAAAAGCTACAGAAGACACAGTTAAGAGTTTATTTAATGATTGCTGCAGATGGGGTTTGGGAACTTGGAGCCCTGGCATTGGTGAGTTGGGTTGGAGATTGTGTTCTGGGAACACAGAAACCATCATTGTCGTATTAGTGACCCCCTCATCCACCCTCATGCCTAAACCAGAACCAACTGCCACAAGCAGGCTCTGCCTGGTGATTTGTAACTCGTTTTTCCTGAAGGAAAAGGTGTCAGGGATCAACACAGCAGCTCAGTGAGAGTGGTGGAGACACCACAGCCAAGGGAGCCCAAAACTGGCAGACCTGGGATCCTATTCTGGGAGCAGACTCTGTCTCAGACTGGGGCATGACCCTGTGAAGTTTCCTGGAACTCTTTGGACTATGGAACAGAAATACGTTGTGGAAAGAAAGGAACTGCTGCCCCGGAGATGTTAGACCTGACCTAAACCTCACCAGAATGTTGTGAGCTACAGGCAGTGTTTGAGCTGAGCCCTTGAAGTGTAAATGCTCCATGCCAGAGCTCTCCATGGAGGGAGGAAATTCCCATCAGGACCTGGAGATCCAGGGAAGGTCTGTTTGTCATAGTTCTGCCCATGAAGAAGGGAACAGCCTTCCCCTGTGCTCAAGGAATCCTCCCATTCCTTTTCCACCAGCTGTCAGGTCTTTGCAGAGCAGTAGAAACCCAGAACAACTCGGTGGTTTGCAAACCACAAACACCTCACATCAGCCTCCTGCCATTCTGCTCAGCCACACCCCTCTGGGAAGGTGTGTGAGCCTTGAGCCCGTCGATGCCTCTGCAGCTGTGCCAGATGTCTGAGTCCAGCCCAGCCCTGCTGATTTCCTCTTTACCTTCCAGCCCCTGCATTTGCTGCAGTGGTGCCCACCGTCTTTGGGCTTTGCCCTCTCTGGCAAACTTCTCACCTCGAATTTGCCTGGTGCCCTCAGCCTGTGGGTTGGGCTGGAACATCAAGTGCTTGTGCAGGGGGAGTGGAAGTGCTGTGAAATTCAGGGGTTTGGTTCTGGGGTCTGTTGGCTGGACACTGACTGAGATCCCAGGTACCCATGGAGGTTCTGCTCCCTGAGACCGACCTGGTGTTGGATGACCTACAAGTGTCTAGGAATTCTCCCTTCTCACTTATTTCACTGGCTCCTGAGGCCTGGAGAGAGTGGATAGAGACTTCCTGTGCTTTTGAGAGAAGCTGCCTTTCCCCTGAGCATCAGCTGCAGTTTCACTCCAGCCAGCAGAAGCTCTGTGTGTGTGTGTGTGTGTGTGTGTGTGTGTAAAGATCTTCACGTCGCAGCTGCTTAGAACCAATTCAGTGTAATTCAGTTTTACAAGCGGTGCTAGGCTAAATCCAAATCAACATTGCTTTCAGCAAAATGCAGTTAGAATTCTTCCTGGCCTGCTAGCAGAGCGTGTGTTGCCACATTTGTCTTTCAGAAGTGAAATAAAATATGACATTTACTGACAGCCTGCTTCCAAAGTGGAACGGGCTGATCTCAGTTACACGCGGAGACTCTGAAGCCAATTCCTGATTGCTCCTGATTCCCCGGGCTGGAGCTGCCATCAGGATGGAACCTCTGCAAAGAGGAAAACAGCTAGCAGGAGTCTCTTGTAAGGAGATGGTGATGTTTCTTTCAGGAGGGACATTTTCAGCTCAAAGGATGGAGTGAATTTTGAAACTCTTCTTGTCCTGGGCTCAAGCCTCATTCCCAACCTGAAAAGTCTGAAAGGCAGCTGTAATTCTGACAGTTCCACAGCTGAAAACTGGGGAAATCCAAGTCAGCAGTGTGTGGAAAATTGTATAGCTCCCAGGACATCTTTGGGGAGCTCTCCTCATATCCAGAGCACTCTCTGCTCGCTCAGCTTTGCTGTTTGTTTGCTGAAAGTTCCTTCTGCTGTGGGCAACATGGAATCATGGAATGGTTTGGGTTGGAAGGGACCTTAAAGCTCATCTCATTCCATCCCCCTGCCATGGGCCAGGACACCTTCCACCAGACCAGGGTGCTCCAAGCCCCATCCAGCCTGGCCTGGGACACTTCCAGGGATGGGGCATCTCCAGGGTCTGACTCAGCTGTTAGAGGAGTTCGTTCTCCACGGAGAATAACCTCATTAGTCCACCTAAATACCCTCTTGCAAACCTATTTCCCTCCCCAACATCAAGCCTGGGAGAAAAAGAGGGAAAACCAGAGGTGCAAGTGCACACAGATATATTCTCTATCCCTCTTTTTGGAACTGTTCCCTTCATATGCCCACCTTTGGGCTCTGGACTTTCTCCCACCCAGCCACTCTCCTGTGACACTTTCCCTTCAGAGCAGGTGCCACCCCCACTTCAGCTCTGCAGTATTCGGGCAAGTGAATAGCTGGGGCAATGTTGGCTGCTCTCCTCCCATTATTCCCAACCTCCCCAAGCCTTGTTATGTTACTTTGGTGATAAATAGTCCCAATAAATTCTTTAATAGGACGAAGATAGGCTATCCCTCATCCCAGCCAGGCTGTGGGAAGGTTGTAAATCTGGAACAAGAGCCATTCGTTTGGTTGGAGAATCCAAAGCCTCGCTGTTTAGGATTCATTTCCACTCTCCCTCTCAGTTAATCATTCTCCAAGTCCTCATAAATATCCCGGGCAAAGGAAAAGAGCGACTTATTCTTGCTGTGCCATAAATGGGTGGTGTTGTGCTATGAGTTTTTGCTCCTCAGCTTGCAGGTGAGAAATTCAGCAGCAAACCAGAGGTTGCAGTGTGGGGGTTTCTTGCTGACTCTGCTTTCCAGGCCAAAAGGAGGTGGAATAAATGTGTTCAGAGACCACATAATCTCCCAGGAGAGAGGATAGAGACATCCAGGTGGATGTAGGTGTGTACTGATGTGTTTTCTCTTTTTTAAATCTATATTGGTGGGGCAAACTTAAAAAACATACTGCACCGAACTAGTGCAGCACCTCTACTGGTTAGACTAAGAAAGCTCAATCATTTCATTATTTTATCATTTTTTCAGTCAAAATGTGGAGTTTCAAGGGGTTTTCAAGGTTGACTCTCAACTGGAGAAGACAAAACCACTTTTGTTATTGAAGGGAGAGATTTTCAGGCATTTATTGAAAGCATCTTCTGAAACAGAGGGAAATAGTGAATCATGAGGATTTCCATGCTGAAAAAACCCACTGGAGAAAAGCCCATGTTGTGTTTCCATTATAAGGGATGGTTAGGAGGACTAAAAGCCAATGTGTTAGCAGGCTTCACTCAGGAGTAGCTGAAAAAGCCACAGTTCCACTCATAGCTGATTCCTTGAGGATCTAACTATGACTCTGCTACAGGTGGAGCTGCTGCTCACTGGACCCCAGTCCATGAGTTAGCCTTGGCCAAAAATTCATTATCCAGATGTGCAAGTTATTATTTCTTCCAAAAAATCCCATTTTGTCTTCGTGAGAATGGTTTCTTACCAGTTCTTGACTTGAATTTTGTTTTGGAAAAATGCTTTGAGTTTGTCAAGATGTGTTGTTTTGGAATTTTAAGAGTGCAGCTATCATCTTTCGATTAAAATGACATTTTGCTTTTGAACTTCATTGAACTGAAGTAAAGACACTTTAAAATGTTCAAAAATGAATATTTCTCCAAAGTGAAAGGAAACAATATGAGAAAACACTACTTTCTGTAGGCAACTAAATATCTTTGGTGGTTGTGGCCAGAGAAAGGTGAGACTTTGACAGCCACTCCTCCGGAATGAGAAATGGGCAGGTTGGTGGTTCCAGAGTTGAGCTGTGTTTGTTTTGGTGATGGGAACATCTGTCCCTGGCAGTAACATCTGGTTCCTGGCAGTGGTTTGGTGGTTTTGGTTGCTTACAGCCCAAACTGTAGAACCACTGTGATTATGAAGACCACACCTACAATTTAATGTGACCACATGTGCCTTCCGTTCATTTTCCTGTCACCAGTTGGCTCAGCACTGATTCATCTGCTCTGCTGTGGAGGAAAACTTCCATCTCTTGTGTGACTTCTTGGAAAGGACTGTGAGGCTGGGAGGGTCATTCTTGGAAAGCTGCAAGAACTCCAGAGTGGCCTTTGGGGATGGGAAGGAGGGAGGTCACTCTGGTGATGCTGAGAAGTTCAAATGTGTTCAGGGGGGCAACCACCACCATGGATTCCTGGCTTTGAAGCTGTGCAAGCCAGCAAGAAATCCTGGAACACAGGAGTTATTCCCTGGGAGTCTGCAAGTTATGAGAAGGAAGTGCAGAGAAAAAAAAAAAAAGGAAGAGAAAGAAAATTGTCTATTTTTAATAAATTGCTTGAGCTTCGGTATTAGCGGGCTAGGCTTTGCCTTGGGATTAGGAGCCAGCTTGGGAACCAGCGAGGGCTATCTTTGCCTTCCTCTAACCTCATTAACTCTATAATGTTAAGCACATTCTTGAGCCGGGCTCCTCTCCGTGTCCTGCCTTCCTCCCAGGGCAGGAGCGCCCATCTCAAAAGCATCTCTGTGAGCTGCTCGCGGGGAACGCCAGCGCTCCCTTCTTAGCTCTTATTGTCCGTGCCTGCAGATAACTGAGCAGGTATACACTTAAATCCAAGATAAACACTTGCCTGGCCTCCCATTTATTGCGGCCCTGGGCTGCTCTGAAGCTCGCCACTGTGCTGGGCTATCGTGGCCTCTATCGCCTCCTCGCAGAATGTAATCCATAAAATGCTTTCATGGTAACCTTAGACAGCGGCGAGCGCCGATAACATCTCGAGGCCCCCGTGACAGACAGGAACTCGCAAGCATGGAGTTAATAATGCAAACTTTCAAAAAATGAAACTGGCAGAAGGAGCCGAGGAGGGGAATAAAAGGGGCCGGTGTGGCTGTAATTGGGACCATGTGAGCTTCCTTAGAGAGGGATTAAGGGAAAGAGACAGGCCTCGCCCGCGAAGATTAGTTTCAATTAGACGGGCTGGAGGCGAAAGTCAGGACTTGGTGAAAGATTAAAACAAGAAGGGAGAAAGTTTCCATTGCTTTTGCTCCAGGCCTACACAAGAGGGTTCAGTGAGATCATGCTAATTGAAGGCAAAGCTTGCATGGAAGTTCGGAAGAACTCGCATTAATTGATTCGATGCTGCGATTTTTTTTCCCTTATCCGCAGTGTTCTTTTGGGTTATTCTTTTTTTTTTCTGTCTTTTTTCTCTCTTTTTTTTTTTTTCCTTTTCCCTTTCAAAACCATCCCCATCTTTTGCTGTGCTTAAAATGAAGAGAAGTTGTGGAAGCCCCATCCCTAGAAGTGAAGGGAGAGCAGGGGACAGTCCCTGGTGCCATCCAGTCAGCGCTATTTCCATCTCCCTGAACCCCTCCCAGTTTAGTATCAACTACCAGAACCAAATTGATGGTGTCACTGTTGCTGCTGAACAGCTGAGCTCCTGGCTTCACAAATTAAAAAGCCTCTTCTCTTGACAGATTTGTTTTTCCCACAACAAGATCCAATTTAGGGCATTATTTAAAAAGTCCCCACTGAAATTTACAGTGTGAGAATCACCCAGGCTTGTGTTTTTTCCAGTTCTGAGGTTGAGTTGGGCAAACACGTGGTTTCCTCATGGCTCCCCTGAAAAGGAGCTCTCCAGGAAATGCGAAATGGTGTTTGAGTCCATCTCTGCCTGGCTGAATCCAGCGCTGGTGTAACTGTGATCCCAGGGAGGAAATTCTGCTGCTTTCCTCCTCCTGCCTCCCTCCCCACTGCTTTTCCAGTTTCAGTGAAAAAGGAAATAATGGAATCACAGAAATTGGAATTGGGGAAGATGGGCTGGAGTCAGCTGGTGCAGAGCTGCTCTCTCTGGCACAGCCCTTGGTGCTTTGTCTGGTTTGCAGTGCTGAAATTACAATTACACCATTTCCTTTAAGAGGAAACTATTCCAAATATGAAAAGGTTTCCATGTTAAGAATTTTCTCCCTTAGCCCCTTGACAATACGGAAAGTTACAGGAAAATGTATATCCAATCTTTCTATATTAGATCAATATTTTTATTCCATTAAACTTGTCTCTGAGGAGCAAGAGACATCATCTTTTGCCAGATTTCTGTATCAGATTGTCACTTGGTGGGTTTTTGTTGCAGAAAGCTTTGGAGTTACAATGCCCAGTCAATTAGAGTTAAATGCATTTTCACAGCCAGCCAGAAAAACATTAGCACTAATCAAAACCATCGCGCCGACAGGGATTCCCAACGAGATATTTCTGTTTTGTTGTGCTTTATGAAAATGTTCTCTCAGCTAGAAACATCAAAAGGCAACCACCAGCATGTTCAGCTAAAATATGAGGACAAGAATGGGAGCTGGGGCTGCAGGGGGATCCGTCTTTCTCAGTTGCTGCAGGATTTTTGCATCTGAGCTGCTCTCGGCAGGGGAGGGCCCTCCCGGCAGCCCCGGTGTCTGATCACACCTTGCTCCCATCCCCTGTCCTCAGCTCCACACGTGCACATCGGTGGATTTCCATGTCCTGGCTCCTGCTGCATTTTTCAAATTCACAATGAAATCAGATCCCAGGGCTGATTGCTGGGGACCTTTTCATTTCTCATATTGGGAAAGGCCAACTCTCCCTGTAGGATCCCACCGGGCCGTGGGATGGCTGTGGGATGTTTCAGTCAGGGAAAAGGACAAACTGCAGGGCTGGCCCTTGGTGTGGAGCCCTGTGTGTGCAGTGGGGGTGTTTCCTTCCATAAATATCCCTTTTTAATGCACACATCACCTCAAGGTATCACAGAATCCCTTTCTTAGCACAGAACCCAGAACGCTCCAGCTGCAGCTCACGGGGGTCTCTGAGAGTCCAGGACCTGCCAGGTTTTTCCAGCCATGGAAATGACACCATGGATATTCCTGAAGTGGATTTGGACTCATCAAGGTGTGAGAGGCTGCAGTTGGCTGAGTGTAAAAATCTGAAAAGTTCTCAGACTGGGCTATTGTTCCAAAGTGAAACCACTGAGCAGAACCAATTGACATCATCCGCTACCTCCGAGCACACATCTGCTACCTGGGCACAAACAGCACTTTGTAATTACAGGATTTCTTCTACATGGAAACATTGACAACATTCCAATGTTTCCCCGTTAAAACTCGCTATCCCTGTGTTCCTCTCCCCCACCTACCTCCTTCCAGCCTCTTTTTTTGGGGTTTTTTTTTTTGGCCTGGAGTTATTACATGCAAGCCTGATAAATGGATGCTATGAATGAATGTTTTCCAAACATTGTAGGAACTATTAAGAAAGTGGTTTTCCTTCTTCCCCTTTTTCCTTCCCACACTCCTCCCCGCTCCCACCCCACAACTAATAGCACACAAATAGCACTTCATGCAATTTTGGCCACTCTCCACTATTCCAGGCAGACTTCAGGAAATCTCTTGATTTATAGTTGGGGCATCCAAAGGCAGCATGCTGCCTGCTTCCTTCAGGGATGCCTGTTGGTGACATTTAGTGGGGTTGAGGTGCAGTATTTCAAGTGGGCAATATCCATATTTTAGTCAGATAACTCAGTGTTTGTACTCATAAATTGATTTAGTAATGAAATAAGCTCCTTTCATGATGCTTGCTGGCTTTAGGGGCTTTGTTATGGTATACTCAGACTTCCTGAAGTTTAGTTTACCAAAGCAGAGCCAAACTTTTCTATCCATATTCCCACAAGCAGTCCAAGTGAATTCAATAGGGCCATTCACTTTAATAGGGAAAGCAGGATTTGGGACCGGGTTCAGAAAGCCCCTAGAGCATGTGCTGGAGGCTCAGTGGCCTTTGGGCTCCCCACTGCTGCTCTTGGCTGCCCCAGGAACATCAGTCCTGAGATGCTTTATGAGGCTGGAGCTTCCTGGAGCCCTGTATCTGCTCTCCTGCAGATGGGATGCTTGGAAAGGGGCTCCAGGCCAAACCCAAGGCTGCAGCTCAGTGGTTGGTCCCTGGATTTGGGTTTTGTCTCCATGGATCAGTGATCCTTCACTGGGAACTGCCACCAGGAGAATTCCCTGCTGTCTGGAGGGCTCACAGTGTCCTGGGGCTTTGCTGCTCTCTCAGAACTCTTGGTACCTGGACACTGGGGCTGGCTGTGCCATGGAAAAACATGGAAAAACTGCTTGGGATTGCTATTATTTAACTTGCTTGCACTTCATGTGTGTTATATAGGCTCCTTGTCATTCAGGGATGCGATTTTCCTTGTTGGTTCCTTCTCTTTCTTAGATACTGGGAATTTGAGCCTCTTAACGCACCACCAAGAGAAACTCAGTTGAAGTGGGTAACACAGAACCTAATCCTCAGACGAATCTGTGCCTCTGACACAGGAGTTACTTGGAGAGAGAAAAGGCCTGCAAGTTAATGTGTGCTCTGCAGAAAGGATTCCTCCTGCTCAGAGCACAGAGATCACTCTGGACCACGGTGGGCCAGAATAAATCGAGTTGCACTGCAGTTATTGAGGTGCCTGCTTTTAAAAGCTTTGCACTTTGCTGATGGGGCCTTGCTGATCTGATGGACCATGGCAGAGTTGCCTCGTTTACACTGAGCTTAATTCAAGCTCCCTTGCAGTGGGGACCTGTGAAACCTTTCCAGAGGAAATGTGGGAATAAGTGAGACTTGGGTTTGACTTTCCTTCGTGGGAGACAGGACTGTCATTGTTGTGCTTGGAAGGAGTTCCTCATGACATCTCCTCCTGAGCTGGGCTGGTGCTGGCTGCAGGGGGAAGGTGTTTGCAGAAGGCAGACAGCTCCTTTATGGCACAAAAAATGGGTGTTAAAAGTAAAACAACCTGGCCTTTAGGGTTTCCTATCCAACCTCTCACAGGGAATGAAAGGTTAATTGCAAGATGTACCTAAATTCCTGCACTGCCAAGCTCAGACAATGGCTTCGACCCAGGATCGGGGTGTTCCCGTCCCATTTGGAGCAGGTTTGTTTTTCCTGCAGTCTGTTCCAGAGTTTTTAGTCCTTTTTTACAGATGAGTGACCTGTGACATTCCCTCCTTCTAGAGATGTTCTGGTTTTTTCCTCTATAAACAGAGGAAACACCCATTTCTGTGAAGTGCTGAAGACAAGCTCCACACAGCCTTGGCTCTGCTGAGAGCTCTTTAGAAGGGTCTCAATTTAAAGCTTTATTCTATCAAATTATTATTATTATTATTATTTCTTCAAAATGATGTTATTATGCCAAACTGGCATCCTTGGCCAACTCTGGGGCATCGTCTCCCACTGGCAGCAGAGGGGATTTACCTGTTTCAAAAAATATTTGCAATTCTGCCCAGAGTTAAGAACTTTTTAATTGGTTTAGTCTTGTTTTGAAGGAAAAGGATGCAACAGCACTGACAGGGATCTCAAAGTTTTTTAGAGGATGTAGCTTCAGGTTTCTCATCAATTTCAAAACTATGTTTATCAATAGGTTTTATTTCTTTCTCCAATTGTAATATATTTCACTTTATGTTGTTTGTTTTCTCCTTTATCATTCATTCTTTATCTTAAATGGAAAAAATCCTCCATGAACTGTAAAACAAAGGAGTTTTCCCCAAAAATATTCTGATGCTTCTTGTGTCTGCTTTTCTCTTTGGATTATGGCAACAGGTAAAGCTTCTCCCCAGAATAAAATAAACCATGCTCACAGAGAAAGCAGAAAGTTTTAAAATTAAACCTTGCAGTCCTGAAGTGGACAAAACTCTGACAATTGTGCTCCCAAAACCACACTGTGAAGGCACCACATTAAAACTTCTTTTAGAGAAGTTTGAAGAGGGAAATTTGATGGAGGAATAGAAAGCAGGACAAACTCCAGAGACTCTGTTCCTGCAGAGCTGTGTGGGACTGGGGCCTTTGTCTATTGAAAAAAAATGGCCCCAAAAGCCCCTTCTCGTCTCCCACTCCTCCCACGGCTTCAGTTAAATTCTCGGATCGTGAGGGCATGTAGGGAACAGCTGCTTATGATCTCTTCACAAGTGCTGGGTCATTGGTAAACAACCATCCCTCCACCCTCTCGGAGTGAAGGAAAAAAAAATTATACAAAAAATGCATTCATTTTGCTGATGATGAAGAGTAATGAAGAGCACGTGCACCCTGCGCGGAGAGAGAGGGAGAGAAAAATGACAAATTAAATCATGTCTGGTTTGACAAGCCTTTAAGTGTAACAGATCTGCACTTGTGCTGGCTGACAGGCGTGATTGATACCACGGAGCACTCGTCAATTTTTAAACACACAGCCCGAACAAAGAGCCACTTCATCCTGGGCCTCGGAGTCTCGAGGCAGCGCGGTGCTACCCGGGGTAAGCACCCTCCACGCCGCGTGTTTTCCTTGGCAACCCCCTGCTCCTCGCTGTTTGGACAACTATATTTATTTTTATGATCCTTAAAATATTGTAACCCCGTCAACTCAACAGTCATTTAAGGTAATTTCTGGTCTGAACAGCATCTATTTTCTAGACAACTTTACAATAATATATGTTTGCTGTGGGCCAAATTCTTTGTGTAGGTAGCTCTGTGCTCAGAGCTGGTAACTGGGGGAGAGTCGCAGGATCCAGGAATTTCTAATAACTTGAAATCTAAACCTCCTGGATGTTTCAGGCCGTGCCATTTATAGAAGCTATTTAGCATGGCAAAGCAATGTGCTTTTCTTTATGTTTTGTTTGTGTACAAACCAACCAACCCAGACTGGTTTTTGGGGGGGAAAAAATTTTTGGGCTGAGACAGACTTTGAAAATTTCAGTCTGGACAGGTCAAGGTGTTAAATGTACAAAAGGGCTGTACTCTAAAAAGAGCCAGAGTCTTTAATTATCAGTGTTTTGCTATTGCACCACATGAACAGTTTCTATGGGGCTTTTAAATGTATTAAATAGGAGCTGGAGGATAAAGGATTGTTTGATATCAAGGATGGCTCAGCAGTTCAGAGCAGCCAGAAGGATTTGTGATGGCACAGAAACAAGCACAAAAGCCCCATAAGTATCCTAGAAATGTGGGTAATCCTGTGGAAGGAGACATCAGTGCAATAACTTTGATTTTTAAGGACTTAACCCACTCAAAGAAGAGCTCTTGGGAGAACATCCCACCTCACCCTGAGCCAGCAGTGAGGGCAGGCAGTGACAGTCTCTGTCACCTCCAGGTGCCCTTGACTCATGTTTTTATGTTGCTGTGAAATAATTTATTAGCAGGGAAGAAGAATCAGCACAGCTTTTAGCTAAATCCGTGCTGTCTGTGAATCCAGGACCCTCCTCAGCCTGGGGTTTAGGAGGTGCTTCCCCTCCTATCAGCTGTGTCTGTGCAGGGATAATTCCGGGATCCAGGCTTTCATTTTCTGTATCTTTACTACTTGTCCTGGTCCCTTGGCTCCATTAAGGGTGGATGCCCAACTCTGTTTATTTAGGCCTTTTTAATCTGACATTTCCAATCAAGCTAATTCATTCGAGAGAGACCAACCATCCTTTTATTTATTTTAGCCTATTTTAGCAAGGTAACCCAATCCAGACCATCTCCATATCTTGTTTACAAGAGCAGCTGTGGTGACAACATCTGTCCTGTGTAAAATGTCAAAAAAAGAAAGGAAAAAAAAAGAAAACTTGGTGAAAATCAAAGAGATATCCGAGTTGTTATTCAGACAGATATGGCAAAATGAGCCTCCAACATTATTTTCTGCAGTATTCAGAGAAGAAAAAAGGTCAGAAGGAGGTATCAGAGCTGAGGGTGAGGGTCTATGTCCCTGCATCAGGCCATGGAATGTTCCATGGAATTTGTTAAGTGCTGGGATAAGTGGCAGTTCCAGAGGCGTTTGGACAACGCTCTCAGGCACAGGGTGGGATTTTGGGGTGTCTGGACTTTGATCATTCAGGTGGGTGCCTCCAATTCAGGATATTCCATGAGTCCATGGGTACCGTGCCCAGGTAGAGGAACCTGTGGAGGAAATGGTTGTTTTGTGCTTATAAAGGGGTTTGTTTAGGAGGCAATAAAGACAGGTATTTTCTGATGTAACCCGTCAGATACATTAGCAAGAGAAGGTTAAAAGGAAGGAAAAATGCTGTGAAAAAATCAGGTTTTGGGCCCAGTGATATCTTTACAGGCAGAAAAGAGGTGGTGATTATTGTCATTATTTGCATGTTAAGCTCTTGTAGATTCTGAATGGCACCAGGGGGATTTTACACCTTGCTGGTGAAAACTGCTGTTTTTAAACGATGCTGGGAAGTGGCTTTTACCATCCAATAAACGAGGGGAAGTCTGACAGAGTCCCACTCTGGGAGGTGAACTCACACCAAAATGACATTTCAGACATGTAAGGGAGTGCGAGGGAGGGAACAGTCAGGGTGACACCACTTTGTGTCCCCAGGAGGGAGGGAAAGCTGAGCAGCTCCCATTGCTGGGATGCCTGGGCAGCACTCGATGGCTTGTCCTGATCCCTGCTGATCCCTGAAAGCTCTTGGATTTCAGGAAGAGGTGGAAGCCTGAGGAATTTATTTGTCACTTGAGCTAGGGATGACCACCAGGAATGAAACCTGCAGAGTCCATTATTCCTTGCCATTGTGTAGTGGGGTCCTGTTTAAGTTCCCTGCTGCACCATGTGTGGTTTGACATGAACTTCATGAATTCTCCTTATCAACAGACTCTGGAGTAATATTGGAATATTTATTTCTATGGACAGAAGGGGCTGTACATCAGGGGTGGCAGCAGCCCTTCTTTGGCTCAGGTCTGACCTACCCAAAAGAGCAAACCCCATGGGTAGAACCAGCAGAAATTCGGTGTTCCTACATTCTGGGGAATTCAACACATCCCTGTGCCAAGCAATAATGAAACGATTATTTTGTGAATTGAAATTAAAGTATCTGTGTTTTCTAAAAAAACACATTTATTACAGAAAAAAATATGAATGTTGAATAACTGGCAAGTACTGCATCTGAAAAAATAATGTCAAATTAGAGAGAGGAAGAATTGCCCCACTGATCCTTCAAATTTCAACCAAACCAGAAATAGATCTGATGAAAAACACTGCATATATAGGAGCCAAACATACCTGAGAGAGCTCTTTAGCTGCATTATGGCCCAGCCATGTGATTCACAAAACTGAGCCCCATCTGCTCTGCTGCTGCACTTGCATCCACGTGACAGAAAAGATTAAAACAAGATACCAACATAAAAGTTGATTGATACGGGAGGAGCGAGCGGGAACTCCTGGAAGGAGATTGGGAGATAGTGACAGCTTGGAAAAAATCCAAACCCAATTGCAGCCCGGAGAAATTGGCTTTCTGTTGTTCCATGTTTTCTGTAATGCAAACCAGTGAGTGTGAGGGGCTGGGGGGGATGTGATTGTCATTAGGAAAAGCTTTTGCCAGCACAGTAGCTCAGACACCAGGGGATAATGCATTATACACTGATGCTTTCCAGGATGTGGATTCCACAGCAGATGTGCTGCTGATTCCATCGGGGGGTGTGTGTTCCCGAACCACAGTTTCCCCTCTTGGCAGTGCAAGTTAAAGATCCAGCCCTGGTTCAGAGAAATGCCCCCACCTCCCTGCGATCCTCAGGTTTCACCCGGCACCGCTGCCCTTTGAGGATCCAGGAGGGGGTTGGATTTCAGACAATGGGCAGAACATGGGGAAAGTGACCCCCTGCTCCTGTTACAGCTTAATCCCACCCTGGGAAAGGCTGGCTTGGCCCTTCAAAGCTGGGGCACGTCAGAACACCTGCGGAGATGAAAGCACCTCGCAGGGATGTGCCAGCCCTCAGCCCTGCCCAGGTCCTGCTCTGTGCCCAGGTTCGGCTCAGGAACCACTTCAGCAGATCAGGAGGATGGGCCTGATGGTCCTGACAGCACCAGAGCTGTGTTCAAACCGAGTCACTTTGGGCATCCAGGGAAACAGAGGAGCTTTGACCACTCGTGGCCGTTAAGGAATTCCCAGAACCTGGGTGCTGTGCGAGCCGTGGCGACACCCACAACTGAGTGACACGAGTGGCCCTGTGCTGCCCAGCCCTTCCCTGCTGCAGTTTCAAATTAATGCAATAAATTTGGCTTCCTGTCCTCGCTGCTTTGCTGCTGGACACGGCCACGTTCCACTTCAGAGGGAGCAGGTGCTGATGGCTGCGAAACTCGACCCGGGGATCGATTGTAACGCATCTTAAAAACTCCCACTTGCCAAGATGTGAAAGGGAGTCTGCAGAACGAGATTTTCTTCCCTCAGACCTGGAAAACCTGGTGGTGTCTGTGGTTTTGTAAAACCTCTCATACTTTATTTATTTTTATTCCTCTGCTAGCCCTTGGGTACAGATTACTTTCAAACAAGCTGGTTTACTGTTTGCATAACACAGGCTTAAATTCAGTTAGAAATAGATCGTTTTTCAAGTAAAATTCCCCAGAAAATAATTACATGTATTTGGGGGTGTTGGGGAAAACATCAGAAATCTTTCTTGCTAAGGTCTGGTGACACCTGGCAATTAAAAATAAAAATCCATTTCGTGATCCAGACCTTCCTCCTTCTCCTTGGGGACAAATTAAACTGAACTGCAGAAGTTTCAAACATACTTCTAAATCCAGCATCGTTTGCTTCTGGGTAGATTCTACATTCTACAAATTATTTCTTCCTGGGAAAGTGTCTTGGATTCATATTAATGAGGATTCCATGTTTGTGGTTAGGGGAAATTCAGTCTTGTGGCTTAAGCAGCCTCAGGACTCTCATTAAGTGCAAGAGGTTAATAATCTAAACTAGCAGTTAACTAGCTCTGGTCAGCAGAGCATTATTGCTTTTGGCTCAGGCGAGCTGAGCTGGTCCCTTGTCCTTTGCAGTGCCAGAAATGCAGGTGGAGACCAAACCAGGTGAGCTGCAGATGAGCCATTTCTGATTTTGGTGCTGGGGGAGATGTTGGGAAATGTCTGGAGTGGAAATAAGAGACTGATGGAAAAACTATGGCTGTGAGAGGAGGGAGGTGGGAGCTCTGGGGTGAGCTCTTCACTCAGGGATGATTTGTGCTCTGCTGGTTTGAGATCCTGGCCCAGGCAAGGGCTCTGTACAGGCAGCTCAGGCAAAATGCTCTTTCTTTGTGGGAATAAGAGGTTGCTTTGCTGCAGCACAGTTCAAATATGCAGCACTCCCAGCGGTGCTTGGCTCTGTGTGGGGAGGCATTTCATGTGTCCAGCGTGTCAGGAAGAGCCACTGAAAGAAATCCTGGAATTCCAGAGCCCTGGTTGGAATGGAGCCCTGGAAATCCTCTGTTCCAGCCTGGTGGTCAAGCAGCTCCACTTAGGTTGGGTTGCTCAGGGCTGTGGCTTCAACACCGCCAAGGGCAGAGCCTGCAGAACCTCTCTGGACAGCCTGTTCTAGTATTTGACTGCTGCCATGGTGAGGAAAGTTCTCCTGATGTGTATTTGGAAGTTCCACCTTCCAGCTGGTGCCTGGTGCCTCCACCCTACTGCCCCTCTCCTCCAAGGACAGCCTGGTCCCCTCTCTGCATCCGCTGCTCAGAATCAGCACTGAGGTCTCCCCTTTGCCTTCTCCTTGTGCCAAAAAGAGTCACCTCGCTCCAGTTCTCCCTCTAAGTCACACTCTAGCCCCTGCCCTTTGGTCCTTTGGTCCTTTTGGTGAGCCCCAAACTGGACACAGTGCTCCAAACCCAATGGGAAAAGAGGGAGAGGCTCATTTTCCTGGCTCTGCCAGCTGCATCCTCGCCAGGACAGCCTGGGATGTGGTTCCCCTGCCCACCTACCAGCAGGATTAAGTTGCTTTGTGGGTCAAGGGCCTGAAAGAATCAGCTCAGGTGTTCTTGACATTGAAGAATTGCTGCAGAAAGGGGAGGGCAGTCACAAATTGGCTCTGTCCTTCCTGGCAGCCCATGGAAACTTTAGTTTTAATTGCACAGACTCCAAGCAAATTAAAAAGAAGCAGCCAAATCAGTTATCTTGGCTTCCTGCAGTGTCCTGACAGGTCCCAGAGGCCTCTGCAGAGACGAGGTTTGGCTTGTTCCTGCCACATCCTCTCCACCTAAATTTAGAATGGTAAAGAGATTGTAATCTGTAAGAGATCTTTTTATGGAGTAGACTCTGTTCCCAGTGGAAAAAATAGGACATGATCAGATACTTTAGAATGATGCCCCCCTGCCTTTCTAATGTGCTTATTTCAAGGATACAGTTTATTTTAGCAGACATCTCCTGTTGGAGCATCCACAGATTTATGTTCTGGTGTTTTTGGAGAAGAGATCCCCAAATATCAAGAAAAACTGATTTCATTTCATGTTGCTAACATCAATCTGAGAATAATCATCCAAGATGTTGTCTGGAAATCCAAAACATTATTGTGGAGAATCAAACAGAGCCTGGGCTGAGATGTCTGAGAGAAGAGCTGTTTTTCCCCAGGGCAGTCTCGTGTGCTGTCCAGCCCCTGCTGACTCAGCTCACACCACCCTGAGCTGCCTTTTCACCTGCTGTAAAAGGGGAAGAGGTTCATTATCCACGATTTTTGGGAGGGAGAGGGATGCTTTTGCTGTCTGGAGCTCCTCTGACTGTGGTGTCCAGGGTGTCTGTGCTGTATCAACAGGCAGCTGAGGTTTGGTGGGAGCAGGGGGAGGTGCAGGGGCTGCTCACAGCCAGTGCAGTGCTCAGAACACTCGGGAGCCCCTCGCTGATGTGGTTTGGGGCTGTTCTGAAGCCTCTCTCTCCTTCTGTCAGGCTCTGCACAAGCAGTTCCCCTTGGGAAGAAGTGCCTGGGACTCCAGCCTAGCCATACATCTCTGTCAAAATCCCTATGAATAAATTAACCTTTCTAAAGATTAGTGCACCCTAATACCTCAGGGTTTCTTTTCTTGTTTTTTAACAGAACAAATGCTAAAAACGCCTTGACAGACCTGGCTGGGGTTTGTGCTGGGGAGCATCTACAAGGGATTATGCTGTGAGTGGTGTTAAAGGCACAGCCATGTGATTGTGGCCAGCAGAGGCTGGTCCCTTCCTCTGGAGCAGGGCAAAACACACAATTATGAGTAGGAAATCCTCATTTGGGCAAATTATAAAAATTCCGAAGAAAGCTCTCATGCTTTTCCTTTTAAAACACCTCGAATTCAGCCACCTCCCAGTGCTTCACCCCTGGTAGTTCCCCAGACAAAGACGTGGTGTGATTCAAACAGCTCTGAAGGTTTTGGAAGCTGCACCAACACTGGGAGAGCTGAAACACTGGTGGCCAATCGGGAACAATGGGCTCAGTGTCAGCAGCCCAACACACCCCTGTCCTCCAGGCTTCTCCCTCTCTCCCTGCCCCACTCCAGCCCTTATTTTGGTAGGACAGACCAAAGGGAGGTCAGGTATCTGTGGCTCCATTCTCCTGCCATTGAATTGCTGGAATTGATCTGATCCTTTCCAGGCGGCCGGGGCAGAGGGGGCTGTTCCAAAGATGGCAGGGAGTGTTTTGATTTTTGATCCTTTTGAGATGAATTATGGGGAGGAAGCTGTCTGCTATCAGAGGAATTAGTCAAATTCCTTGTCAGATGTGCAATCCCATTAAAAATGCATTATCTGTTTTCAAAGCTTAAGTGTGGGTGTTGGTGGAGAGTCTTTAAAATATTATTGTAAACTTTCACTGAGAAAAAGTATTCCTGAGTCTTTCATGAGGGCTAATCCCACTTCAACTACCATAAACCATCAACTTCTGGGGTGGCCTTCATGAGCAGTGCAAGGCCAGAGCACGCCATTATTCTGGGAAAATCCCCCTGGAAGATGCACACACTTGTTTTACGACGTTGTTAGCAGCTCCCAGCATCGAGCTGATGTGTTCTGATAATGATTCTGCTCCTCAAATTCTCCCTTTGCTTTCCTGCCTCGCATTTAGAGATCAAACAACTCCCTGAATCCAGGGCTGAACTCATCCCGAGTGAGATCCCCAACTCTGCTGCCAGCAAAGAGCAAATCCGCGACTCTTAAACATATCTGCTCCTAACTTGAATATCTAAAATGTAGATGGAAGGATTCTCAGTCAAGGCTTTGGAGAATGTGCTCGTGGAGGGAAGCCACAGGTTCTTCTATGAGGGATTAACGGGATATCCCGGAGCAGCTGGTGTCACTCATTCTTTGGAACACGTTCCAAGGAATTATTTTAATAAGCTGATAAAGCTGCCATGTAAATTTCTCTTTTAAAGTATCTATTAATTGCAGAATCACACGGTCTTCTTTTTTTTTTTTAAAATCTTTATTTTTGACATGTAAATAGGATTTCCAGGAAAATCTCATGGATTTTGGATGCCTTTAACTGACACTCACAACCACAGCATGGCTCCAGTTGGATTTACAGTAGCCATGGCAGGTCATAAATGATGTTCTGGGGCCAGCTGAGCTCTGTTCCACAGGTTATTTCCCTAGACCTTTGCTCATTGGAATTATTATTAGAGAACAGGGGTAATTCCATCGGTTTTATTTGCTTCTCTGAGCACAATTGGGGTGGCCACGAACCTGCAAATCAGTCTGTGCAACAAAGACACGTATTTTTGTGATCAAAAGGTAGGGTGGTCACCTTTTCAGAGGAAGGAAACAGCTTTTGGCTGGCAAGGCCTCCTTTCTAGGCCTGTGCCAGCACCGAGGGCCATGTTTCATGTTACTTTGTTTTTCTGTTCCATGCGAGGAGTTGGCAGAAAATAGGCAAATTCCTCAGCTCTGGCTGGGTGCTCTGGCTCTTACAGTGACCATGTTTCCTGCCTGGATCTCTGGCAAGTGACTCAGTTTCTATAACAACTCCAGCCCTCTCTGTCACTGCAGGGTAATGGAGCCCAGCTTGGTGCTTATCTCCAAAAATACCTAAAAAGTTCTGGGTTCAAATCGCTTTCGACACCGTTGCCAGTCCACCTGTTAAAATATTTTGCAGACAACAAAGTATGACAAGAGTGTTTGGGATAAGGTGTTGTCTTTGAAGGCTTCTAAAGTGCTTTGGTTTTATTTTGATGGTGGCTGAACTCCCCAGAGATCATAATTGGGACAATTAGCAAATGCTGGAGAAGGTGAAAAATCAGCATCACTCTTAAAGCCAATTCATATGAAAAATCAGCCCAAAATTAGAGTTTAAAGAGAGTTTCCCTCTCTCCTCTGCTAAATAAATGAAAGAGCACCAGCAAATATTCCCCTCCACCCTTCCAGGCTCAGCAAGCTGTGAATCTTCAGAGCCTAAGCTGGCCTACCTTGCAAAATTTCCACCACTCTTTACAGGCTTGGTCCCACAGAGCTCTCATTGTCCCAAACATCAGAGGCAGAACCCTGCCTGACATTGCCCAGACAACCTTGTAACCCGGGAAAGGCAGAAAATAAAGAAATTTCCTTGGGTTCCAAGTGCTAAGCAGAGAACATGTGGTGCTCAGGTCTTCCCCAGCCCCACGAGGCAGCTGCAAACACAAGTTATTGCAAAGCTGCAAAGCAGAGTCGGTGGCACTTTAACGTTTCCTTGGCTGGAATGGGTTTATCTCAACATTTTATGTTATTTCAACAAAGTGGAGTGTTTACCATAAATAGCAGGGCCTGCAGAAAGCCTGTTGGAACACTCTTCCTACTGTGAAGCAGCAGTACCTCAAGCCTGAACCAATTTAGGGGAGGCCTTGGCCATATGATTTTAATATTAACAAGTGGAGCAAATTTGTGAGTGGGTTGTTGGCCGGTTTCATAGCGAGGGGCACCTGCAACCCATCAACACGGCTCAGGCAACAAGGTGTCAATGCACAGGCGGAATAAAAACACGAATTTGGTGTGTGCAGGGATCACTCAGCCAGTGGGGAGGTGTTAACATGCGGGAGGAAAGGAAACCTCGCGGTGAAACGCTGTTATTTGTTGCTTTGTTAGCAATGGCCCAGCTCTCAGAGGGGAGACAGGCAGGGCGAGGGGTGGAATGTGGCACAGGGCACACCCTGGGTTGCTGCTGCCAGCTGGGAGGCTCAGATGGGCGGGGTGGGAGCAGAGGTTGAAGTGGGAGGTGGCAGAAAGTGGCCCTGACCTTGTTTTGGCAGGCAGGAGAGAGCTCCCGTGGCACGTGGGTTGTGCAGGTCTGGGAAAAGTTTGGAATGTGCAAGAGGGGCAGGTGGATCTCTCAGCACTTCTAGAGCAGAGGCTTTAGAAGTCATCCTAAAACTTGTGCTCCTGGAAGGGTCCTGGAAGGACCTTGGAAGGATCCTGGAAGGACCTTGGAAAGATCCTTGAAGGACCTTGGAAGGATCCTTCCCAGCTGTGGCCTGAGCTATTGCTTACATTTTTTGCAGCGATGTAATTCCTTGCCCTATTTCATAGATTTCTCCCTCCTTGCAACATCCCAGAGGGTGATCTCAGCACATTGTTGTGTTCCTTCCATTGTGTGCCAGCTTCAAGGGTGTATTTCCATTTATCTGAACAAGCACAGACCCACAGTGACACGAGCCAGGGGCAGACAAACACGGGCTGTCACATGGGCCTGTGTTTGAGGGAACACAGGTCACCTCCTGATCCCACCTTTCCCTCTGACAAACATCTGGAGCTGCTGTGTCCTGCTGGAATTTCTTTCTGTTTGCTTTTACCTCTGTTGCTTTATTTCTTTATCCAGGCTGGGAATGTTGGGGCTGCTCAGCCTGGAGAAGAGGAGGTTGTGTGGAGACCTCTTTGAACCTTCCAGGATCTGGAGAGGCTACAGGGAAGATGGAGAGGGACTCTGCATCAGGAATTGGTGTGAGAGGACACCTGGCACAGGGTGCCCAGAGAAGCTGTGGCTGCCCCATCTCTGGGAGTGTCCAAGGCCAGATTGGACGGGGCTTGGAGCAGCCTGGGATAGTGGAAGGTGTCCCTGCCCATGGCAGGGGGTGGATGAGCTTTAAGGTTCCATCCAGCCCAATCTGCTCTGGGATTCTCCTGCTTAGCCAGCCTTGACTTAGCGGAATATTCACCCGGCACTTCAGGGGGTTCGCACACACCCTTGGCATGTGAGGACTTTCCTGTGTCCATGGTCACTTTCCTGCACGTCTGGAATAACTCCAACCTTCTTTCTCCATCCACTTGAAACCCCCTGAGCCCACACTCCGCTTTGCCAGTCACTGTTTCCTGTCACTTGCCATGGCCTCTTCCCTGGAGGTAAGAAAATAACCTGGCTCACTCCTTCCCAGTGGTAATCTGTTGTTTTGGCATCCTGTGAATGACTGGTTTCAGGCGAGTCTGTCAGTGTCCCTTGCCAGCAACCAGGTTTTGGATGTTTGCTTTGGGAACATTTTGTGGTTGAGTGGCTGTGTTCCATTCCACATGTAAACACGGGCAAAAACTCACATTTAACAGTTCTAAACACTTGGACACTGGTCAAAGGGGCTACTCTGCTTCTCTTTATTTAATACATCAAGATTTTGCATAAAGTACAGAACAATTTAGTAGTAGGAATGCCAGGACCTGCCAAATGTATGATTTTGTTTGATTTTATTTTTAAAAATGCCTAGCACACAAACTGAGCCTTTATTTGGAAGGATATATCGAGAAAGCAAAGCTTAATTGACTCTCAGACTGTACAATTGGAGTCATGTCTAAAAGCAAAGCTGCCTTTCCCCTCAGTGTGTGCTCATACTGGAGGCCACTTTCCACTCCTATTTGCATGAGTTGAAACCACACTAACTCCCCACACAACTGTGCCAGGATGGCTTGAGATTGGAACTGGCTCTTCAGCTATTTCAAGCTTTGTTTTTCTCTTTCTCAGTCATCTGATTGCTCCCAGTGATGCCAGTCTGGTTCCTTGCCATGGCCATGCACAGGAGTCTGGCTGCAGCACCCGGGCCTCGTGTCTGCTCAGCACTTTTCCAAATCCAGAGCTTTTCTTGCTTCTTCATGTGGCAGAAGGTGAATATGTTGGGCCACTTCATTTTATACCCTGGATCATTTGTTCAAGACCAACCCCTTAAGCTCTGAACTCACACTCCTTTTCCACACTCACGAGAAATCCAAGTGGTGCTGCTGATGTCCTTACGTGTATTTATGGTGAGCTGACACCCAGTGTGCAATGAAACCACCACTTTCAGATCTACTGTAGCTCTAAATATGTCCTTTAGGCCTCCGAAAGTCGGGCCTTTTCTAGTGAGGGACCTGTGAACAGCACAGCTCAGCCCTTCAGGCATTTCCAGTTTAAGGGCACCTTCTGGCTCATTGAGCTCTCGTGGGTTTTTGTGCTCAGCCTGGAGAGGACTGAAGGTCTCTGGTAGCACTTGTTGGTGCTCCACAGCTTGTCTGCTCACATGATGCTGGCAAACTGCCTTATTTCCAGCTGCTAAATTGCATTCGAAGGCCATTTAAAATACTTTCCTAATAAAACTTGCCTATAAAAATAGTTACTATAGCTGCTGCAAGGATGTTCTAGGAGCTGGTCCAAAAGACAGTCCCTACTGAGATGAGATCCACCCTACTAAAAAAAGCTGAGAAATTGCAGCCTTAGCAGGATTCCAGCAGGAATGAGCAGCAGCAGCAGCAAAGTGGCAGCGGAAGCGTTAAACAAACCTTGGGCTTTCTTAGTTAATGCACAGTCACTGCTGCAGCTGATGGATCAGATACGGAGCAGGGCTTGTTGGGTAGGGTTTCTGAGCTGTTTAAATATGTTACAGCCTGGCTTTTAAACTAGAAGAGCTTGGATTAATTGAGTAAGTGGCACTTAAGAGATTGCAGTTTAGGAGGACGCGGAGTGTGGCTAAACACAGCCTGGGTGTTCGCTGGCTTTTCCCTCCTCAGTCTTGTGGCTGCTCCTTCCTCGTAGCTGTGGGCTGGAGACACAGCAGATCTGCTGCAGCTTTTACTGCCAGGGGGC
This sequence comes from Corvus hawaiiensis, assembly GCF_020740725.1. Lineage (NCBI taxonomy): Eukaryota > Metazoa > Chordata > Aves > Passeriformes > Corvidae > Corvus > Corvus hawaiiensis. The sequence continues at coordinate 3,180,416 of NC_063234.1, forward strand.
TGAGACATGCAGCTGTTTGCATTCTTTGATCACAGGAGATAGCAGGACAAGCAGAGCCGGTGCTGATGCAAACTCCTTTTTTTTTATTCAGAAACTCCTCTGTTAAGCTCAGTCCAGCTCTTGGGCTCCCAGGAGGGGCAGGGGAGGGCTGGTACAGCATCCCCGTGGCAGATGGTACCTGCTGAGTCCTATTTCTGGCCAGGTATAACAATTCCCTGTTTGCCATTCCATTTCAAGTGTGCTAGAAATGCAACTTTGCAAGGAATTATTTTCTCCAAATGCAGCAGAAACTCTCAGGGGCTGACACTTCCCTCTGAGCTTGACCATCTCATTTCCCTTCCCATGGAGGGGAAGGGTGGCTCCACCTCAGCTGCATCCAAAGAGCTGATGTTTTCATTTATCCTTCTGTAATCAGTGAGGAAAATCCTTCCAGGACTTTCTAACTCGTAGAAACCTCTTCTCCTTCTCAGCACTTTGTCCCAGGACAGAGACTTGTTTTTCTTCATATTTGGACATGCCTGATGTGTGTTCCAGCTTCCACAAATAGCCCAATTTCTCCTCTTTCATCAGGACTTTTCCTCTGTGCCATTCCAGGGGCAGACAGATCTGGATTCTCTCTACAGAAGGGACAACAGTAACAGAAGGGGCTGTCAGGGAACTGGTGCCACTCCATAATTTGTTCAAAACTGGGCACTTTTGTGAGTTTTCAATGGGGATTTAAGGGCAAATATTACAGGAACTCCTCCTTTCCAGACTTAAGCCCATACCAAGGATAAAATTGCACATCTCCAAGCACACCTGTAATTCTTGAAAGCTTTTTACTCTTCTGCTCTCCTAAAAACCAGTGGAATAGTTTGATAATGCCCTGGAGAGCCAGAGAGGTTTTTCTATGAGTCCCTTTGGAAATGGGTGGGGTTTTTTTTCTGTATCACCCTCTCCCTGCTCTCTCTTCAGTCTTTGCTTGTGATTTCCAGGGAGAAATTACTGCAACACTTTGTTGTGTGATGAAATCAAACCTGGGACATCCGGGATTGATGCAAATAAAACAGCAGCCATGGAGCAACATGAGGAGCAGACTTTCTGCCTTTGGAATGGGCTCTGCTCTTCTGGCTGCAAGTAGAAATGGTCTCATTTGGGAATGCTAAAACATTGATTTCTAGTGCTAGAAAATTGCTTTCTGTGAATTTCTCCTTTTCTTTAAACTTACCTGGCTTTGAAATGTGTTAAAATGCAAATTTTTATGCTGTTAACTGAGCTATTTTAACAAGACCTAAGATTGCAGAGATGGTCTCCAGGAACGGGTTTGTTCGTTTTTTTTATGAAAAGTTGTAGCACAGGAAATGATGGGATTTCTTTTAGTGAATTTGAAGTGAAATATAAGAACTTTTAATTTCTAAGTTGTCTAATTCAGGAGCGGGCACTTAGAATGAGATTTTTCCATCCTGTCTAATTTCTGTCTTAATTTTTGATCTGCCACAAGAGGCATAAGATAGAGGGATAAAATTTATTTCATCCTCCTGCCTTTCTAGAATAAAAACTAGAATATAGAACTACAGACTTTTGGGGTCATTAACTAAACCAGATCTGTGTAAAGCTGATTTGACCCACATTATCCTAATTAAAACCAAGATTATTTACTAACACTGATTTTTTTCTGAAGTACCGTAAGTGTTGACACCACCTATCAGCTTTAAGGTGATATTTGTGCTTTTCCTTGTGTCTGCCACTGCAACTGGCATTTAGGACATTCTTAAGATACGATTTTTATGAGTTTCAAGCACTGAGGGGCCCATACTGACTTGAGTGATGGTCAGCCTGTATGGAAATCAAGAAATACTTAGGACCTCGCTGCAAGCGTGCAGTTTTTAGTGTGAGTTCTTGCCTTGGCATCACAATAACCCTCTCTGCCAGTAGGTGGGGTTCCAATCCTGTCAAAAAAACCTGGGAAACCCAGTCCATGACTGCTCGCTCCTCTCGCACTTCCACCCACAGGCTGGCCACATCTGGAAATGTTTGATTTGATATAGTGTCGTTTTACATTGCAGAAATGAGCGTAAGCGGTTTTTTAACCCACCAAGTGAGAAATGTGATCTGGGTTTTACTACCGACCCTTTAAATAAAAAACAGATCGCTTATTAAACCATTATCTATCAAGGATATGGAGAGGGCTGGAAATATCCCAGGATCAGGATCGGAATTGGAAGGGACACATTTCTGTCTACTGTCCGGCCCCGATGGGCAGGAGTGCAGAGCTGAAATACCTCACAGGAGGGGGAACAAATGCAAGGAGACAGGAAAAAGGAACAAATTCATCTCCTCTCCCTGAATCTGCCTTGGCTTTGACCATTCCCACTCAGGCCCTGGGCACTGCTGATAGGAAAGCGCTGAAATGTGTTATCAGGTGCTGCTTGTTATCAGGGGTGGGGGGAAATCTTCTCTGGTGAGCTTGTTGAGCTGTTCCTATAGATCAGGGAAAGTCAGCGCATCCCAAATCCCTCCTCAGTGCAGAGAGGAGCAAACTCCTGCCTTTGAAACAGGACTCGGAAGTGCTGCACCCTTTGTGCCACCTCTGAACGTGGCACTTTGTAACCCCCTGTGAATCGCAGCTCATTTCTTTGTGTCCCAGAGGATGCACCCTGGATATTGCAACTAATTTTGTTTTCCCCCCTCTTTGAGTGATGCTTCCTCCCTGATAAGGGCACATCCCACTGGCTTTGACGGAGCTGCTCACGTGAGCAGAACCAGCAGGGCTTGGCTCCCTGTGAGTTATGACAGTTGGCATCTGAAATGAAACAAAGATCAGATCCGAGATGGATTTTTTTGGCCATCATGTTGCATTTAAAAGCTCGTATTACTTTGGTTGTATTACATTGCATCACACTCAGCCGAGTCAATGTGTCATAAAGCTGCCTCATGTAATTGTACCCTGCATAAATGTACCAGAATGCCCCCGAAAAGTGATATTTCATGCTTGCCAGCTAACGCCTCGGCGAAGATTAAATCCACCAAAAGTAGGTATGTCCAATTGTTCGTTTGGATCAGCAAATAATTCATTACCCACATTATCTTTTTTTTTGAAATGTCACTCCATGTTGTAAATCACTACAGGGCCTGCTTAAAATGCCAGCACAGGGATTTGTTTTAAAGGGAAAATTAAATTTTAGGGCCAATTCACACGGTAGTTTCCCCCCTGAAGCAGGGCTGCCCATCTCCAAAGGCAAAGTGCCTGCTTAGAGGATTTTTCTCTCTTTAAGTTGTGACTCTCCCTGGGCTCAGTTTATTCATGTGGAGACTCCCACCCAGGCACTTCGGCCTGGAAACCCCGAGGGGAACAAACTGGGTATTGTGAATGGAGCTCTTGGGACCCATCTCTCTGCTCTTTTTTAATGAATTATCTCGGTGAAAAGGATCATGCTCCTCTCTTTGTGCCCCAGTTTGCCCGTCTGCAGAAGCTCAGGACATTGTTGTGTTTGCAGGGCGAGGCCTGGCTTTCAGAATTAATTCCTTCAAGCTGGGATGAAGGGACAAGGTTGGGATGTGGATGACAAGGTGAGACTCAGAATCTCCTGAGTGGGGGAAGAGACCCACAGGATCATCAATCCAACTTCTGGCCCTGCACAGACAATCCCAGCCTGTGCATCCCTGAGAGCAGTGTCCAAATGTCCTGGAGCTCTTGGGGCTGTGCCCATTCCCTGGGGAGCCTGTTCAGTGCCCCACCACCCTCTGGGGAAGAACCTTTGCCTGAAATCCAGCCCAAACCTCCCCTGACACAGCTCCAGATGATCTGAGAGATCACACAGCAGCTGGAGTTCAGGAATTCCCTTCCTGCGAGCAAGGGGAGGTCACTCCAAAGAATTGCCCAGGTGGGAGCTGCAGGCAGCTGCTCCTGAGCACCATGAGGGAAAAACGGGTCCCTTCCACCCCTGTGGCTCAAAAAGGCATGAAAGGGGAAGGGAAAGCCCAGGAGTTTGTGTGGCAGCTCGAATTCCTGACAGGGCCTGGGGAATGGGAAAGAGGGGGCCAGCTGGGGCCAGGCTGTGGCCTTCTCCCTGGGCAGAGCTTGCTGGGGGCTGAGAGCCAGTGTGTGGAGGAGCTCTGGTGTTTTGGCTGGTCCCCGTGTGACTGAATGGTGGGCAGTGACTTTTTGGGGCACAACAGAGATTTTCAGTGTGCACAGCCAGTCACTGGCATGGGGAAAACCTGAGGCACTGCAGAGGTGCTGTCTTTTAGCACAGGAATCTTCCAGGCTCAGGTTGTGCTGTGATTTTTGGCTAAGAATTACCTCAAGAAATGAGTTTCTGAAACACTGATGGAACTGGGGAAAAATAGAATAGCACCTCTGGAAGCACAAATTGACCCTTTTCAGCAGTGATAATTGAAATACTTCAGCATAGTGTAAAATTAGGGACACGCCAACAGCTACAAGTGTTGGGAGTTTCCCTCTTATCAGAGTGATAAGATTAAGGATCATCTCATTCCAACCCCTGCCATGGCAGGGACACCTTCCTCTATCCCAGGTTGCTCCAAGCCCCGTCCAACCTGGCCTTGGACACTTCCAGGGCTGGGGCAGCCACAGCTTCTCTGGGCACCAGAGTGGGTCAGACACATTAATTAGCCATGCAATTAACCTCAGGATGTGCTCTTTAAAAGCCTCCAGGTTAATTCAGGAAGGAAGATGTATCCAGGTAGTTGTTACCATTTAATTGCTGCATTTTGCCAGTAGAAAGTTTCATAGAATATCCTGAATATCCTGAGTTGAAAAGGACTCACAAGGACCATCAAGTCCAACATCCCCGTGTTGGCCTTGTTGTTATGGCATCACTCAAACTTATGGTTTGCTGTTGTTGGGAACGTCAAGAAGTCACTTTTGTTGGGAAAAAAGCAGGATTTATTTTCTGTATTAGTTAATGGCACTTCCTCTCCTCAGCCAGCATTCAGACTTGAGGGGACAAATCTCAAGTAGAGCAGCAAACTCTTGGTAACACTTTAACAGGATTTATTAAGTTTGTTTGCTTGAATAAACATCAGAATCCTCAAGCACTTTCTCTTCTGAGGATTAATGAGGAACCTGGTTGCCTGACACTGTGATTTTCAGGATTTTATGGGTGTTTTTATCCTCAAATTCATTCACAGATCCCAAATTTTATCTTTTTTTAGGTGGCAGGAGGGACACTGACCCTGAAGTGAGCACCTGTATTGGTGAGTTCCTCAGTGGGTTTCACAGTGTTTCTCCAGTTGGTTTTAAAGCCATTACAGTCATGCAAGGTTAAAAAAATTCATAGATCTGTGTCCCCAACAGGCACCAGCACAAATTTGCAGGATATTTACTCAACACAAACCCTGTTCCATGCTAATTTTAGGAGCTTTTTTTCCATCACTGAGAGTGGAAAACATCCCACACCTCTACTGTGAGTATCAGTTGGGAAGAAATAATATTGTGATTCATGTAGAGGCATAAAAGTTTATAGCTATTATTTAATGCCTGTTACACCTCAATCCCTATCTGTGTGTGGAACTTGTTTGCTGTTCATGTTTCTCCACGTACTTTATATTCAATTTCTGCCATCTTTTCTTTACGGCCTTGCCCCGGTAATGAGCTGTTCCACATTTGGGGCTAATTAGGAGAAATTCCAGGCTACTGATAGAGTCACACACTTTGATTTTCAGAACTGTGTGGAGCAGATTCTGATCCATTCCTTCCCAAGGAGAGCAACACCAGTGACTTCAGCTGAGCCACTCCTGATTTATGGAGCTGATTTATCCTCGATAAGAAGCCTGGCCCTGCTGGTTTCCCTGGGACAGCTCTGTTTTCTTTGGGGGATGAATTATCCTGCTGGCTGTAGCTCGATAGGGCTGGCTGTGAGCTCCTGAACCAAATGCAGGTTTGAATATGCTCAAGTAGTTATGAAAAAACCCCTTTGGATTGGGTTTGGAGCTTGGGATCCATAGGTTACATCCCATCCTCTGCTAAAGCTCTTCTCTAGGGTTGTATTTTCTACTTATACTCTACATATCTTTGGTTTTTGTACAAAACCCCATAGGTACTACTCAAGAATTCTAGTTTTTGAAACACTCTGAATGCCTCCTATTGAAACTTTTTCACTCTGAACCATCTTTTCATGCGTATATTGAAAATATTAACAGCCTGCTTGTGAAAGAAAAAAACAAGTTTCCGTGTCCAGATGGAAAATGACTGAAGGGTATGGACGAAATTAGGCCTTGCCTGTTGGAACATTAACAGATTTGTCACACTCTTAGTCCCAGCTAATCCATGCAGAGTTGGGAAAAAGGCAATTCAGGGTGGATTTGGGAGCTCCTGGCTGTGGGAAGAGCTGTCCAGAGTGCAAAGCAGCGATGTTCCTAAAGCCTCCTAAACACAAAAATGTTGCTTTGCACCTGGAAATCACCTGGCAGGGAAATTCACTGCCTCTTATATAACAGAACTGTTGTATAATAATATAATAATAATAACTCAGACATGTAAATCCATTTCTCCTCATCACAGATACACGGAGAACCAGGAGGTACCCCAGGAGAAGGTGTAGGAAGAGCTGTCAATGGATCTGGAAGAGCCTAAGAAGGGGGAACAGCTGAAACAATGCAGGTGCACGGGGCTGTGTGCTCCCTGTGCCCTGCCATTCCTTGTCCCAGCAAGTTTGGGTGACAGAATTAGGCTGCAATATCCAAATTCTGTTGTGTTTTTGTCACAGCTGGTTTTGTCACACCCCCAAAGTGTGAGATGCTGTGGGTAAATGTGCAAGAGACCCAACCCTTGTTCAGCAGTGATCAGCTGGGAAAACACACAGTGCTCAGGGAAGGGCAGATCTTCTGCCCTTAGAATGGCCCTATAATTTTATTCCAACAGGTCTCTTTTTGAATCAAAATGGGAGAAAATGCCATAAACTCCTGTGATTTCGCTCTCCATATTCATTCAGAGAAATCTTAGGAAATCAGAGCATTTTGCTGCATTTCCCACTGCATACCCAGGATGAAGGATGAACTGTACTCCACGCTGAAGCTCTGCTTTGATCTCAGGGTGTTCCTGTTTAATTTCTGGTGGTTTTAGCTTTTATCCCCAAATCTTTCTGCCTGGGAAATGGGGTTATGCACACACCTGAAGCACCTGAAGCCAAAAGAGACAAAGGAAATGCAGAGGCTACAGGAGGCTGGCACTTTCCTTTTGCAGTGTGGGGTTTGATTTTTGGTTTGTTTTTTTTTTTGTTGTTGCTGCATTCCAGTTCTGATCCTATCTGTTAACATCCTAACTTGGCTTCACTCCCTCAGAGTTTGATGTCCCAACTTTTCCTTGTTAGCACCAGGAAATCATAAGCTTATAGTGAGTGATAGCCAGTGGGTCTGGGATTGATTACAAACAAAAATCCTAGATAAGATCATAAATTTAACCCATCCCTGTGATGTGATCGTATCAGGATTCAAGAACGTCTCAAAGTTGTTTCCGATTTTCAGCCACTTCATCTGGTTTCCATCCACCCCAGCTGGGAGCAAAGTCCTCTTGCGGTGGACTCTAATCCATGCCAGCCTGGGCTTGGAAGAACCCCTCATTTCTGTTATTATTGTATTATAAAAATAGATAGAAATGCTTTAGACAGGATGGACGTTTCAAGGAAGATCAGCTCAGGCACTGCTGAGATAAAACTGACTCACGAATAAGAGCACAGGGCTGGTTTCCCACCCTCCCATCCCCTTCCTGGACTTTGGCTACATCTAAACCAACTCAAAATGGTATTTTCACACCCTGAAAGTCAGGAGAGGAACACTGGAGATGAAACCTGTACTTGAAGATTCACTGAGAAGAGAAGCTGAACCAAACCAGCTGCGGTGGGTCCCCACACACCCAAACGCTGCGAGGTTTAATCCCTATTTCTCCATCCCAGGAAGAGATATTTGTGCTCCTTCTACAAGGAGCTGTGTATGTGCTGCTTGTATGTTTTTATAAGCATCCTCCATCCCAGCTGCCAGCTTCCCCCGCTGGAAATGACTGCTGGGATGCAGCCCTTGTGCCTGAGAGCAGATTGAGCTCTCCACCTTCGGCGGCGGCGCCGGAGCCGATGCGCTCCCATCCATCCGCTGGCCCCCTGGAACCAGGTGATTTAATGTTACTGTTGCTTTAACGGCCTCATCGCTGCTCTGGCTGCACAGTAGTTGTCTCCTGTGTGACTGTGCCTGGGAAAATCTATTACTGGAGTGCCATTAATCTGAGGCTGCCGCCTCTGGCACTTTCTGACTCTTCTATTTAATGGGCCTCTGCTTCCGGAGCTCTGGAGACATGCTGTTTTCCTCTCTTGATCAGCTTTGTTTAATTATCAAAATATTTGATGCAGAAAATTGACATTAGTTGTGAAGGTTCCTGCCTTCCTCCTCCTCCTCGCAGCCCTCCCTCCCAGCTCTGCAGTGACATTGAGATCTTCTGTGTGTTCCACCTTCACCTTAAAATAGAAAATCCCTGGGATTGCTGCATTGGTGAGCCACAGGTACCTGCTGCAAGCCCTGGGCATGTAGACCTGCACTTTTGTCTCCTTTCTGCACAGTGCAGCCAGCTGGAATTGCTGAAAACCTGGGAAGAGGGAGCCCTGTGTGTTCCTGTGCCTGGCTGCAGGCTGAGCTAACCCAAAAGTGAAGGCTCAGTGAGGTTCAAAATCATGGAAGTCCCTTAGAGCTGAGGTTTCCACTCTGCCTTCCTTCTCTTGTTGCCAAAGCTGGAAGCTTTAGGGGTTGCAGGTGTTTCAAGTGCATTTTGCTTGCCCAGTGACCACATTCCCCATTCCAGAGCTTTGGGATGGGCCTGTATGAACCGATATTTATGGCTAAAACACAGATTATGGGGTAATACTGGTACCACATACATCAAGTTCTACATGAGTAGGGAATTCCTGCAGAAGGCCTCACATTAGCCAAAAAACCCATCAGTGGTGAGAAGGCAAATTCAAATAAGGTAAATTATGGTTCTCACTGGATGTCCCGAGCTGCTGGAGTGACTCTCACATGGAAGAGGTTTCCTGTGCCATGCAGACTGGATGCCATTATGGAAAACGTTCTTTTTCCAAGCACAAATCACCAGGTCTAGTGCAGGGTAAGAGGGGAAGTGTCTGGGCCCTGCTGTTCCAGCCAGGCCAGAGGAGCTGGTGTTTCCTTCTGGGTTTTGAGTCTCTGCTCTTGTCAGCATTTCCTGGGGCCAGAGGCAGAGGAGCTTTGAAGAGGGTCCCAAAGCAGTGCCACAATCTGCGTCTCTTCTTTCTGCTGCCTCCCCACAAAGTGCAACAAATAATGTGAATTCCTGAGATTTGGGGCTGCTGGGAGGCAGAGCAGGGGAGCTCTTTATGCAAGGATGAAACACAAACACCACTGTTGTGTTATCTCCTCAGACCTGTTCCTGTTTGCTCCACTGGACTTGGCTCCTTACTGCCAACATCCAACCACCACCATTTCTCCTTTCCATGTGCTCTGCTGTCTTCACAGGACACAGACAGGCAGAGTAAAGTACAGATGAGGCCCATAAATGTTACTCAAATCACTACTACAGTGATTTTCAACAAGGAAATCACATCCCAGCATAATTATCCACCTTTACCAGCAAAACCTTACATGCTGCTGGCACCCTCAGACTGGAATTAGTTGCTGTTTGATGTTTGTGTAGTTTATTTGGGTCTATGTATAAAAATATTTCCATTTCCTCTTATTAATTCATATTAAAGGTGTTACATTTACTAATTAATTCCTATTAGAAGGCTGTCAGAGAAGCTGGGGTGTTTGAACAAAGCATTTTACAGTGAAAAATAAATAACATTTCACCAGAGCCAGAACATTTTGCAGAAGGACATGGATTTTGATGAGGAAGCTTCTGGGCATCAGAGTGTTTTCTCCAGCCAAAGACAAAGGGACACTGAAGGAAGAGGTGACCAGACACGAGTGAGCTTTGCCACTGCTCAGATGATTTTGTTTTCACCCCATGCAAATAGAAACAAGTGCAAGGTCTCCAAACCTTGCAGCGCTGGGTCAGAGCTTTGCTTTCAGCTGCTCCTGTGCTCAGCTGAGCCCTGCCAAAGGAAGGGAAGTGGCTGGGCTGCATTGTCACCTCCCTCCCAGCTGGAGCAGGGAATGTGCCTGATATTGCCTAAGAGACAACCAAAATGGTGCTTTTTGGGCTCAGGTTTTTTAGCAAGTTTTCAGCAGAACTCCCACTCTGCCTCACCTAAATGGGTAGATTCATAATTCACAAAATCCTGACCCGTTAGTGACTGGTCCTTGGCTGTGTAATAAAAAAAAAAGAAGAACAAACAGGATTTATGGTTTTTTTCCCCCCTCCTTCCCCTTTTTGCAAGGTTCAATCTTGTGTGGTTTAAATTCTTCAACCCCTCTCTCCCACTGCTTTTATCCTTGGAATATTTTTGGGGAAGTCAGTGATGTTACCCGTGTGTAATTCCAAAATATTCCATGGCAGGCAGCTCTGGACCACTGGGATAAATGGGGAGTGCACTGCAAGGGAGAATCAAATTCAGGCTCTCCTTGTGAATAACCAGGGCTAAAAGATCACTGATAAACCTCGCTGCTGTTTGGGGCTCGGAAATGCAAAACTGCTCAGGCAATAGCATCACAAATTTGGGCATCAGGAGGAGGAACACCCCGAGCTTCATTTATACTGCAAATGAAAATAATCATAAAGATACAAACCACCAAGGTGCAAAATGGGCTTTCCAATTCATAAGCACAAGCCACCACGAGTTAAAAACCTCTTGGTTTCTTTGCTGAGTGCCCCAGGCAATAGTTTTCATCTATATTTCTCCATGGTCAGAAGTCAGAGCAGACCACTGCTATCTAAGACCTTGACTTTTTTTCCCTGACAGTTACAATTATTGCAGCCCGGGGGACTCATTTTCTCAGTCTGGCCACCCGCTGACCTAGCCTGCAACCAGAATACACTTTAAAACAAACAAACACCAGCTCAGCTCCCCTCTCCTCCTCCTCCCACAGCCCTGGAATATTTTCACACCGCGCCCCTCGCAGAAGGATATTAGCCACTATTGCTGAAGGCACAATCACATTATCAGCACCATTCTCTCTCCCTTTCTCCCTCTCCTCCCCCCAAAGATAAATTTTTTATGTTGCTATTTTCTTCTCTTTTGTATTTGGCACTCGATATTTACGTGATAAACTGCAGAGCTGCTGCTAAATGGGCTCTGATACAACTTAATAAATACATAACAACATCCAGCCTGCACGGTACTGCCGTGTCCTGGGCTCCTCGGGATCCTTGGAGATAACGGCTGCTAAATGAAAGTTAAGCCTTCATGTAAGGAAAACAGATATTTATCCTGCAATAATTAATGGCATGGAATGAGCTGGCTGATAATCCTGCCTCTTCCTGTTTGCTCTGTTTCTCTCTCCCTGAGTGTGGCTGTGTTGGAGCACCAAACTCCTGGGGATAAAGATGTAAGGAATACACAACTAACAATTTTTTACTTGTCTGCTGCTGTCTGCTGCTGCTGCTGCATCCACAACCTTGGCTTTGTTAGGCCAGATTTAAGAGAGAAGGCAGTGTGAGGTGCCTCACTGAGCTCAGGGGGTTCAGTGAGCGCAGCGAGAGCAAATCCAGGGGTTGGGCCTCACTGAGGAGAGACATGAAAGTGGAGAGAGCAAAAAGGTACAGATGGGAGGGGAGATCCCAGGTTCAGGTAGATCCTCCTGCCATGGAGGCATCTCACTTTCACCTGAAGTGCACAAACCTTTCTGTTCTCATAGTTTAATATTTCTAAAGTTTTTTCCGAATTTTAGCATCTTTAATATATATATATATATATTTTTTTATTTTTATTTATTTTTTTTTTTTTTGTACACCGGAAACATTTTCACCTGGATGATTTCTTATCACACAGTGGACAAAATATTCCACCCCCCCACACAAACCAAGCAAACCTCCAGTGGGGTTTTCCAGCTGAATCATCACTCTGTGTCCTGGAGACATGGAATCATAGAATCCCAGAATGGTTTGGGTTGGAAGGGACCTTAAAGATCAACTCATTCCAAAACCCTGTCCTGGGCAGAGAACCCCCCTTAGATCCCATTGGAGGTGATCTCAAAGTGCTGTTCCTGCAGGTGTAGGTGTCCAAGCATTTCCTTAGCCAGTGCTGGACTATCTTTCTGTGGAAGTAGCATTTCCTTGTTTAATCCCTGATAAGAAGACTGGTCAGAGAGTCAGAGTGTAAAAAATTCGGATGGAGGCAATCTGAGAGTGTTGTGCAGCTGTGATTCACATGAGGTGACTTTAGTTCCCACAATGTGCACGCAAAGGTTGTGTTATCTTTCCAGGAAGAAAGAAGAAATTATCCCAGAGCTGGAATCAGCCGCAGAAGAACATTAAACAAAATGCTTCAGCAATCTCTAAAATCCGTATATTTTTGAGATGAGCTGTTCTCCCTGTGATAACCTTGATGGCAGGATGAATTCATGCATAAACACACAGGGGACACATGTGGAGGTACATTCAGGAATCATTCCTCTAATTCCCCCCTGCTTTCCCTTTCCAAAATGCCTCTCTTTTCTTTACCAGAGCCTTTCCCGACTGTGTCCTAATTGCTGAAACCCTCGGCACAAAGTGCCATCAACCAAAATGAAGCGAGGCAGACTCACACAAGCTGCAAAACTTTGCAACACAAAGCCACCGGCACAAAGAGTTGGGCTCTATAGAAAACCCCAGTGAATGCCAGGAGGAATCCCAGAAAACTTTGCACGATGCTTCCAACTGCACCCCGGGGGTGCCGAGCTCGTTACCTCCCGACACCGGAGCTCTGTAAAGGAAAAGCACCCAGGGCTCTGTGCAGCGAGTACCCCGCGGTCCTGGGCATTCAGAGCATCGGGGAGTTTCACATCCCACAAAGAAGACCACAAGGACCTTCGAGTGCCCCGTGGAAGCTCCTGGAAAAGCAGCAGGTCACTCCCTGCAGCCCCTCGGAGCCGGGATGTGGAGGTATTTCCATGCCCGCTTGACAGGTGACTGCTCAGCAGCCGGGGCTGTCAGTGCTGCTGGGGGTTATCTGCATTTAGCTGGAGGCAGGAACTGAACCACAATGAGCATTCAGAGAGCTCGCTGCTCCTCGTTTGTTTAGAGACAAGCCATCTTAAACTTGTTTGAAGCCCTTTTTATTGAATTCACACTCTTGTGCCAAGCACTGAAAGATTTACTTTGGCTCTTGCGGGAAGATGGAAAGCATATGAATGCGTGGCTGGCTGCCAGGGGTGGGTGAGCTCTGAAAGCCCCGGGACAATGGGGGGTTACAGGGAACAAACGTGAATGCAGCGCCCTGACGTGACTAAAGAGGGCCTTTGGCACTCAAAGGGCTGCTGGGGGTTTGATCCAGCGGCTGGAGCGGGGTCAGGAGATAACCCAGCCAGCCCGCAAGGCTTTGCGAGGGGCAGCATCCCGAGCGGGGCTGAGCTACAGGTCCACACGTGCGGGGACAGCTGCTCCCTCCCCTCCCGCTCTTCCACGGGCTCCATCTGCACAGGCGAAGCCCCAGTTGGACTCATCCAAGGCAAGGTACCCCAATGGTTGCTGTGTATTTCTTGCAGATGTTGCCGTAATTTTGTTGTGGTACAATTTGACATACGGCTCCCCGCTGCATCCGAAAGGGGCACATTATCTCAATTAATGTTTCCCGGCAAACATGGCACTGATAGTATTCATGGGACTAAAGACTATTACCATTTGCATGGTGACTAGCACAAGAATTATGACTATGTGTGTTTTCGGCAGCAAAATTTGCCCTCGGGCTCCTTTTTTTTTTTTTTTTTCCTTTTTGGCTTGTGACAATGTTCCCTTTTTCTTCCTCCTTCTGTTTTGATTTCTACTTAAAGTTTTATGGCTCTGTCCCCTCCAGGGTGCTATTATCTTGTATGCTAATAGGGCTATGCATATTCTATTAGCGTTGTCAGTGTGAGATAAGAGGCACATTCTGTAAGGAGCACTCAGGGGGTAATAATCCCAGCAAGGGGTCTCAATGTTAGTACATTATCAGTCATCTTCACATTTCACTGGAGCCTGTTTATGCACCTCTTCAGCTGCGCAGCCCAGACACCGAAAATTGCTGAATGTTTACGGAAACTGTTGTAGGGGAACATAATGGGGCTTGGAGATTGACTTGATAAAGGAGCCTTCTCCTTTGTCGCTCTCGGATCCAAGATGTTTGGAGCTGGGTGCAATAAGGAGGAGAATATGTTAGGTGGCAGTTAGCAGCTGAAAGCGAGGGCAGATCCATGTGAACAATCCGGGCTCCTTCAGATATTTCTTTTTTTCCCCTCACCTGGTTGGCATCACCAGCGAGGCCGAGGGTTTTTACACCCTTTAGGCTCGGACTTGAGGGCCCACAGAAAGAAAACCGGTGACAGCGTGTGAAGGGCAAATGAGTAACTATTTGCGACTCTTTGGGAGTTAAATAACATTCCTGGCTGGCAGCAGCGGGCAGTGGGGTGTGAAATAGGTGTCATGAGAGGGTTTTCCCCAGCTGGGAAGGCAGTGGTTGGATGTAGCTGCTGTTTCTCCCACTCCACTCGTGTTCCCACTAAAATTCCCAGTGATTCAGAGCCAAGAGTCCTCCTATGGATGCACATCTCCTCTGTTCCTGCCCTCCGCTGTAGCGTGTCTTGAGCAAGTCCATTATTTTCCAAAATAAAAGGAGAAATTTAGTCTCTTTTCCCACTTTTCTGAGAGCAGTTTTGAGGGAACCTTTCACAGTGTTAGGGGTTTTTAGTGGAACTTGTAGGAGAAAAAGAAAAGCACAGAAAAAGAAAAGTTAGTTCTTCTTATGTGAAGTTAGAAATAAATGTGCCTAAATGGCATTTTAATGGGGTTTTCTGTGTGTTTCTCAGTAATGTTACTTCTGATCCAGCAGAGAAGTGGATTTATGTGGTGACACCTGGAATACGATGGGATTCAAAGCTATCATTTAACTAAGCTATGCTGAGCTAAGGATGGGAAGAAAAGGAGATTTTGTGCATTTCTCAGGTGGGATACATCATTAGATCAAAAATCATAGATTTTGTAACAAGTTCAGTGCCTGATTTTGCACAATCAGGGGATCTGATGGGGAATGAAAAAATAGATGAGAGGTGAGGAACCAGCCTCATATTTGGAATGAAAGGACAAACAGCTTCTGGAGATAGGGAACTTTTTCTGTTGCTACAGAGAAACTTTTCTCTGAGTAGAACAGAGAACAGTGCCATGGGCAACGCCTTTGGGAGAGGCTGAAAATGTCACTTGGTATAAAAATGCAAATTTTTAAATGCAGAGGTGCCCAGTTAGGATATCTAAACTCAATTCCTGGCTTCAAGAGGGAGAAAAAGGCTGGTTTGGATCGCTCCTGTAGGACTTCAGACTGCACATGAGCACTCACTCCTTACTTTAAAAATATTTGTCCTTGACATTTCCAGACACATGGCTCACACCAAATGTATGCAGCTCCATCTCCTGAGGGTCCTGAGATTAAAACCCCTGCTTTCTCACCTTGTGATCTGGCATTAATAGCTGATAGAAAAATCACAGACATGACTGACATCTTCCTAGAAATGTGAGCCTGTGGAATTAATGAATGCCATGCAGGAAAGCAGGGGTCAGTTTGGAAATAGGATTTCTGTTGCCAGCCATCCAGTCATGAACTGGACAATCTGCTGTGGGTTTTTTTTTTTTTTGCTTTAGCATTGAGGAAAATTGGTCTGGAGAATAAAGCAGTTAGAGAATAAGCAGCTCTGTTTCTCTGGCCACAGGAAATCAGGCTGGCTTCTGTTTGTGTGCCCTCAGCACGATCCTTGGCTGCTAAATTCTGTATCCTGGTGTTTGTCTGCAGGATAAATCTGCAAATCTGCAGCTCCAAGGGCTGCTGGGGCTCCCAGGGTTGGTGGTGAGGCCCTGTGTTGAGGTTGGGTCGGTGGTGGCAGAAGCTGAGCCCTGGATTCTCCATGGAACAGCAGGGGAAGGGTGTCAGGGGGTGGAATTCCAGCCCTAAAGTCCATCAGCTGATCGAGGCAGGGAAAACTCTGTTCTGGAGGATTTTCCATCACTTTGATCAGGGCAGTGCAAGGGATGCACCTCACCTTGTCTTGAGGTTTGGGGGACTCCCATCCCCGCAGCAGCAGTGGCAATAATTTTGTCACCTCTTTTCTACTTTTTTCTGCTGCATCTCTCTCCAGATTTGTCAGCACTGATCATGTCAGGATGAATTTACATTTATGTGTGAAATAATGTTATTCATATAAGTGTATTCATAAATGAAGCAGCTCAGCCTCTGTACAAACGTTGTCACCAGCATGGGTTTAAATTGCTGAAAGTTCTCTCTCTGCAACCAGTGATGATCTCCTCCATGGAAAAACTGCACTTTCCGGGAAACTTAAATATTTCATCAAAGAAGCAACGTCTTTCTGGGTATTTTTAGTGTGAGATACAAACCTGGAAACATTTTTTATGGAGAAGATGGATGGATTTTCTTTTCCCTTTTATACCTTCCCATTTGAATGTTTCCAAGAGAAAGCAAAAAAGAAAAGAAGAAAGAGGAAAGATACAAAGGAAGTTGGAGGAGAAAGAACTGAAAGCATTTTAGTTACACTTTTTTCCTTGGTTAGGAAGAGGAATATTTGAACAGCAATACAGAAATGCTGCAAACCTTTCATCTGAGAGTGACATGCCATTTCTCACCGCCCTGTCGCGGCAGCTCCCACCCCTCT
Organism: Corvus hawaiiensis; assembly: GCF_020740725.1. Taxonomy (NCBI): domain Eukaryota; kingdom Metazoa; phylum Chordata; class Aves; order Passeriformes; family Corvidae; genus Corvus; species Corvus hawaiiensis. The sequence goes on from NC_063234.1 coordinate 3,197,144, forward strand.
GAGCTCTGCTGCAATCACTTCTGTTGCTTCTGGGTGCACACCGGTTGTTTTGGCTTCCACGGTGGAAATGCAGAACTCCTGAGCCTGTCACTAAGCCAGGAACAAATGCAAAAGGGAGGGAATGGCATCGCTGCTGCTGCTGCTGCTGCTCTTTTGACATCTCCTCTGCAAAAAACCCCTGTGCCCTGGTCCCTTTGTGCACCCGCATTGTCCACAGGCACTGAGTGGCTTTAAGGGGTCATTTGGGTTCCCTTTAACTGGATTCCTCACTCGAGGTGTGTTTGAAGGGAGATTTATTTAATTTAATCACAATTAGGGTGTGTTCAGCTAAAGCAATCACTGTAAATCAAACCTCTCTTTGCAGGACCAAACCAGGTGCGTTTGTAGGAGCTAAAGGGATAAAATGAATGAAATCCCCATGATGGAGCTGTCTGATGTTTTCTGGGAGCTTGTTATTGTTTCAGAGCAACTTCTGGAAAAACAAAACCCCGAAGCATCCTGTTTGTGGGATCTCTAGGTGAGGGAAGCACTGTGCTCCCAGGAATCACCAAACTCCTCCTGGAACAGGGAACAGCAGAGGCCTAAAGCCAGCAGGAGTCCCCGAGCTGGGGGACATGGTGGGACCCCACTTCCTGGCATGCCTGAGAGCCCTCAGTTGATGCCTTAGGTTTTAACTTTTCTATTTTTCAAATCCTGCACTGCCTGGTGTGTATCTCTGGAGTTTCTTGTAGCCTGTTCATTTCTCTCTCTCGTGCTGGGCAGACATAACAAAGCCTCTCCGGGCCTGCTCTGCAAGGACACCCAGACCGTCCTAGGCCCAAAATGTGCAAACCAACATCTTAAGGGGGGGTAAGCTTGGGGAAACTCCATCATTAACTGAAGCTTTAATTGGAGAATTAACCCTGCTATGCAAATGAGCCAAACCTATAAATGTGTGAAGAACTCGTGACCTGTCATGCATCTCGGGGTTCATCTCAGCAATAGCCTCTGGCTCCCTATGGGTACCTTTGAAGCCTTTCAAATAAATACCTGCCTTTTTTCCCTTATTCTTGTCTAGTCTCTGTTTTTAGGTGGCCTCTCAAGACATCAAGTGCCATCGGTGAGCACAGGAACGTTGCAGGGGCAGAAATGTGGAAGCAATTACTTTAAGAGCCGTCTTTTGGGCAATTCCCCGAGAGACATCAGACCCTGTATTTATGAAGCCTATTGCATCGGGCCCTAATGAAGCAATTAAGCGAAGGGTCCTCTGTGTTTGATCTAAATGTGGTAATTTTTACAAAAACATCACCGAGTGATAGATACCCATAACTCAGAGTCCTTAATTGTACTTAATTTGTTTGGAATACGAATGTGCATTTAATTAAGCTGGGGCTTTGCCCACATGTTTAAAGAAGGGCTGTCAAGGAAAATTAAGGCCCAGTTTGTTTTCAAAGTTACTGGTTTTTATCAGGCCAGGACAGCGATCTTCGAACAGAAGGTTACAGATAATTAGGCAGAGACCTCAAGCCAAAAAAAAAAAAAAAGAAACCCAGAGACACTGTACAGCTGAGAAAGCAGGAAGAAAAACTCCTTGATGAGGAAACATAAGATTCGGCTGCTCACACAGGGAAGTCATGCATGGCTGGGATTTGGGAAATGGGACCTGTTGGTTAAAATGTGGTTTGTGTTCCTAAAACTGCGGGTGTAGGATGGCAGGAGCAGCTGCTTCCAGGAGCACTGGATGCAGAGATGGCATCACCACGGAGCAGCAAGGATGTGGAAAGGGCAGGAAGCAAATTTTTTTGTCCTTGGGATTCCTAAATCTGGGAAAGCTGGGTTTTAATTATCTCTGTCCCAAGCACAGAAATACTGTAGGTGCCAAAATTCATCCTGTTGGGAAGAATATTCATCAGGTGCTTGGAAAGGGAGTTTACTCCTGGAGGAATCAAGGTTTTGACTTGCTGATACTGTTCTGAAGCAGCACTTATTTTATGCATGATTTTCAAGATATTCAATGATTTTCAGGAGTGGCAAACGGGGAGGAAAGCACACTGAAAAAAATCTTGAGCAATTGTGGATTTAAATCTTTAGCAAAAAAAATTAAAGAAGGCAGTTGGAAATTAATAACACTTCAGCACATGAAGGAAAAGGGGATTTTTTGATATTGAAAAATTGGTTTCTCAGCACAACAGCAAACAAAGTCCATGTGTGGATGCCACGCTCTGCGACTCCTCAAGAGTCACATGCTGGTTATCAGCTTCTCAACGCTGTCATTTTTAATGTCCTGGCGAGACATTTCTGTCAAGGGATTCTTAGGGTGGAAAATACTTCCTGTGGTGTTACCTTGAAGCCTACATGGGGTACGTGGCCAGCAAGGAGCTGTGCACTCCTCGGCACAGTCACAGACAGGGTGACTTTTCTTCAGAGAGGAGCTAGGGCTGGAACAGAGCTGGAAATTGAACCCAGATCCCCCACTCTGAGGGTCTCAAGTGGGAAAATCCTGTTTTCTGGAGGGTTTTGATGGGCTATAGTGCTGATGGCAGCTGCAGTGGCCTTAATTATGGATCATGAAATGGGGATAATTGGTGGATTTTGAAACAAAAGTTGTAACTCTGGTGTTATCTCCTGATCCTGGAGCTGCCTTCATCAACTCACAGCTCAGAGAAGCTCACTATGGGATGGCACCTGCCCTTCTCTTCTTGGGTGGCTCAATTTAAAAGTTGGCAGAACACCCAGAACAGCCCTAATTTAGAATAAAATGAGTCGACTTAAAATAAACAGAATAAAATCAAATAAATCCTGTGGCATTAGTGTTCCTTCGGCTGGATCAGCTCATGCCTCACCAAGATTTATGGCAGGGGTGTCAGAAGGAATGTCCAGCCCAGTCAGAGCAGGGTTCTCCCATGTTACTGATGCAGGAGAGTTTGGAGACCCCAAAAAGAAGATGTTGAAGGGAAAAAATGCTGTGAGAAGGCAAGAGGGTGCTGAGAGGCAGCAGGAGGGCAAAACAAAGGCAGGGAGATGCTGAATTGTGTCGATCCTGGGTGTGAGGAACAGGAGGAGGAGGATGAGGAGGAGGAGGAGGAGGAGGAGGAGGAGAAGGAGGAAGTCATTGGTTTTTGATGTATCTGCCCAGCACATTGAACCAGTTTGCAAGGGCAGGCCCACAGCACAATTCTTCTCCCAGTAAATGAGCGTGGCAGCTGCTTCACCCCCTTACTGGTGTTTAAAATTTTTGCAGCAATAACAGAGAATTTGAAAGGACATCAGAGGTGGATTTACGGGGCTCCTGGGAAATCAACTGTTTCCTGTTTCAACAGCTTCTTCATCATAACTCGCTTTCCCAGTCACTGAATGATGTTCTATTAATCTCGGTGTGCAGCGATTCCTGCTGAACACAGAGCTGGCCCGAGCCACAATTTGCGAACCTCAATTTTTCTGTCTCTTCAGCGGAGCAAACTTTGGGCAGAGGTCTGCTGACCAAGTGGGTGATTGTGTTCCCGTGCATCCCGTGAATAATGCAGATAAAAAACCTCCTGTGAATCATTCATTTTGCCCGCACTCCTTCTGAATTAGCCTGCTCGGGGGTGGATCCTGCCCAGCCTCCGGTGTGTGGATTTACATCGAAGTGTTGTAATTCGCAGGTGCTTAAATATCAAAGCAGTGGAGCCTCTGCTCCCTGCATGTGTTCCTGCCCATTCTGGGGGGTTGCACGTGGATAGCCGAGCATCGAGTGCTGTCCCATAAAATCCAGGGTTTGATTTTCAGGTGAAACACGGCACATTGTTTGTGGCTGTGATGGCGAGCTAGGATTAACATTAAAAAAACTTGCAAATGAGGGCAGATATTTTGGCCTGGCTGTAAATTAAAGAAAAATTATTTTGGGTTATTCCATGCTCAGGTGGCAGCTTTCTGCAGCGATGTGTAGCACCAAAAATCAGATTACACCCTCACAGCTTGGCAGTGACTTCTGGATTTTGGGTCAGGCAAATCTTGTGAGCAGGAGGAAGGAGCTGCCTTTAGGGATGGCATTCCTGAGGAGTGTGGACAGCACTGGGAGTGCCTGGGCATCCCTGAGAACCTGCAGCTCCAGAGATCTTTGTGGAAGGTGTGGAGCTTCTCTCGCCAGATATTCCAGAGCTGTATGGACACAATCCTGTGCTCTGGGGTGACCCTGCTTGGGCAGGGAGCTGGGAACAGGTGACCCAGTGTGGTGCCTTCCTCCCTGACCCATTCTGTGGCTCTGTGAATATTTTGTTCATCTGCACAGAAGGAACCCGATGGGGTTGGGATTGTCAGAGGAGTTCTGAGGAATCTCTGAAGTTTCTGTGGGTGTCCAAAGTGCCCATGGCTCTGCTCTGCCTCTGGAATTGGTGCCACTCACATCTAAAACTGCTCTGGGTGTTGGATTCACTGGTCAGGCTGCTTCACTTGTGGCTCTGTAGGACAAGGTGCCACGCCAGCCAGTGGGGGTGACTGCATGGCCAAGGCTTCACAGAAACTCCAGTGGGAATCTGCTCTCAGAGCATTCTCCTGCCCCCGACAGCCAACAAGTTGTGAGGATGCGGCTGCTAATGAGGACTGGCAGGGCAGGGGTTTATCTTTGCCTGCCTGGGAGTTCCTGCTCTGCAGAGAGAGACTGATGCTCCTCTGGGCTCCTGCTCAGGGGCTTTTCCCTTTCCAGCCCATTACAGGTGCCAGAGCTGATGAGGAGCCTGTCTGTCACTACTGTCCCCGGGGGGAGAATCCTCATTCCTCCCTGTCTCACACACAACCTCTGCTCACACCTTTCAGATCGTGCTGGGCACCAGGAGAGGGGGAGCTCCCCTGGGATCTGGATCACAGCTGGATCACAGCTTCCCAGCCCCACCAGTCCCTGCTCCACACCCCGCTCCTGGCACTGCACAGCAGCTCTGGGACAAACCTCTTCCCAAGTGCTTGGTGCTCCAAATAAATCCCTGCCCATCATCTTCTGAGTGGGTCCAAAGGAGGTTTGTGTTGTGAACAGCTCTGCCCCACTGCTTGGGGGGGAAGAGCCACCCCAGCAAACACTGCCCTGGATCCACCAGCCAGGAAGGAAAAATGGAAACACCCCCCTGACAGCCGGGGACAGCGGGGAGTTATTTTGTGCAGCCACGTGTGGGGCATCTACAGCTCTTTAATTTACAGAAATGCACGTTTATGACCCAGCCGAGGTCAGGCTGCACTTCTGGTGGGAACTGCTGCTCCCAGCTTGCAGCAGAGGAGGGAAAGGAGATCTGCCCAGGGTTTGTCTGCAGTCAGTGGGGCCCTGCCAGGCCAGTCCGAGGGGATCTGGGTGGCACAGTGCCCTGGCTGTGGCCACAGGGGTTCTGCAGCAGAGCAGGGATGGACTGGGGAGGGTTTGCATCCCAAGGCATCGATCTGAACAGCTACAGCAGCAATAACATGTTTGGATTTCACTGCTAACGAATACCTGTGCTGTTCACTGGTCTGAGCCCCACCTTTTCACTTCCCAGTTTGGGCTGACCTTCTGTCTGACCTTTGCCAGAGTCCCAGTGTTGCTTCCCAACTCCCATCTGTGAGGAATAAAGGCAAGACAAACAAAAATATCCATATGTGTGTGTATCTCTACTTGTTTAAATATTCTCCCATACCACACTGCCGTGAGCTTCCCTCTCCCTGGCTCCCTAACACCCCCTTTTCCCCTTCCTATATCAATTCCAACTCAGTTTATTGCAGTTTTCTGTCTGATATTCCAAAAATTATTTTTCTAGGGTTAATCCCTAACCCCCAGCAATACCACTGGGAGAGCTGTATGGCAGCCTTGAAATAGTTACTACTCAGAGCAAGCAGCCTTTTCAAGCCTTTATTTATAATTCACGGACTGGAGAAGCTGGAGCACCAATTTTAGGGTATAATGCATGACTCTGCTGTAGTTGTGTCTGACAGACCTGTGCTAATTACTCTGTGTGGGTTTGATGGAGAGCCAAGAATGGGTTGTAGAAAAATGTGTATCACTAAAACTCAGGTCCCCGAAGTCAAAAGTAAAACAAACAGAGAGAGATCATTATCTGAAGCAGAGCCTTGCTTGCTGTGTACAGAAAAAAAAAGCCATTCCCATGTTTTGGGCTTCTTTTTTCCCCTCCTTTAGATCTAAGTATCTCTGTCTGTATTTGGAAAAACCTTCAGTTTGTACAGTTGGGGCAGACAGAGCATTTATCCTGCTCTATCCCATTTTCCTGCTCTTTGGAAGGCTGTAGCTGGACTCTGTGTGGCCTTCAAAGAGTTGCTTAACCTTCCTGTGCATTAGTTTAGTCATTTGTAAAAGTATTATAATAATAGCCACCCCTGGGGGCTCTCCCAGATTTCAATAATTAATGGGGTTAAAGCAGTTTGTGAGCCTCAGATTAAAGGTGCGAAATAAAGGCATTAAATTCATATCTTTTACTCCAGGAAAAAACCCAAAGCATCGGCGTGGGAAGTGTTGCTTTAAAGCTGGGAGCTGCTGTGATCCTCGGAGTGGATTTTAATTTCCATGCTCCCAATTCAGCAGAGCTCTGCAATCCATTTTTAATTTTGCGATGCCCATTTTTTGCCCACAGGTGAGGGGAATCTGAGGAGCTGTTTGAGCCAGGCCCTGGAAGAGCAGTGGCAGAAGAGGAGGGTCCGTGCGTGTCCGTGTGTCCATCCCTCTGCACGTGTGAGCTCAGCAAGAGCATCCTTGCCACAGGAAAGCCACGGGAATACAGGAACCAGGACAAAATGCAAATCGATAAATGGAGCAGGAGAGAAACCACAAGCTGTGCATTTCCAGGGAGGTTCTGTGGGATGGATGGAGGCTGCTGAGCATGACCTAATGCCGCAGGAAAAATCAGCAACCACCGACCTCAGCATCCGAGCAGCCCGAATATTGAACCAGAGGTCCTTGAGTAATTGTCCTTTCTTCACTCCGGGGGTGAAAAGGCTACATTAGACATTCACCAGCAGCAAATGGCACCTGACATCTCTTTAAGTGAAAGTCAGCTCGGAATTTTTTTTAATGGCCGAGCATAAATCTTTTAAATTATAAATCAATAAATAGTTAATTCAATAATAGGAATCTTTTAAATATTTAATGAGTCATATGCAGAATGGCTCTATAACTGGATGTTGATGGAACTGTGTCAAAGGAATTTGAATCAAACTTTTCTAAACTCCCCGTATTAAAATAGTTATTGATTCAAACATAAACTATGAAGACTCTGGCAAAAGTCGGGGGGGCTGGAGGGGCTTGGCATACATTCCCTCGTCCAGGAAAATGTGAAGCCAACAGCTTATTTTTAATGATGGATTCTAGGGCTTTTCAGGTTGTATTAATGCTCCCACCACAAAAATGAGGAAGACCCTACGCAGACAAGATTTTGCACATGCATGTTCATTAAAATTCTGTTTTAATGGCAGCTGTGCTCTGAAATAGAAGCTGGGGCAGCCTGGCTCTGGTTAAAGGGCAGCACTGACAGGAGCACCCTGAACCATCTCCACTGGAAACTGCCCAAAGTTTATATTTTTTTACCAGAGTTTTCAAGCGGAAGACAGTGGGAGCTGTACCTACGGACACCAGACCTGAGTTTGTTCCTTTAGGATCTGTAGTCAGTGTTCACTTACCAAATACGTGCTGCTGTAACTCAACACTTTTCTTGATTACCCTTAATTGGAGGCGTTTTGTGCTTAATCCTCAGACCACATTCAGTGCTCTGCTGTTCCACAGCAGAGGTGGCATCTTCACATCTCCCACAGCCCCACCTCAGCTGCCCAAATAACAAACGAGCTCAGTGTTCATCTCCTTGCAGGTCAAATGGGGAGAGGATGGTGCTGAGAACAGCACGGAGGAGCTGCTCCAGTGGGGAAAAGCAAACAGGGAAGGAGGGCACAAAGAGTGGGAAGAAGGAGGGAAGGAAGGGATTGTCTGGCAGAGGAGCTGGGATTGGTTTTGTGGTGCTGCTGAATGACAGGTGAATTCACTCAGGGGTGTTCAGTGGGCATTCAGTGCTGTGGATTCCACAAACAGGTCCTGATATGTGAGGAACAAAAAGGGCTTTGGTCATAGAATCACAGGATTGTTAAGATTGGAAAAGACCTCTAAGATCATCAAATCCAACCATCAGGTTTGGACCTTAATCTTATTTAATCTTAAGGTTAATAATCTTAACCTTATTTAGGTTTTCAGGAGTTTCCTGCCTTGAAACCACTCAGCAAAAATAACTGGGGAGTCTACACTCCTGCACCAAAACCAGCAATGAAGGCATTTGATGTTGCCTCCTGAAATAACGAAACGTGGTGTCAGAAACTCCTCATCACGACACCCTGTACCCATTAGAAACTGGTTTGTGTCCTGAGGAGCCACAGCCTGACTGCTCAGGATTGGTCTCATTGCCCTGCAGGGGAGTCAGGACCAGCCCAAACCCAGGCTGAGCATCACCTGAAGCAGGACCTGCTGTTTGCGCTGCCCGTGCATCTGTAATCAATTGCAGTTGGTTCAATATTTGCAGCAGATTAGAGTTTCATTTGTATTCCACACACCTCTGCTTCCTCCTCTCTGCCTGGGTGTATAAATATACCTCCAGAAAAGCTGCCTGCATATCCTTGTTGGGTTTTTTTCTCTCCCCGGGATGACAGATACTGTAACAATGGCAGTAGATTAATATCTCCTTAATCAGCCAAATGAACATGACATACAAGGGTGACAGCTCAATTTGCTGCTAACAGATTGTGCCTATCACAGCCCTTCCATTCCAAGTGATGGTTATTTCTGGAAGAGATCACACGGTGAGGGGAGGACCCCACAGCTCAGAGGCTCCCATTAAATACATCAAGCACCTCATAGGTGTTACTCAGCCTCCTGTCAGGACACTGCCTGTGTGGGGAATGAAATGAGCCTTGACACAGACACTGGCCCTGTTGTTGGCTCCCTCTCTTTATTGCCAGCTATTTTTTGTTTGCTCATGGAGTTTTTTCCCTGTTGGAGCAGCTCAGATGCTGAGGCTGACTCCTGAGGAGATGCACAAAGAAACATCGTGGGGAGGAAGCAGCCTGGGGGGAAGGCACACGTTAAATCTGAGCCCCACAGCTCAGGATTGGTTTGCAGTTGGGGTTTCGGAAGGATCTGGTTGCTAATTCTGAAATTCAGCCCTCGGGATTTGATCCAAATCTTTCTTTTCCTGCTTCCTGCAGTGTTTGAAGTGAAGGGACCCCAGGAACTGTGCATGTTCTCCCCAGGGGTGTCCCCAGGCTCAGCCAGGTCCCTTTGTGCAGGTCAGCACCTGAGCCCAGGTGGGGACTGGCACCAGGACGTGGAAAACACGCTCAGGCTGTGTTTGGGGGTTTGCACCCCTCACCCCTGCGCTGGGGGACCCGGACAGTGCCTGGGGTGTGACTTTGGTGATGTGCAAACGTGTCCTGGGCACTGCAAGGTCTGACCCTGCAGCCCCTGGTGCTCTCTGTGGGGCTGTGACAGGACAGCACAGTTGGCATTTGGTGGCTGAACCCCAGGAGCTGATTTTCCCAGTGTCCAGATGGAATGCCTTCCATCTCCTGCTTTTGTTGAGACACCCTCACAGTGTCCTTCCCACCCTGATTTTGCACCCAGATTTACAAACCACATTTGCAGGTGTCTGCCAGCCCCATGCACAGGCAGGGATCTCCCCAAACCTCCCAGCAAATCCCAGCACTCTCCAGTTTTCTCAGGGAATGTTCTTGCACAGTTTGCTTCAAGACATGATATGTGCTTCCTTTTGAAAGATAAAATCGAGCAGTTTGAGTGGAAAAGGTTTCCAAGGCAAAGCTGACAATATACTATTGAAATAATGGCATGAGGATATATCCATATGATTGCAGTTATGGAGCCAAACCCTTCCCAAGGAGGCTTCTGTCATTCCCAACGCTTGCCACAATTTCTGTTATACAAATGTGTTCATTATTTTTATCACTTTTTTTTCATCTTCTTATTACAGGTTTTGCCATGAGAATAACTCATCAAGGTTTTATGACTAATAAATTCTCTAAATTACAGTCCAAGGATGCATTACTTTAATTTTTCCCTCCATATTCTGTTTTTAATTGCCAGGCGATTTCCCACTTGCCTTTTTTAATGACTCATTAGGCTTAAGGGGAGAGAACAGAATTTAGTCCAACAAAGATCTTGCATCGAGTTTTGGGCATCTCAGAAGGGAAGTGGTACATTAAGGGAGGAAAAACCTGAGAGGAGACTTCAGATTTCAAGGGCTGAGGATATTCAAAGTAAAACAAACCAAACAGTTTTAAGAAAGCTGCAGGCCAGGTGTTGTTTATTAATTATTTGAACAATTATCTCTAACGAGAAATGCAGTCAAGATGTCTTTTTGGTTTTTGTAGGATGTAGATGCATGCATGACCTTTAATGTGTAAATGGACCTCCTGGGATCATTTCAGAGCTCTGAAGATTAAATTTAGACGTGTCCTTAAAAACCTTGTGAAATCAGGACTGGAGGGAATAAAAGGTGACATTTTTGGTTACGAATTCTTTTTGTGGCTTTGTGCTTTGCTGTCTGCTGGTGACTGGGGGCACGTGAGGGCACCTGCTGATCTCTGCTCTGGAATAAAAGGGAATGCTGCCCATTTGGAGTTTCCTGATCCTACTGCCCATTTGGGGTTTCCTGATCTCACTGCCCATTTTGGGTTTGCTGAACCCTCTGTCCATTCCAGCAGTGCCAAAAATGGGCTCCAAGGGTGCTTCCATGGGATTTCTGTCAGCAAACTCCATCAGTGAAAATGCCTTTGTGCCAGGGAGAGGTTTTCCACTCTGGGTGTAAAATGCCCAAATCTCACACAGGGATATGAGCCTGGCCTTGGGTTTAGGTACTGGAGAGATGTGAGCCTCAAGTGAAGCATCAGCCACAATTCCAGCTGTATAAAGCAGTTTTTTAGATGCTCCTAGAGATCTGTTCTCCTGCAAGGATCAGGTCTCCAGTGTGCTCTCCCTGCCTTGCAGCCTGTGCCCAATTTCCCACTCCTGCACAAACCCCCACATATCAAATAATTCCGTGGGTTCCTGCTGAAATTTGGGCAGGATGTTGTCCTGGGGAACTCCCTTTATTCCCTTTCTTTGCTGCGATGAAGTTCTTCAACTGGTCACGGATTTTAAGGTCCATCACTGGCATGGATTCCCCTTTTCTGGAGCATTTCAGTGGTGAATAGGCAGATCCCAGCAGCCTCTTCCCTGGATTTGGCCCTGGAGAAGCCAGGAGAGGGCTTAGGAAGCTGGGCAGAGCCCCTTTTCAATTGCCTCATGGTCCTGCTGAGCTTGTTCCTGGCCAGGGCTCTGCCAAGCCTCAGCCCAGCCTGTGGAATTCCTCCTGTCCCTGTTTGTCTTGGATGCTTCTGAGGGAGAACATCCGGCTCCCACATTTCCCAGTGCAGGAGTGCTGCCCCGGCTCTCCCAGTGAAAGCTTTCCCAGTGCTGCAGGAGGCCGTGCAGGCAGCTAGGTTCTTTATTCCACTCTCCAAAACAGAGATTCTGCTTCCATTTTACACAGATTTTGACGCTATTCCCAGGTTTCCACTGTGGTGGGAGTGACAGTGAATCCCAGAGTGCTGCTCATCCCAGGGGGTGACTGATGATCCCAGGGTGCTGCTCATCCCAGGAGTGATGAATAATCCCAGGGTGCTGCTCATCCCAGGAGTGATGGATAATCCCAGCGTGCTGCCCATCCCAGGAGTGATGGATAATCCCAGGGTGCTGCTCATCCCAGGAGTGATGGATAATCCCAGGGTGCTGCTCATCCCAGGGGATGATTGATAATCCCAGGGTGCTGCTCATCCCAGGGGGTGACAGATAATCCCAGGGTGCTGCTCATCCCAGGAGTGACAGTGAATCCCAAGGTGCTGCTCATCCCAGGAGTGATGGATAATCCCAGGGTGCTGCTCATCCCAGGGGATGATTGATAATCCCAGGGTGCTGCTCATCCCAGGGGATGATAAATAATCCGAGATCCCAGGGGGTGAGTGGGGCTGGAGGAGCAGATTTCAGGTGGAAAACCATGGATAACAAAAACCCATAAAACCCACTAATATAGTGCAGAATATATTTCAGAATATTTAAGAACGTAGGGAACCTGCTGGCGATAAAGAATTAAACCCCTTAATATTGACAGACATTTTCTGTTTGGGGACAGGGATTTGGCTGTGCTGGGCCTTCTCTGAGGACACCAAGTTTGTCCCTGCTTGGGACATGTCCCCTCATGGGCTGGAAGAGCTCAGCTGCTGCACTGCCAGCCCTGCCCTGCTTAAAGATTTATAGGAAGCCCTAAAGAGCGAGTGAAATCCCATGGACTGCATGGCACAGAGGCAGAAAAAGGAGTTTACACTGCGAGTACCATCGCAGCCGCTCTAGAGGGAGGCAGAGCGCCGCTGCTCCAGGAATCATTCCCGGGTTGTGTGAGCGGCACAATCAGCAGCAACAACAACAAAAAGTGCTCTTTGTCAAGTGTGTTTCAGGTGGCAGCACAGGTTATGCCAGTGGCAAAGTCCTTAATATTCGCCTCCATCACTAGCTCAGCAGGATTTGGCTCTCTGCAATCGCAGCTCCCCAATTGCAGCCCTCGGAGGGCAGGGCCAGTTTGTGCTTTGGGAAGCTGGCTCTGAGTTTTGGGCTAATCAGGACTGGAAGTCACGACAAAGTGGTGCCAGTCCTCCCATCTGGGCTCCCGGGACGGGGAGTGATTATTTCATGCGTGTGAGGATTATTTAAATGCGCTCTCCGATGTTTCTCCTTCCTCTGCTGACCAGGAGCAGCTTGCTGGGGGTATCCTCCCACGTGGATTCAGTGATTCCACCGGGTGCTTTCTTGAGCTTCACCCACAAAATCACCGATTTTGGGAGTTGCAGCCGTGTTCAATGTGAGATAAAATCCATCCTCGCTAGAGCTGACGAGCTTCAGCCCAGGCTTGCAGGAAATCTTCTCTCCTGCAACATTTTTGGTTGTGTGATTTTTAAACTGGCACAACAACCCAGTTACTAAATAGATTTTACCTAATATCCAAATTTTGTGATGTGTATGTGTGCCTGTTGAGGCCCTGTGCTTTATTAAAAAGAATTTATTGAATATTAGACCCATCCAGGATGCTGCTCAATGCTGTGTGGCCATTCCATCCATCCTGTGCCTTGGAAACAGGAGGAAGTGGCCTGGCTCTGCTGCTCCTCAGGATCTGAGGATGATTTGAGAAGACCTGTGTGTGAAAACCTGAAATTCACTTCCCCCCAGCACACACAGCGTGGAAATCTGCAGCTTTTTAGCCAGGAAAAATCCATCCCAGGGAATTGTGGGTCACACAAAGAGTTTGCAGAGCCAAGTGATCCCAGTTAAACTCCTGAAACTTGTGCCTGTGTGTTTGCAGGCCATGGTTTCCCTCTGGTGACTCCAGTCCTAACGTGCATTAACTGTTTAAACCCAATTTCATTGCAGTTAAAATGGAATATGACTGTTAGTCTAGAAAATACGGCCTATTTCCTCTTACTAGTTAGCTTTTAAAGGTGTTTTACAATTCAAATGAGCCGTGCAATTAAAGGTGACATTGCCAAAACTGGACAGACTAAAATTAGACATTCCTGCTGTGTGTTAGAGCTTGGCCCACATTTACATCGTGCTGTCTTTGGGCTGTACCTGTCTGCTCCAATCTCGTGAGTCAACAGGACACTGAAATGTTCCAGAATCCTGTTGTGTTGTTCTAGTCCTTCTGTCTTCCAGGACTACCTGATCCTTTAGGGCATTCGGTGCTCCAAGCACACTCGCAGGCACTCGTGCACACACACAACAATAATCCAGCATTTTTTTGGGGATGGTTTTTGCACTGCCTTGACCACTGCAAACCCATAATTAGGAACAAGCCCTGCCTCAAATCCCTAAATTCGGCATCCCAGAGCGGGCAGCAGGGGCTGTGTGTGCTTCTGACCTGATAAAGAAGGTCTGAGGGGAGCTGCCAGCCTCAGGGACAGTCACTTACTCCTGCTTTGATCTGTAGTAGCCTCAGTGTAACCCCTGAGTTACAAGGGTGTTGAGAGAACACTCCCATGGGTGGGAGCTGGAGGAGCCTGGAGGGTGTCTGGCAGCAACAGTGCCCAGAATCCCTGACATCCCACCTTCTAAATACCTCAGTGCATTAATTAATATGCAATTACACCATCCCCGGGTAATCAGTGACATGATTACCATTAACAATTAGCGCTGTGCAGGATTCTGTCCTTACGGTTTGGGGACAGCAGTGTGAGGACTCCTGAGCTCTCCAGCAAATTAAAAAACCAGAAGTGAGGAATATCCCCCAGAAAATGCCTGTTGTGGCCATGACGAAAACTCTCCCTCGTTCCAGGCCCAGCTCCCTGGATTTCATAATGGCATTCCTTGAAATCAGTGGAGTTGGTCACGTCCTCTTCCCGCTTGGGGAGCTGCAGTGAATTCTCTCCTATCAGTCCATCTGAACTGCCTGACATGATGCTGTTCCCTTGTAACAGGAGGGTGAGGAAAATTCATTCCCTTCTTTCTGGGAGAGGGGGCAAGGATTTAGTATTTACCATTCCAGAGGGACTTGTGCCCACCTCAAAGCCAGAAATAGAAAGGACATTCAACATCTTTGGGAGAAATGGTGAAAAACCCCAGAATAAAAGAACAGAAAGTGTATTTTAAGTTCCCCAGTGCAGCTTCCTGGCAGGACAAGATTATATCCCACCATCCACAATGATGTGGTGTTTGTGTAGCACACTTAAGGGGATTTACACTTGTGCTGTTGAACATCTCTGCTATAAAATAGCACAGAAATATGCTAAAAACTTGCTGTATTGCCTGTCTGCCCTTCTCCACACCTCACTGCAGTGCTGAAGCCTGGCCCTGGGAACAGGCACCTGATCCAGGAGCAAGGAATCTCTAAAACTCTCTAAAAACTGAGTGTTTATGGCACCAGTGACAAGATCCAGCCCCTTCCAGAGAAAGAGATTTTTGAGACACTTTGAAAAGCTACATCCACTCCCTGATGCCAGAGCCAGGCAGAGCCACACAGGGATTTTCTGCACAAGTGATTCCTGGTGGGAATGAGGGGTTTGTGGAGCTCGGAGCAGTTGCAAAAATAGAAGAAACTGGATTGCAGGTGCCTGAGGATGGAGATAGTTTAAAGCTGGGATTGTATCCTGAGGGATGGGGTGAATTCTCCACTTCCAGCAGCCGTGACTTGAGCTTCCCTGCTACCCTCTGGACTCTGAGATGATGAACCAAAAGCTCCCTGAGCATCTCCCCCCACCCCTGCCAGCAGGTACAGATGTATTCCCTGCCTCAGAGCCACGTAAATCCCCACTGTCAGGAAACAAAGTCGATTTTAAACTTTAACGAGCAGAGTAATGGAAATGAAATACAAAGGAAATGGAAAAAAAAAAATCGAGTAAAATGTCTTTTTATTTTGGTATTCTGCAGCAAAAAGTGTGTGCACTAAATAATAAATAAGCCATGCAATGTTTTTACAGCTTCTTTCGTATGCGTGAATATTTAAAACATGCAAAAATGTGGAATAGGCATTTACTGGGGACAAAAGCAGAGAACTGATTTTATGTACAGAGAGCAAGATGGGAAAACCAGAGAAATGCATGTTTAATGGCTTGCTGCTCACAGAAGGGAGATATTTCCAAGTGTGAACATATTTGTAGACAAACCAATCTGACAAGTCTGCTGGGGGATGATGAATTACAGCAGAATTGGCCTGGGAAGCAGAATTTTGTTGTGTGGGTGCTCGTGGTGTAAACAGTGCCTGGGGCTGGCAGCAGGGCCGGGAGCTGGGGCTGGGGTGGCACCTGAGAGCTCCTGGGCTTGTTCTGAAAATCCATGGCTGCTTTCCATCCCCTTGCTGGATTTATCTGTGTTGTTTGTATTTAGGAGTTTGGTGATCCAGGAGGAGCCTGAGGGGAGACCTCAGGGGCTGCAGCTCCTCCTGAGGGACAGCTCCGGTCTCTGTGGCAGGGACAGGACCCAGGGAACGGCTGCAGCTGGGCCAGGGCAGGGTTAGGTTGGATTTTGGGAAAGGTTCTTCCCCCAGAGGCTGCTGGGCACTGCCCAGGCTCCCCAGGGAATGGTCCCAGCCCTGAGGCTGCCAGAGCTCCAGGGGCGTTTGGACAGCGCTGCCAGGGATACCCGGGGTGGGGCTGTTGGGGGGTCTGTGCAGGGCCCGGGTTGGACTGGATGATCCTGTGGGTCCCTCCCAGCTCAGCATATCCTGATTCCATGATTCTACGATTTAATTCAGGTTTTTCTGCATCCCCACCTAGCTCTGCTGCTGCCTCAGCGTGTGTGTCCCAGGGGGTGACACAGAAGGACAGCACAGGACAGCACAGAGGGGTGTCTGTGCAGGGCCAGGAGCTGGATCAAGGATCCTGGGGGTCCCTCCCAGCTCAGGATGTTCTCTGATTCTCAATCTGAAGCCGGTAACTGTGACCCCTTAATGTGGTGCTTGAAGAGAAGGAGGGAAAGCTGGAGAGAGGCCCTGTGCCTGCTCAGGACCATAAAATCAGAGTATTTCCCCTAGAGATACCGGGAATCACCACAGGTCCTGTGTGAGGAACAGAGAGACCTGAGCCCAGCCCCAGAGTCTCGAGTCAGGTGAGTGCAAAGGGCAGCCCCAAAGGGTCTCCTGGGGCTCTGTGAGGTCTGGGTTCAACTTCAGGCTCAGCCCCTGCCCGAGACTCCCCATCCCTGGATTTGTCCCAGGCCAGGTTGGACTGGGCATGGAGCAACCTGGGATAGTGGAAGGTGGCTTGGAACAAGATGATCTTTAAGGCCCCTTCCAACCCAGACCATTCTGGGATTCTGGGATGCCCGTGCTGACGCTCCCAGGAGGGAGGAGTGACAGGCTGGGGAAGTGAGTGTATCAGGGACTTGCTCCAGGGCCACTTGGCTCTTTCCTTTGTGCTGGGAAGTAGCTGAAACCAGAGAAAGAGCAGCCTGTTGCCCTGACTGGCAGGGGCTCCCAGCTCCCTGCTCCCTGCCTTATGCTTTAATGCTTCTTTAACTGGATTTTTTTTTTTTCCTCCTGACTTTTGATTTCTTTCTGCCAACTTTATATTTTAATACACATTTTTATGGAAATATTTATGGTGCACATGTTGCATATAAAACACTATCATAAAGCTTTTTTGCTTCAGTCCTGTTGAAATAAATGATGTTATTATTATAATAATTTCATAGAGTTATATCTGTTCTCTAATGAAAAAGACCTGTGGCTGCTTGAGCCATCAACCCAGGCAGTTTTTACAGCTTTCTGTAGCTACAGTGACCTCATGGAGCTGCTGAAGCTTTTAAAATACTCCATTTCCCAGCAGAAGTGGGCAGCAGAGCAGAAGGAACAGATAGAAGCAGGAGGTTTGTGTGCTGCCTGACCACGAAATCAGGATTGACACTGCACACAATGTTATGTTTGCACCACCAAAAATGGGGTTATCTCCTTCAGAAACGAGGTGCCAGGGATGCTGCCCTGGTGAGATGGATGGATGTGTTCATCTGATGATGATGGATGGACCTTGGGGCTCGTAAAGGACTTCTTCCTCCACTGAACATTTGTCCAACACTTAAATTACGGAGCTCTCCTGTCCACCTTCAGCTCAGCGCACTCTGGGTTGTGTTTCTGACCCAAACCCAGGTTTCAAGGCTGACACAAATGCCTGAGGAGCCAGAGTAAAAAAAACAAAACAGCACTAAATTTGAGAACGTCTGCTTGTATTTTTTCTCTATATTTTATCTCTGTGTGTGCCTGTGCGTGCACACTCGCAAGCCTTAATGACAAATTTGGAAAGGGCTAAAGCAAAGACCTGCAAAGTACCGTGGGTTTGCAGGAGATTTTAAAAATTAATACTCAAACATGGAAATGCTTTATACAAGAAAGGAACCTTTTAGTAACTTCTGCATCCTAGGGGGAAAAAAAAAAGTATAATGAATAATTCAGGCCTGCGGCGAGGAAACTGATTTGCTGAAGACGTGGGATAAATCTGGGGGTGAACTGGTCCAGATCAACTAAACTGAGAGTTTGGATCAGGAATGAGGGGAGTAAAGCATGAGGGTCTCTGTAATATTGTTGTGAGTGGTCTTTGCTGTCCTATTTAGGATCACGGTGCCACAGGATCCTGAGGATGCTGCTGTTGGGAGTCCTTTAGGAACCCAGCAGAGGAAAGTTTGAAACATTTCCAGTCTGGTTACTCAGGACAAGGGGCAGGAAGGAGCATCACCCGTGGGCTGGCAGCTCTGAGGGGATGGGCTGTGGTCAGACAGGGAGGGTCCTACAGCAGGTTTACTTCAACTTTCAGTTAAAAAAATAAACACTGAGTGGAAATCACCAGAAGAGCCCCAGGATTCAGCAGCTTTTGGGACTCTGTGTCCCTATTATTCTAAAGAATTTTCCACAAGGTTGTTTAATCTTTGCAGAGAGCGCAGGCAGGTGACCCTGGAGAAGACGCTGGAGTTCTTTTATTTCTGTCACAGTTCAGAGGCAGAAGTTCTTCCCCCAGTGCCTGCTGCAGCCTTCCTCAGCAAAGCCAAGTGTGAGCTGCAGCCCTGTGAAAAGAGGGGAGATTAAATCCTGTGCCAGGAGAGCTTTGCTGCTGCTTTGCCTGTAGGACCGGGCCCAAATTTGTTCTCTTCAGAAAGAAATGCCTCAGTTATCCCAGAATAACCCCAAGAGATGAGCCAGTAGTGGGTCTCTGTTACACTGTGCAGGTGATACTGTAAATGAAAGAAAATTTAATGAAATAAATGATTTCAAAATCAGTCAGTGGCGTTTTGGAAGCAGCTACACCTGCAGAAACAGCTCTTTGTCAGATCTTCAAACCAGGAGAGGAGTTCAATGGCTGAGGCAAAAACTTGAAAGCAGGGAGGTCAGCAGGGTCTCTCCAGCAGGTCAAGGTCATCCTTGGAAAGGCTCAAAGAGCAGGAGGTGGGGGAGTTTCAGGGAGAACAAAGAGTAGGGCGGGAGATGGAAGCCCAGTTAAAGTGTTTAGGGGATGGGTGGAGTGAGAACTGTTTTGATTTGACCTGAGCTTCCACATAAAGGGCTTTGTATGTTCACAGCATTGATCCCGATTTACTCTCTAATTTTCATAAATGTCACACTCTGGGCATTGCCCTTGCTGTGCTCAGGTACAGGAACTGCCAGGAGTCAAATTCCCTTTTTCAGGAGGAGATCAGTCCACATGCTCCTAACAATCCTCTGGAGCTTCCTTCTCTCCTCTGGGTGACCCGAGCTGGGTGAAGCCACTTCAGGGAGGACCTTTGTTCCCTGCAAAGGCAGATCCAGGTTGGTTTTTCTGGAGTTTCTGTGCCTCTGTGCTGCCTGTCGAAGGCCCACACTCGATTCCATCACCTCCTTTTTGACCTTTCTGGTGGAGCTGCTCATGGGTGGGGCGAGGGGGAATTTCCAGCAGAAAGAACCAGTGTTTCCTCACTTGTCAATTAACCCCAGGCAC
Source organism: Corvus hawaiiensis (assembly GCF_020740725.1). Classification (NCBI taxonomy): domain Eukaryota; kingdom Metazoa; phylum Chordata; class Aves; order Passeriformes; family Corvidae; genus Corvus; species Corvus hawaiiensis. The sequence continues at coordinate 3,216,602 of NC_063234.1, forward strand.
AAATTCATTTGCTGCCCTCGCAGCAACCCGGGCAAGGCTGTGTGGTCCGTTTGGAAGCCCCAATCCTGTCCCTGGATCCTGTGAGGGCACAGACTGAGCCCCTTTTCTGCCATGCCATAAAAGAGCCGGGTTTTGCGTAGTGTGCTTTGGAATGAGCCCCTCGGAGGAACAGGCTCCATAAACTTTTTATAACCTTTATTTTATAAGGTAGAATGAGTTGGTCAAAAGGAGTTTTTTCATGTGTGTGTGCACGTGAATCAGCCTCATGCACAGGTCACTCAGCCTGGCAAAGGAGGCTGGACCACAGGCCCAGCTGATGTGGAAGTCTCATCCAAAGGTGTGGATGAGAGGAGAAACTCTTGGGAATTGGCACAGCGCTGCTTAGAGAGGCATCAGGAATGGCCAAATCCACACTGGGCAGGGCTTGGAGCAACCTGGGCTAGTGGAAGGTGTCTCTACCCATGGCAGAGGCTGGATTGAGTTGGTCCCTAAGGTCCTTTGTGACCCAAAACGTTCCATGATTCTATGGGATGCCACCACTTGGATCCCTCTGGCACCCCCAGGTGAACACCAGGTGAGGTAACCCTGAGCCAGGCTCTGTAAAACTCTGACATTTCAAACGTGGCCATTTCAGATGGGTTTAGAATCTGAATTTTAAGGATTTTAAGGTTTAGCTTCCCAGGCTGGGAACATCTCCATCCTCCTCCATCCAGAGCTGACCACAAGCCTGCTGTGCTCCCAGGCACAAGCCCTTGGCCCACCACGGTGCACTTTGAAGTGTGAAAAAGGTGTAAAAACCCCTTCTGACTCACGTAGAGGAGTGGAAGAATTCTATAAAGTTGTTACCAGTGCCACAACTGTGAGACGAGAGAGAACTTGCTCCCAAAATTTTGCAGCTAAAAATAAAATAAAATAAAAAAAAACAAAAAAAGCCCCCAAAGATCACTCTGCCCCGGTAATTTAGACATGGGCAGGATTTGAGGAGTTGTAAGGAATATTACCTGCCATAAAGTTCGGATGGTGTTGAATTTACAAAAAATGCCTGATGTAAAATCATACTGTCAGGAACAATTAGCCATGGTGCATAAAAAACCTCTTACAGAGATTACACTTCCCAGATTGTTTTACAGAAAAACTTGGTGTTAATGTTACGCTTCGAATGCCTTTTGCCATGAAACATTTAAGGAACAACAGTTTATAGTCTCTGATCTTTATGGTTTGGAAGAACGAATGCTCTCCTCATGTTAGGCCAAATTGATGTTTTAAATTCAGGAGAAACCCCATCATGGTATAAAAAAGGAGAGAATGTCCTGAGAAGAAAGTGGTCAAATCATTCCAAGATGTTATGGGTTTAAGGGTTTTTTTCAGCTTTTTTTCCTACGGAAAAATTTTCATGGTCCTGGGCATCTGGTCAAAAAACACAGAAGTGAGATATTTTTAGACAGGCACATTTGGGATAAAATTACCCACTCTGGAGTGCTCAGGGACAACCTGGTGTGTCTGTGGCACTGGGGATGGCAGGGGAAGGTCCCTCCTTGCACGGATGCTGCCCCAGCAGCATGGGCTGGCTCGGGAGCACTGAGGAGAGGGCGGAAGCCTTCTCCTCCTCCTGCACTATGCCAGGCACTGTCTCCTCTATGTCCACGTGCATTCCCACAGCCGGGCTCCGGGGAGAACCACTGCCCACCCCAGCACTGAGCAGGGCAGGGTTTGCCCTGATAGAACAGGCAGGACTGAGCACAAACACACCCTGACATAACCACGGCAGGGAAAGGGGCTGGGAAAGGGGTGTCCAGGCAGGTCAGGGACCCTCCTGTCCCCTCACATTGAGGAAAGCTGCAGGGAAACCCCCTCCAGTCACTGACATTGCCAGGACATGGCTGGTCCATCCCCTGTGCTCCCAGCACCTCCTGTGCAGCGCTGGTGCTGCCCTCGGCCTGGTCCTGGTGCATCTCCGGTCCTGCTCCATCCCTGGTGCTGCCCCAGGTCTGGTCCTGCTCCATCTCTGGTGCTGCCCCAGGTCTGGTCCTGCTCCATCTCTGGTGCTGCCCCAGGTCTGGTTCTGCTCCATCTCTGGTGCTGCCCCAGGTCTGGTCCTGCTCCATCCCTGGTGCTGCCCCAGGTCTGGTTCTGCTCCATCTCTGGTGCTGCCCCAGGTCTGGTCCTGTTCCATCCCTGGTGCTGCCCCAGGTCTGGTCCTGCTCCATCTCTGGTGCTGCCCCAGGTCTGGTCCTGTTCCATCCCTGGTGCTGCCCCAGATCTGGTCCTGCTCCATCCCTGGTGCTGCCCCAGGTCTGGTCCTGCTCCAGCTCCATCTCTGGTTCTGCTCCATCTCTGCTCCTGCGCTGGTTCTGGTCCTGCCCCGGGCCTGGTCCTGCTTCATCTCTGGTCCTGCCCCACCTCTGGTCCTGCCCTGAGCCTGGTCCTGCCCCAGGTCTGCTCCTGCAGCTCAGACTGACTGCAGGGACTCAGGATCCAGCTCTCCCAGCCTGGCCTGCAGTTTTTTTCCAGCCCTGTCAGCACCCGCAGCCAAGGCATCCCTGGCAGCTCAGGCTGGATTCTGTTTGGCCTCACGCATCATCACCAGCCTTGCCAGTTTGTTCAGGCCCGGGGTGATGATGTGTGAGGCAGAAAAAGCCCAGCCTGGCCTTCAGGTGCTGGGCACAGTCACTGCAGAGGCAGGGAATGTTCTTCCATGGGTCCATGTGAGCCAGTGTGACTTGGGAATCCTTGAGGCCAGAGCAGGTCCTGGACTCAGCAGGGTGAAGGTCCCTGTGTGGGGATTTTACTTTGGTTTTCTTCTCTTTAAGGGGTGGCTTGATGGGCACAGGAGTATTTTTAGGAGTGGCCTGGCATCAGATTAATAAATACATCCCAAGATGGACTGTTCCATGTGGGATTTTCTGTTCCCACCACCCCATATTAGGAGATGCAGTTCCAAAATAACTGCAAGTGCCTATAGCCCTGCAAAGAACCCCATGGAAACTGCAGAGCAGGAAACTGAGCCAGGCAGGAGCATCCATAATGCTCAGAAGTCGTATTCCTGACATTTTCTGGCAGGAATGGAAAAGCAAATCACGAAGGTCCTGGAATATGTGCAGGTAAACACTGAGTTGGCACCAGAATTCCTCGTGGCTGTTTGCTTGAACTAGCATGGGAAAGGTTTTTTAGGATGGTGACCAAACAACATCAGGCTTTGGGTTTGTACATTGGTCCCTAAATGTTTCTAAGGGTTGATGGCACCCCATGGCATCACAATCCAACAAATCCTCCCAGGTGTGTGATGAGCAGAGTGAGTAAAACCAGGGAGATGCCCCTGGCAGTCCTGGCATTGCCCTGTCTGCAGGTTCAGGTTTGCACCCAGCAGGGAGAAGAGGCTGGGAAGGAAGGTGTGGATCTGTGAGGAGGGTGAAAGTTTAGGGAGAATTCTCATTTCTTCTTGTTTCATGCGGGATTTAAAGGGACTCACACAGCTCAGGAATGCCAGGGCTGGATCCAGAGCTGATTGACATCAACAGTTTCCACCACCTTCAAGGAAAGCTGGATTTTTTGATTGATCCTGATGGTGTGGGATGAGCTGCAGAGCTGTACCCCTGGAAAATCAACCCTGAGCCTGCCTGGAAGCGCTCCTGTTTGCTCCTTTTTCACCAGCTCATTTAAAGAACCTCACAAATCTCATCCCAAAAGGCTCCATGAGACCCTGAAAGCACCTCAGCTGTACTCGTGTGTTGGGCACTGTGCCTTTAAGGTGGGATTGCTCCAGAGGAGAACAGGAGTGCCAGGAGTGCTCCTTTTAACTTCAGATGATGTGATAAATTGATCAGACCTCAGAAGCCACAGTGCTTCCTTATTCCTGCAGCTTTGATCTAAAATGCTGTTTATTTATGTTTTATGGAACTATAAAACCTCCAGTAAACATGCCTTGTGCTTTCTTTATGTTGTACATGAATTCTGTCAGGAAAACGTCAGGCAGAAATAATGAAGATCTTTATTGCCCTGCTGCTGCTGCTGGTGTCTTCCTTTGGAAGCTGGGATGCTTTGTGTGGGATTCACGAGGGCTGCAGATGTCCTGCCTGCCGAGCAGCTGGGCCAGAAGGAGGCTTTTCCTCGTGGAATCCCAGTGGATACAGCAGTGAGGGCGCTGTGAGAAAGCAAGGATTTGATATTTCTCTCTATCTCTCATACCTGGAGGTGTTAATTGCAGTGGTGGGATTTACCTCCCGTGCCCGGCTGCTGGTGAAATGTCCTTGATAAAGGGTTTGATCTTGGTTTGCAGCATCTCCCAGCAGCCAAAAAACTCCTGGGAAAACCTGCTGGGCTTGCACTGAATCCCTGGGATAAGAGGTTTTAGATCATCAGGAATATCCCAAATTACACAGCAGTGCCTCCTTCCACTTATATAAAATAATTCCCACTTACCATAGTGGAGCATTGTCAGCGTTGCTTTAACAGAGCTGGGAAATAAATCTGTAAATTCCACGTGTGCCCAATTGCTCCTCACTGCTGATTTCTCTCTTCCTGATGCATCCAGGCCTTTCCTCAGGGATTTGAAGCGCTCCTCTGGCTCCCTTAACTGCTGCCCCTCTAAGGAGAGATGTTCTGGGGGATTTGCTCTGTGGCCAGTGGTTCCTGTGAAGAGGAATTTTCCTCCTCTGGAGCTGCCCAGGCTGGGAATTGTCCTTGCTTCCTGAGCCCCGTGCACAGGGAGACTTGGGAAGGCGGGAAAGGTGGTGGTTGTGTGGGTTCTGAGGTGGGAAAGTGATAGGGAATTTTGGGGGTTCTTTCCAAGCCCCTAACCCAGCTCCTGCAAGAAGAGAACCTGAAAATGAAAGAATACTACTGGAAATTGGGCACTTCTGGGGCTTCTTTCCAGGAGCAGGCAGCAGCTAAACCCTCCTGGCAAAGGGATGTGTATTCCCACAAAGGTTTAGGTCCAAAAAAACCCACCCCAGATGCTTTAGGAATTATTCTTCTGTGTTCAAGTCCCTTTTTATGAATTCATGGGGTGATGGTAGAGATGTAAGAGCTGGAACACGGGCTCAGAGCAGGAGTTTAGAAAATGGGGTGGGTGAGAATAGAGATTCTCCTTCCTGGGCTGTGTTTGGGGAGAAAACAGGGCTGGCAGAAAGGGCAGGGAGCTGAGTTATTTTTCTAACACCGTTTCTGACCACCTCTGCTTGTTACGGTGATTAATTTCTTTATTTTTAGATTTGAAGGACTCCCTGCCACCCAGAAGAGCAGAGAGCTGTCAGCTCAGTCTGGCTGTGTGAGAGGAGCAGGGAGTGACTTAAACTGGGGGTCAGCAGTGAAAACAGGTGGGAATGTGGGCTCGTTCACCCCCAAATCACCGTGGGTCAGCATTTCAGCAGTGGCTGTGCTGCCAGTCAGCCTCTGCTTGGTTCTTCCTCTGCCAAACGTGCGCCTCAAGCTTTTCCAAGAGCAGCACTCGAGTCCTTTCGGGGTGCTGGAGCAGGAATGGGAAAGTTGCCTTCCTCTCCATTGGAAGGGAGAGCCAAGGAATAATCCCATTTTCCAGCCACCTTTGTACCAGCAGAGTTTGTGTGTTGTGTCTGACCTCCTGTAACAAGGTTAAACCACAGGGATCCCCTGGAGAAGCTGCCATTCATCTTTTATATGCGAAGATTTTCGAGTATAGAGAGGGGATAAAGCTAATACGGTGTTTAATGGGAAAAAATTATGACACCAGTAACACATCTGTGTCTGTAGTTTCACAGGTTTTCTCTCTGTATATTTATACATGTATATATGTATAATTTAATATCAGCCTCAGGGTTGTGGTCTCACATGTCATCAGCTTGCAGGAAACTGGATCCTTGGCCTAAGTATCAGATGAGTTGCTAATGTTTGGAAAAAAAGCAAAAAACATGCTTTGGGTCTCTGTTTTATGGCTGTTATTGAAGTAAGAATTTGTGATTGTAACCCGAGCGCTCGCCTGGCCAACATGTTTTCATTATTGTCTGGATAATTGAAAGTCCAGGCAAATTTGGATGCTGGGAGACACTGCACGGGAAGGTCTTGGTGCTCACAAGTGTTGAGGTGGCTCAAATTAAGGATGAATATATGAATATGTTTCAGCATTTAATGCAAGGCTTAAAGATTTGTTTTATTCCCCAGACGTGGCTGATTAACTTGTGCTTAATTTATTTCCAGTTCTGGTTATCCAGCACTCCCGGGCTGTCACCCACAGCTCTGCTCTCCTGAGCTGCACTTTGGCTTCTCAGGCTTCATTCTGCTGCAGTTCAGGGTGAGCAATCCATGAAAATGTGTTATTACCTGGTTGTGGAAGGAGTTGTGCCAAGGGAAAGGACCTTCCCTCTTGTGGGAAGGGCTGGGAGCAGAACCTTTCTATCCATGGAGCTGCACCTGTGGAAAGAAGCTGCTGGATCCTCAGCAGCCTGTAAAACCAAGTTTAAGCATTTCTGTCCGTGTCCCACCCGCTCTTGAGGAATTCCTGTTTGGTTTTGTTTGTTATTGCAAAAAATGGGTGATCCTGGTTCCGTCCGTGGCTAAAAAAGCCCCAGAATTTTGGTTTGTGGGCAGGAATTGGTATTTATTGAAAATCCTCCGAGCTGGAAGGGCAGATGATGGGGATTTAGCCCAAAAGGTGGTCCTGTGTGTCACTGAGTCACGATGACAGGGGCACCCCTCTGCCACAGCCCAGGCCCATTCCTGTTCCGTGGGTAAACACAGGATTCAAATCCACAGGATTTATGGACCCAGCACTTTCCCCACCACGCTCACTCCAGAGCTGACACACACAGAAAAAGGCAAATGAGGTTTGCAAGTTAATCCCTATTAACTGGGCAGAACTGGGAAATTAAACCCAGCGAAAACTTTGGGTGGCTTTGGAAAACACCTTGGGACTTCTCTGCCAGCTTTCTGGATCCTTTAATTGGATGCACGTGTCTGTGCTGACAGGAGAGCGGGGCTTGGGCCCTCATTAATCTTCACACACCAGAGGCAACTGGTGGAGGGCAGCCCCCAACGCACGTGGAGCAGCCCTGCCTCGTGCTGCCCCACGGCTCGGGGGGAAAAGCCTTTGAACAACTGGGAAAAGCCAACTCCATCCTGAGCTCTGCAAGGAACTAATTACTTGCCTGGGCTCTCCCCCATACCAGCTTCTACCCCATAAATCCCCCGAGCAGCAGACATCCACCAGCTTCTCCTCTGAATCAGGGCCTTTATGTACATCTCGACTTGCTGGGGGAAGATTCATGGCCCGAGCTGCCTTTAAGTATTTTTGTTATGAATAGGAACCCTTAAACATTTCCTTCTCATTTAATTTATCTTTCTTTTTTCGGGCTTTCAACACCAGGTACGAGCTAGAAATAACAGGAGGCAAAGTCTGTCCCTGAGAAAAGGGCCTTAAAATAACAAAGTGTGCCCTGGGAAGGAGAGGGGTGAGGGGAATAAATTGCCCATTAGCAGCAGGACAATACCAGTAGGGACCAGTGTCCCCATATATTGACTTTATTCCATGTTGGAGCACGCTGGGCATGAGGTTTCTACTTGATTTTGGGATGTCGTGTAGGATGATGATACTACAGCTCAGCCATTCCTCTTTGTCAAGGTCCTTCTTAATTAATTATTAAGATCTGGTGATTTACTTACACTTGCACCAGTGGGGTTGGGGTATTTTTGTTGTGTGTTTAGGGTTTTTTTGGGTTCTTTGTTTGGTTTTTTGAGGGGTTTGCTTGTTTGTTTTTGTAGTGGGTTTTTTGTTTGTTTGTTTTTGTAGTGGGTTTTTTGTTTGTTTTCATTTTGTTTTGGTTTGGTTTTGTTTTGTTTATTTTAGGTTTTTGGGGTTTTTTTTCCGCATGGACTGAGAAGGTTCAAGCTGTGGTTTGAATTAGGGGTTCAAACAAATCCAAAGGAAACACTGACTTCCTCCCACTCAGGTATCCCAACAATAAACCTGAGGAGATTTCACTTGGACACGGATTGTGGATTTGCTAGCGCTTTTATTGAGTCCCATTTTACAGCTTGGCATGCCATGGAATATCATAGCAGAGCACAAAACCTAACACTAATAATATACTTAGAGCTTAAAACTGAGCCCTGGTGGGACTCAATTCTTTGTTCATGGCATCCTGGATGGACTAAAAAACACAGCAAAGTCCAAGAAAAGGCAGATAATGGATAAAATAATCTGTGCAGGAACTGGATTGTACAGAGGGGAAGGTCTGTGTTCTCCTGTCCATGAAACGGGGCTGAAATGCAAGTCCTGCCCTGTGGCTTCACGTGCACTGGGCCATGAGTGAAGTAACAGCCTGCTTTTCTCAGCTGCTGAAAGCCCCTTTTTAGGGGCAATTTGGTTCCCTGCCTTTTCAAAGGGAAATTTCCTCCACCTTATTTTTCCTGGGTTCTGTTTACAGGTGACATAAGGACTTACAAATGTGCAACTCGTCACCAGGGCCAGAGTGACCCTGCCCATTAGCAGTGCTGTGTGCAAGGTGCGTTTTGGGGGAGTCTCAGGAGAAAAATGGCCATTTTGGGGGAGTCTCAGGAGAAAAATGGGCATTTTGGGGTATTTCAGGAGAAAAATGAGCTTTTTTCTCATTTAGCCCAATTGTGCTTTTTATGAAGCCGATGACAACCCTCCTGGTGTTTTTTTTGGGAGCAGCTCGCACCTTGGTGGTGAGTTCACCTTCCTACTTGGTACCTGGATGCTCCAGCATCTCTTCCAAGCAAAATTTTGGGACTAAAATGCCTGGAGAAAATGAGTACTCCAAAGTCATCACCCCCAGGGCTTCTCTGCTTCCCACTGACTGAGGAGAACATTTTTTCCCTGCCTGTTCCAGCCCAGGCAGGGAGGCTGAAGACAGCCTGTGTGGTTTCATCTAATCTGCTCCTGGAACTTCCACCACCACGTTGGATAGCTGGGATTTGGAATGTTAACCACGGAATCAGCCTGAGGAATTTAGAATTCACTTCAGCTATGGCAGGATTTGGTACAATAAGATCATTATTGCCTCGAGATACCCTTCAGGTCATTAATTTAAATTAGAAATGCCTTCAAACAGGATATTGTGCATAGCTCCTTCCATAGGCTTTAAAGCTTAAATAAGCTCCAGAAATCTTTGCTGCCAGATACTCCATCGGCAGATGTGGATCACCTCTTCCAAGCAGTGGAAGTACCTGCCTGTGGTTGTTGAGAGTGGCATCAGAGGCGTTCTTAATTGTGCTAATTATTGTTGTTGTCTTTAAAGGACTGAATCCTCACACAAGATAATCACTTGTCACCGTTCTTTAGGGATTTGGCACTGGAGAGGGAGTGGTTTCTTGCATAACTGGATTCAGGCTAAAATAACTGTGACCTTGTAAATGAGGTGGATGTTTCCTAGGGAAGACAACTCTTGGAGCAGTGGAGGCTGTGGGAGGGAGCTGTAGCTGGAAAAGGAATTTTTAACAACAGGAGACAGCACTGTGAGGTGGGAAAGGCTGAAGGAAGGACTGGGAGGGACCTGGATGTGATTGGTGAATGAAGATCCAAAAATGACCTAAATATCTGAGGGTGCAGAGATGCTCCAGTGCAAAGAGAAGGTTGGCGTGGAGAGGCAGGGCTTTGGCTCACTCTGGGGATGGAAATATTGGAAATGATCTGCAAACTGAACTGATACAGCACCAGCCACCTCAGAGGGCAGAGCCTGCAATTTCTGCTCCGTGATGGGTGTGGATGCGCCACAAGCAGAGCTCAGCGCCTTGGCCTCTGCTCCATCCCTCAATGCCACAGCAATCTGATTTTAAACAAGCTTCCCCCAAAACCTAGTACTGAACTGTGCTGCCAGGCTCAGCAGGAAAGACTCAGCAACATTTAAATTAACAGTTCTGTCAGCTACAAATTTTGGTCTCCTAGTGGTTTCAGTCAACTCTTGCAGCCTTTGATTATTATTTCTTCCCCCAGTCTGAATTTCCCCGTTCAGAACGGGGATTACCTCACATCCAGGGTTTCTCTTTGACCTGGATTTCAAGTGAGGGGCTGAGCTGTCAGTGCTGCAGGCATCTGGAGAGACCCAGCATTTGAGTATCCAACCTGATTGCAAACGTACCTGTGGAGGTGTTTGCAGTGAGTGTTGGGTGATCACAGCACACACAGAGCCCGGGCAGCTCCCAAATCCTCCCAGGGCTGGGGCAGGAACCTTCATTCCTGGGAAGCAATTGCTGCAGCGTTTGTGCCCTTGTTTTAATGATGTTTCTGAGGTTTCCTGCACAAGTTGCTGCTCAGTGATGAAGAAAGGCATTCGCTGTCTAGTCCAGCTTGTTTCTTGGAAAGCTCGGAGTGGAGGCTCATGGCTGGTTATGGATAATATCAAATTGGTTTTTCCCCCCTCTCTAACCACCCAGAGCTGCCCCAGTGCTCGCTGCTGTCTTCCCATTTCTTGGCTAACTGGGGGAAAGAAAGCTCCCTGGCAGCTTGCCACGCCAAACCCCCCCCAGCCCTGATTTATTATCACCAAAACCAGCTGCAGATGTCGGCCGGGCCAGGGCTCTGCTGCCAATTAGGGCGTCTCATGCAGAGATTCCTGCTCTGCTTGCCTGGCACTGATGAGAGCAGGGATGAGGGGAGTGGGGCTGTGCCATAAAAACAGAGTTTAAAAAGATGGGGAATGGATTTCACCTGGGCAGGTAGGGGCTGGAGCAGTCTGGGAGGAGGTTGGGTCAGATTTCAGGGATTTCAGCCCATTTCTTGGGTCTTCCGTTGAGCTAATGAACCCTAAAATTCCACACTGAAACTCACCCAGCCTGTGTGGTTTGGGGGCTTGAAATTTGTCTGGGGTTCACTGAAAGGATGTCTGAACTTTTCTGTATTGGAAAGAAACTTTGAATTTTCAGTAGCCCCCAAACCTCAGCTCAGCCTCTCTGCCTGGGGGAGCACCCTGGGAGGGTTTGGCTTCTGAAACCATTTGGGGAATGGTGAGAAAAAATGATTTTCTGGGAATTCTTGGATGAAAATAGCACCACTTACAACTATGGAGAGGGGAGAGGAGGAGATACAAACATTTCCCCTGTTGTAAAGTACATCCAGCCTCAGGTTAGATATTTCCTCCTGCTGTTATTCCATTGTTAAATCAAACTGGTCACAAATGTAGATAATCTCGTTCAAAATTAGGGGGATAGAAAACATGATTCCTTGAATCCCTTTATTCTACTTCTGTTACACTTCTGGTCTATGATCTTTGTGGCAATTTCAGCAGTAATTTCCCAGTACTGCATTTCCAGTGCTCCACGTGACCTCTTACATTCAAAAGCCTGCTCTAAGTATTATAAACATGATGAATATCACCAACTTAGATTTTCAACGCTCTGTGCAGCGTTGCAACCATGATGTGACAAAGTTAAATACAGCTGAGGACTGTGGGAATTAAACTGGGAGGGGGGGAATTATCTGAGTGCAGAGCGAAATAAATGTGTGAAATTGTGGGAGAGGAAAATCTGACCCAGTCTCATTCATTGGTCCCGTTAGCACCTGGGATGGGAGGATGCTCCTTTGGATAAGAGCAGTTGTGGCCCTTAGTAAGGAGCCTAAAATATTTTCTTTTTCCTTAACTCAGTGTTTTTTAATGTTGGCTAAAACTCTTGAAATTCAGCAAAAAAATAAAAATCTGGAAGGTGTTCTGCTACTTATTAATTCTCACAGACCTTCTTAACACGGGGTTTACATTTATGCCGTGTCCTGAGACTTTCTAAAAATAAATAAATAGAAAATCCAGGAGAACTTAAAGACGCCTTTTCCTAAACATTTACCCTTTCTATGGTGCATCTGCATCCATCTCTTTATGCTTCCTGTAATTTCTAAGGTTAATAGGAAATAAATAAAATCTCAGACTGTAGGTTTATAACCTGTGTATTTCCAGCTCTGGATATTTGATTTAAAAGCAGCTCTCAGTGATCTCCTCGGGTATCAAGTGCTGAGTGCTCCAAATGAAATACAAAAGCTGAGCTCACCGCCGGCTCGATCGGAAGGAATTCCTTGCGTACACACACGAGATCAGAGCTCATTAGCCACCAATATTAGATTAAATGAGACTAAACACTACAGAGGGTGATTTTCCCTTCTCCCAGTGGTTTATTATTGCCCTAATGCAAAGCACTGCTTTGCCGGGGAGAGTTTGCAGTGTTTAGTCTCTCCCCGGGATGTTCCGAGGGGATCCCGGAATTTCGGGACTTATCTCCAGAGCAATCTGATGCACGGCCCCGGCAGAACAGAGGGGTGAAACCCGATAACTGGGCTTTGCTCAGACTTAATAGTGACATAAAAGACTTGATTTTCCCCTTTAAGGGCCGAGATGGATTTCCCGATGAAGATGTGGTGTTGTGTTACCGGAATGCACCAAAGGATTTTGTGAGCAAAGCCCCCAATAAAGCCCCACAGCTCCTGTTGGGGCTGGGGAATTGGGATGCTTGAGAAGGGCCAAAAACACCCACCTAAAGTTAAACCAGGAGTTTGGGTTCTGCTAAAGCTTCCCTGGCAATGACACTTGGCTGAGCTCTGCGGGCATCCCCGGCGCTGAGTGTGCTCGGTGTGCGGGACGAGGCTCTGCAAGGAGGAGGTTTTGTTTTGTCTTTGCTTTGTCTGTTGGGGAAACTGAAAATTGGTTCCTTCCAGCAGGAATTGCTGCTTGCCAACGGGACACATTCCCGGGGATCTAAACGTTGTTTCGCTTGTGGCAGAGTTGATGAATGCTGGGTGTCTTTCTTAATTTTCACTTTCTCTAAGGAAAAATGCCATGAAATTTTTCTGTTGGGTCTCCTGAGGGAATTAAGGGATTCTTGGCCAGGTGAGTTCTACCTCAATCTCAGGGATCCTCATGGAAACAACAAAATTGACACAAACTATGTCCTGTTCCCTTCTACCTTGGGGGAAAAAACCTCCCCAATCAACCCATTCCTTGAGGCTCTCGAGGTTTCTGCACTGTCAGGATTCCAGGGACCCAGTGGATCCTAAATTCCACCCCCCCAGTGGGGGGAATCTGAGCAAAACAAATCCCACATTCTGCTCAGAATATTTTTTGCAACCCAAATGTGATGCTCTGGTGTGACACAGAAACGTTGCCAAAAACACACTGCATCCAAATGCTTCACAGAGCTCAGTCAGATTTTCCTGAATTTTTGTTTCAGAAGGAAAAAAAAGCTGTAGCAGAATAAAGTAAATCCTGGACATGCTGTTATCAAGTGTCACTCTGGATTTTCAGGGATTTCTTCTAAAAATTTTTCTGTAGAATGAACATAACAGCATTAGAAATTTGAAACTGGACTAAAGTTTGGATGTAATAGAATATTTCCATCCATTCAGGTTTTAAATTACCCAATTGATTTTGCTATTTTGGAATTTTGCTCTTGCCTAAAAACCCACGAATTTAAAAATCCTGGAATTCTTTATGAATTGGAACTCCCTTTTCTGCATAGAGCTGATTTTCCCTTCCTGTGAGGCGGTGCAGAAGTCTTTAAGTCGTTCAGTGAGTAGCTTACACCAGGTACCTGCTCACCTGGATGCTCACCTGTGGTGGGGAGGAATTCCCACCAAGTATTTTTTGTCAGGTCCAAAGGACTCATCTGCAAAGGAAGGAATGATCCTGAATCTCCCAAATCCCAAGGAATTGCCTTAACCATAACATTATTCTTCCTTTTGGTGATTTGGTGGTGTTTGGAAGCATTTGATTGTAATTAATAATGCACTGAGCAGAGCAGCAGCAGCTGCACTTGCGTGTGGTAGAACCAAAGACAATATTTTATGATTTAAGAAGCCTTCACAGGTGATTTCAACCTCCAGCCTTAAACAGAAAGCAACCTGCAGCTGGAACAAGGTATTTGACAGTGTGCTGGGGTTTTTTTTGGATGTCAGAACATGCTGGGTGTGGAGATTCCTGGTGTGAGGGACAGAAAAGCTCTAGGGATGAAGGGCCTCTGCTCCTTGGGAGGTGCAGGTTTCCCATTAGATGTGACCAATAAACCCCACCCTACCACCTCCAGAAACAGAAGCTGAGGGGTTCATGGGGAAAGTCTCACCTGCTTTGTCCAGAAATCCTTCATTTACACACCGTGAATTCCCTGTGGGATTAGAGATGGACAGGATTGGGGTTAATATTTGCAAAGTTGGGACAATTCCCTACAGTATTTGTGTTTCTCAGCCAAAACTTTTGCAGCCTACATCTCCACAGCAGGATAAGATTGTTGGGTGCAAGAGGTTGTTAACCCACGTGTTATTCTGCTCCTGACATTAATTTGGTGCAGAACTTCAGAGTCTGAGTAGAAAAATCATATTTTAGAACAACACGGAGCAAACCTTGTCCCCTGATGAAGTGGGGAGTGAAATCCCTTTGGAAAAAGGGGCTTAGCACCACTGTCCCTGACAAAAGAGGAGCCAGCAGAGGTTGGTGGCCTGGCGTGGCTGGGACATCTCATCAATGCTCTGGCTTTAATTGAGTTCTTTCACTGCTCATACACTTTTAATAACATCTGGAGACAGGGAACCCAAGGCCGTGGCTTCTGTTTCTGATAGATTCCTTTGCACCGAGATTTAATGGATTAGCCAAAATGATGTGAAAAAATGGATCTCTGATTTATGACCTGCAATTTTTCGCTTACTGCAGCATTTTTTTCCCCCCTCAATCAGTGTTTTCCACCCTGTTAAAGCCTTGTGTGAATAAGTGCTATGTTGTGTTTCTGGATTTGCCCGGAGGGCTCATCAGACGACCCTTTGCCTACAGTCCCCACCAGGCCATTTAAACAGGAAGTTTAATTTTATAGTATTAAAAAAGAGAAAACGGTACTTAATTATCTGGCTGTGAAACAGCAGTACTCTTTCTTAATTTTAGTAGCTAATAAAATGCTGTTCCTGCAGTTAACTACTTCTGGTCCAAATGCGCTACAATTTTGGCTATTTGAATAGAATATTTTATGAACTGTTATATATTGCACTACAGTTTTTAAACTCTGCTATGACATATTTCTCTCAAGATTTATTAGCATTTTTTATTTAAAACAATCTATTAAAGAGAGGAGAAAGAGTAATCTTAGCTAAAATTCAAATATTAGAAAAACATAACATAGACCAAATCTTTTCATTTAACTTCCCCCCCTTCCCTCCTCCACCTTCTCCTCTCCCACCGTTGCTATAAAAAAGTTTTTTGGAACAACAACCCACACCTGCATCATTAATTCAATATGTCTTCCAACATGACTCAAATCAGAGTATCAGTTTCAGGGGCCATTTGCTACTTAAATGACTTTATGAAAACAGAACAATGAGCTGCCCCTATGCAGCCTTGACTCCAACTCTGGCTAAAATAAACCTCGACATCTTTTATATCCCCGTGCATTTCTTTCTTTCCCAACAGTTGCCTCTCTGCTGCTCCCCCCCACCCCCCCCGGAGCAAGCAGGCTCATTAAGTGCCAGGTCTGCTGTGTGCAACTGTCTTCAGAAACTCGTTAAAGCCTCGAGCCGGGGCAGGGTGTCTGTGCCCAGGCACAAACCCATCTGGAAGTCTGCTAAATTAAAAATTATTTGGGGTGAAAGCCTTTAGTCACAGCCCAAGCTGTGAGGGAAGAGACTCCCTGCTCATATTGATAATATTGGGAATTTTTTCCCCTCAGTTTAAGGTGCTGATGGAGGAATGGTGCAGATGAAAGGAGCTGTGTTGGTCCCATCATTGCAATGGGCTGAGGGTGATTACAGGGAGGTTTTTTGCCCTCAGGTTTTGGGTGAGAGAGAAGATTCTTAGAAAGCTGGGGCTGATCATCTACTTCAGGTGGTGCTAGGGAGGTTTTGATGAGATATTAGGAAATGATTTCTTCATAGGAAGGCTTGTCCAGCATTGGGACAGGCTTGCCAGGGAGGTGGTGGAGTCACCTTCCCTGGACAACGCTCTGAGGCACAGGGTGGGATGACTGGGTGCCTCTTTGGGGTGCCTCTGCAGGGCCAGGAGCTGGACTGGATGATCCTCGTGGGTGCCCTCCAGCTCAGGAGATTCTAAGTGTCCAAATGATACGTGCTTGTGACACCTGGGGACATTGTGGAACAGTTAACATGGTGGTGGGGCTGGGTTGACACTCGGACCTGACGTTCTGGGAGGTTTTTTCCAACACTGATGTTTCTGTGAGCTCCAATTACAAACTGCTCTTCCTCTGGTGCTCTACTAGGGGGTGTATCCCAGTTGTAGCAGCTGATTTAATGGAGTTACCTCTAATTTCAAGGGTGCCTCTATTCCACACAGGCCAGATTGTCACCTTGAGTTCCCCAGGGGGCTCTGGGTGTCCTGTCTGGTGGGGGAAGGAACTCGGAATAGACATCCCACACAATTCCTTATGAGTCAGGTCGCTTATAAAGGAAATTATGCTTTGTTTGCAGAAGGGATCAAACCCCAGCGAGCATCTGCTGAATCTTGGCTGTCACTTAGCGATGGAGGACACGCGATTCCTGCTGCTCCCACTCCACGGAGCAGCTACCAGGCAAAAGGGAAACTCTTGCCATCAATTACTTGAGTCAGTGCTTCGGAGGAAACATCCTTCACAGCTGAGCTGCCGAGGTTCAGCCGTGTGCAGTCAGTTAATTTGCAGGCTTTGAGAGACTCAGACCATGATCAATACCGGCCTTGCAAGCACCTTGGATGGCAGCAAAAATAAATGAGGTTATCACTGACGTACAGTGGAGTCTGTCAGAAAGCTCTCCATGCTGGAGGTTGTCCTCACACTGAGGAAATGCATCTCCAGCACTTCAAAAGTCTTTGTTGTTATCAATGGTGTGGCTGCTCATCCATATCCCAAATCCAGCTCTGAATTGCTTGAAAGGGGAAAAAAAAAACCTGCTTATTCACTTGCAAAAAGCTGCTGCTTATTATATCCCTTCTGGTTTGATGCCCCTAATATAGACATGGCTAAGAATCTTCCCAGATCTATTTCGAGGGCTGTCTGAGCACAAATATTTCGTTGATGACAAAAAAGCAGCTTGTTGGTACATTTGAGAGTCTTCAAGGGCTAAACTGGGGTTGGAGGGGAGCCAGGTTTCTGAAGAGCCAAGGCATTGGGGAAGACAGTTTGTACAATGTGTAGCAGGGAGGGCAACGAGGAAATATGTCAGGTTTGAAAAAAATAATGAGCAATCAAACAACAATAACAAAATTGGGGTGGAAACAAGGAAAACGCTGCTGAAGATGGTAATTGAAATCAGAGCAATGGGATTAAAAGAGAGGTTTAATATCTGAAGCATAGGAAGATACTAAAAAGGGATTACTTTTGGCAGCAGAGTAGCTGATTTGTGTCATAGCTGTCTTGAATTTTGGGTGTAGAATTCCGAGTTGAGAGGAAAGGTGTTGAGAGAGACTAGACAAAATGTGTCTGTGGGAGAAGGTGACAGGAGATAACTGCGCAGAAAATCCTGTGCAGCCCAATATTGGCAGTTCTGGATTAATCAATGGATGAAACAAAGCCAAAGAAATCACTCCCTGAGTGCTCCAAGGCTCTCCTGGACAAGGGTGTCAAGAGGAGCCGATGTATTGAAGGGAATTGGAGATCATGGCCTTGTCTGGGACATTTGGGGATCATCACCAACCCCTGCAAAGTGTCTTCTCTCTGCAAGCCCCCAGTAAACCCAGGAAAAAAACCTGGAAGCTGTACAGCCAGGATCATCTCTCCTTTTGGTCCAAACTGGGATGGCAGAGGGAATCAGTCATGGGCCAGGGGAGACTTTAAACTCTGGGGTAGCACTGATGGATTAAAAAGGAGTAAAAGGCACCACTGGTGATGGCTGGACTTCATTAATTTTAGCCCAAATGCCCGAGACACCAAGGAAATGTCACTGTTAACTGTGGCCGGGGTGGCTGAACGTCAGGGCTGAGGATGAGGAGGTGTAGCAGAGGAGTAACCCAATAGT
This sequence comes from Corvus hawaiiensis, assembly GCF_020740725.1. Taxonomy (NCBI): domain Eukaryota; kingdom Metazoa; phylum Chordata; class Aves; order Passeriformes; family Corvidae; genus Corvus; species Corvus hawaiiensis. The sequence continues at coordinate 3,234,492 of NC_063234.1, forward strand.
AGCTGCCTGATGGTAAACCCATGCACATCCTGCCTGGGTGGGGGGCTGCTCCTGCCAGCTGGGCTGGGTTCAGGCTTTAGGCACATCCCAGCACCTCTGGGGAGGAGGGCAGAGGAATTCCCAGCTGTTCCCTGAAGAATGCTGGAAGGAAGGTGCTTGGTTGATGTGCAATTCAGATGAAGGTACCCAAAACTGGCTGTACACGAGCAGGTAACGAGCCCCTTTTGGAACCACTCCAAAAGCTGCTGGAGTATCCTTGAGCATGAAACCTGATGGAAACTTTAACACAAAATATTTCACTTCTACTTCTCAAATCAGGCCTCGGCTTTCTGGTGGGATGTGGGAAGAGATGTTCCTTGCTGAGAGATCAAGAACTTTCTGATAACCAAATTATTTTTTATTCGTAACTGATTTGAAGCAGCACAGTGTCTGTATCTGAAGGCCTGTAGTCAGAGAATTAAATTCATCTCTGGAGCTCCAGCCTTGGCTTTCCCTATTCTCTGTCTCCTGTCCCATCCTAGACCTAAAGAGAGCTGAAAGTTGAGAAAATTCTCTGCTTGTTCCATTCAACGTTCTCAAATCCTCCCAGCACTTGACAGAAAAGGCTCTAAAGAACTTCTAAGGGTCGGATTGTGCCATTTTTGTGCCATGACAGTGTCACAATAACTTGAGGTGAGGCCCTGGCCCACAAAACAACTTTGCAGGAGTGTGGTTGTGATGCTGAGATTTCGGCACTGATGCATCCAGAAGGAATGATGCTGGCAGGAAGCGTTAGGAGAGCTCAGGACACGATGAGATATGAAATTGCACATCTCTAGTGAGCCTTTCAGTGTTCATATCTGTGGCTGGCTGAGCAAGAGCTCCCAAACCCTCCCAGATTCGCTTTGTCCTGCAGAGAGCAGCTCCCCTTCAGGAGCGAGAGGCTTCAGTGGAAGGAAGAGCTTCACTCCAGTGGCTCCTTTGGGTTTGACTCTTTGTAATTCTGATATGAAGCTAATGCCCCATTATTCCAGCAGTGGCTGATTGCTTGCTGTTATTTCAGCCAGCCCTCAGTGCCAAGCAGCCCTCAGTATTTACCCACCTGAGCCTTATCAGTGCCTGCTCTCGGTAACCCGGATTCGTTTGCCATTATGGAGATTCGGTGGCCGTTTTCAGTTGACACACTCATTCTCTAAAGACAACAACCCAAATGAGTCTATTAGGGCTGGGAGCTGCTGGGCCAGCCCTGCTAAGCAGGCTGAGATCAGAGTGTTTGCACTTCGAATTTGCTCAATTGGGCCCTTTCCATTATTGAGGCTGGATGGCTCCTGCTCCCCGCCCTTGTTCCCTGCATTAACTCTCTATTACCTTGTTTACCGTGGCCCTGTTCAATGCCAGCTTATGAATGTCAATTTGTTCTCCAATTAGCTCTGCCTTATTGACTGCCCTCAGACTCCCCAGCTAAGCTTTCTGAAGTGCCTGTCGCTATCAAAGTGATTTGTTTAATTTTTTAAAGGGATATAACTTTAATGCATCCTTTTATTCTGCTGTTATCTCGGTTGCCCCTATCTGGAGTCTGTTTATGGAGTGAGGTTTGTTCTAATAGCTTCATATCTGTGTTAATATTTCGTGACAGTTTATGTACTTAACTCGTGTGGGAGACACATTAATTCTCCTCTCCTGGCTGTGACGGACTGGCAGGAACCTGTGAAAGGAAGACGAATTTCCCAGAGGTCTGGAGGGTAAATGCAGATGGGGTTTGTGGCAGGAAAATTAAGAAATGCATTTAGTTGAGCATCTCATTCCCTCTGCCACGTACAGGAGATATTTTTCTCTGTGGGACTCAGCAATACCATGGTTCTCCCAGTACACTGGTAGCTGGAGGGACATCAGGTGCTGTTAGAGCAGGAATTATGGAATATCCTGAGCTGCAAAAAACCCACAAGGATCCTCCAGACCAAATCCTGGCCATGCACAGACACCCCAACAATCCCACCCTGGGATTAACAGGTTGTACTTTAGATAAAAGAAAATCTCAGGTGCTGGTTTTTTTGGAGTTTCTCGTTCTTCTCTCCCATATATCTTCAGAAAATTGGAGTGCCAGAGTCCTTCCTCTTGTTCCTGAGCTCTCTTTTTTTAGCAACACAAGGAACATCCCAATGGGAAGCGATTCCTGACTCTTGTCCAGACTGTCTGCTCTGGACATCTCTGGGAATTCTCTGTTCCTGGAAGAAGTGCTGGGTTTAGATTCCCTGTGTCGGTGTTTATTGGGAATTACCTGTCACTGGAGTGACAATAACACACGGCACCAATGGTTTGTTTTAATTTCTTCCCTCTGAACTTCAACAACCCTCAACATCTTTGCCTGCATTGGGTCTCCTACTTCCACCCAGGAAAGGCTCCCTTTGATTTAAACTCCAGGAGAGATGACACTGGGAACATTTTATACTGAGCTCTTGTGTCTGTCAAGACTTTTTGGTGGTCAGTTTTAAAGTCTGATGGCTGGAATTTGGAAGCATCGAAAGACAAAAATAAAAAAAAAAGAAAAAGAAAGGAAAAAAAGGAAAAAAAAAAACCAGGAGGGGAGAAAAAAGAAAAAAGAAGGGGAAAAAAAGAGGAGAAAAAAGAGAAAAAAGAAAAGAAAAGAAAAGAAAAGAAAAGAAAAGAAAAGAAAAGAAAAGAAAAGAAAAGAAAAGAAAAGAAAAGAAAAGAAAAGAAAAGAAAAGAAAGAGGAAAAGAAAAGAAAAAAGAGGAGAAAATACAAAAAAAGAGGAGAAAAAATGAAAAAAAGGAGAAAGAAAAAAGGAGAAAAAAAGAACTGAAAAAAGAAAAAAGAGAAGAACAAAGAAAGAAGAGGAGAAAAAAAAAGAAAGGAAAAAAGAGGAAAAGAAAAGAAAAAAGAGGAGAAAAATCAGGAGAAAAAAAGAAAAAAATGAGAAAAAATGAAAAAACCCCCTTTTTTTCCCCTAGATCTCTTAGGAGAGGGAGGAAATTCAGTTTTTCCATCTGTTTTAGACTCAATTCATGACACCCTAAAGGAACCAGACCCAGATCTTGCAGGGACACCCTCCATGGGTGAGACACTGCAGGTGCTGAAGCTCTTAGAGAGACTTCCCCGACCTCTTCCTTTCCCTCGGCAGCATTAAATGATCCCAGGGGAAATGTGGAGTTTTGAGGGATGCCCAGGTGAGAGGCTGCTGCTCACAGCTGCTGGGAGTCCAGAAATCAACAGAGAAATCAAATTGGACTTCAGATTTTCCTGGTCCTTCACTCCCTCCTTTCTCCGGCAGCTTCTCTTCCTGTTTTCCCTCCAACTTTTTTAACACTACTCCCCAGATCCACGGATAATTGGGTCCATTGGCTCCCCAAGCACCCCAAATATTGCTGCCACTTCTGGGTTTGGACATTCCAGGTCTGTTCTGATTGGATCAGTGCTGCTGAGCAGGGAAGGACAAATCCACCTTTGATTTGGGTGAAATATTTCCCATGTTATGGCAACTGAATCCACTGTCTGAAAATAACATTTCTCAGTCACCCCTCAGAGCTTTGCTTTTCTTTCTTAAGCAAACCAACCAAAAGAAGTTATTTTGATTTGCTGAAGGAATATAACTGAGGCAAAAGCGCAGAGAGCTCTTAGGAAGGGAGACAAGGAATCGCTGTGAGAGGGGTTTGCTGCTTTTTTCTGTCTGAGACAGGTGGGTTTGGGCATCAGAGCAGTGCCAATAAATGGCTTTTGCAGTTATCTAAATGCTTTGGCTCTGCTTGGGCGTTTAATCTCTTGTAAAAGCTGTTTATTGCCCTCGGCGCTGCTTCGCGAGGCGCGTTATCCCCGAAGAGTACCAATGCCACAATTAGGCCTCTCCGAGACCTCCCAAAACACAGCTGATTAAAGGTCAAGCAGAAAAATTCAGATGCTGCTCTCATTAATTCAAAGATCCAACCCTCCTGCATAAAGACCAGTATCAGTCCTGGAGGGAAATCCGGGATGGGGAGGATGGAGGGGATGTGGGTCCCTGGCGAGGGTGAGGCCCTCGTGGCTGTGTTTGGTTTCCAGGTAACAAATTGCCCTCACCAAAGGTGTTCCTGAAAGTCCATTTGACTTCTCTTAGCGATCTTCCCCGGGCAGATTGGTAACCCCGAAGCGCTGCAAAATGTAAGTGGCATTTAGAGGTGGCATCACAAAGAAGGGGCAATCAAAGCTCATTAACACTGGAGTTTATAATTGCAGATTACAGTAATTTGTGGTGGATTCAGGATTTAGCAAGGGTGTTATTTCTGCTGTTGGGGGCTAATGAGCGGTGGGAGAAATTGATGTAAGTTTAGTCATTTCTTCTTCTTTAGCAACCAACTGACCCCAAATGAAGACTTCAGCCTTTGGTTTGTGATCAGAAAAAACACCCCACTAAAAATTACACTGAATTTGACTTGGGGGGAACCCAGACCTTTCTAGGTCCTGTTCTCAGTCCCTCCTTTTGCAAGGGGAGGAATCACAGAATCATGGAATCATTAAGGTTGGAAAAGACCTTTAGGGTCATGAAGTCCAATTGTCAAACCAGTGCCACCACCATGTTCCCCACAGAACCACGTCCCCAGGTGCCACCTCGACACGTTTTTTAAACACCTCCAGGGATGGTGGCTCCACTCCTGCCCTGGGCAGTCTGGTCCAACGCTTTACAACCCTTTCCATGAGAAAATATTTCCTAATATCCAACCTGAACCTCCCCTGGCCTAGCCTGAGGCCGTTCCCTCTCTCCTGTCCCTGTTCCCTGGGAGCAGAGCCCGACCCCCCCCGGCTGCCCCCTCCTGTCAGGGAGTTGTGCAAAGCCACAAGGTCCCCCCTGAGCCTCCTTTGCTCCAGCCTGAGCCCCTTTCCAGCTCCCTCAGCTGCTCCTCAAAGACTTGTGCTCCAGACCCTTCCTGAGGATTTGCTTGTTTTAATTAAAAACCTGTGGAGGATAAGAGTGAGGCATCTTCTTTCAGTGATTCAGGTACTTGCCAAAGGCAGGTGATGCCCAGAGGAGGATGGGTCTGTCCTTTGGATCAGAACTTCCTACCTCTCTCTGGCAACTTAGTGAAAGGAACTCATGTGGTTCCTTGATTTTCCATTTTTTACATAATAAATAATTTCTTAATAAATAATTTCTTATAACCATTCTTTGATGTCACCAAACCTGGGCAGTGCAGAGGGCTCTGGAATCAGTGTTCAGCTGTGTGAGGTCAGCCCTGAGCTCATTTTCTTCCAAGCAGCATTTGGCTGGTAGGGTAAAAGGCAGGAAGGGCACAGGCTCTTACCTTAAACCAGGGAAGTGTCCTGACCTTCCACAGAGATTACAGCTTAGTTAGTCCAAGTTTTAAGGAAGTTCATAGTTAGGGACTTGAATTTACTTCATAGGATCTTTGTGAGGGGTGAATTTAGGTGAATAATTGGGAGGTGTGTGCTTAGGCCTTGCTGCTGATGGGAAACAAACGGAATAAACAATGGAAAAGCAGCTTAGATTTTTGGCTGTTGTTCCATTCTTTAGCACCAAGAGTTGCCTTAACGTAGCCTGATTGCTGAGGTAAATCAAACTCGTAATCACGTTGAGACAATTGTCATTCAGAACACCCTGCTTCCCTCCCCTGACGTCCTGAACTGTTCAGTGACTTCGCAGCTCCCTCCAGTCGTGACAGTTCTGTCACAGTCGATGATGCAATTTGATCTGCCCTGGCCTGGTTTTCCAGTCTCTCTGTTCCCTCATCCCTGAGAACTCCTGGCTGACGAGTTTGCTCTCCCACAAACCTTCTCCTGAAGTTAAAAACAAGAATTATTTTTCACAGCTTGCTGACCTCACGGGGAAAGAAGGGAAGGGATCTCTCCAAGCCAGAGAACAGAGGGGGAAAAAGAGACTTGAGCAGTGGACAGACATTGGGATTGTGACCACCAGCCACATGTTCAGGGCACTCAACTACTATTTAAAACACAAAGACAAGTTTCAGGCTTGAGAACAGTCAGAGGGATGTGCTGGGGCTACCTGAGCATCCCACGAGGCTTCCAGAGCACCAGAGATTCAGCCTTCAGTGTCTGCCCCAGTATCTGCTGTAGCAAAAGTGTAGCAAATCCTAAAAATCCCAGCCCAGCAGCATCTGTGCACTCCCAGCCAAGATGCCTGAGGAGAGCCTGCAATTGCTTGAGATTTTTATTTTTCTGTAGGGCGACGACATTAAAAGATGTGCAAGTTTTATTTTTTGACTGCATTCATCGTTCACAAACAGAAACAAAAATGCAAACCCTCCAATTGAAGTCCTTCAGCCAAAAATATGTCGATGTGCAAAGCAAAAAATAGCAGCCCCTGCTATTCTTGACAGCTGTAGTTTGGCTGATTTTAGGAGATACCCCGAAAGGTGAGCTTGGAAGGATGTCATATCTGCCTCTTATCTTTGAATCCCATATACTTACGTTTATTAAAATCAATATAATCCATTAGCCTACATTGTTTCCATTTTTAATAATCTATTGATATATTGCCTGGGCTTTTATGGGACTAAACAAATTTCCTCTTTATGTGCCCTGTAATAGCCGGAGGTCAGGCTGCTTGAGAGCAGTTGCTGTATATAAATGTTTATTTACTGCCTGACTACTGATTGAGAACATATCTGGTCCACAGGCTTCAGATGGCTTTTAAACTAGAGATTTATGGCTTACTTCCTGTTTTCCAGACACAGTACACCATTTTTAAATAAAGTAATGAATGCAAGGTATTGTGAAAATAATAGCCAGGGATTGCCCCAAACTCCACGTTTGGGAGCAGGGCCTGTCGGGCCCTCTGTTATTTCATCATTCATTTGTTTTCTAGTGGGGTGGGTTTAGGGACATTAAACACTCTTCTGGTGCAGTTTCCTCTGTGCCCAGGGTGTCTTTGTAGTCTGGAGCTGCCCTCCTGGAGCAGCCTTCTTCAGCCACTCCATGGCCAAGCTGGGAAGCTGACGGGAAGAACCTTGTCAGAGTTTGTTTTTTTGGGTCATTTTTAGCAGCTTCTCTTCTGTTAACCGCCAGTTTAGCAAAGCATTTATAGTTAGGCTGGGCTTTACATGAGCCCAGGTCCCTCCTTTGTGTGGTTTCTTGCCTTTTTTGCTTCCAGCTGACAGCACCTTGCAGAAAATGCTCATTTTTAAGTCTCTAAAAGTAACTTCTGACATTGGCTCACTCTGTTTCTGTGCTTTTTGGACACCACATTTCATGACATGTCAATTAACCATGTTTGAGAGGCTTTTGTTCTCCAAAAGTGTGATCATCTGCCCAGCAAAATCCTTTGTCCCTGCTGTGATAAGACAAAGAAACCATATTTTTCATTGTGTTATTGGGATAAAAGCACTCACTCACAAAATATCTCAAATATCTGGTGGTGGCAGACAAGTGGCTCAATCCACACTTGTGACAATGGGATCCCTGTCAGCAGAAGTTTGCAGGAGTTCCTGGTCTCAGGGTGAGAATTTCAGCTCCAAATCACAATTTCATACAAGAAAATTGGCCGTCATTTAGGATATCCCTGCCTCACAGGGATTATTCCACTTGTAATTCCTTAGAGCCCAAATTCCTCGGCAGAGAATGGGATGTGAGTCCAAGAGCAAGAACCTGGAATTTTCCCCTGGGGATGGGCTCGTTCATTTATTTGTTTTTGTACTTTTCATAGAATATCACTCCCCTCTGGCCACAATGTGGTTCAGAATCACCATTTTTAAGGGTATTGTGCTTTTTTACAGAAACCTGTTGGTTTGAGAGTCCAACTGCAGCTTGCAGGAGATGAGGATTTCAAAGGGCCACTGCGTTGTGGCCGTGGCACAGAGAGCTGGTGGCCATAACCTGCTCTGCCTCATTTACTGAGCCACCTTGGGCCCTGCTGACCTCAGGAGGGGATTTTTTGTACTGATTTCAGTGTCTGTGCCTTATATTTATATAAATTATATTTGTATTTATATCATATTTATGGCTGTGGATGCCTCTAGGCCCAGACTGGGCCTTGCTTGGTGATTTCGGTGTCCCCTTGAAGGAGAAAGTTGGTGGCACAGGGACTGAGCAGGCACAGGATGTGCCAGCTCCAATTTGGGTGCCTTATACTCACCCTGGCCACATCTCTAGAGGATTTTTCAGCGAGTTCAGTGATGTTATTGTGATTTGGCAACCTGAACAAGGTGCTGTGCATCCCTCCAGCTCTGAGGGCAAAGCTGTGGTCTGCTTTCTTTTGTCCAGGGTGATTTCACTCTGCTGGAAAACCACCAAAATAAAGAGGATTGGTAACACTAAACCAGCTCAGCTGCATTTTGGTTTTGTGGTGTTGCACAGGGTGTTGTTTTAAACAGGAATAAAGCAGTGGCCTCTCCTTGACGAGTGCCCTGCCTGCTCAGGAGCCGGTCCCCCGGGTTTCCTGGCCGTGTGTGTGATTCCCAGTGCTGATCTCTGGCCCCTAGATGATGCTGTTCATCTGCCAGGGAGATCCAAGTGTGCCTCTGACAACAACTGCAGCATTTTGGGGATGCTGCAGCTTGGCAGGAGTTGGTAAAAAATACATTTTGTCTTGCAAGGAAATGAGAGTGAAGAGAGGTGCCTGTGAAAATGTCACATTAGAGCGGCCCTGACACACAAATACAGGCCCTTTAGGGGAGTTTTATGTGTATTTTTAACCTTTTATCCCATTAAAATGAGTCCTAATGAAGGGAACACGAAGCACCATGTGGGCTGGGCCTGCCTGGGGGACACAGAGCTCCTGCTCTTTAAAATGTGTCCCATCAGACTGAACTCCCCAATATTTTGATTGACCACTGCATGCCCAATACCAGCATTTTCTACAATGGATATGTGGCATTCTTGAGGGATTTATTCAGCACCAATAAAGAGGCCTCAGGGACGGGCTCGGTGGCTCTGACATGGTGGTCCAGGAGCATTCCCAGCCGGTCCCTGCATGGAACATCCCATGTTACAGTGGGATGTTCCCTTTGGACTCTGAAGCGTGGATCCTGCTTGTGTGGGTATTCACGAGATGCTTTGGAGCTTTTCCCTCAGTTCTCCCATCCAGAGCTCGATTCCACACCCTTTACACTCAAGTGGAGGGTGATAGATTTTAAAGGATGCCACAGCTACTTAAGAGGATTTTCAAAAGCACTTGGGCGTCAAATTCCCATTGATTTTCCACAAGGGAATTGGCCTCCACTTCCAGGACATGATTCCTGATCATTCCTTTGTTTTTACAACACCCACAACATCAGCAAACTCAGTTTTACTGAAGGGATGATGCAAAGGGGAGCTCGGCTTTGAAAAATTCTTGGGTTATTTTTAAACAGGAATCTTCCAAAATTTGGGAATCTTCTGGAACAATATTCAGAAGTTTAGGGCTTGCCTCAACTACTCAGCTACTCCCAGCTAAGAGGGGCTTATTCTGCCCGTGGTCAAGCTGATCTGTGGTGGAACTGAAGGAATTTTAAGGGTTTTGCACCCCAGGTGGACTTGGCTGAGAGCATTTCCTGACTCTTTGCTCTCTCCCCTTCCCTATGCACCAAGCTTCAAACTTCTCTCCTTTGTTTGGATGTCAATGATGTCCTTGATGACAAGATAATCCAAATTACCTCTTTATTGTCTGGTAAAACCAAGGTAGGGGAGGAGCAGTGATTTTGGGCTGTTCCAAAGCTCTGACAGCAGGTTTTGAAGTCTCTTTCTCCTCCCTCTCCTCATTTTTGGGGAGGGTCTGGGGCTGTGAGTGCTGGAATGAAAACTCTCCAGCAAGTGCAATGTGTAAATTTTGAAACAAAAAAAAAAAAATTGAACATGTGGTTTGTGTTTCAAAACCCGGAAAATATTATGAAAGCAATAAACCATCCCTGCTGCAGGGGCTGTGCCTCTGCGAGTACACACACTCGGATTTGGTTACGTGTCACTCTCCAGCCTCATTCCAGGACAGCCAGACCTGGGCTCTGCAAGGCAGGTGAGGAGCAGCAGGGCTGTGAGTCCCTGATGGAGCCTGTGCCACCCCAAGGGAGGTGACAAACACCTCCCTCCATCCATGGAGCTTGTCCTGGGGATCTCAAGCTCTGGGGAGTCTCGTGCGGGGGTGGTGAATAAAGGTTCAGGGAGCAGAGGTGTCCTCTGAGCTCTGTGATGCTCATCATTAACAATGGGCACGTGGCTCATGTTGTTTCCTCCTGGGAATTAGAAGTTTTGACCCGTTTATCCACCCAGACAGACACTCAGTGGCCTGAGGGATGGCAAACAGCATGGAATAATGGAATCCCAGGATGGTTTGAGTTGGAAGGGGCCTTAAAGCTCATCTGTTCCATGGGCAGGGACACCTTTCACTACCCCAGGTAGCTCCAAGCCCCGTCCAACCTGGCCTTGGAGAAGGAATTGTGGAGCGTCAAGGAAAGGCTCAGGAAGAAATAATTCCCTCCTAAGGTTTCCAGCAGGTATTGGAGCAGGCTGAGGACGTTGGCAATGGGATTCTTGTGCTGTTGTGGCTTCGGGTTTAATCCAAGCTCCAGTTAAACAAATCATTGTTTGGGGAACAGGGACACTTCATTTTTTTAATAGCCTGTGACCTGCAATAGAATTTAGGTTGGGTGTTAATGACCAAAGGTTTTGCAAGTAATTAAATTTGTGGAAAGAGCTGTCCCTGAGAGGCTGGGAGTGTTCCTGAGAACAGGCTGGTGCCTGTGTGGTGCTGGAGTCTTAAACTGGAGTAGGAGAACTCTGCAGAACGGGGATGAGGCTGATACTCATCAGTCCAAGCGGCTCTTTTAATCTACATCGTGAGTTACACACACAGCTGTGCGTGTTTCATGACTGTAGTAAGAAAATGTTACGAAAATATGAGTATAACCTCTGATTTTTTTAATTGGGCAAAATAAATGATCTGAGTACACTGGGCATGAGATGTAACTCACACACATCGCAGAAAAAGGTTTAATTTTCAGGTTTAAATTCCTGGTTGGGAATCTCACGTGTAAATTATCCATTAAGTTACTCACACTTTACAAAGAGAAGGCATGGACCATGTGTGTGCTGCAGGCCACTCCTAAAATGTGGCTTTGCAATATGTGCATCGTTTTAGGATTTGTGCACAAGTCAAAGTGAATCTTCTTGTTGTCTTCCAGCCATTCTGCTTTTTATGAAATTATTCTACTCTCTATCTAAGCCTTTGTGCCATCCTTCAGGAACCTGAGAGGCCACAGCATTTCCCTTCCATTATTGTGGCCACAATCCAAAAGGAGATGTCACAGATAAAATAAAATTGACTTTAAGTTCTGCCCAACATCTCAGCTCCTTGCAGCATCCTACAAGGGGCCTTTGCTGCCTGAGGCACTGCTGAACTATCTGAGAGGTGCTTTGAGTAGGAGTTACTCATTGTTGGATCTTCTTAGCAGGCTTTCCTCCAACAATGAGCACTCGCCTTTTAAAAACAGGAGGGTTTGCATCCCTTCCTGTGCCCTGGCAGGTGGCTGTGCCCTGTCACCACTCCCAGGGGGCAGGAGGCAGATTGGGAGTTACACTGGGCTGGTTCTTCTCTGTGGCTGTGAGAAGTCCCAGCAAGAACAGAGACGTTAGGGCTGCAAAATAAGAAGAAAATATTGCATTTTAACATTTTTTTTAGCCAGAAGAAGGGATGGGGCAAGGGTGTAAACACACAAACTCTGCATTTACAGCGCTTTGTGCTGCAGCTTTGCATGGGAGGTTACCTACTGTGCACTGTGTCTTTAAAACACTAATGGGCCCACTGAAAAAAGAAAAAACACCAAAAAAAACCCCCCAAACCCATGACAGTCCACCAGCAACTAGCACACTAACAGGTTCTCATCTGACACCAGTAGGGAACCGAAGATATTTTATTATTTGGAAACTCCATATAGGGAAAGCCAGCCTTGAATCTGTCATTACTCCAAGAACCACACCTCCCCTGGGAGTTAATTATTTTCTTAAAATGCAACTTGTACTGTTAGTTTAAAACATTCCAACTGTGTTCGCACTCTTTAAATCTTCTGTAAACCTTAGAGTTTAAATCACTTGCAGATAAGAGTAATTCTATTAGAAAAAAAAAAAGGTTTGGTGGAAGGGGAAAGGGAGGGAAATAAAAGGGCATTGATAGAAGCGTCCTTTGGGTGCCCATTGCCCTGTCACCTTTAGAACTTGGCAGGAGCTGCAGCCCACAGTAACTTTATAGGTCCTGGCACAGAATGAAACAAAATAGGTGCATGCCACATTTTCCTTCCAAAAAAACGCCAGGCAGAGACTTACCCCTTTGTGAGGGGCTGAGTATCCGAGAGCTCGGTTAGATTCAGGAAAAAAAAATTAATTAATGGTTAGTGGGGCTGACAGGTCAAAGCCTTTGCTGGGCTTCTATTTTGAAGGAAGGCATTGGGCAAAGGGCTGCCTCTGGCTGGGATCACGTTTGAGACCGGCAGGGCTGGGAGAAGTGTTTAAATACGGGGCGCTACTGCGATGTTTGAGCACCTCAGCTCCTCTTGCTTTGGCTCCTTTTGCTGCTTTCAAGGCAATTCTGGGGCATTACAAGGGAAAAAAAAGAGCTCATTGCTGTGGGTTTGCCACGGGTGAGGCGGGGAGAAGGTGATGTGTCATTTTTGGAACTGTCTGGGCAATCATTCGTATGCTGTGTTGGCCGGGCTCCGAGAATTGAGGGTAATTCAGTGGTTCCAGAGCTTGGCTTCTTTTTCTCCTTCATGCCCTCCGCAGCCCCTCTTTCTCCCTGTAAATTGTTTGGGCTGAAAATCAGCTGCCCAAATTCTTTAAGGGCTGTTTTTCTTTTTTAACCAGTTTGCTTTTGCAGCAGTGTCTTGGCTGAGCTGGGGCTTCACTGAGTGCCAAGCCCCCCACACCTGTGGGAGCTGTTTGGGGAAGAACAGGGGTGGGTAAGGGCAAAGAACTCGTCATTGATGATGCTGTGTGACACTGGCTGTGACTTTGGGGGCACCTCTGCTTGCTGGGGATGCTCAGAGACACCACTGACCCTGCTGGGGGACAGACATGAGTGGTGAAAAATCCTGTGCCCTCTGAGAGTGTCTGAGTGTTGCTGTCACCTATTAAATAATAAAAGTTGTTATTTTGGAAAGCAAACGCCACTCTCCCCTCCAACACCTGATGGATATAAGGGGCTGTTAAACTTGGAAATACCCTAAAATTGGAATTGTCCCCCAGCCTTTCATTGGGTCCCAGGGCCTTGATGAACAGAGCCCAAATTCTCACTAAATATGTTTTCTGAAGGTGAGAGCACTGCACAGAGACATCTTCTCCTCTCAAGCCCTCAAACCCTCAGCTTCATACGAGTTCATTGATCATTTGGTACCTGCTGGTGCACATCTGGCTCAGAGACCCCAAATGTGAGGCCCTACCCCAAAAAACCACTGATTTGAGTGTCTCCAGAAGCAAACTAAACCCCTAGGCCTCAGGGTTTGTCCCAGTGAGCTGAAGGAAAAGTGGCCTCTAAATTTCAGTTTACCAACTTGTTCTGAAAAGAAACACCCTTGATGCACCACAGAAATTTGTCAGATGCTTCTGCTTTGCTTTAGTGGGGGTCTTCAGGGGTATCCCTAACCCAGAGCAGAGGAGGTGACAGAGCTCTGGACAGTTCTGTGCACTGTGAGGTCACGGGGCTCCAGAGGATGGGGATGAAGGTTGAACATCCACATGCAGGAGGTGATAGATCCTCCCTTCCATCCTTGTGTAGGTCAGTGCTGGCCTCACCCCGGGGCTGCTCCTCACTGGGGTCTCAGCCCAATGATTTATGGAGGAATCTGAGGTTTGAGGCCTCATTCTCCAGGCTCTGCTGGCAGCTCTGGGGCAGGTTATTTAAATTCTGCACCAGGTCTCTGTTCTTGGCTGGGGGTGTGCTGGGAGCTGAGCTCTGGGGGTGACACACTGGAGGGGCTGTGCAGGTGGGACACACATCTTTGGGCACCTGGAAGAAAGCAGAGCATCAGGCAGAAGCCAGGATCCCCTCTCCTGGCTTTATTTGCATCCTTTCACTTTTTCCCTGATTTTTTGAAGTGCCCAAGGTGCTCCGTGTCAGCCCAGATTCCCTCCTGCCCACCATCAGCAGTCAGAGCTGATGGAATCACATCCCTTCATCCCAGTTCTTCTCTCCTGTCGAAATAACAGCAGTAATATAAAGCAAGAAAAGAATTCTTTTCTTCCCACCATAACCAGCCTTGAATGAAAATTCTTGCCCATAGGTTCAATCAGAACAGATCATGGATGTTTTCTGGAGTTTTTTGTGATTTCTCTGGTTCTCTTCAAGCAAGTAAAACACTTCCTACAAAAGGAATCCGACATAGAGCACAGAACAGTCTTTACAGAGATGACTATCAGAGGAGGAAACACTTCTGATTATGTTTTTAGGCAGAATATATCGGTATAAAGGACACATTTCCCCTTAAAGCTGAACTGTGTGTAATGAGACACAGGAGCCCACTGAAAATAATGAGCTGTTAAAGAAATAAACAGTTAAAATAATAACAAAGGGCTAAACAGCTTTGGAAACAGCAAAAAAAAAAGGCCAAATGTGATATAAAGACAGAATTCTGTGCTTACAGAGAGAAAGGTGATCTGCTTGAAGTGCACAAACAAGAGAAGCCCTGGGTAATGTCGCTGCTGTTTGCACAGTTTATCCAGACAGGCTAAAATATCCTATTAATAATAATAATTTGCATTCAGACCTTGGAAATACTCGGCAAAGCCAAAATCTCTCTTTCAAGGCTCCTTAGGGATGAAAGTGATTCCCGCTGGAGCGCTGGGGCTGATGCTGAGTCCTGTCTGTGCTCCCCAAGGTACTGATGGGCTGAGGAAAAACAGCCTCGAGTTGGGCCAGGGGAGGTTCAGGTTGGATTTTAGGGACAATTTCTTCACTTGAGGAGTGGTTAAACACTGGAACAGGGAAGTGGTAGAGTCACCATCCCTAGGATTGCTCAAAAAATGTGTGGAGAGAACTCTCCACTGGATGCTGCCTGCTCCTTTCTTCTCACACAGTAAAAACTTGCCCACTGGCATTAATTCCCATCCCAGCTTCAAGGGAATTTCCCATCCTACTGGAGCATAAAACAAGGAGTAATTAGTTTTAATGGATCTAAAGCCTCTTCAACAGAGAAGAAAAATCTCATACCCTTGGTTCTCCTTGGTGGGACTAAGCCTCATTAAGGTCCTTGAAGTTGGAAAAAAAACCCAGAGAAAAAGAAATGTGCTCGGTATGAGAGAGAGATTTCCCTTTCTGCTTTATTTTCACCTGTTTTTCTCAATTTTTCTCTTTTTTGGGGGGCATTTTGGTCCCTCCCTTCGGAACACCAATGGTGCAGAGCAAAGCTGGGGCTGATTTGCAGATCAGAGGCATCACAGCAGTGACCAAGTGTCAGGGATTTGTCGTGGGAGGTGGAGGAGGGAAGGTTTGTGGAGCTGGGGGGAACGAGAGAGAATAAAAGGCTTGTGGAGTTAGGGGGGAAGAGAGGAAAAAAAGGCTTGTGAGGCTGGGTGGAAAAAGATGGGAAGAAAACTTGTGGAGGTGGGAGGGAAGAGATGGAAAAAAAGGCTTGTGGAGCTGGAGGAAAGAGAGGGAAAAAGGGATTGTCGAGCTGGGGGGAAGAGATGGAAAAAAGGCTTGTGGATTTGGGGGGAAAGGGATGGGAAAAAAGCCTTTTGGAGTTGGGGAGAAGAGGTAGGAAAAGAGGCCTGTAGAGCTGTGGGGAAAGAGATGGGGAAAAGGCTCATGGAGTCGGGAAGAAGAGATGGAGAAAAAGTGTTGTGGAGCTGGGGGGATAGAGATGGAAAAAAGGCTGTGGGTCTGGGGAAAGAGATGGGAAAATGGCATGTGGAGCTGGGGAAAGAGATCAGGAAAAGGCTTTTGGAATTGGGGGAAAGAGATGGGGAAAAAAGGCCTGTGGAGCTGGGAGAAGCCGCCTTTATCTGCCTTTAGCACACGGTAGAACGAAGCCTCAGCTCCTGCTGCCTGGAGCAGACAGGTCGATGACCTCCAGCCCTTGGAAAAAGTGAATTTTGTGCTGGATTGAAGATGGGTGACCAGAAAGAGGTGGCTCAATGCCATCTGTGTGAGGCCTGGACCTGGGCAATGGGGTCTGACTCCTGTTTTTACCATGAAAAGATCTTATTCTTCAGACCTTACAGGCGTCTTCGAGACTTTTTAGATAGCGTGGCTAAAAAAAGTCGGAGTATTTTAGGAAAAGACCAGAAAAACCTTAATTTTATCCTGCCTAGAGACTGATTATTTCTTCATCAGTCTTTCTAATGTTTTTTTCATGTGAAGCAAGGCACTTTTCTCTGCTTGCTGGGCCCGTGTGTTCTAACACTTGAGAGAAGAGACAACGGTGTTGGCTGAGGGGGAGTTTAGGACTTGGCCAACATTCCCAGTGCCTTTCGGAGGAGGTGAGGCATCCAGGGAAGTCCAGCCCTGTGCCAGCTTTCGTTGGCCACGTCTGCAGAAACCTTAAGTGCTATTTTTCACCTTGCATTTGCTTGTTTTTGTTTCTTTTCCCCTCCTGGTTCCTTTCCAGGACCGCTGAGTGTACGAGGATGCAAGTAAAGGGACATTCTCTGTTGCTTAAACTGTGTCACTTGGAAAGCTTTAAAAGTTAATATTTACATGAAATGATCTCCAATTCATCTTGCTCGATGCCTGTTTGTTCAACATATTTAGGTGATGGCTGCATTTGTTTTTCTAAACTATTTGCACGTTAAGGTACTTAAATTCTAACAAACCCCATCTTTCTCTGAGCCCTTATCTCAGTTGTTAAAGATTTTTTCATTAGTTCTATAATTGCACCTTTAAAAACATGCTTGGGTATTTCTCATTTCAGGATTAAAAAAAGCAGCATTTTAACATAAAAGTCCTTTAGAGTGTGGAGAAAATCAAACTTTTTGCTAGTTTTTGGATGTTCTGAGGGTTTCAGTATCAAACACATTTCAGATGCTCCTGAACGTGTCAGGAAATTAAACTCCAGAGGTGAATTTTTCAACCTGCAGAGATCAGTGAAGCACCAGTGGTTTTAGCAATGCACAGCCTGAGCCAAGGGTGTCCCCTGTGGGTTTGATGAACAAATTCTGAATTCCTGGGGAACTCTGAAGGTCTGAGTGTACTGAATTTTGGAGGTGCTCTGCAGATCTGAGTGTGCTGAATTCCCAGGGAGCTCTGCAGGTCTGAGTTTACTGAATTTTGGGGGAGCTCTGCAGGTCTGAGTGTGCTGAATTTTGGGGGAGCTCTGCGGATCTGATTGTGCTGAATTTTGGGGGAGCTCTGCAGATCTGAGTGTGCTGAATTTTGGGGGAGCTCTGCAGGTCCGATTGTGCTGAATTTTGGGGGAGCTCTGCGGATCTGATTGTGCTGAATTTTGGGGGAGCTCTGCAGATCTGAGTGTGCTGAATTCCCAGGGAGTTCTGCAGGTCTGAGTTTACTGAATTTTGGGGGAGCTCTGCAGGTCTGAGTTTACTGAACTTTGGGGGAGCTCTGCAGGTCTGAGTGTGCTGAATTTTGGGGGCCCTCTGCAGGTCCGATTGTGCTGAATTTTGGGGGAGCTCTGCAGGTCTGCGTTGGCTCCGTGAGCTTCCTCCTCAAGGGAAGTGAGAGGTTTTCAGCACTGGCTGAGAAGGAAGAGCAGCACTGCATGAAATAACTTTCTAATCAGAATTCCCTCCTCCCTCAAACTCTGTTTGGACAGACAGTTAATTTATCTCTGTTTAACTGCGGAATCAATCCATCCATCAAAGCTCCAAGAGCTAATTAGCTGGAGTCAGGGCAGCCGGGCTCGGATGCACGCTCGGCTACGGAATACTTTAGGAAGCTGCAGCAGGGATACAGAGAACATTCCCCTTAAAAGCTGCCCCAGAGGCTCAGGCATCCAGACCCTGCTGGCTTTGGCCATCCTGACTCACGGGGATGGGATCCCTGAGGCAATCCCTGCTGGCACAGAGCTGGCACACCAGGCAGAGCCCAGAGTGGATGAGCAGTCCTGTGGATGGGAAAGCAGCTGTGGGATTGCAGGTTGATCCCAAAAATGTTGCGGGCAGTGCCCTTTGGCATCACCCTCACTCGGCTCTGACCACAGCCTCGACTTCTTAGCTGCTGCTAATGAGGAATGCCACAGGAGCATGGTGTGGTTTGAGGTGGTGATGGATTTTTTCTTGGGATTGAGGCTCCTCTGTGCCCAGCCTTTGGTGGGATTTCTGCCCCTGGTGCATCATTCCCACATTAACCCCTTTTACCTTCCTGCAGATGGTGCCATCCCTGGGCACTGTTGGACACCCGGCAGCCACAATCATTAAACTTGGTGTCCATAAAACCCCGAGAAAGGGCTGGATGCTCCGTTTGCCTTGCCCCAAGCCAGCCTGCAGCCCGTGCTTTCCCCACACATGTTCCACGTTAGCCGTTTTCATTGACTATGAATCCATAAAAATCCATGTGGAACAGAGGGTACCCAGTGCAGCCCTGTCTGCCTGACTCCTTCCCATTCTAATTGGGCAGCAAAGCTGTTTAATAGAGTCTGTGGAGTCTGTTTAACTGCATTCTGCCAGAACAATGCTCTATTCATGTTCTCAACAGAACTCTAGTGATTGCACTAATATCTTTAAACTAGAAAACAAGTCTTAATTGGAACAGATGCTGCAAATACCGATGCAAATGGCCAGCTCTGGTGTGATCAAAACCAGGCCCAGCCCATTGATTTGTTTTTAATAGCAGCTTTCATTTTTTATTAGTGTACACAAACCTCACTAACACTATACAAAAAGTCAGTAACAATATTCTGAAAAATCATCTTGTTTAAAGCAGACTCAGTCCTGCATTGTTTCTGGCAAGGTGCTATTAAAGAGTTTCCGTCCTGTTTTGGCAGATCACGTTACTCAAACACTCCTCTCTGCTTTCTTCCCTTCTAGGGTTTGAATAATCCCAGTGATTTTTGGAGAAAGCTGTTGCTGTTACATGCAATAATCTGTTTAGATATTCACTTCCATTACAAACAGGCATTCAGGTTAGATTAGGACAAATAAATCCCCAATCCTGGTAAGTATGTGTGGGTGAGATGGGGATTTTCTTGCTTTTGGAACCTGCTGCAGCAGAACTCAGCCATTCCCAGCCATGGACTGTTGGCTGTGGCAGTGCTTGGTCTGGGGAAGTCTGAGATATAAAGAATACAATGCTTTTTATGCTAAGAATAAAACTGCTCTGTGATTTTTCTGGAACAAATCAGTTTTGTTTTAAGGATGTGTGAGCTATTTGATAGCAGCAAGAATATCAAAACCACTCAGAGCAGAGAGAAATTTATTATGGCACACCTGGCACTCAGGATTAGTTTATTGGTCTGCGTAGGCAAATATTCCCTCAGTAGCTGCTACTTGGAATTGGAAAATATTTATATGTTTATATTTATGTGTATAGACAGATATTTGAAGCTGACTGCAGGGATAAGAGCTGTTTCAGTCCAAATCAAGAGGCATTGCAAGAAAGAAAAGAACAGGAGATGGCTCTGGGCCTGTTTTATGATCTGTGGGCTCGTGTTGGCTTTTATTTGAAGAACTTGCTCTCATTTAGGCTTTGCAAGAGAACGAAGAGGCTTTTTAGACACGGGGGCGTGTTCTGGGGTGCCTGGGGGAGGCACAGCCGAGGATGGAGGGGTGGCACAGAGAGAATGGGAAGGAGGGCTGGGACACCGAGATATCCACGGCGGCGGCTTATTTGGGATACAGGGCTGGGAGCTGGGGGGGCTGAAGCACTCAGATTTCAGGCAGTGGCAGCAAGACCACGCTCCTGAGCTGCTCCATTCACCCCACATAATCCCAGTGATGATTTATCCAGGTTATTGTGAGCCCTGGCCAGAGGGAACCCCGCCCGCTCAGGTGTGTCCAGAGGGCTCCCAAACACAACAAATCCACGGCTCCCAGCAAAACCTCGTAGCCTGGGCACAGGGGAGGCTCTGTCGCCTCAGGTGTGGTGAAAAGTTGTGACATTTGAGGAGGGCTGGGGATCGAGGTGATGATGGAAAAAAGGCTTCGTTTGTTACCTACCACAGGCCTGAGCGCGGGCCTCAGCCAGAGCTTCCTTACGAGATGAATCCTAACACTGTGTGAGCACCATCAGTGCTATTTAGCTAAAAATAGATGACAAAGACGCTCATGCTAGCTCCGTATAACCTTGTGTAGTTATCTGCAAGAAATGGATCGTTTCTTTAAGAAACTTTCCCAACTGACATGAATAGAGGCCTGTTTGGAGGGTATTTTAGGAGAAAACCCTCTCAGCCGAGGCCTGACCCTGCCTGCTCGGGACGTGTGCCATCAGATCCAGGAGTTTCTGTGCTAAAAATGTAATCAAGTCACTTTGACTTGATGATTTGGGCCTAGAAAAGCTGGAATAACTTTCAGGGTGAATTTGGGTGAAAAGGGAGGATGCACGGCGTGGGATTTTCCCAATTGCTGGGAAGGGTTCTCCAAGTCCTCTCTGCAAAGTGGAGCTCCCCAGCAACTGCGGACTCTGGACTCTGGACTTCATCATCTGGGCGATGGTGAGGTATTCAGGCCACTGGTGATGGATCTTTCTCAATCACTCTCCTTTCTCCCTTATAGTAATGATCAGGTGCATCACCTGGCTTATTTTTGCTTGTTGCTGAAGCCAAGTGCGCAGTTTTGTTGGATGTATCATTTCACTTTTGTGTTGCCTTTACATTCAAAGTAAAATCAGACCATTCTTTCCATTGGTCTCTGTGTTCTTTAAATCACCCCCATGAATTGGCAGAACACATGGACAGGGTGGGCAGGGGACACCTGGATGGGGCATCCCAAAAGAGACTTGGATTGAATTTGGCCTCCTTGGGAAAAGGATTTGTCAGTCATCCCAGCTTTGGAAAGAAATGGAAGGAACTGGGAATGTTTGCCCCAAGAAAATTCCAGTTCTGTATCAAAAAAGAATCTTCTCTCAAAGGGCTGCTCCAACAAAATTGATTGCAGCAAATAATTAAAGGCAGTGGGCAAGGGTTTGAAAGTCAGGTTTTTTCTTGATATATTTTTGGATTAAAAGCAGTACAAAAGTAGTTAATTTCTCATTTATACATTTCTTCCTTTTTACATGAAGAACATGTGAAAAACTATAGGCTTGGAGCCAAGGAACTGACTGGGATTTAGGCAACCAGTTCGGATAATTAATGTGTGAGTATATGAATTGATGAAGCCTACAGAGAATTATTCAGAGGCTCTAAAATAAATGATGCTTTGAATAGACTCGGTGAGCTCTGTTATTTTTATTTAACTCTAATACTGTTGTAGGTGTGTGTAAAAAAGGAAAAAGAAAACCTGATTATAAGCTGCTTGCCGATGGTTCACTCTCGCTGCCTGAGCTTTCATTTGACTGATTTTTATGCTGAAAAACACTGGAAGTTTTGGTTTACCACATTCGTGTGCTCTTCATACCATGGCCAGTGACTTGAGTGGCTCCAAGCCCCGTCCAGCCTGGCCTTGGACACTGCCAGGGATCCAGGGGCAGCCACAGCCTCTCTGGGCACCCTGTGCCAGGGCCTCTCCATCCTCACAGGGAAGGATTTCATCCCAATAATTGATTTAAATGTGGCCTCTCTCAGCTTAGAGCCATTATCCCAATATTTTCCTGCTCCAGGAAGGCTTTTGCAGAAGGAGGGTGCAGGAGGCTTTTTACCAAAGCCAATCTGACAACCAAGTCTTGGAAAACATGGGATTTTCCTCTGAAACCACTTCCCTGTTCCGCTGAGAGCTGGACCTCCACCACCCAACCACACTCCAGCCATCACCGTTTTGGGATAGAAGTGAAAATAAAGAGAATAAAAGCCCCTGATCCATGCGAAGTGTGCCGGAGGCAGCCAGTGGGAAGCACTGTCCCTGCTGCAGGAGTGGGATGGAGCCGTGGAATTGCTGAGTTCTTCAAATCCCACCCACGAGGCTCCTTTCCCCGGCTGCTGAAAGGAGCCTGGGATCCTCAGGTTGTCTCAGTGGTTGCACTCTGCTCCCAGATGGGTGGATAATACTGTTGGGAATGATTTACAGTCGGTGTCATGGGAGGTTCACAAGTGAGCTGGAAAATCCTCCCCGTTGTTGCGGCTGCTCCCTGGCTGCTGCTGGCAGTGGGACATGGGTGGGTTTGCCTTGCTCAAACCACAGTGTAGGCATTGCAGTGTCATTAACTGCCATCATTAGGCCAGTTTGTTAGAGAGAAAAAATTCCAATAATAATAATATTAATATTAATAATAATAATAATAATAATTTTTTAAAGTGAGGTTTGAATTTGCATTGAATGAAGAGCTCCCAGTCCTTTCTGACTTTGCCACCCCGTAAAGGTGTAACAGCAGATTTTACTCCCCACTCCTAAAATCCCAGACCAGATTTCTTCCCCAGTTGTCTGTATTCCTAAAATTAAGTGCCTTCCCACCAAGGATTTCCCATTTATTAACCTCCTGCCTGCAACCTTAGGGTAAGGGGTAAAATCCACTCCTTAGGAAGGACAATCCCCGGCCTGGGGAGATTCAACTCACATGAATTTCAAGCACTGCAAATCCAGGCTAATAAACGGCGAGGGCAACAAGCAGGGGCAAAGTGCTGCTTGACCCGTGGCCCTGGGGCAGTGCCAGCCCTGCTGGGGCAGCCCCCGGTGATGGTGCTGCCGACAGTGCCACGCTTTGCCCTTTGATGCCTCCAAAGCCTCCTTTCATTTGTTTGTTTTCGCTGTCAGATTACTGCGCTCAGTGCCCCGCGCGGGATCGCCTTTCCCTGCGTGAACAGCGAGGTGGAACCCGACACCTGAATGACAGAGAATGGATTCCCTGCCTGCCGGAGGGGCCAGGTGACACACGGCTGGGGTTTTGGGGAGTTTTGTCCTTGTGCCCTGGCTGCCCTCCTCCTCGGAGTTCTGCTTCCTTGGAGGCACTTGGAGCTTCACCTGCGCTGGGTTACACCGCGATCTTTGCTGGGAACTGATCCGTGGAATCACAGAATGCTTTTCACAGACATCTGATGTTCTCAAGTGTCTTGGTGGAGCCTGAAATTCAGCAGGGAGCAGTTCTCCCCCATTCCAAACTGCACGCTCTCACTGTTGCACACAGTATCCCACTGAAGAGTATTATCCACAAGCGCCACGGGGACTTGTGCAGAGAGTGTTTATCAGTGAACTATTTGCATTTTTAATTGCTTTTCACTATAATTAAGCAGCTGACAATCCTCTCGCAGCAGAGAGGAGGAGGCAGTTTGGAATCATTTTGAGGGTCTTGGTTGCACCGTGTGGGGCCAGGTCAGAGTTACCGTCACTGCACTGCTGCCACCAGCATTTCACCACATTTCTATTTCAATAATAACAAATTCAAAATAGTTGATGGCATGAATCTCTGGCCAAAAAACTGCACCTGTTCTTAGAGGCCTTGATTTGAACATCAGCAAGGACCTGCCATGCCCATTACCCAAGGAAGGGCTTTTCCTCCCGGGGCGAGCTCAACTCTTTGGGCCGCACAGTACAAATTCTCGGTTTGCCAGGGTTTGGGTGAGGGTTCTCCCTCTGTGATGAGTGTGGAGCGGAGTTCTGGTGAGCCCTGGCTTTGGGGGGCCTTGCTGAGGGGTACCTGTGGCTCTGACTCCTGGATCCTGACAAGTGGTAGCCAAGCGGTCCCTGAGCGCTCCAGAGCTGACGCTGCCAGCTGGAATCCCCACCCGTGGCATTGTGCAGCGTGAGGCTCTGATTTGCTTTGTTTACCCAATCTCTCCTCACCCTGTGGGCATTTATTCCTTGCCCCAGAGCCACGATCACTGCTTTCATCATGAGCATTTCCCTCAGCAGCAGCTCCATGGCTTTCATTCCCTGAAGGAATTGAAAGCCTTGAGCGCTCTGCCCCAGCGAGACCCAGCTGTGACTTCAGGAGCCCCTGGCAATGGCAAACCCATTTTGAAACCCCCAAAACTGAGCAGCCTCACTTCAGTAAGTGCTACTTCCAGGATTTCTCATCATTTCTCATGTCAAAAGCCCAGATAATTTCATAGGACAATGAGAAGTAGCTCGAGGTCTGAAGTTTGAAATGCCTCAGAATTGTTATAGTGAGATGTGCTGAAGGTGAGGGGGAACCTCCATATCTGAAACACCTTTTTGAAAACCAAATCCACCACTCAGATTCTGAGGGCTAAGAAAGCAAATCCCGTGTTTATTTAGGACATCAGCAAAGGAGACAAGTGGGTTCTCTCTTCTGGTTCTGCTGCAGGGATTAACAGGCACACATTGGCCTGGGTGATGAAGTCCTTGCTCCATTTGTGCTTGGAAAAAGCTCTGAGCTACCTTTAGGTGTCCAGCTGGGCAGCTGAGAGCTGAATTCTGATCCAAAAGCAGGGAGCACCAATGTTTTGTGGATATTTAATAAAAACCAGTAGTCTCTGAGTGGAGGGAAAACTGCCACAGTTGCTTCAGCAGTTGCTTGGTACTTTCTCTTTAAGTGGCTCATGAGATTTTTAGTTTGGGAATTAAACTGCTTCCTCAATATGTCTCAGTCTTCAGACTTCTGGGCTGAT
The DNA here is from genome assembly GCF_020740725.1 of Corvus hawaiiensis. NCBI lineage: Eukaryota > Metazoa > Chordata > Aves > Passeriformes > Corvidae > Corvus > Corvus hawaiiensis. Next base: position 3,259,005 of record NC_063234.1, read on the forward strand.
TTTGCAATTGCTCTTCTGGTTTTAATGATCTTTGTTTGCTAGGACAGAATTTTAGTTGCTACCTAAACACCTCAGAAGAAATTTAAACAGAACAATTCAATGTGAGAGTTTGAAAATGTTCAAGGGAAAACCTTCAGTGTCAGCCCAGAGCCAAATTTAATAAGCAGGTACTTTCTATGAAAGGAATTTTTGGTGGCTCCCACAATCCTTCTGATTACACCATGATTTTACCTGATGAAGTTCCCAACTGCTCATGATTCTTCAGTCAGGTGCATCTGCTCCTGCACTCATCCATCTGCATTAGGAGCTTTCCCAGTTTCCATAGTAACTGGGCAATTTAACATATCTGCCCTTACAGTATCTTACAGTGAAATACTCTGTCCATTTTATAAATGTGCAGCCAGAGGTGCGGGGAACAAAGTGATTTGCCCGGGGTTACAGAGTTCATCTGCAGCTGAATGGGGTAAGAACATTGCTTTTTCCAGAGTTCCAGGGAAATGCCGGAGCTGCCAGGCTGCCCGTTCCCAGGGAGGCGTTTGCTGGATCACATCGGCTGAAGGTTGTGTCCCAAGCGTTCCTTTTCTCAGCCTTGGAAAAGAGACTTTCAGAAATGAGGAGGTTGGAGTCGGAGCAGGGTGAGTAATGAAACGAGAAATCAAAACTTGCAAGTAATGTATTCAGCAGAAATGCCAGCCACATTCCTGGGATAAATAACTCCCGATGAATAATTCAACCGGCGTCATCACTACAGGGCACAGGAGCAGGATTGGTTTCTAATTATTTGGCCTTTTCCTCTGTAAAAGTTCAACCCAGATTCAGCCCCCGACATGTTCCAGCTCAGGGTCCAGGTTTTGCTTGTGGCTTGGCTGGAGATAACCCAGGGTCAGCTTTGGAGCTGTGCTGAGCACCCTCATTTCTCTCTGAAACTCCAGGAATTTGGGTTTTTGCAGGGTACAAAGCCACCCTTCAAAAAAAAAAAAAAAAAAAAAGGCATCTGGAGCCTCCAAACTTTGTGGAAATAGGAAAACTTTGAAAGCTGTTGAGGAATCCTGGATTAACACAGCACACACGGAGTAGGGAAAAGGCTGGTGGCCTTTGGAACAGCTTCTCACATTAATTTTCTTCCAACGCTGACAGCTTTGATTTATTACCTAAAGGCTGGTTAGAAAACACCCAGACGTGAGTGAAGCCAGGAGTTATGGAAAGAAAAGGAAAAGATGGTAAACACAGTGATGGATAGCACTGGGACACCGACAAAGCCTGCCCTGCTCTCCCGCTGCACCCAAATATCGGCTCCCCGTGAGGATGGGTGTCCAGCCCTGGCAGTGCTGCCTGGAACTGCTCCCAGCAGACCAACCAGGGAGGAAGCTTCTGTTGGGATTTGCTGCCTTCTCATCTGTCACTTCGATGTTGGTGCTGATTTCTGCCTCAGAGTGGGTGTTTGGAGTTGAGCTGATCACTGGGAAGTCCGTGCTGGGCAAAAAATGTTGTTTGCAAGTGCTTCTCACACAGAAATCAAAACGAGATATTATTTCCCAACAGAAATTTGCTAAGATGAGTTAAAGAGAGTTGCCAAAATTATTTGCTGAGGATCCCTGGCTGCTCAGGGCTCTCACAGCCCTTTGCTGGATCAAATTCCTATTTTAAAACAAAGAGCTGGTCCTGCAAACTGAAGTGAACGAAGTCCCTGAGGAGTACGAGTTGTCTTTAATGTCATCAGTGGCTTTAAATATTTAGAAAGCACAGTGTAAACACCTTCAGAGCAGGCAGACAACTCCCCTGGTGCCCAGAATTGTTGGGATGTACAAACAGCCAGCACTGCTCAGGGTGTGGAGCCGCAGCTCCAGACTTTCCACCACAGTTTTACATTCTCGTGTCATTTACAGCTCTTCCTCCAGACCGAGCCTGTTGGCACCGTGTCCCGAAATGTTTCTCATTAGTAAACTTTTCATAACCTCCCAAAACTGCCACAACTGCAGGAGAAAAGGCCCCAGGATGCCAGCTGGAGCTGGCACTTGGCTCTCGGGGCTGTTTGCTTAGCTGGGTTTGAGGGATGTTCCGGCGCAGCTCGCGGGACGTGTGACTGCTCTGACCTGAGCCCCTGGCCCTGCTCCAGAGGACCCTGCACACTCCATGGGAATGTGGCAATGCTTTCCACCTGTCTCTTCCATCCCTCACCCCCAGCTTTGAGCCATCTGCTCATGAACCCCAGCCCGCAGCCCTCGGAACACGCTCGGAGCTGGGCTGAATAAAGTAACAATGAGATTGCAGAGCAGCTCGGGGCCTGTTTAATGCTGAATTAGGGGTGAGAGAGCTCTGCTTTTCCCAGGTTCACCATCACACAGCCTCAAAACTCCCAGGAATTCCGATTTCTTTTACCTGCAGAGCCCCTGAGCTGTGTGTGTGACGGGGGGGGCTGGCACAGCTGGATGCAGATGTTGGGGACATCTTTGTGCCACTTGTTCATCCTGGAGTGCTCTGTGCAGGATGATAGAAGTGCTGCTTTCCTTCAGTTTTCCTGTCAAATGCCGGTTCTTTTGCTGGGAGGGACCAGGGCTAGCCTGGAATTCCCCTTTGGAGATGCAAGAGGTGATGTGGGAGGTGATTCCAGGGGTTTTGGGGTGGTCCCTGCAGCATGACAGAGCTGCGGAGTTATTTCCCAAGGCCTCAATTTTTCCATTTCCCAGGAAATTTGTTAATTTGAGGATGAGTGCTTGGATCTCAGGGTAGTGAAACCCTTTAAACCGATTCAGAACCTTCAGACAATTAAAAAATAGAAATATTTTCCAGGACTCCTGTTCCTTTTCAAATAACCAAGACCATTACCCTAAATATATAAATTTTCCACCAAGACTTTTGTTTAGGCACACTTTACATCACTTCTTATGCTCAGAGCCTGCCTGCTTTACTCCAGCATGGAAAAAAATAACCTGTGAGCTCTGAGTAGTTCTCAGATGCTGAGTTCCAAACTACTGAATTAAATCTGAATGCCGGTGGGTTCTGCACCTCCCCAGTTGTCCATCACTCGCAGGGTTTATTACATTTTAGAGGATGCCCTTGAATCCAGCCACCCCCAGAGATACAGGCTGGACTTTGGGAGCCCAAGGAGAAGGAGGGCACGGAAGAGTCCCCAGAGCTGCTCCAGTTTAGCCACACAGAATTTAAATTTCCTTTTAAAGAACAATGTTTGTAGCCTTATTTCTATTTTATAATTTGTTTGCAGATTCCATTTCCCTTCCTCCCTATCTTTTAGGAGTTCCAAAGGAAATCTATTTCCCCCCAATTTAGATTTTTTTTCATCTAGCAAACATTGGTTTTGCTCTTTTTCCCAGTGGTGCTGTTCCTGCCACAATTGATGGGGTTTTTTGGAGTTGTTTGGCAGAGGGAATGTCTGAGAGCACTTGTGGGAGTGGGTCCTGCTCCCTCCAAGGAACTTTGGTGCTCCAAGGATCCTGGAGGAGTCTTGTGCTCTGTAGGGATTCTCCTAAGACATCACTTTTAACAGCAGACACTAAAACCAGAGAGCTTTAAACCATTTCTCTTTCATGCAGGGAAAATTCAAGAGGGAGGCTTGGGCCATGTGGAGCCCATAAAAACCAAGGCAAAATGTTTCAAAACTATCTGACATCTGCAGATAGGGTTGGGGTTGGTTTTTTTTAATGTTTCAAAAGTGTTGAATATTAAAAAAAAAACCCTCAACAGGAGTTTAAATAAACACAGGCAAGTGAGTCAGTAAGAAGATATAAAATCATCAGGAAAGGCTGAGTTTGTTTTAATACAGGGATTACTGTAAACACTCGCCATGCATGGTAACAATTTGTAGCCCATGTGTTTTGAAATATCATAGCTGGTGTCAATAAACACATTAAAATTCAACTTCAAAGAGCTCTGTGGATATTTGGAGTGTCACGAAGACATTGCAACCCGGGGGTTTGGGATGGAAACAAGTGTGGGAGCAATCAAATAGCTCCTCTGTGAAGGAAGGGATCTTGTCAGGCTGTTAGAGCTAAGCATCTGTGAGGGTGATTATTACTTCTTACGCTCAGAGCGGCTCCCAGCCCCTGATTTCTTTCTGTCTCCCTCCCCTCCTACCCTGACCTGCTGCTTTGGCTCTCCCACCTGCTGGGTCTCTCTTCCCAGGGTTTGTTTCTCCAGGCAGGGACAGCCTGACTGATTCCCAGCTCTGTCGCAGCGAGAATCACAAATTCCATTTGTATCTGGAGCAGGGTGACTGTGGCACAACCTGGGGGTTGTGGGGACAGAGCTCATCCGTGCTTGGGATGTTGTGGGAATTGGGTTCTTCCTGCATTTCCAAGGTGCTTCTCCGCCTGGAGTTCATGTTCTGCCCCAAACAGTGGGTACCACCCAGTCAAGGCATTATAGACCCATGGAATGTCCTGAGCTGGGAGGGACCCACAGGATCATCCAGTCCAACCCGGGCCCTGCACAGACCCCCCAACAGCCCCACCCTGGGCACCCCTGGCAGCGCTGTCCAAACGCTCCTGGAGCTCTGGCAGCCTCGGGGCCGGGACCATTCCCTGGGGAGCCTGGGCAGCACCCAGCACCCTCTGGGGGAAGAACCTTTCCCAAAATCCAACCTAACCCTGCCCTGGCCCAGCTGCAGCCGTTCCCTGGGTCCTGTCCCTGTCCCAGGGAGCAGAGATCAGAGCTGCCCCTCATGGGGAGGCTGTAGAGGAGTTACTGGCTCATTTGGGGTGGATTTGCTCCTCTCACTCGTGTTCCTCTGGTGTCTCTCCCCAGCTCTCAGAAAACGAGCCATCCCTCCATTCCCAAACGAGATCCTGTCACATCAGCACGAGCCAGAGCACCAGGTGAGCACGGGCTGGGTTTGATGTCTCACATTGTCTCATCTACAAATTCAATTTCCTGCACTTGAGCTAAACACAAACAGCCCTTCCCCTCATTGCAAACCCCACAGCGCCCAAATGAATTCGCACATGTCCTTTTTTAAGGTGACAGAACCAATCTGAGGGAACAGATGAGCATTCCCGTGTCCAGGTTTAATCATCCCCGTCAAGATTCCCTTGTTTTAATACTGAACCTCATGTTGACAGCGGAGTGCTCCATGTGCAGGCCAGGCAGGATTAAATGGGGCTTCTTGGGGGATGTTTGGAACAACCTTTGCAATGCTGAGGGCACCTGTTGGCATTAATAGAGCAGCGTGTGTGGGAACAGGGGGGAAATCCAGGCTGGCTGGACACGAATACGGAGGGGACTGGGGACATTGCTGACACTTGACACGTGTTGGAGTCGAAGCAGAGTGGAAATAACAGGCACAGGGATGACCCCTGGTTCCATGTTTTAGGATTTTATCTGGGGTACAAACACCTCTGCGCACAGGCAGCTTTTGCTTGCATTGGAATTGCTGTTTAATTCGTATTTTTGTTTGGAACCTGTCCCTGATTCATCAGCACCTTCCTGGAGTCGCTGTAGCACCTTTGCCATGCGAGTTGCAGGAAAGGGTAATTAAATTTAATAGAAGCCACCCTTGCTTTGAAGCTGCCCTGGTTTTAGGGCCACAAGGAGAAGCAATTAAACTCCAGCAGCCACGGATTCAAGCTGAAGGTACAGAGTCATTTATTCATTTTTTTTAAAGGAAATTTCCTCTGTAAACGGATTTGAATTGTCAGATCTGATTGGATTTTAAAGCTATAGAGATTTCCTTCTTTGGGAAATCTTCTCTTGAAGCAAAATGAAATTATTTCAAGATTTCATGGTTTTACCAAAAATTAGTGTTTAAATGAGGTCACAAGGAAAGGGAAAAATATTCCAGAATGCCAGAATCAGTGCCAAAGGTAGTTCTAAATATTTAAAAACAATTTTTAGGAGTTTCCTATAACGGATCAGTTGGAAAAGGTCTGATTCCAGTGCAGACATTATTCAGAAAAGCAAACTGCTAACTCAGTTAATATTTAGAAGGAGAAAAAATTGTCCTCAACTTCACCAACTCCTGGAAATATTTGTAGAGCCAGAGGCACACATGAAAAACCTCACTGGTTTTCTCCTCTCTTCCCCTCCCAGAGTTCCCAGGTGTGCAGGGATGCAGGACCTGAGCCCTGCGGGAGCAGCACCTTCTCCACTGGGAGATCCTTACCTCTGAGGTCTCTGGAATATTTGGGGTTTGGACTCTGAACATTATTTTTGACCTCATTAAAAGCATTTCCTTTGGAAACCCAGCAAAACCCCAAAGAGAGTCCAAATATAAATCAATGCAAATGCAATTACTGTGAACCCCCCCCTCCTCTGTGCCTCGGGGCTGGAAAAATCCATCGATTCTCGGGTGTAATTTATCTGGGAAGTAGGAACACCCCACCTCATTTCCAGTGTGAGCCCTGAATCAAAGGCTCTGCGCTGGCCGGATCCCTGGAGGAGGCAGCGCTGCCGGTGCAGCTGCGAGGGACTGGGAGAACATGAGAGAGAGGACAGGAGACTGGGATCTTGGAGAACTGGGGTCACAGAGGACTGGGAGCATGGGGGACTGGGAGCATGGGGGGCTGGGAGCATGGGGGAGTGAGAACATGGGGGATTGGGATCATGGGGGAGTGGGATCATGGGGGAGTGGGATCTTGGTGGACTGGGGTCACAAAGGAATGGGAGCACAGAGGTCTTGGATCACAGAGGACTGGGATTGTGGGGGACTGGGACCATGAGGGAGTGGGATCTTGGTGGACTGGGGTCACAAAGGAATAGGAACACAGAGGTCTTGGATCACAAAGGACTGGGAGCACAGAGGACTGGGAGCACAGAGGACTGGGAGCATGGGGGACTGGGAGCATGGGGGACTGGGATCATGGGGGAGTGGGATCTTGGTGGACTGGGGTCACAAAGCAATGGGAGCACAGAGGTCTTGGATCACAGAGGTCTTGGATCACAGAGGACTGGGAGCACAGAGGACTGGGATTGTGGGGGACTGGGATCATGGAGGATTAGAAGCGCAGTGGACAGGGAACACAGGGGACTGGCATCTTGGGGGACTGAGATCACAGGAGACTGGGGTCTTGGTGGACTGGGATCCTGGAGGACTGGGATCACAGGGATCTTGGAGGAATGGGATCTTGAAGGACTGGGATCACAAAAGACTGGGATCACAGGGGACTGGCAGCTCGATGGAATGGTTCCTATTTGTGACTGGAGGACCTGGAAGGTTCTGGCTTAGCTCAGTACCAGGAGCCGCCGTGGATCAGCACCATTCCCACCCGGGATGTCTGGCTCCCTGTGGTCAGGAATCAGCCCCCTGAGCTCAGCCAGGCTCTGGACACTGTGAGGTCAGCTGGAGTCTCTGTTTGGTTATTTCTGCTCTTGTGGCACGCTCCAAATGCAAACCTGGCATGTTTGGAGTGAGCCTGAGGGATGGCTGGACAGGGGAAGGAACCCAGACCTAAAGGGACGTTTTGTGTGTTCCTTTCCTGATGGAAATTGGGGCAGATGCATCCTGGGGTGGGCATGGAGAAGGTTTTGAGGTGTCTGTGTGGACAGGGAAGCTGAGAGCTGACTGGGGCCCATCGGTCCTTTGTGCCTCGAAGAAGAAATGGCTGAGATGGAGTTGGAAATTGTCCAGGCCGGGCTGGTCCTGGGCCACCACATGGTCCCTGCCAAGGCCATCACCTGCCAGGTGGCACTGCCAGCCTGGATTTCAGGCTGAGGTGTCACCAAACACCTGGTGAGTGCCCAAACTCCGGGGCAGAGGGAAATTGTCAGGGATATGCAGCACAAGCTGCGCTGTGTTGCTTCAGATTTCAGCCAAAACATGCAGGAAAAGCCAGAAAAACTGAGTTGTGAGGACATTCTCCCTGATGGATGGGCTGTCAAGGCAGGAGAGCCTGAAACTTCCAATTCCAAGCTCCTGAAACTCCCACAGCAGCAGAAATCCCAGGGCTGGGGGTTGGGAAGATGGTCCTCTGGAGCATCACCAAGTGTTGGGAGCATATCCAGCCCAAATTCCTCAAGAATGTGCTCCTGTTGGGCAAGTTCCCTCCTTTCCAAGCTGGCAGAGAGGCTTCTGAAGGAGCTCCAGGCAGGAGTTCCCAAGGCAGCTCATGTCAGGGCTGTTTCGCCCCGAGGCTGGATGTGCTCCATGTGGGTTGGTGCTTCCATGCTTGGCAGCTTAGGAGCATTTAGGAATATGGGGACTACCAGGGGAGACCATAATGAGATTGGACCAGCAGTGCTCCAGAGAAAAATCCTTTTGAAAATTTCAGTAGGACCATCCAGGAGGTTTTTGGGTTTTTTTAAGTGCCAATCTGACCAGCTGGAGAGCAGTTAATAAATCAGTACAAAAATAATTGATTTATAGTAAGTGATTTTATAGCTTACTGAAGAAAGGTCCCTTGTGCATTGGGCTAAAGAAAGAGCCCTTGTTGGGAGCACTATTGGCCATCCAAGATGTTGGGTTTAATTCTCGAAATGTGTTGATCCCTGCTAGAACTGCAAACAGTTTGTCAGACTTTTAAACGCTCGGGAAGGAGCCCCCTCCACGCCGTGCCCGCAGGGACTGGCTCCGTGCCACTCCCTGTAAGCTGCCAGGGACTGGGAAGAGAAGGGGAAACCAGGGGGCTCAGGGGGGCTGTGACCCTTCCCCATGGCCCTGGGGATCTCCTGCAGGAGCTCCACGGTTGTTTTTGCTCACAAAACGAGTCGGTCTGGTTGTTAAAGCAGAGGTGCTCTCACATCTCTGTGCTCTCGGCAGCCTTCCTGTGGGATTGGCTGTGGCACATCCCATAAAACATGGTCTCTGTTTGTCCACCCCTGGAGTTTCACCGCTATTGCAGCGTCAGAACCGTGTGAGTTTAAATTTAGATAATAATGTTCATTAAAATTAGTAAATTAGAGAGCATGAAGTGAGAGGTACCTGACTTGGGGTTATTCTTAGAGGACTGCTAAAGAAAAGTTTTAATGTCAGGGATCTGAGGGATCAATCCCAAGCTGGCATCAATCCTCTTTGGATAAAGCTGGATATACTGGAGGAAGTGTTATCTCTGTGCCTTATCACCAAGTGCTGGGGGAAGCGATGATCTTGCAAACTTTTGCTGAAATTATTGAACAAATCTGCCCTGCCATGCTCAGTGTTTATAAATAATTCCACTGGTGTAAATATCCTGGCTAAGTGAGCTAAGGAATTCCTGGGAAAGGTGCGAATTTCCAGCAATTAAATTTGAATTCAATTAAATAACTTCTGTGTTTACAGAGACCTTTATCTGCACCTGCCACATCAGTGCACTGCTTCCAGGCAGGCAAGAGGAATCCCACCAGGATTTCTGCTCGGCCCTGTGATTTATAAATTGCTCAGGAGCGACTGGGGGAAATCCCCTGAAGACACACCTGAGAACTTAGGAATCTGCTCAGGACTGACAGGAGAAGAGCTGGAATCTGCCTCGTTCACCCTTCAGTCCCAGGGCCTGCCGGTGCTCCTGCAGCTCCGGAGATGCATCTCCAAACTCATGGATGCCCTCTGCTGCCTTGGGACGAGCAGTCACCTGTCACCTCTTCCCGCGGCCCTGGCAAGGATCAGGGGCTCTTTTCCTGCTCCTGCAGGACATTCCCAGGGCTCTGAAGATGGCACGGCCACCCCTGGGCTCAGCCAGCCTCGGCAGGGCACGGGGGAAATCAAATGGGCTGGAAGGACGTGGGCAGGGGAGCGGAGGGCGATTTAGGAGAACTCCACAAACCCCACCAAACCTCATTTTCTCCATGATCAAGAAGAAATCAAAGAGTTGTGGGGAAAACCACAAGGTTTTCCTGCTCCAGAGGCTTCCCAAATTTGAGATCCATGTTATTGCCATCAAGTTAATGCAAGAATTCAGAGCTCTCTGGACCTGTTCTGAAATCAGGATCAGCAATCCTCCGGTCTGTGGTGTCACCTTCCAGCAGCCCACTGGAAAAGGGTGAGCAAAAAGGGATGGCTGGGGACAGTTTAAATATTCCACAGCTCCCTGAGTTTCGTGTGGGGAGGGATTTTCTGTGGCTGAAGTGTTTAATCTAAGGCAAATAAATTTTTTTTTAAATGCACCAAAAAGGTGTGATGCAAAATAAAAATGGAAAAATAAACTGTGCTGGAAAGCAGAGGGAAACCTGGGTGAGCAGAATGGGGGGGGAAGGGAAGGGAAGGGAAGGGAAGGGAAGGGAAGGGAAGGGAAGGGAAGGGAAGGGAAGGGAAGGGAAGGGAAGGGAAGGGAAGGGAAGGGAAGGGAAGGGAAGGGAAGGGAAGGGAAGGGAAGGGAAGGGAAGGGAAGGGAAGGGAAGGGAAGGGAAGGGAAGGGAAGGGAAGGGAAGGGAAGGGAAGGGAAGGGAAGGGAAGGGAAGGGAAGGGAAGGGAAGGGAAGGGAAGGGAAGGGAAGGGAAGGGAAGGGAAGGGAAGGGAAGGGAAGGGAAGGGAAGGGAAGGGAAGGGAAGGGAAGGGAAGGGAAGGGAAGGGAAGGGAAGGGAAGGGAAGGGAAGGGAAGGGAAGGGAGCTCTGCAGACCCAGCACAGACACAAGCTGTGCTCACAGAGTGACACCCAGAGAGGTCTGTGAGTGCTTTTAAAGAGACTTCACCCTCACAGAGCACTGCTGATGTAATCCCAGATGGGGCCATTGATACAGAGCTCATTTTGCATCCAGGGACCCAGGTCAGCTCCTCCCAGCTGAAAATCCTTCAACAGCCCATCATTACTGGTGTTCAGCACCCCAGGACTGGGCTGGCCTGGCTGTTTCCATTCCCCTTCTCAGGCACGACTTTGCTCAAGGGCACACCACAAGATAGCAGAACTTGGCACGTGTTCCCTGACTCCAGACTCGTTCCAGCCTCCTGGCCACCTTGTGTTGCCATGGCTGCACAGGGCACCGGGAATTCATTCCCTCGCTTTTTTTTCAGTTTTGCTTTGGAGGGTCTGAGGTCTCAATCATTTGGGACTTGATTCCCTCATCTCCTTCATACCACAAGGAGCTGCAGAAGTCCTTCCTCTGATGGATTCCCACCTGTGCTGTGGGTACATGGAGGATTTAAATTGTAGATTCATCCAGGCAGGGTGTGGAGTCTCCCCCTCTGGAGATATTCCAAACCCACCTGGATGCGTTCCTGTGCCACCTGCTCCAGCCTTGGATGATCTCCAGAGGGCCCTTCCAATCCCAGCTATCCTGGGCTTCTGTAAACTCCTGGGGTCTTTCTGGTCTCAGGAAAGCAGCACCAGTCTGGTGAGCAGAGGACTGGTTATGAGGATTAAAGAGTGGGAGCCAAATGCCATCACTCCAAATTTCCCCCTTTTCCTTCTTCTCCCCCAGATTTCTGTGCTGACCATGATGCCACAAGGTCTGGAGTATCCCTTGGCTCAGTTGTGGTCACCTGTCCTGGCTGTATCCCCTCCCAGCTCCTTGTGCATCCCAATCCACTCCTGCTGGGGTGAGGAGCAAAGGCCTTGGCTCTGTGCAAGCATTAGTGAAAACATCCCGTTGTTATCCACACTGCTCCCAGCACAAACCTCAAACAGCCCCACACCAGCTACCAGGAAGAAAATTAACTTTATCCCAGCAAATTCTGGTCTTTTCTCCTTCCTTCCCTCCCCAAGCCTCATTTAAGTTCCAATCCAGCAGCAGCTCCTTATTTTCTTTTAAATGTCAAACTATTCATCATTTTGCACTTTGCCCGTTTGCCGTGAGTTTGAAGGTTTTATGGGCACTCTGTGCTGTCGGCCCAGGACAATGCTCAGTGCTTACCCAAACAATGCAGTTCTTGTCACCCTGCCCGTTGTTGGTGCAGGCTCTGGAGAGCTGCACGCGAGCTCTGTCCCTGTGATCACACTCACCATGAAACCCTGCACTCAAACACACACTGGGCAGTCCTTGTCTTCATTATTCCAGTCTCCTGTCCCTCACCCACACTGGAAGGTGCTCTTGCCCTGCCCTGCAGGTCTCAGGGAGGATGGTGATGGGCAATTTGTCCCAAAATCAGCTGGGTACAGCTGCTGAGGGCAACTCCTCTGAAGGGACGCAAAGAAAAGCTGGGAAAGGAGCACCTTTGTTTTCTGAGTGATGCTGAGAGAGCTCAGAACAGGGCCAGCAGGCAGGGCCAGGGCTGAATTATCCAGATAAATTGGGTTTTTCTTCCCCATCCATGGTCGGAATGAAGGGATTCCAGGCAGCCTGGCCCTGGCAAATCCAGCAGCTCCTTGTGGGAGCGTGGCAGTGACCAAAGCTCCTTGGAAATGCAGCAGTAGCTGTCCCAAAACCCAGGAATGCCTAAGGAGCATCGAATCATGGAATGGTTTGGCTTGGAAGGAGCCTCTAAATCCCATCTAGTCCAACCTCCCTGCAATGAGCAGGGACATCTTCAACCAGACCAGAGCTCAGAGCCCCGTCCAGCCCAGCCTTGGATGTTCCCAGGGATGGGCCACGAGGAGGGATAGGGCTGCAGTGCAGGAATGTCCTGCAGATCTGGTGTGAAACAGCCTCTGGAACATTTGGAAGTGGCCAGGAAGCATAAGGGGCAGGAAAACACCAGCCCAGCACTGAGCATGAACAACTCCATCCGGTGATTTACCGAGCAATTTGCAGGTCCAGCTCCATTTCTCCCACTTTGGAAACATCCAGGTGAGTCCCTGAGTGTGAGGGGCTTGAGATGAAGGGGGGAAGAACATTCCAGAGCTTTTCCAGGTGGAGGTGTCCCTGCACGGAGCAGGGTGAGAGGGGTCATGCAGTCGTTACCCCCAGACCCACACGTGCACCCACACACACACTGATTTTATTAAGCCATTCCATGCAAGGATTTTATGGATGTATACATATATTTTTTTTTTATTTGGAAAACTTCAGAGTGCTGGTTTTTCACACGCAGTAAAGTTAGTTTTGCTGAGATTCATTAGTCCCCTTTCCCCCTGTGTGCAAATGGATCTCTCTCAGTTATGCAATGCAAGGGTACACAACCATGAAAAGTGCAGAGCCAGCCAAAAAAAGCATTGTTCTGAACTCGGACGTGTAAAATATTCATATTCAATAATAAAAAAATAAAAAAAACCCCAGCCCTTAATAAAAAATTCACGGTGTAAAATATGCATTGTCCTCCCATCCCCAGGGCTGCAGCCCTTTCCAGCCCAACACGTTCCGGGGGTTTTCACTGCCTCGTTAGACTCGATTAATTCCAAACCAATTCACCCACAGCCATCCCGGGATTAGGTGCCTAAATGGACTCTGATTTCTCAGAGGGCACTGGATCTGTGGCTGCAGGAACAGCTGGCAGGAGCTGGGGCTGCTCAGAGCACCAGGGGTGTGTGTGGCAGGTCTGGGCACCCAGCGCCACGCTGGGCATGGGCACAGCCAGGAGAGCTCTTCCAGCAGAGTTTGCATCCTCTCCTCACCCTTCTATCTTAATGAGCAAATTCCCAGGGGCTGATGGGGCTGAGCAGCTCCCCAGGGAGGAGGGAGAACATTGGGAACTCCCTGAGGTGCCTCCATCCCTCTTGCCCTGCAGAACCTCCCGTGGAGCTCTGCCCACAGGGAGGAAGGAATAGAATGATCCCGTTGTGCCAGAGGGAAGCAGAGACAGGTGGAAAGAACCACCTGCCTCAGAACCTGGCTGAAGGATGCAGCAGTGGGATTTTCTCCAAAGCTTCCTCCCTCTCTGCTCTCTAAAACTCCCTCCCTCTGCTCTCTGGGACAAGGACAGGACCCAGGGAATGGCTGCAGCTGGGCCAGGGTTAGGTTGGATATCAGGGAAAGGTTCTTCCCCCAGAGGGTGCTGGGCACTGCCCAGGCTCCCCAGGGAATGGTCCCAGCCCTGAGGCTGCCGGAGCTCCAGGAGTGTTTGGACAGCGCTGCCAGGGATACCCGGGGTGGGGCTGTTGGGGGATCTGTGCAGGGCCAGGAGCTGCACTGGATGATCCTGTGGGTCCCTCCCAGCTCAGCATATCCTGACTCCATGATTCTACGATTTAATTCAGGTTTTTCTGCATCCCCACCTACCTCAGTGTGTGTGTCCCAGGGGGTGACACAGAAGGACAGCACAGGACAGCACAGAGGGGACTGAGCAGCATCACCTGGGACTGGAACTAAACCACCAGGCCCTACTCAAGAGGTGTCCTGAGCTGCTCTTGTGTCATTTAAAGCCACTAAGCAGGACCCAGGAGCCCAGCACTGCAGGGGAATATTAAAGTGTTATTATGAACGTTGCTAAAAAAAAAGAGAACTCGGGAATACGAGGAAGGGCTGTGGCACTCCAATTTTCTGAAGATATATGGGAAAGAAGAATGAGAAACTCCAAAAAAACAATGCCTGAGATGTTTCCTTTATCTAAAGATCAACCAGTTCAATGTTTTACACAGAACAAGTCCCCAAGAGCGTAAATCAGGGCCTGGAAGAGATGTTTTAAAAAGGCCTCCAAATATAATTTCTTTACCTCCCACGTTCTCAGGCCAAATATTTTAAAAGGAAAAGCATGTGGGACAGAGAGCACAGGATATTATCCGTGTCTTTAAGGACCATTCCCGGCAAGGTGATTTGTTCTGTGTCCCCAGTCTGATATTTATAAACAAGGAAAGGAAGAAGAGGAAGAAAACTCAGAAAAATCTGATGTTGGGAAAGCTGGGACCATGAGTGACAGTATGGGAATAATAAAATGTGCCGTGATGTGACAGCTGTCAGTCATGGCTGGGATTTTTGGTGGGAAAAAGGATCAGGAATTGTTCTTTCTCACTTCTATTGGGTGTCAGATTTGAGCCACAGCACTGGGATGCCTGGGAGGGAACTGGGAGGATGAAATGAAGGGACTGGGAGGATGAAATGAAGGGACTGGGAGGATGAAGGGAAGGGGATTGGGAGGATGAAATGAAGGGAATTGGGAGGATGAAGGGAACTGGGAGAATGAAGTGGAGGGAATTGGGAGGATGAAGTGAAGGGGATTGGGAGAATTAAATGAAGGGAATTGGGAGGATGAAGTGAAGGGGATTGGGAGAATTAAATGAAGGGAATTGGGAGGATGAAGTGAAGGGAACCAGGAGAGTGAAGTGCCCTGAGTGGCTTTGAGTAACATCCCACCCTCCCCATCCCAATTCAGTACATCCATCTCCATCCCCTGTCCCTCAGTGCTCCTGCAGCCTCTGGGAGTTTCCTACTTGTTTTGCCAGGAATCTCTCCCTGAGAACAGAGAGGGGAACTCAGTGGTGTCAGAAACATTTCTCCCCCTGAGGTTCCCCAGACAGCTCGGATCAAGTGTGACCCTGCTGATGTCAGAGCCTCGGACTGACCCAGGATCCCCCCGGCCCTTGTAATGCAGAGGAGCTGAGGAGATCTGGAAAGATTCAGCCCCTCAGATCCTTTGCTACCCTGATAAATCCAAGTGGAAATACAGGCGCTGCCAAAGCTGTTTCATTCCCGGATTCCTACGGAAAACAGCGTTTTCAGCACGGCGCAGCAGAGCAGGGGAGCGGTGCTGGTGGTCTGATGACACCCTCTGAAGGACTTTCAGCCAAAATAATATGGATTTCCTGGAAGCACATCCCCCCAGAGGAAGAAATCATGGATGTTGAAGGTATCCAAGACAACAGCCCAGATGCTGATTCCAGCTCTGCTGCTGCAAAGCCGCTGCCTTCAGTGGATTGATTCAGAACTGTGGGGTTTTTTCTGCTGAGATCATTGTTCCTTTATGAGGGGAGGGATGGATCCCTGCATATCCAGCATGCCTGGATAACCTCCAGCTTGCAGCCTCGGAAGCTACATTTCCAGACTCATCACAGGCTTTCCAGGGCGTCACCAACATCTGGGTTCATCCCATCTGACCTCTATAACTAAACCCAAAAACTTTAAACCCTGATTAAGACAAGGCAGAGAGACAGACTTCACCTGCACATGAGCTTCTGAGCTTTTATCATCTCCATTTACTGAAAATAAAATCTTTTGGGACTGGGTTCCTGATTTATGTGTCTTCCTTATGGACGTCAGTAGAACTGATGGCGCTGAAATGCTGTGGAAAAGGTGAAATCCACGTTCAGAGTGAGATTATTTTTGTGACTGGAAAGTTGTACCTGAAAGCTGGAAGAAATGAACAAGCAAAAATGTTACTGAGGATATTTAAAAGTGAAAAGAGATGTGGTCAACATCCTCCCCATTCAATAGAATTAACTCAGCCCTAATTCCCAGTGCCAGACCCCCAAAATCTCCAGTCCAGGCTGCCAAAGTCATTTAACAGCAATTCCATCAGTCTGACCCATGTCCAAAGGCTTTTAATCCCAGTTTATGTTTACCAGGAAGTGTCCAAGTCATGAGCAACTGTGTGGGGTTGTTCCTTCAGAAGCCACAGAAGTGATTAAACCCAACAATAATCCATGAAATTACATCAGATTTTTTTTTCTCCTCGCATGTCCCGGGGAATTCCCCAACTCCAGACCCGTTCCAACTGGCACCATCCCGCACTTGAGCTCCAATATCAGTGGAGTCTGTGATGGTTCCAATTTTTCTGGTGAGGAATTACATTAAATCCAAATAATTCTTTCCATGGGGGATTACAGAGCCACTCTGGTTTCAAACATTCCCATCCAGGAGGGAGGAACTTCTTCTTGGGTGTCTGTCCCTGCCTTGGTTGTGAGAGATATTTAGCTTATCTAGGCATAAACCCATTTCATTAATTCCTAATAATTTAATTCCTAAAGGAAGCTGATGGAACAGCCCATCGTAAATCCAGTCTTTGCATTTTGGCCGAATTCCCTTGGATTACTAATTGCACATAAATTACGTGACTCAGTGCTCTCCATTTCAGTGACTGAAATGCTTCTGCCCGAGATAAAAACTCACCTGGAGGAGCTGTCAGCCACTGCTGGATGTGGCTCCCATTTGAGGGGTGAATTGCTGCTGGTTAACAAGAGTCTGGATCAAATGTCCATCCTCAAAAATCAGGATTTTCTGTTCTACTACCAGAGTCTGCTTCAGGGATTGTTTTTGGCAGTGGGGTTTAGAGCAGGAAAATAGGAAATGAACTGGAAAAACTCGAAGACTGCAGCAAACAAGAAAATCCTGGAAGGAACACACTCTGGAGATCCGCCCTGGCCATTAATAATATGGAAAGATTTCATTAGGGAAAGGGAGAGGGAAGAGAGGAAGAAAGGATGTCCAAGGAGGAGCACTGGTGTGCATGGGATAAAAATCCTGCCTTAAACCCCACACTTCTGGTTACAGATCATGGAATCAAAGAGTCACAAAACCATTTAAGTTGGAAAAGACCTCCAAGATCACGGAGTCCAACCTTTGGCCAGTCCCCACCTTGTCCCCAGCCCAGAGCCCTGAGTGCCACCTCCAGCCCTTCCTTGGACACCTCCAGGGATGGGGACTCCAAACCTCCCTGGGCAGCCCCTGCCAAGGCTGAGCACCCTTTCCATGAGGAAATTCCTGCTGGAACGTGGCCCATGGGGTCTGAAAGGGCTGCAGGGGCCGGATTGCTGAGGGCTGTGTGGGGCTGAAGGTGCTCAGGGGAGATGCTCCAAACCCAAACCATGGCAGGAGCAGCTCCCTTGCACCAAGGCCTGGAAATAAAGCAAATTAAGTTTGTTAAAGACACCGTGGTCACTTAGAGAAGGAATTTTTTCTGATGAAGAAACCCCTTCTGCCCCCTGCTGAGGAGCACCTTGCAGGGGGAGCAGCCCCCAAAATAAGGGGGGGCATCATCTTCAATTCTTCCCCTTCCCAGCCCACAGCTCCCCGTGGCCACTCAGGCCCTGCTGAAGGAGCCAAACCCCCAAAACCTCCTCTGTGGCAGGGGTGGCACCTGAACCCTGACACCCACAGAGCCCCAGGCGTGGGCACAGCCGTGCCCGTGCCTCAGGGTGCTCTTACCCACCCTGACAGCGCCCAGGGAAACGCAGAGCCCGGGAAATTATCCTGGAAAAAGGGAAATCTGGCTCTGTCCCCTGTCCCCTCCCTGCCCCCTCGTCACTGCCACCTCTCCCCTGCACGGGGGCCCTGCAAAGGTCCCCAGTAGCCAGAGAGCCCCGTGACACCAAACGCCTCTGGTTGCTGTCACCTACAAGCAGTGCTTTTGGCTCAATATATTTTTGCCTGGAAATTGTTTTCCCCTTCCCTGTGCCACTCTGGAGGTGACTGTCTGTGCTTTTGTGTCCCTTCTGAAGTGAAGTGCAGCCCATTAAACCTCCCACCACAGCAAAACCTGAGCAGAGCAATTTAAAACCCCCGGGTTTTTTTTGTTTGCCAAAAGTTTTTGCACCATTATGTCACATCCTATACGTCAGAATTTGCTGGGAAAAACTTGTTTTGGGGTGGTTTTTTTAAATTTCTTTTCAGTGTTCCTGCTCTCTCCTGGAAATAGAAACATCAGCAGGTCGAATGACCTGAGGGTTTACGTATTTCCAGGGTAGGTGGGAGGAAGTTCAGCCTTTGTGCTCACAAAACATTCTGAACATTGGAAATATAATGAGCATTAATGAGTATGAAATAGAGACCCTTTGGGATCCATAACCACTAACTCAGCCGTCCCAGAGTCCCCAAAGCTGCCGCAATTCCCTTTCCCAAGTCACCGCAAGCATATGGAGGGGAGGAGGAGCTGTGATTTGAGTGACCCAGGATGAGCTTTACATATCCCTGGAATCAACAGCAGCCCAGCCAAAATCCATTAATTCTCTGTCTTCAGCCTCGGGGAGCTGAGATGTTTCAACATGTGGGGTTTTCCTCTCTCTGTCGTGGAATGGATCTCAGTTTACACTGAGGAAATCACTTGTGGGTGATGAGCAGGAGCCTTTGCAATGTTTGTGGTTTTCTCGCTTTGTTAAAAGAAAATTTAGGAGTTTTAGGCACACAGTGGGGATGTCTCCAGTCAGTCAGAGAGCTTGGAGAATCACAGAATCACGGCATGGTTTGGGTTGAAAAGGAGCTTGAAGACCACCTCATTCCACCCCCGTGCCACGGGCAGGGACTACTTCTGCTATCCCAGGTTTCTCAGGCAGAATTTTTCTCTCCTGCTCTTCAAACACTGACAAATCCATGAAGGAATTCCCTGCATGGACAAAGCAGCCCCCCCAGCTGGAGCAGCCACCACGTGTGGTGCTGCCCTGGACAGTGACAGGATTTTTTCTTGCTTTTTAGTTCATCAGGGGAAGTTTTCCGCTTGTGGACTCCTCCCTGTACCTCCTCATGACCTGGAGGCTCCCCATCCTCTCGGAGACCTTTACCTGATTTGGGGTAGTGAACTGAAGGCTGGTTCACAGCTCCAGGGAAGAGAATCCGAGTCCTCACACCCAAATCCTGGTTTATATGCCCGGTTTGTGCACCTGCACTGCATCACTAAAGTTTACACTGAGGAAATCACTTGTGGGTGATGAGCACCAGCCAAGGCCGGGGTGGTTCTGGCAGGAGCCTTTGCAATGTTTGTGGTTTTTTCGCTTTCTTAGAACAAAATTTAGCAGTTTTAGAGTCCCTGCTCTGCTGGCACAGAGGTCAGGCTGGGATGGGGCTGGGGGAGAGGTTTGCTTCAAATTCATTCATCTCCCCCAGGTTTGCTGGGGCCTGGTGTGGATCCCCAATTCCTGCGCGTCAGGAGAAATCTCCGCAGAGGGAGAAGGGAACAGCAGGTGCAGCCCTTGAAAGGAGGAGAAAGCCCATTTCTTTTCTAGAAAATGTGAAGGGCAGGAAGCATCGAGGCTGGGAGGAAATCGAAGGAAAAGTGGGAGCGAGTGGAACTCCAGAACTGACACAGGAAGGGGTTTGGGAGACCTGGGTTACTGCAGGAACGCTGTCAGGTTTGGGGTGAAACGTGGTGCCTGTGCAGCAGTTTTGGGCAGCAGTTTGGTCAGGAAATGAAGGTGACAGTGTCTGAAAAGTCAGGAGACAATAACTAATGGCTGATGCTACAGCAGACAGCAATAATTAGTGCCAGGCTAACGAGCAAACACTGGAAAGCACAGCAGGTTCTCCTGTCGTGCCCCAGCGTGCCCCGAGCGGCGCCGGTGCCGGCGGCTTTGTGCCATGGGCTGCTGCTGACACTGGTGGTGCCCCTCTGAGGGGGTTCTTTTGGAACTCGTGGCTCCAGGTGTGTAGGAACCCAGAGTGCCGAGAATATTTCTCTGCCTCTTTTTAAGGGTTTTTACCCCCCTGGACAACACTGGTATAGCTTTAAACCTTGGGAAAAATTACCAACAGTCAGACAAGAACTAGAAAATACAGTGGTGTGAATTAGGTGATAGACTACAATGTGAGATTGGCACAGGGTGAAAAATTTAGAGGTTACAGGCTTCTCTTTATAGTAAATAGATAAGAGTAAGAAATATCAAAATGGAGGATTGTTGTTGTTCTCTAAACCTTCTTCTCCTTCTTCTACCACTCCATATTCTGCAGTAAAAGTAGTTTGGATTGATTGGATAGAAAACGCCGCAGTTCCTAGTCGTGTTACTGAATAATTGGTAAGAAAGTAAAAATAAAGTATGTTTTTAGTAACTATTGGTTAAAATGTCTTTAAAAGGCTGTGTACATCTTGATAATCAGGCTTTCTCGCTCTCACTCCTACTTTACTTCTTTCCATGCTGTACCTGGGTCACGCTAGTGGCTCAGTTTCTCTGATAAAACTTAATAAACAGCTATCTGGAAGCATTGAAACTAAAGAAGACGTCTTGCTTTATCTTTTAAACTCCTTGCGAGGACTTTCAACAAGTCCTCTCCCCTCAGGAGAGACTCAATTTATGGCACAATAAAGTGTCACAGGTGGGACCTTGGAAGAGTTCTGTGAGGAGAGGAGGGAGGCCTTGGTGATTTCCAGCCTGAGGAATGACAGTGGTTACCTCGAGGGGAAGGGAAGGAGCTGCACCCAGACGAGCAGAGAGGCTCTGGGTGCTCTGTGGTGCTGATGGAGCTGCCAAGGACAGCCAAGTGCCTTCCCTCCCTCTTTCCCTGTGGATAACTCCCAGAAAAGCTGAATAATTTCATTTTGTGCGTGAAACAAAATTTGGAATTTCTGCTTGACGGCCGCCGGCGCCAACTTGGAAGCTTTTTATGGTGCTGGAGGGCAAATGGCACCTGAGCCAAGGTCCTGGAGCACAGAGAGGAGGAAAACTGGTTGCAAACTGGGTGAGAACCATGAGGAATTGTCCTTTCTGGAGAACCCAGCCGTGTTGGAGCTGCACATTCATCTGCTTCTGTTAAAGAAACACACAGCTGCTCTCTGCCTGCACTTATTGTTTAATTCATTCATGCTGCTTGTTGGAAACACCATCGTTAAAGTCCTTCTGGGGCAGAGTTTGCTCTAAAGAAAACTCTCCATGGAAAAGACTTTCCTTTAAATTTAGTACAAAAGAAAAGCCCAACCAGTTTTATTTATAGATCAGGGCATGAGAGATTTTCAGTGCTCAAGCCAGTGCTCTATCTCTGTTTCTCCCATAAAAACATGGTTAGCATTTTTCTCATCCTACCAGAACAAAATTCTTTTATTGAGATTTTTTTTCCCCCTTTGCTAAAATGCAGCCACTTGAATGAAGGACAGAAAAATCCTGGACTTACCCACTGAATAATTTAATGAGTTGTGATTCTGCTCTTGGGTGACGTGAGCTGGGTTTTGGTAATTCTTTAATAGATCATCTCTTACTTCGGCGAGTTTGGGACAGTTCATACACCTAAGGCTGTATTTCCCAGAGATCCGTACCAGATGTGTGATAAATTTGGGAGTTTTATTAATCTGGAAGCATCCAGAATTTTCTTGTGGAATGTCTGCTTGTAGGAGCAGTGAGAAAATGGGTAAATGGAGACGTGGTCAGAATTTTGGCTTTCCAGAAATCTGAGTGATAAAATGGACAATTTAATGTCAGTTTGTGTTTCATGGGAGGGGAAAATGTTTCATTTGGTTTTTTGGTGAATGACAACACTGCCAACACATTGATTTCTATTTATTCACAGTTAAATGCAGAATTTTGGGTGTCCTTGTTTAAAGTGATGTTTTTCCATTTCCTGGTGAAGGTGGGTGGTGATAACCAGGTCCAGCAGTAAAAATTAAAGGATAAGGTAGTTATTGAGCAGAACTCTCACCTGCTTTGCTGGTAGGCCTTTCACAGAGCTCAGTGTCAGCTCAAAACGAGCTGCAACTCTCAACTGCTTAAAAAATAAACTGGGGACAATGGCTGCTCATTCCCTTGCTGAAATTTTGACATTTTTCCATTTTAGTACTTCCCAGTCATTCTGCAGCCCTTGTTGTGCCCTCCCAGCCCATATTTGGTGGCTGACACACTTCAGAATCAAATGTTTCACAGCCTGGATGGTTCCCTCCACTGAACTTTGGGACAAAATCACTGATTATGACTCAGCTTCCCTTCCAAATGTCCAGTCCTTTCGTGCTCTGTAATCGAGTCACATTCTGGGTTACTTGAGAGAGGAGTTAAAAAGCTTTTAGTAGTGATTTTACAGAAAAAATGTTCCCCATATGAAGGAGTGCTGTCCCTTATAATGCCCCCGAGCAGCTGGAAGTGTCCAAGGCCAGGCTGGATGGGGCTTGGAGCATCCTGGCATAGTGGGAGGTGTCCCTGCCCACGGCAGGGGGTGGGATGGGATGGGATGGGATGGGATGGGATGGGATGGGATGGGATGGGATGGGATGGGATGGGATGGGATGGGATGGGATTTAAGGTCCCTCCCAACCCAAACCAGCCTGGGCTTCTGTGCATGGGCAGATGCTGAATGCAAGGGCTGCTCTTATTGGAGCCATTTATGGAGGAATCCACGGCTTTATGGAATGAGACATCTGAGACTCTGCTCTGGGACACCTGGGGTGGAGCTGGGAAGGAAACCTGGTCTGGCTGTGGAAATGGGGGGGTGGGGAGCTGCAGCCACCGCTGGGACAGGGCTCCAGCCTCTGTGGTGGGGGTCTGACTGCCAGAGCGGCTCCAGGTCAGGCAGAGAAGCTCCCTTAACGAATTTAAATCGTTGTATGGATGATCTCACTCCATTATTTTTCAAGGAGCTTCTCAGTTCGCTCTATTTAACTTTATAATTCAGAGAAATGAAACCATTTCCCCATCTCACTCGTACCAAGGGAGCAAAGCTGCAGCTGAGTGGCCATGAAGCAACTCCTGATGTGTGCCAAGGCACTGGAAGGATCCAGAATGAGAACAGGAGGAGGTCTGGAGGTGTCTGTCAGGGCAGATGAGGTTGTGTGGGTGGGAGGTGCCTGCCTGGGCCCTCTCTGCTGTTCAAAGGGGGTTTGCTCTCCAAGCAGGAGCTCTGCCCAGGCGTCCTGCACAGCTTTGTTATTGCAGAGGGGGTAAAAGCCACCTACTCACACCTAGAACATGTTTTACTGCTGTATTCTGGGGAGGCTGGAGGTTGCCCTTCCAGCAGCAGAGCGGGCAACTTGGGCACAGTAAATGAATGAAACACAGTTCTGGGGAAGGCCTGAGAAAACAAGATGTCCCTTCCTGTCAAATGGCTTCGAGTTTGCAGCTTGCTGTGCTGCTTTTTAATAAATCACCTCATCCTTCATTCAGAAACTTTATTCCCTTCTACTATCACAGAATCCCACACTGATTGGGGTTGGAAGGGTTCTTAAAGCTCATCTCATTCCATGAGCAGGGCAGGGGCACCTTCCACTACCCCAGGCTGCTCAGAGCCCCATCCAACCTGGCCTTGGACACTTCCAGGGATGGGGCATCCACAGCTTCTCTGGGCAACCTGAGCCAGAATTATTCATCCAGACTTCTGTAACATTTTCTTTTTAATGCCAGTTAGAAAGGCCTTTCTCTCACACAGGATGTAAACCGCTGCTTTCAGGCTTTTGGAGGAGGAGGAGGAATAGTGAGTGTCTGGTGCTTTCACACCCATTCCTCCCCCAAAGGTTCTGCTCTTTCCTCTGTTTCAGCACAAGTCTTCCCAGGAATGAACCCAGTGGAACATGAGTCACTGCAGGAACCAGCGCTTGGGCGAGGTGGGCTCCTGGCTTATAAATGGCACAATTGTAGATACAGGAGTGCAAGGCCTGCTCTGCTTGGAAAGCTGGCTGGAAAATAGCAGTCATGAGGTAGACAGGCATTTATACTCACAGGAACCATGGGCTATTTTGTATATATTTGCATTTCATTTTCTAACCACGCTTTTGGAGCTCGGTTTTTAACTATTCATTGATGAGCTTATCAGGGGCTGCACCTCACAACAAAACCGTGGTGTCCCTGTGGGGCTGCCACAAGCTCTTGTTTGGCCAATCTGTGGGCTCAGAAGCCACCAGCAAGGTGAGGGAAGCCTGATGAGCTCCCTGCTAAAGGTTTGATGAGCTCTTTAATTAACAGAAGGATGGGAGGGTGTGTGTGAAACTCGGGGTGTCTGGATGCAAAGAGCAGAACTCTGGCAGTGTTTGGCCGTTGCTGTTTCAACCCAAATCTCTGAGAAGAACGAGTAGTTTGTCCTTCTACCTGTAAAAAGAAACCACGATAAATGTGCATTTGCGAGTGGGGAAAGGTTTCTCTCTCAATTAAAGCTTCTGCTCGTTCCTGGAGGGTGAACAGGGTCCCCCTGCCCTGGGGGATGGGGCTGGGGAGGAAGCAATGCAGTGGCTTCAAGAGTTTTCAACCTCCTCCGTGGAAATGAAGCCAAAACCTTGCTCAGTTCAACACTGGAATTGTGGGGAAAGGAGAAACGGGGTTTAGCAGCCAGAACACGGGAATGGATCCCTGTGATGTGTAAATTTTGTCTTTCGCCTTCCTTGAGCTCTGAGCTCTCCTGTCCTGCCCTGGATGGTGGTGTCCTGTGTGTGAGAGTCTTTCTGGCTCAGCAGTTATCTGCAGCTGATGCCACATCGGGGGGAGAATTTATTTCTCCGAACATTATTTCCCGGGGATTAAAAGCCGTTTTTAAAAGAATTCCCACCTCGCTCTAACCCACAACCACACCTGACAGGTTATGGGTGGGACAGCAGCACACGGAAAGGGGGAACACGAGGTGATCCAAAGGCTTGCCTGGTGGAATTCTTCTCAGTTTGGCGAGCTCTGCCCAAGGAATGAAGTTGACTCATTCTTCCTGGATGCGATCCACCTCTCATGGAAATCGATGGAATTCTTTCTGCTGCGTTTTTAACACATGTTCTTACAGTTACTTTCTCCAGCAAGCCCTCGTTTGTAAATCTACATGAACTCTTGGTTCCCTGCGGTTAAAAATATTATTTTTTTCGGTAGTGATGGACCAGTCACTCCGAGAGTCCCGTAAATACTTTCCCATCTCTGGTTATGATCTGCAGAGCCGAGCACAGGAGCTCTTTGTGCTCTCTGCACTTACACGATTTCATTGATTCCTCCTTTAAGGTCAGCGGGGAGAGTCCTGCCGGGGGGCTAGGGGGGGTCCCCAGCACCGGGGCTGTCCCCCCGTGGCTCGGACCGGGGGTCCCGGGGGGGTCGGGCCGGTCCCCCCGCCCGGGCAGCGCTGCCGCAGCCTGGGGAGCGCGTCCCTCCCGCTGCCCGGTGCGTTCCCCGCTCCCTCGGGAGCGAGAGATGACGGCGACATCACCTCACACCCCATCAGGTTTTTGCCTTCCCCCCCCGGCCCGTGAGTTATGCTCTGAACTGCCTTTTTAAAGATTTTTTTTTTTTTTTTTAAAGCTGCTTTGTATTAAATGAATAAAATATGTGCGTGTCCCGTCGGGTCCCTGTTCGCTTCCATTCCGCCCCTTTATAAAAAGGAGTTAATCAGGAATGAGTTGCCACTGGCTTTTTGCAGTTTATCGCATTCCCCAGAGGAGTTTTACATCCTCAGCCCGTTGGATCATCATCTTTTAATCCTAAAAAGAAAACTCTGTGTGTGTATGGGGGTGTTTGAACGCAGAGATCCCGGCGCCTTGTAAACAGGTTTTTTTGTTGGTTTTTTTTTTTTCCAAACCCAGTAAGAATTTAGGGTTGCGGTTATTTTATGCTCTCACAGATGCTTCTGGTATCAAAATCTCGCCGCTTTAATTTGTTCAGCTGTGGAAGAACAGCGTCTGTCCAGCCCCGAGAATGTTTTCAGGTGCTCTGGGAACAGATAAACGTTTCCGATTTTAGAACGCTGATAGTTTTTAAAGAAAAAGGAGCATTCGGGGAAGGGTTTGATTCTTTAATTTTGCTGTTTGTTAGAAGGAAAAAAAAAAAAAGTGTTCTTAATTATGACTTGCGGGGTGGGGGGGATGGTTGGAAAGCTCCTCCAGAAGAGTAATTCTAAACAGTGAAGAAGGAAAAAAAAAATAGGAGGAAAAATGCTCTATGATGTTTTATTTTAATAATCCTTTGCAGGCATGTGAGCCGTGGTCTGAGGGGGAAAAAAAAAATATAAAGAAGCTTCAGGAAAAAGGCACGAACAATACCGCCTTTAAACCCAAATCTGCAAACTTCTGAGAATATGCCCTCGTATTGAATACACCGGATTTCTCTCCCGAGCGAAGGGGAAGGTTTTGTTCGTTTGGACAGTCTTTGAATACTGTTCTAAAACTTCTTTCAAGTGGGAACTGAAGAGAGAAATGTTAAGTTCTGGGAGGAGACAATAAGTTAGCATCTTTGAGCGGGGTCCCTTGCATGCAAATCAGCCTTTTGGCAATTTGGGGAAGTTTAATTGGAAGGTGGAAGCGAGGAAAGATAAGGAAACGGGATCGGCAGGAGCAGCCCCGCTGCTCGCTGGGGGTCCGGGGGGAGGCCGGGCCGCGCTCCTCACCTTGCCCGGGGACCCCGGCGCAGCCCCCGGCCCGCCCCGTCGGGCATCGCCCGTCTCCCCCCGCTCCCCGCGGCAGCTCCCAAAGGTGTCTCGTAAATAAATCCCTCGGTCTAAAGTTTCTATAATTTTCACCTCATGAATTCTTGTCGCCCCTTTTCCCCCCCGCCCCCGGGACTCGGTGTCAGGCCGGGCCTCGCCAGCCCTGGACGGCGCGTCCGCGGCTCTTGGCTGCGCTCAGCACCTCCTTGGGATCAGTGGTCGGGCTCCTCATTTCCCATCGCCATAAAAGGTCTTGAACTCAATTAATAGCTAATAATTATCCAGGCAGCCCCGCCGCTGCCGTCCTGAGCGGGGAAGCGCAAGTAAAGCAGGCGCAGAACCCGCGGAGGCTCCGCGGCTCCTTCACAGCGGGGACTCCGCGCCTCTGTCGCGGTCCCCGAGGGTAGCAGAGGCCTCCTTGGGTGTCCCCTGGGCCCGCACCGAGCTGCTCTTGGGAGGTGACCCTCCGTCCCACACAGCCAGGGGCAGCGGAAGGAGGGGGCAGCGAGGGGACGCCTCCCGAGGGCTCCATCGGGGTCCCCGTCGGAGTTCGGGGAGCCCCAGGGGAGGGGAGTGACCAGCAGAGCTCTGCGGGGACGAGCGGAGAAAGCTCCGAATTCTGGCAGGGCAGCAAAAGGCGTTTTGGGGTTCACCCCTTGCCACCCCCACAAGATTTAATTAAAGCAAATCCCTCCCTGGCCGGAGCCCGCGCGGGGTTGCGGGCCTGGCTCGGGGCTGCCGGGGAGGAGCGGGGGGTCCCGGCGGCCAGGGGAACCCCAGGAGCGGGGCTGCGGGACGGGGAACGCACCCCGGCCCCGCCGCGTCCTGCAGCTCCCTGCGAGCTTTGAATCGGGGGGAGTTGTGTTAATTCCGAGGGAAAAGGCGACGCCGATCGTTGTGGTGCCTTCAGAATTCGGCTTTTCGGCTGGAAAATGCTTGATCGAAAACTGCGTCCCCGATACCTGTTTCCCAGGGCCACTTCCCGCGGGAGAGAACCTCCCCAAAAAAGCCCCGGGGGAAGGAGAACCCACTGCCCTGAGAGACCGGGGGCTTGGGCTCTTTCCATGACGAAACTCTGCGGAATTACAGCGCCCATCGTTCCCATTTTGCTTTCATTTGGCAAGCAGTCTCCGAGCAAAAATATTTTGATCAAACGTCTAAAAAAATTGCTGTAACTCCTTAATTTCCCTTCATTCCCAGAGACCGTCACGATTAAAACTGCTGTGTTTACATCCCCAAAACTGTCTGTTCATGGGAGACAACACTGCTCGATGTCTGACGATTGTAATTATAATCATGTTCAAGTTAGATATTCAAATGTAAATGGTGCTTTTCTTTTTCTTTTCCTTTTTTTTTTTTTTTTTTTTTTTACGACTTCTTATTTTAGGACGTGAATTTTTACCTTCGCCGGGACCAGCAAGGCGCAGCCTCGCGTGGTGGAGTGTAACGAATTCGGAGGAATTCTTAGAGCTGAACATGTTTTTTGAAAAATCTGAAATGGCAATTTACACGGTGTTTTTTCATGGCCGGGGGAGCCAGTGTTTTCTTCTAGAATTAAGAAGAAAGAAAAAAAATAGGCTGATAACCTCATTTTGATGCACAGACGGGTTTCAGTGCAGCTGGAATACCAGGGAAGAGAGGTGCAGGACAGTGACGTGCAGGCACAGGTTATGCAGCGATATCGACCTTTCCCCCTGTATTTCATCTCTGAGGGGACCAGCAAGAGTGACTTAATTTCTTTATTTTTTTTTTTCCCCTGTACAAAATGCAGCCATTCTTGCCTTTCTCACTGGTGCTTGTTCCCCCGCTTCTCAAAGGTTTTCGGGTAAAAAAAATAATTTAAACCAATGAGAGCGTAAATAGGTCACTTCAGGAAAGGGTCTGGCGGGGTGGAGGATGTGACACCCGCACTGAGCTCCATCACCCTCTACCTGCGTGCAGAGCTGCTCTGAGCCACCCCGAGCGGCTCCGGGTGGCACCGGCACCGGGGGGAGGACCCTGCCGGCGTCTCGCCACCTCCTCACAGCACGGGGGGGAGGGGGGGTGGACCGAGGGCACCTTTGGAGAGTTTGATTTTTGGTATTTTCATGTTTTTCGCCTCGCCCCGGCCGCCGGCAGAGCTGCTGCTGGCAACGCGAGCTGCCCCCGCCGCCGGCCCGGGGCGAAGGATGCTCGGCGAGGACTCCCCCCGGGCCCGCCGTTGTCCCCGCAGCCCCGGGGGTGGCCCGGGGCTCCCGGCTGTCCTTATCCGCCCCCTTGCGCCGGCTCCTCGCAGGGACCGGGACTCGGGGGCGCGTCCCGGAGGTGTTGGAATTCCTTGGCAGCGGGGGATGCGAGGCGCGCTGCTCCATTGCGTGGGTGCGAGGCAGCCCCGCATCACCCCGTGGGTGCGCTCCTGCCGCTAATTAGCGGCAGATTAGGAGGGAAAATCCCTAGGGAAGCGTGTGACATTCTCAGCGCCTGATCCGCGCGGGGCTCGCTGACCCCCGCGGAGCGCAGTTCCGTCCTGTGCCGCCGGGCTCTTGCGTAGTTTCAAATATTAATTCCCGGTTTAATCCCGCCGCAACCGCGCGCAGAAACAAGGAGTGATTTATGCGAAAATCCTCGCCAAGGGGTGACTCGGGGCGTGCGGCAGCGCCCGGACGAGCTGGACCAGCTCAACCATTTTAATCTTCTTTACCGCTTAAAAATACTTGTGCAAAACAGCTCGCCCAGCGCCTTTCCCCTCTGCCGTGCCCCCGTGGGTGCCCACCCGAGCCCGGGGCTCCCGGGAGGGGCCACGCAGGGAGTGAAGCCGGGCAGCTCCCACGCAGCGCTTCACCTGGAGCGTGTGTTCCAAGCCCGCCTTGTAAAACACCTGGGAACACATGGCTCGTGCTGGAGATGCCAAGGAACCCACCCGTAAATTCCTGCCGCTCCAGCGCCCCCTCCCCAGAGCTGCGGGGAGCCCCCCACGCCGCGGGGGCTGCGCGCTGAGATCTCAATTAGCGGGGCGAGCATGGAGGCGCAAAGAGGAGCGAGGGCGGAGGGGATCGACCCCGAACAGGCTCATTTCGGCACCGCCCGCTTCCCTGTGCCCCCAGACCCCACAGAAACCCCTCGGCCCGGCCATGCCCTGCCGCCCTGGCAGCCCCGCGGGCCCCTGGCCCCTGGCACGCGCGGTGCACAGGGACTTGGCTGCTTCTTTCCCTGCAGGAGACGGTTGATAAGTCTCTGTGGAAAATCGGCCGCCTCCGGTGGAGTGGTTTTCCCCTTCAGCCGTCCCCGGGGTGCCCCAGGCTGGCCGTGGGCAGAGTTCCTGGGGAAGTGGCGGAGCACGCGTGGCTCCAGGCCGGGCAGGGCCCCGGCTCCCTGAGCCGGCTCATTGGCAGCCACCCGGCTTGACCCGGGAGCGCCGAGAAGCTTCCTGGCTCTTCTCCCTTCCTCCACGGTCATTAATTTGCCGTTCCCCGTGGAAGCGACACTCGCTCAAACAGGTGCAGGCTGCAAAAGCCGGTGGCCGCCGCGGGATGCTCGCCCGGAGGGACGGGGGGGGCTTCGGGGATCCCGGGGGGGGCTGCGAGGCTCTCCCTGCCCGGGCCGCACACCTCGCTCCGGGGCTTTGCAGAGCCCAGGAGCCCCTCTCCTTCCACGGGGGGCTCAGTGCCGGGATGCAGCGAGGCACGTGTGGAGCCAGGCAGAAGCCTCGGTGGGAACAGGAGCGTGTGCCGGGGAAACGCTGTCCCCGGAGCTCCCGGGCCCCTGCCCTCGCCGCCAGCCCTGCCGCTCCCCGAGCTGTTTGGGCTTAGAGCGAGCTGGGGAGACGGGGCCCGCTCCCGGGGGCGGAACCGCAACCCCCCACCCGTGCCCGCTGCGGGAAGGGATCCCACTCGTGTCGGGGACGGCACCGTGTCCTTTCCCACACGCATCACAGCCCGCGGCCAGCACACCTCGGCACCGGCCCTTCAAAATTCGTTCTCTCTCTCTCTTTCTTTTTTTTCCCCCACCCTCTTTCCATCATTTTTTTAATTTTAGGGGATTTTTTTCCTCCCCTTTCTCCCCCTTTCCTGGGCTGGCAAAGCGGCGCAGCCCGGCCTTACCGCCCCGCTCCGTGCCCGCCGGTGGCTGCGGGAGCCCCGCTCCAGCCCGGCCGCTGCCGCCTCGGCCCGGCAGGAACGCGGCCGGAGCCGGGGAGGCGGCACGGGCAGACCCGAGGTACCGGGGACAACCGGGGCAGCCCCAGCTCGGCGCCTTTCGATCGCTTCTCGGGGGCTTCGTTTGCAGAAGCATCACCTAAACCGTGGTCGATACCCCCCAAGTTCCCCCCAACCGTGCAACCCCAAAAGCGTTTTGTCTCTCCCCAGATATCCCCGAGCGGCTCCGCTGGAGCGCGGCTGCTCCCCGCAGGAGCTGATTCCTGGGGGAATCTGGATGCTGGGGATGCAGAGGGTTTTGGCAAGAAAACAAAAGCCGGGGCTGTGCGGGGCTCGGGCTGCGGGGGGGCACGGCCGCGGTGCCGGCCCGGTGCTCCGGGCCCTCCGTGACCTTCGTTCCCCGACTCGGGGACGGAGAAGCTGCGACCGGGGCATCCTCCCCCCGCCAGCCGCGGCTTTCCCGGCTCTATCCGGTCTTCTGCCAGAAGACCGCTGCAATAACAGCGAGAAATAACACGGGACGACGCTTTCAAACTGAAATCCGCCCGTCCCGGGAGCAGCTCGGTGGGGGACGCGGGGACAGCGAGCGTCCAGGATGGCTGGAAGAAATATTTCAACGAGTTGGAAACACTCGAGCTCCTGTTTCACCGGTGAGGCTGGGAAGAGCTTGTTATTCCAACCTCGGGGTGCCCGGCGCGCCGTGGAACGGCGTCCTCGAGGCAGGAATTCACAGGCACCGCTTCGGCATTTTAGGCGACACGTGGCCACGAGTTCCCTTCAAACGGATTTATTTTGTTTGGCCGCCTGCTCCCCCACCCTTCCCTCGAACGCCGGCTCCTCGGTAGCATCTGAAAGGCCCCTGCTCCCATTTGCAATTAAAGAGTTTATTGAGGAGGGGAAAACCGGTAATTAGCAGGAATATTCCCCCCCTGCCCAGTTCCACCTGCAGGGCAGGAGTGCAGCTGGCGGAATGGCTTCCAGCAGGGACCTGACGCACCCACACAAGTTTTGCTTTGTTTTTGCGGTGCCCTTCGGTGCGAGGGCTCCCCGGGATGGGTCCGCACCTCCAGCGCGGAGCGCCGCGCTGCCCTCACCCCATTATTTTATGGAATGTTTAAGACGACGCGCGTTTCTCCCTCTCTCCATATTAATCTCATTAAATCCTACCTTTCAACCTTCTTCCGTGACCATCTGACCTGGCCACTTGAATTAAAATAGTGCTTTCTCCGCAGTCAAAGCCAGCACATCAATCACCGGCTATTTACACTTCGCTCCTCTCTTCAAAGCGGCTCTGCCCGAGCGCTCGCTACCTCCGCTCGGGGGAGGCGGCCAGGTCCTGGGGGGCTCCCCGGCGCTCCGGGGGTGTCTGTCCTTCCTCTCCCCCCTGTCCTCAGGTGTCTGGCGGCTTCCCCCGTCCCTGGGGAGCGCTGCCCCAGCGCGCTGCCTTCCACCTGAAAGGCAGAGCAGAGCGGCCGCCCTCCCTCCCCGACCCCTCCCGACGGCCGCTGCCCGCGGGGCGCGGGGCCCGGGGCCCTCCCGGCGGGGCTGCCGCGCCGAACCGAGGGTAAAACCCTCGCGAACACCGACAACCCGAGCCGGGAACGAGGAGCGAAGCTGCCGAACGCCGGAAAAAATTCTGGTAGAAACCCGAGAAATACCGACAAAACACAACAGCGCGAGTTCTGTTATTTTAAAAGTTATTATTTTTTAAAGTTAGGCAACCCCCCCTGAGCCGAAGAGGGTGAGGAAGGAAAAAAAAAAAAAGGGTTAAAAAAAAAAGAAGAAAATAAAGACAGACACTGGTTAAAAAGTTACGTAAATAAATATTTTTCAGATTAAAAACAAAAGCATGTCTAAACTAGGAACGTTTACAAGATGACAACTGCTAATAAACTTTCTCTAGAGCATTGCTATTTAGTAGTAATAATAATAATAATATAATAATAATCACCTCTTTATAGGATGGCACCTTGATCCTTAAATATTGTCCAGTGTGTAAGGTCAGTGTGCGGAGGGTTAGGAGCGGAGAGGGCTGATTTTTCTTAAAGGGGCAGATCAGGGGAAGGCTGTGATGGTGCCGGCAGAGAGGAGGGGGCAGAGATAAGTGGTCTGAGGAAGAGGATAGGACAAAAAAAAAAAAAAAAAGGGAAAAAAAAAAAAAAGGACCAAACCAGCCCGATGATGATGAATACATTGGAAAGTTTTTTTGGCCCTGGTGAGGGTGTCAGATTGAATGCTCTGTGCGCATGTGCGAAGGTGTCCAAACTGACAATGCTGGGGAGATGAAGATAGTGTGTAGCTGCTTCTGGGCTCAAGGAGGAGGAGAGGAATCCACACGCCGACACGATGAGATCCAAGGCGAGGGCGAGAAAACTGCCCAAAAGTAGGTCCTTTCTCTCCCTTCTTCCGCGTACCGGCGGCGGGGCCGAGGGCACGGAGCCGGGCCGGGGGCTGCGCGGGGCTGAGCCCCTCTCGCCCTCCCCGCGGCGGTCGCAGCCCCGCCGCCCGCCCGCCCCTGGGCGCGGGTCCCCCCGCGCTGCCCCGCGCCGCTCCGCGCTGCCCCGCGCCGCTCCGCGCTACAGCGGGCGCGGCGGGCGGGCGGCGGGCGGTGCGGGGCCGGGGGAGAAAAGCGAAAGTTAGCTGGAAGTTGACGAAAGGGGATAGCGAGCAACTTTTTTTTTTTTTTTTTTTTTTTTTTTTTTTTTTTTTTATTGAGTCGTTCCAAGTCTTGTGAAATAATATTCCCGGGTCCTGAAATAGTGGGCGCTAGAGGTCTGCGTTTGGCATCTGCCGGCGGGAGCGGAGAGACGGAGCGCTGGAGAGAGGGGGGAGAGAGACAGGCAGAGACGGCGGGGGGGGGTGTGGGAGAAACCCTTCTGGTCTCGGGAACAATTATCGAGGAGAGGGAAGGAAGAGAATTTGTAGCAAAAATGGATCCGCTCTCAGTGAGGGGCTTTGGAGTCGCAGGTCCAGAGGGAAGATCCTGAAGGCAGCTCGGGTGTCCCAGCTGGGGGTTAAGAAGGTCTGGGGGAGGGGAGTGTGGGGGAGTGTCTTTAATTTTTAATTTTTTAAAATTTACTTGGGGGTGGAATTGCAGCTCGTAAGTCTCGCGCAGCTTTTTCCCTCCGTCTTCCAGCGGACCCTCTCCCGTTCGTTCTTTCTTTCGAGTCCTTTTCAGACTGGATTTTCCGAGCAGGAGAATGTGGCTTTTGCAGGGAAAAGCGGGTCCTCTCTGACGCCGCTCCCGCAGAGTCCCGCTGCAAAGGCTCGGGATGGCTCCTCGGTGATTCCCTGTTAGGTTCGGTGGCAGAGCAGGATCCCGGAGCCGGGGCAGCCTGTCCGTCCTTCTCTGCTATTACTATTATTATTATTATTATTATTATTACTATTACTATTATTATTACTATTACTATTACTATTACTACTATTACTATTATTTAGTTTCTGTTTCGCTCTGCCTCTGTGCGAAATGTCTGGAGCTGGAGTTCCAGCGCAGTCTGTGCCCCGCTGGAAACTCTGCTCGTAGCTCTCGGAGGAGGCTCCGGCGAGCAGCGGCGCCCGCTCCGGTTCGCTCGCGTGGGTTTCCACGGGAGCCCCCCGGGGGGACCTGGGGCCGCTCAGAGCCGGGCTCGGGGCGGGGGGATCCCCCCCAGGTGAGGGGATCCCCGCAGGTGATGGGGGGCAGCCCCCCCTGCAAACCCCTTTTGGGTTCAGCTTCTCCCCGCGGCTGCCGAGGGCTCACGGGCGCTCGCAGCGCTCCCACACGTGGGCTCCGAGGTTGATTTTGTCATTCAAGTTCGTTCTTTCGGAGCCTTTTCACGCCGCCAAGGTCAGCGGGCAGGGCTGGTCCCGGCCCCTGGGATGAGCCGCAGTCGCCCCTTCCCGGGGAGGACACCCCCGTTCCGGGGGGACCCCGCTCTCCAAACCCAGCGCTGCTCCTCGGGCCAGTTTTCCTCACAAAGTCTCTTTGTCGCCGCGTTTGTCGCCGGCCCCGAGCTCCGGCCGCCGTTCCTGTTTTGCGGCCGCCACGCAGCAGCCCCAGGCCCAGCGATTTACCTTGGTGTCGCGACATTTTCCATGGCGCTCCAGGAAGGTCCCCCTGTCCCCAAATCGTGTCCGTGTACCCCCCGAACACCTCCCTGGGCTCTGCGGGCGTCAGCGCTGCTCAGGGCAGGATGGGTCACTCTTTACGTGGTCAACATTGTCACCCCATCGCCGGGGCGTCATTCGGGAAGTTCTTTGAATTAATCCGGGGATTTTATTTTATTTTTTTTATTTTTCAATAAACACTCGTTTTAAGCGTCCCCGTTCAAATAACAACTTTTTAAAAAGTCGTCACTTACTGGTTTAGATTGTTAAAGCGAGGAGTAATTTTCAGTGCTCTCTTGGCTGGAAAAGCGAAGTTGAATGGTTAAATAAGGCGGAATATTTCACTTTTACTTTTATTTTCCTTTTTCCCCCCCTTTTTTTTTACCCTTTCCTTCTCTTTCTTTTTACTTCTTGAAGAGGCCCCGGGTTCTTGCAGATGCGCGCCGGTGGGTGCGATGCGGATCCGGCCGCGTTTGAGCGCGGCTGCGACCCTCCACGCTCCCCCCGTGAGCTCTCAGCGAGCTCCTGCAGCTTAAGGGCTAAAAGGATTTCGGTGCCTGGATATCTCAAGAGCTCGGGGAAGAGCTGGGAGTTCCGCGGCCGGGAGCGAGCCCTTCCCGGCGGCCGGAGCTGCGGCCGCGGCCGCGGAGTGGCCGCGATCCCGCCTGGAAGCGCCTGCTCGGGGGCTGAGCCCTGATTAAAATCAGGTGTTTAATACAATACAAGGCCCAACGGTTTATGGGGTTTCAGCCGAGGATTTTTTGGGAACACAGTTCAAAACAGTAGCCCAGAGCTAAGGTTTCAATATCCCAGGAGTATTTATTTGCGAAACAGATTAAACACGGACACGAGTGTAGGGATCTCGCTGTATTTTCCCCTGCAAGGTAGCAACAACTTCTTGCACCGCACGGGACCCCGCAGGTCCCTTCCCAGCTCGCTTTCCTGGATGCTCCAGCCCCGGGAGCGGCTGCGGGTGCTGGGAAAGCCCGCACGGCCCCGGTACGCGGCCGCCGAGCCGCGCGAGGCAGCGGGACGCGGGGCTTTAAAAACACGCTGTGCTGTAGAATTTCATTTCATTGGACAATATTTTAAGCAGATGTGAGGCTCCGCTGGGAATTCGGCTCTATTACCTGCCTGGGAAAGGGGGCGAACGCGTGTGCGCTGGGGTGGGAGCGGAATTCTCGGCCATTTCAGTCCCACTCACACAGGGAGAGCGGCAGGTACCGGGGCAGCGGAGCTGAACCGGAGCCGGGAATGGTTCTCGCTCGCTTTGTGGCTCCCGGCCGGGCTGGGAGCCTTTAGGAATGGCTGTAAATCAAAAGACGAGGCTCGGTCAGGGTGCGGGGAGGCGCAGCAGCCCCGGGGGTGCCGGCGCCCAGGTGAGCGCTGCCCCCGCATCCCCCGCAGGGCCGGGCTGTGCCCCGCGGCTCCGGGGGCTCGGCCACCCGCAGCCCCGAAGGGGATCCGCGGGACGCGCAGGTTGAAGGCCATGCCGCGTCCCCGGCTCCACGGGCCTCGTCCCTCCGCGAGAAAATAAAATATGGGTGAGTGGGGAGAAGGTTCTGCGGCAGCCGGGGGTCTCGCTGCTGCTGGCGAGAGGATGCAGAGGAGGCGAATAACCCAGGAGTTGGGCGCTGCACGCTTGAAGCGAATTCGTTTCCTTTCGAAATCCCTGCATTTCAGAGTATAAATTTAATACCAAGCTACACACGGCTGGGCAGGATCGCAGGCTCTAAATAAATGCTCG
Organism: Corvus hawaiiensis; assembly: GCF_020740725.1. Lineage (NCBI taxonomy): Eukaryota > Metazoa > Chordata > Aves > Passeriformes > Corvidae > Corvus > Corvus hawaiiensis. Next base: position 3,295,639 of record NC_063234.1, read on the forward strand.
TGCTGGCAAACGGTGGCTGATATTTCTGCAGCCCCGATTGCTTTTCACTGTTGGGAACAGGACCGAGGCACACTTCGGGGCCGGAGTTTTCAGGCAGCGCTGAGGTGCATCCTCCGGGCAGGCTGGACTGGCAGGAGAATGGTTGTAAACCCAGCCCTGCCGTCCCCGGCACCGCTTCCTCGTTTCAGGCTTTGCCTATGAAGAGAGAACAGGCTTCCCGTTTACTGATATTTTATTACTATTTTTTTTTTTTTTTAAATTAAGGGTGATGAGACACTGAAGGGAAAGGGGAGAGGGAGAGGAGCGAACGCAGAGCTGGAGCCCAAGCGCCCCTTCCCGGCGCACGGCTCCGTTTGTGTTCCCGCAGACGCTTCCAACGCTGCAACGCGCGGAGGAGGAAAATTTATGGAGCTTTCGGATGTTTAGGTTGTTTTTTTCCCCCGTCTCCAAAGCTCTCCCTCTGCCCTGTTCCTACCCAGAGCCCGGCTCCGGGCCCCGAGGGCGGACACCGGGGAGCCGAGGGAGGCATCGAGCGGCCGCGCTGTGCCCGGCCCGGTGCCCGGCCCTCGGTGACCGGGACGTCCCCAAAGCTCTCCCGGGCCGCGGCCGCGGGTGCGGAGCCCCGCGCAGGTGCGGGGCCGCCGCCACCGGGTCCCCGCCGTGGCTGGGTTCCCCCCCCCCCCCCCCCGTCCTGCCCCGGATCTGTTCAATTAGGCAATTAGGGATGCTGGGCAGGGAAGGGGGGGTTGATCCGCTAATTAAGGTGATGCGTAATTAGCGCTTCAACAAAAATCGCCGAGGATTTAAGATCACTTCACTCTTAATTTTTTTCCCCCCTTAAATTCTACAAATATAATGTATCAATTCCCCCACTCGTCCCGCGTGGGTTATTTGGGAAAAAGCACAGAGGGAACAACTGCAGAGCACGTCCTCTCCTTGGCCTGGGCAGGAACTTGGCAAATGGGGGCACCGAGCTGGGGCTTTGACGTGGGGGACTGGCTGCTCTCACCCGCAGAGCTGCAGGTCCGAGGTGCCAAAGTGCTGGAGGAGACGCAGGGATCGGGGATTGGGGTTTGGCCCTCGCTGCCGGCCGTGATCGTGGGTGTCCGAGCAGCTCGGATGAGGTGCGTGTGATGTCCATCCACGTGCGTTCACTTCACGGGGCACTGGCGTGTCTGGATAGAAATATAAGTTTATAAAGTGCACCAGGGAAAGGCACGTTATCCCGATTTCGCCGAATTCCCGATTTCACTGAGTTCCCGTTTCCCATGAAACCTCCGTGCCGGTGCAAGACGTGTCCGTACAGAGGCGTTTGTCTGTCGGGCTGGCAGTGCACATACAAAGGTCTTACAACAAGCAATAAAATCACAGCTACTGTGCGGTCGCGGACCAGAATGTTCTGTGCACAAACCGGACTGAATCTGTATTTTAAAACACTTCGTCGAACACCTAAACCTGTTTTATTTTTAGGCTTTGCACTGGGACTGCTGTGTGAGTTCAGGGATAGCAGAGGAGGTCTTTAACGAGCTGAGGGGATGAAAATAAACCCAGCATTTTCCTGAGGGCTGCTATTAAAAATACCTGGGGAAGACACTGAGGTCGGCAAGAGCACAGAATTGCCCTTCTGTTCGATGTTCAGCCGCACGATCCCAGGATAAGCCAGTCCCGAAAGGAGCAGGGCTGGGAAGAGCCGGCCGGGATGAAGCGCAGCGCACCTGAGGCTCACACAATCCCCGCTCCTCGCGGGCAAAAGGCGAGGCAGGAGCTTGGATTTCACAACACGGCCGCGCTGTAATTCATCGCTGCCGCTCTCTGTAATGATACCCCGGCTCCTCGGGCGGGTGGGAGCGTTCCACGAGCGGGAATTCTGCCGGGATTCTGCAGCCCCGCTGCGCCGGGTTCCACCTGCCCGCCGGGCTGCGGGCTCCTATCCCTGCAGGGAATGCCACGGGAATCTCCTGTGCCACGGGGAAATCGCCTCGCCAGGCGCGGCTGCGCCTCATTCGTGTTTGCAAAGCACCCGGAGATTCTCGCAAGGAAAGGCCCTGTTGAGTGAGGAGTGTTATTATTGTGATTATGGCTATGATTATTACGGCTTACGTGTTTTATAAAAGCTCCGTGCTATCGAATATGGTGCTTTAAAGACAAAGGCCTGAGAAGTTTGCAAACATGAAGGAGGTGAGGCTCAGGAGCCACCTGGATGATGGGGAAGGAGTTGTTATCCTCCGGCAGGGCTGGGGAAGGGAGGAGGTGTGTGCAGTGACTTGTGCAGGATCCCCTCCCGCTCCTGGTGACAGGATCAGGAGGAGAATCCCCATTTTTCAGAGCTGCTTTTGCCCTTCTAACTCTAAAATATACATTCTCTCTGTTTATTATTATTCCCCCCCCCCCTCTTGTTGCATTAAACTTGTGGTGTATGAAATTGTTTAGTGGAAGAAAAACCTGCATTTCCAACGCAGCCCCTTTCTGTGGCACAGGGCTGGTGGCACCTGGGATTGTTGGTGCTCTCCGTGGGCCAGGACAAGCTCAGGCTTTGTTTCCACAACTTGCTGCCTCTCCCCTGGTGCTGGATGTGTTTATTTTTTCCCGAGTTAGAGATGATTTAAATGACAAACTCGCGCGACTCCGGACGCTAACGGGAAACATCCAAATCTTGGCCGAATAATGATTTTCTCATGCCTGTTTCCCAAAAGCTATCGTTCATCCCAGGGGGGTGAGGAGCCAGCACATCAATAAATGCATGTCCACAGTGTCTGTCTGCAGCTGGGGATGGAGACATACGAAGGGGATGTGCAAACTCATTTGTTCCCACTCTCTGTAGCCGCCTGTTGATATGTCAGTGCTGCAAGCATCCCCCAACAAAATTCCTGCTGGGTTTCCTGATCTTAAATTCACCCTTTGGGGATTTTTCTTTTTTTTTTTTTTTAATTTTTTTTTTTTTCTGGAGGAATTTCAGGTCAGGGATGTTGGAGTGGAAAAGATCTATGACCTTATTATTCCTTTTATTTTCCTAATGGATTTTCGTGCATCAGCCCTACCTCCTCACGGCTGTTTATTCTCATTTTTATTGCACTTGGGTTTGCATAGTGAGGCGCCCAAATCTGCAACGGAGTGTCCCTGTCCCAGGGAGGATTTCTTCTTCCTCTTTCTTCCCTGAATGATGGCACCTTCTTTGCTCATAAAAATGAAATATGACTTTCATCCCCGCACTAAGTGTGCTTCACGCTCCTAAATGCTCATACCCTGAAAAAGGAGATTTTTTTTTATCTCCGGGTTTTTTTTTTTGGAACTGGGAAGAAATCTCCCTGCAGTAAGGGATGTCTTGGTGGATAGGATTGGAAAATGAACTCCTTTGCCATGGATTTAAGTGCTTCTCTGTGCGGAGGTGTGCAGGACAGTGGGAGGAAGGAAAGTTTCTGTTCAGAGGGTGACTGAACTTTCATCCTGTGCCCTAAAAGAGGTGTTTTACCCCAATTTATAAAAGTAGTTAATAAGGTGGGGTTTTTCTGTACCACTGAACCCACTTTTGTGCTGCAAACGAGGCCACTGGTCCTCCTGGGGAGACATTTTCCAGGTGAAAATGGACTGAGACAGCCAAATTATTTCCAGTAGGCCACAGAATAATGCCTCCATCACGGTAAATCTTGGGCTGCGCCGAGCTGGTGTGGAAAGACTTTGTCTTCTCTTCACCATTCCCTTTTTCTAATTATATTAGGGACAAGAGTGGGGCTGGCTAGACCACAGCCCTCCCCAAAGCAGGGACTGCACAGCCACCGGGGCTGAGATGTCAGCCCAAAAGCAACCAGGTGCTGATTTATTTTTTGCCTCCATAGTTTTACATCTTTCAGGTGTTTTGCTTTAAGGTCAGGTTTGGGAGGTGATGGGGGTTGGTTTTTTTTTGTTTTTTTTTTTTTTTTTTTTTTTCTGCTCTGTTGTTCTTGGCTTGGGAACTCTCCCAGCAGAGCCCTGAGACACAATGCCCTGGCCTCAGCTATTGGGATCAATTTAGCCATCATTACCAGATAACGCTGTCAGCCCGTTTGAGATCCATATTTGTTTAATAGTTAATGTTCTGGACAAAATACAGAGGGGTGGGGAGAGAAGTCAAACTGCCCTGAATGCTCTGCTTATTTTATATCCACTATAACTATTTTTGTCCATGAAAATTGGCTTAATTATATCAATGGAATGTTTCTTTTTCAATTCTGTAGGCAATTAGTCCATCTTGCTGGCTGCAATTTATTTTAATAAAAAAATAAACCAGTGGCGTGTTCAGTTCCTCATCCCCTGGGGACAAATGCGATTGGTGTGTTTAATTTCATTAACTACAATGCGGCCTACTGGAAAAATGTATAAAATCAGCTTTATACAGCTTAAACACTGGCATTTGAAACAAATCATTACTGCATTAGCTGTCACCCCGGTAATTCTAGAATCCAAGACAAAAATATTATAGCTGTTTTTATAACCCTCTGCAAATACACTGTTAAAATAATTTGTAATCATTTTTTAAACATGGCCTGATGTTTCCAGTTAAAATATCTTATCACCACCAGAGAAGGTTGGCTATTCATTATCGCATGGAGGCTTTATTGAATGATTCATGGGTTGCTTCCCCAGCACAAAATCCCCTCCTGTCTGCCTGGAGCTCCCTGGTTTGGAGATGGACTCTCAGCACTCGGTGTTTTTTTGAACCAAATTTGTGCTGCGCCGGTTGTAACTCCACTTTTGGGAGGGCAAGCGCAAGGAGCAGTTTTTTTCAGCTGTGCAGATGAGGAATATTCAAAAATTCAGCATCATTTCCACCTCCTCCTCCCTTCCACAGCTTTTCTTTCCATGAGACCCAGTGGGGAACATCCTAACACAGCTCTGAGTATTCCTTTGGCCTCTGAGGTGGGAGAGGAAGAGCTGAGGCTGTGCCCATCCCACTTTCTGTTCCCAAAATTAGCCCTCAGCCCTGATTCCGTGAGGTTCAGCCCAGCACAGCCCCTCTGAACCCAAATATTCGACACACCCACAGACCCCGGTACTTTGGTTCCCACTGTACCCCCTTCACTCCACCAGGGTGTTTTTCAGATGCCAAAATCTGGCCACAGAATGGTTCTTTTTTGCTTTTAAAATGTATCTTTTCCCGGTATAAGAGCACCCAGGGCTGGTTTAAGAGAGGTGTAACCAGTGACTAACGCTGGGCACAGCCCCCACGCCTGATCCTGAGCTTAAACTGATAAAACTCAGGATTTCTTTCTTAAGTGAGAGGCCAGATCCCCAACTCATGTAAATCAGCATCAACATCAATGAACCTAATTTTCACCAGCTGAGGACACGGCCCCAGAGACTTTGTGTGTGTGTGCACAATAAAAGGTGCAGATCTGGGTCTAGAACAGCTTTAAGGGGGTTCACTGCCAGCGCCTGCAGATTGATATCTGACGCAGAAACGCAGTTTGGCTTGGGTTGGTTTTTCTCCTCAACTTAAGGAATGATCAATTCTATAACCTCAGCAGTTTTCAGACAGATTGCTATTTTCTGAAGTGGCAAGGACTTCCTTTCCAGGGGAGTAATCCACGGAGGATGGGCCACACTGGACATGAGCCATCTGCTCCCTTGCACGCACTCAGCTTTATTTATTTCTTCTCCCTTCCCCTGCTGTCATAACCAGTAGTTCATTTTCTTTCCCTATCTTTAACTTTACAGCAGCGGCACCTTGTTGGAAGTGATAGCAATTTATTGTTTTATTGGCGTGCCAGGGCAGAAAAGGATCAGCTTTATTTCCTTCTTGGGATGAAATCACTTCAGGGGCACTAAAGGAGCTCGGGGTAGTTTCTCTCCTGGGTCTGGAGGGCACAGAGTGGCTCTGTAGGGTTGGGATTGGGATCACAGCTCTCTGTCGGTTCCCTGGGCTCTGGGGGGGTGTCAGGAAAGCTGCAGGATGAGGGGAAAAAAGAGACTTTTCCATCCTTGTCACAGAGCGGCTTTACCTGGGGTTTAGGCACAGGATTAGGCTGGGACCAGCTCCAGCCAAGGACTGGCCCCCAGCTCCAGGGCTGTGTTAGCAGACGTGTTTCTCCTCTTTCTTTGGGGTCAGGATTTGTTGGCTGGGAGGAAATGCAGGAAGTTTGACCCAAAGTTTTGCTCTGAACATGGAAAAGTTGCAGTGGTGGAACGGGGGCAGCTCCTGTGCCCTGTTATTACAACAAAACCAACTTGGAGCACACTGAAACAACATTACCTGCTCCAGGACGCAGGAAAAGCAGGAATTTGGCCTTTTACTGAGCTGACAAAGTAACTTTCCCAGCTTAAAAAAATAATTTAGCCTCAGCTGCTCCATCTGTGACATGGGAGGGATCCCCTCGCTGTGATTTCTGGATCAGCAGTGTCTCATTAATCACCTTTGTGTCGGTCCAGCTCCCACCGAGGTCCTTGGGATGATTTTGTCAAATTTGCTGCTTCAGATTTTTCCTTTTTTTTTTTTTTTTTGCAAGTTTCATATTTGGCTAAAAACCCCTTGTTCCATCTCAGACACTAATAAAAAAAAGCTTTTGTTTACTTGTAGTCTGGCATTTTCTTTGCTTTCAGGACAGTGTTTAGTGGTTTTTATTTCACGGCGAATGGACCTTTTGGGCTCAATCATGTAAATGAATTTTTAAATGGCTGTGCTGCGAGTTCATGTAGTATAAAATCCCTCCACCATTTATTTTATTTTTTTTTTCTGTTTATAGAAAAGGGCTGGTTTCATTTTATACTTTATTGCCTCCATGTGAAATAAAGAACCTGCACAACTTGTGAGTGATCAAATGTTTTATTCCAGAATTATCACATAGGGATAAAATAAATTTTAATCCCTACATGGCACAACAGGCAGATTTAACAGGAGTTGATGCCTCGTGGAGAACTTTGAAAAGCCCTCTGCTCAGCAACAGTTCTGCTCATGTATCCCACGTAGGAGAATAAAACCAGATCTTGGTTACTTTGGAAGTTCTTAAACATTTCCTGCTAGAATTCCCTGCAAGTCTTTATCCAAGGAAAGTTCAGGAGAGAATTTGGTTCTTTGTCCTCTGTTCCTGAGAGTGTTTATTAGGGAGGGATTTTCATAGGTGAGCCTGCAGGAAATCCAAGTTATCTTCACTGGTGTCCTCAAAGAGATGCCTGAGGAGCTACTGATGCTCCCTCAGACACCCAGAGATTCCTGCTTTTCCACACAGATACGATATTTGGGCAGTTTAGACCTTTCAGGTGATTTTAGTGCTCCCTGAAATAATTTCTTGTCTGGGGTTTAGGATGATTTATATAAAAAATGGGGTCACCTGTGGAGCAAAAAGTCACCAACCTGTGAAACATCCTCGGAGAATCCCTGCTGGATCCCGCAGCTGCTCGGAGCAGCAGGTGGATGATACAGATGTTCCACGTTTCCAAGTGTGTTTTTCATTTCCTCTCTTAACCCACTCTTGGCTTTTTAAGTCCTATTTCAGATAAAGGAGCATTTTTGCTTGGCTCTGGAGGGTGTCCCCAAGTTTGGTGCCACCAGCATCATCTCCAGCCACAGCCAGAGAGTTTCTCCCACATCCAGGAGTCAATTCCCAGCTAAATGTTGATTTTTGGAAGAGCAGTGTCTGTTCCAGTGGATCAGGGGAAGGAGCCTGCGTTTAACACCCATCTATGAATCTGTTTTTACCCAATGGACAGTAACCAAACAGGGTTTTTTGGTTATTAACTATGGTGGTTTAGCAGTTTGTGAAAGGAGGCATTAACCAGAGCTGCAGAATTAACTGCAGCCAGCAGCTCCTCGGTGTTCCTGTGCCTGTGACATCCAGGGCATTTGTGGTGTGTGGGGGAATTTGGCTGCTCAGGCCAGGAATGAGTTCCTGCAGGCTGGGCTGGGAGTGAGCTGAGGTTCTGGAGGGTCAATGGCTCAGCCCCAATCCCACACCTGGAGAAAAAGCACAGAGAAATGGCCCTCCCCACCTTCCCTGCCTGAGAATTCCTGGTTATTTACTGCAGCATCCAGAGCTTTGGTGAATGAGGTGGGGGGAAAGGGAAACAATGGCAGATTCCTGGAGCGCTGCGTTGGTTTGAGCCCTCCTCCCTCTCCCTGTGAGCACCCCCAGGGTGTAACAGGGCAAACTGAGGCTCGTGCCCAACTCAACAGCAGGAACTGTGGATTCCAGGATGGAATTTTGCCTTTCCCCCTGTGCAGCTCTTCAGGGCCTCGAGGGAATCATCCCCATGGCCGGGCTCACCCTGGGCAGCATCAAAATCTCACTGCTCCAAGCTCCAAACCTGCTGAGGTCCTTGGTGGCTCCTGGTGGTCTTCCCATGGACTTTGCTGGACTTTGGAGCAGGCCCCGAAGGCTCTGGGATCTTTGGGACATCCGTGGTGCTTCCATGTAAAGAGTTTTTCCCCCAGTCTGAGCCCCTGTGTAGCTCTGGGTAATGATTAACCCCCAAGGGGCTGGGGTAAGACGGGTTTATCTCCACGGAAAAAAATCAGCCCTGCCTTTGTCTCCACTTCTGAAGTTCTCCTGGTGGGATTTGGCTTTTAAATATTTGTAAATGTGCTTGTTGGGGTTGGTTTTTCTTTTTTTTAATTTTTAACCTGCAATTCGTAGAGTTCTGTGCCTGATTCTTCCCAGCCATCCCAGAGCAATGTGTGTTTCTGCCCCCTCAGAATCCCAGGATAAGCGGGATGATCCCATTCCATGGCAACATTTTGGTAATTGAAGACTGAAGAGGCAGCCTGAAGGACTCCCATGTCAATATATGTATTTTGTATCTGTATTTCTAGTCCAGAGTCACAAGTTATAAGTATTTAAGGAGTTTTCTTCTTGTTTACAGTGGCAGATTCTTAAATTCCCTTTTCAATTCTTTCAACAACGTGACTTCACACACGTTTAAAATGAGAAAAACCCCCGAAAACAGCCCAAAACCAACCTGCTGGTGTATCTATGTAGAGGTTAAATATTGGCAGGGTGGCCATTTAGATCCTTGTGCCTCGGTGCTCGCATTAGAACAAAAAAATAAAAAAACCAAAAGCCAGCACTCTTGAAAAATTACTGAATTCTCCTTGCAGTGTCGGGTTCCAAGATAATGATGTGTCTGTGTGTGAAAATATTAAATTGCAATAACATGCAGAGTGAGTGGCTTTCTGAATGGGGTATTCAGTTCACAGCTTGGACTATACATAAAGCTAGTGAGTGACAGAATACAAATGGTGTCATAAAACATCAGGGGAATTTAGAGCCAGCCTCAATCTTTTTGATCTATACTCTATCTGCAGAGCTCTCCCCATCTATCTTTAGTTAATGAAACAGTTAAACAGATTTAATTATTTATCACTGTTTAATGTCAGGAGTTATCAAAACAGATTACGCTTCCCCCCCCCACGCTTCAAGGTATTAGAAGGACTCTCAATGTATTCGCTGAAGCCTGGGATGCTTCCTGTGCTTTAAAACAGGTTTTTAAATGGTTTTAAACCCAAACTCTTTGGTGCCAGTGGGTGCTGAGTTTCCTTGCCTCAGAACAACTTTATTCCTGCAACTTGGCTCGTTTCTGACACAAACTGCTGTTATTCTTCTCAGAAAACAGAGGGAAATGAGAATTCAGTTTCACTTGAGGTGAGGAATGGAGCAGAACAGGACAGCTCTGGGAGGGTGGGGGTGACCCACCTCTGACAGGGCCAGAAATCAGAGACAAACCAAAAACCCCCCAAATCACTGCAAAATCTGCTGGACTCATCCTCTGCACCCCAAAATCAGCCCCAGAAGATTTACAGAGCTCTGTTAATCAGCATGTCCTTGTGGCTTCCCACTGCCCACCTCTCTCACCTGTGGATGTGTATAAAATACCTTATGGAATTTCTTACCAGCCCCTGGATCCCAGCCCCCTCCGGAACGCCGCTCCTACCTGTGGCTCTCTTGTTTCCCAGGAGGAAATCTCAGCATTGCCACCCCCCAGGAGGACACCAGGCTCCTGCCTCCCTGCCCTGCCCCTGGCAGAGGTGTTGATTGTCCCCCTCCCGAGGCTGGGCTGAGCTGCTAAAAGCCCCCGTTTGTTCCTGAACCTCATCTGCTCATTCCAGGCAGCAGGAAGGGCTTTGGGATCCCCCTCAGCCTGACCACCTGGGTCTCCTCTATTGGCAGCTTTGATAAGAAATCATTCTTCTCCACCTAAGCTCTCCCTTTCCCCGTGGTTTTAAATTGCTCCCCACCCCTGACAGACGACCCTCGTTCAAAGAGAAGCGTGCAGGAGGCTGCTGGTTCCACTCAGTGTTAGGAGTCCATTACCAGAGGACTGAATCCTGTTGGGATCTCTCGGGAGACTCCCTTGCTCGGCCCACCAGACAGAGTCTGGCATTGTGAGCGCAGAGGGCAGGGGGATAAAGGAATCCAGCCTGGCTTTCCCCTGACAAAGAGACCTCAATACTTTTATTCAGCAGAAAATGGAATAATGCTGCTGGGTTTGCTCCCAAAGCCACCGGCAGCTTCACGCCCTGAGGGCTCTGGCCTGGGGCAGAGCTCTGGGCCAGGGGAGAGGGCTTTGCACTTGAAATGAGATTAAAGGGCCTCTCTGTGCCAACACCTGAAAGGTTTTGGGGGTTACCAGAAGAACCAAAAGCGCCAGCCCAGGGTAACCCCCCTGAGCTGCAGGGATGGGCAGGAGAGCCCAGCTGCTGGAAACCCAACCCTCCCTCCATGCCAGGCTCCCGTCAGAGGGCACCAGGTGGTGTCCTTGGGGTGAAGGTGGGTTAGGGACTCCTCCAGGTATTCCAGGGAAGAGCCATTCCTGGGCAGTTAAGTGATGTCCTTTATCTTTTAGGTGAGCTGCCCTAAAACCCTTCCAGCCGCAGAGAACTCCCTGGGCAGTGGGATCCCACTTGGTTTTGAATGTAAGAGAAAGTTTTGTGTTGTAGAAATCAGTGGGAACACGTGAGCTACGTTTGGAAGCATCTCCACATCTAAAACCCAAACTTGCTGTTTGAAATGTGTGAGTTGGGGCACTCGGATCAAATCACAAAATCAGAATGGTTCTAGCTGGAAGGGACCTTAAAGACCTGTTGGTTCCAAATCCTTGACAAGGACAGGGACACCTTCCACTAGCCCAGGCTGCTCCCACCTCCATCCTTGGACACTGCCAGGGATGGGGCAGTTACAGCTTCTCTGGGCACCCTGTGCCAGAGCCTCCCCACCCTCACAGGGAGCAATTCCTTCCATCTATCTAACACAAATTTCCTCTCTTTTGGTTCAAAAATTAAACCTTTGATTTTTCTCTGTGCCTGGACCTGCCCAGTGGGAACATTTTCCTCACTGTGGCTTTTGCAGTGGTGTTTTCCTGTGAGCACATGGAGGGGCTGCAGCTCCCGGGGGCAGGTGGCACAGATGGCTCTGCCAGAGGTCACTCCTGTGCACAAACCTTCCCCCCGGCTCACGGGGACATCATTTACAGCACCCCAGATGTCTCAGCGGGAGCAAAAGCAGAGCCCATAACGTCATATTAAAGATATTGATACATTATTGATTATTGTTTAGCCCAGCCTTCAGATGTGATGGAGTGGTTGCTGTAAAGCCCCTGATTCCTGCGGGATGTGAAGGGAGGACGCTGTGCAGGCAGATCTCCTTTGGGAAGTCCTGCCTGAGCTTCAGGAGTGAGGTGCTGACACCGAGTCCTGATGCTCCCATGGATTTTTGCTGCTGCTGCCAGGTGATAATTCCTAAAATATTTGAGTAAAACTTTGCCCCAAATAGGATCTTTCAGTAGTTTTGGGTCTTATACACACAGAGCTGTGTCCCAGGGCAAACTCCTGTGAGGAAAGGGCAGAGGGGGCAGGTGATGCCACCTCTAAAGGACAGCAGGAGAAAAAAGCTAAAATTTGGGGTTTTTTTCTCTGAATGAATTTTATCTCCACAATTATTGTAGGAGCAGCTTCTGGCAAAAGGAGTTGTTGGGAGCCAGGTGCTGGAATTTTGCACCGTGGGGTAAACAGAAAGTGTCTGACTGGCTTTGCAGGAGGGAACAGCTGCGGTGGAGGGAGATTCCAGCTGTAAAAGGCAAAACCCTTGGTAAAGACAATGAGCTCTGAGAGTCATTTTGCAGTTGCAGGGAAAGCCCAGGTTCTACCCCTGTGCCTTGGCCTGGACACCATAAAGATCCATAGTAACAGAAATTAGAATTAAAATGAATGAGTGGCTAAAACGGGATCTTTCACAGTTTGCTGGCAACAGATCCATCTTTTTTTTTAAGTGTATTCTTCTTTTCCTTAGCTCACGTCACAGAAACTAGCTGTTAAAACTTTAATTACTTTAATTCCAGCCATCATTAATTTTGAGGCATTATTTTATCCCTTGTTAAACCCCAAACCTATTCAGCTGTGAAAACTTCTGAACGGAGGGGGAAGCAAATTTGTGAAAAGACAAAATGATCCCACTATTGACCTGAAATTCAGACATTTATTCCTGGTATTTCTCGGTTTCATTCCTTGCTTCTTTCCCTCAAAGAAGGAGCAGGAACGACTTTGGTGTTCCCGCAGTGGGAGAGGGAAGGAGCTGCAAGTGCTGCTGAGGGGTTTCTATTAAAGTGGGAGATAAACCCACAGCCCCGCCCCCCCCCCCCCTAAAAATCCAGCACTGCAGTGACCCAAAGGGATCTCCTACACTTTCACTGGATAAAAACCCCAAGAAAACCACAGCCAGGTGAAGCCAGGGCAGATTTCCTGGGAGAGAGGAGAGGAGCCGCCGCTGTTCTCCACATCAGGGTGGTCGGGTGGGACGTGCTTTGGTGGGCAGGCTGGAGTTTGGTCAAAGGTTGGGCTTTATGACCTTGGAGGCCTTTTCCAGCCTTAATGATTCCATGATTTAATTGTCCTTGGCGTGGGGTGGAGGGGCTGGCACAGCTCCTTCCCCTCCAGCCCTGGTGCCCCCTCGGCTCAGCCCAGCCTCGTTATTTTACAGGGACCTGCTTCCCCATTTTTGGCTTTGCTGCAAGAGCTCTCTGGGAGGGATTCCCAGCACAGCTTTTCTGTAGGATGAACACATCTGGATAATTTGGAGGAGTCTGAGTCCTCAGCACTTCCCGGAAGCCGGAGCCGAAGCTTTGGGATTTTCCCCCTTCGCTCACGGCGCGAGTTTCCCCTTTGATTAAACAAATGATTCTTTGCCTAATTTGTCTATGTTGGCTATTCTTTTTTTTAATGAAACATGCTCTTAATTAAGTAAGAGAAATACAGAAACATGTTTATTCTCGAGATTTATGCGAAAAATGAGAACCCCACTGAAATTTCCAGTAGTGAAGCAATTAAGTAATGGAATTCCACAGTATAAACATGGTATAATTCAACTATAAAACCGATGTCTAAGTAATGTTAATGAGCTGACTTGAAGCTACAAAGGCTCGAAAAGTTCAGTCACAGATGAAAATGGAATTTGTTCTCTATTATAAATGAAAGAAAGTTGGTTTGAATGAGGGATAGGCTCCAGCTGGAACCCCCAAATAACTCCCCCACGGTTTGGGCTGACAGGTTGCAGAATTTGCAGTGGGTTGTTTAAACCTTTGCTGCAGTAACTACTGAAATATTCTATTTCTGTGCTGTAGCACAGAGCTGAGAGCCACAGCGCAGGGATTGTGTCTGTGGGAAGCAGCTCAGACCAGACCGATGCTTCAGCAGAGCTCCAGCTTGAAAACTGACAAAACGTGGGGGTTTATTTCAGCTTGAACTTCGAGTTTGGATTGAAATTCGGCAAAAATCTTGTAGCTGGCAACTTTAATCCCTGTTTTCTGTGGAATCATCCCCTCCCAGCCAGCAGCACCAGGAGGATGAAGGGAATGGGGCTCTCCATGGCACCTTCTGAGAAGTGAATTTCACTCGTTCCGTGTTTCCTTCGCTGCTAATCCTGACTGGACTTTTCTCCCCCCTTCCAGATTCCCATCTATTTTGGTAAATCCCTTTTTCCAGAGTGTTAATGGAGCAGTTTGCTGTGGGGGGTGTGTGCACAGTGCTCAGGGTCGCTCTGCCAGCCCCAGCCCTGCCTGTTCCAGTGTTTCTGGCCAGCTCCCGGGGGCTTCCCCTGCTCTCCCAGCTCCATTTTCTTTTCTTCTCCTACTCCACTTCAGAATGTTGTTCCTGCCACCTTCTCAGCCCAGTAAATAGCACGCTGAAGATTTATGGGGTTGAAACTTCCAATGCCATAACAGATTTTATATATTTTTCACGGCGTTATTCAGACGTGTGATGTTATGGTTTAGCTCAAGCCCCGGTGCAGCAGCTCCGAGGAGCTCCTTCCTCATGGGCAGCTCCTCTTTGCCAAACTTGTATTTGCACTTGCTCCAGAGGAGGAGGGAAGGAATGTTCCATAAATGTTGCACAGGATTAAAGGATGGAGACTCGGAGCCTGAACCTGTGGCCTGGAGGAAGCACTGACCACAGCTTGCCTTTGAGAGGAGTCTGGGCTTCCTTCTCCTTCCTTCTCCTTCCTTCTCCTTCCTTCTCCTTCCTTCTCCTTCCTTCTCCTTCCTTCTCCTTCCTTTTCCTTCCCTCTCCTTCCTTCTCCTTCCCTCTCCTTCCCTCTCCTTCCTTCCTTCTCCTTCCTTCTCCTTCCTTCTCCTTCCTTCTCCTTCCTTTCCTTCCTTCTCCTTCCCTCTCCTTCCCTCTCCTTCCTTCTCCTTCCCTCTCCTTCCTTCCTTCCCCTTCCCTCTCCTTCCTTCTCCTTCCTTCTCCTTCCTTCTCCTTCTCCTTCCTTTCCTTCCTTCTCCTTCCTTCTCCTTCCCTCTCCTTCCCTTCCCTCCTTCTCCCTCCTTCTCCCAGGCTTTCCCAGCCCAAATGGGGTGTGGGATGATGCTGTCAGAGCTGAGGGAGGATGGGGAAGCAAAGACCACTCAGGGGTTCTGGGCAGTGAGGCATTGATGGGGTATTTTGGGTGGATGTGGGGGTTTTGTCTGGGTTGTTTCCGTGTTGAATCCCCCCTGTCTCCGGCAGCTTTGCCAGGTGCTGCGGCCCCAAAATGGTTCTGGACACTTTCTGTGCCAGGATTTGTGATGTGGCACCTTGGTCACCCTCACTTTGGCTCAGGGATGGTCCCTCTGGTGATGGAA
Organism: Corvus hawaiiensis; assembly: GCF_020740725.1. NCBI lineage: Eukaryota > Metazoa > Chordata > Aves > Passeriformes > Corvidae > Corvus > Corvus hawaiiensis. The sequence goes on from NC_063234.1 coordinate 3,310,714, forward strand.
AGGTTTCCATCCTGAAAATCCGTAGGACAATTCACAGGTGGAGATGAACAAGCGGCACAGAATGCCGAGGAGGGCTGGACTCCTTGCTCATTTTGGGGAAAGTCCCGGCCTTTTCTCTCACATTTTTCCCTGTTGAATATGAAACTATTAAAAAGTAAAGAAAACAACAAAATAAAACCCCCAACTCACATAAAATGAATTAAATCAGGGGCACATCTGCTTGCCCTGGGGCACATCTGCTTGCCCTGGGTTCCTTTCCCAGTGATCCCAATTCTGTGGAGTTTCACGAGTTTATAAAACATTAACTACTGCGACAAGAAGAACAAACATTGTTCCCTCCTTGCACAGCTCCCAAACCCAGCTACCAGATGGACCCAGCACCCAGCAAGGGAATGTTAATTTTGATGGAGAGAGCCTTGGTGTTCTGGGTATTAAAGAGTGTGCCTTGGGAAACGCAGCACAGTAGACGTGTGTGTTTGTGCTGAGTGCTGTCTTTGTCTTTCATCTATAAAAACACTAATTAAAGGATAATGTAAAAACCTGCAGCAGGTCTGGGTGTGCTGCTAAGGTAAATAAAAATGAAACAAAAAGGTGTATAAATATATATATAAATATATATATGCATGGTAGGGCAGTAAAAGCGCATTGTTAAACTGCTGTGTGCCCCAAAATTTCCGAATTAAAAGCTGAACAGAAACACATCTGGAGCGGGGCACAAACTCCCAGTTCTGCGTTGGCTCCGTGCTTTATTTGCCAGGAATTGCTGTGTGGGGAAGGCTCCTGGAACCCCACCTCACAACCTCCCCCTTTCCCAGCCCCTCCTGTGGCCAGCACCACCCCGGCAGCTTTAGCCCAAGGCTGGAGCTGAGCTCCAGATGCTGCTGCTGCTGCCTGGGGTATCTGGGCCCTTTTAACCACTCCAAACCAGAGCCAGCCTGGAATATTAACTGGGCTGTGCCTCTGTGTGTCCTGAGGGAAGCTGTCAAGCAATTAAGAGCGATCCTGTGCAGTTTAAAATGTGGGATATCACATCTAAACCTGGATTATTTGGTGGTGTTTCATCCGAGGGTGGTGCTGACAGGGAACCACCGAGGCAAATCAGCGCTGGAGGGTTTGGAATTTAGTGTGTGACCTCCCTTAGGCTTCTGGAGCCCTTCAGGTGGCTGTGGGACAGTGGGACTGTCCCCTCCAGGGCTGCAGGAGGTGCCCCCCATCTGGAGCGTTCCCCTCTGGGATGGAGCACACGCCTGGAATTCTTCCAGCAATTCCCAGCACTGAAGTTGGAAGCCTCCACCAGAACAGGTCCCCTGCACAGGGCACACCCTGGTGCCACGCAGTTCAGGCACTGGGCAGCTTCCACTTGGGAATGGAAGGCTGGTTTCTCATGGGGAACCAGGAGGGAAACAGGCTGGAGTTGGGAGCAAAGCAGAAGCTGCTCCTTGAGCAGCAAACTTGTGGTGCCTTAAGGTGACCACGGGGCTCTGAGTATTTCCCTTCATCCCCTCAGGGTCCCAGAGCATCTCCCCAGCACAGGGTGGTCATTGTGGAAGATTGGGAAAGATTAATCCAAAACCCTTCAGGAACTATGGAAATCTTTCCATTGGATTCATGGAATCATGGAATCACTGGATGGTTTGGGCTGGAAGGGATGTTACAGCTCATCTCATTCCAGCTCCCATGACACGGCAGGGACACCTCCCACTGTCCCAGGCTGCTCCAAGCCCCGTCCAACCTGGCCTTGGACACTGCCAGGGATCCAGGGGCAGCCACAGCTGCTCTGGGCACCCTGTGCCAGGGCCTGCCCACCCTCACAGGGAACAATTCCTTCCCAATATCCACCTAAACCTTCCTGCTTTCGGTTTGAACCCATTCCTCCCTGTCCTGCCACTCAAGTCCCAAATGCAGAGCCCCTCTCTGAATTCCCTGTGGCCCCTTCAGACCCTGGAAGGTGCTGTGAGGTTTCCACACAACCTGCTCTTCTCCAGGCTGAACAATCCCAACACTCTCAGCCTGAGAACTTTGATTCACCCAGTTCTGCCTTCGCTCCTCAGTGTGTGAATGGAGCAACTCCTCCCTGGCAGCATTGGCCTTATTAATAAATATCTTCCTGGGCAGAGATCCAAGGTTGAAGGTCTCTGGTACAACTGAGGTGACAATAGGTCCCCTTATCACCACTGCATTACTTTCAGGGTGTTTAAGTCCCCTCCAGAATCTTCTCCTGCTCTTGCTGGCACAGGAACAGCCACCTTGGTAAAGAGAGAGGGGGAAAAAAATTAAAAAAAAAAATCATAAAATCTCTCTTTGTGCCACTCTCCCCCTGAAGAAAAAGCTGAACATCTGACTTAGGTTTGCTGAAATAACAGCAGATGTTTATCTTGTATTGTATGGCACATGGCACTACATCCCATAAACCCCCTCCTGCAGCTTAAAGCCGAGTTTCTGCTCCCTCATTTGGACACTCGCAGGCTTTGTGCTCCTTCTGAAATGTTTTCATTTCTCTGGAGCTTAATCTGCTACCAAAGTATTTGTAAGTATCACGTTATAAAGCGTGAAATGAGGAATAGCAAAGGAGATTTTCAATACTTCCTTCCCCTAAGCACAGCACTGAGCAGCTACTTACCTGCAGCCCCAAAGAATGGCAAAATTGTGCAAACTTGCTGCAGCTAAGGAGAATCCACTCGATGTGGGGGGTTGGGAACAAATCAATAAGGGGAAAAAACCTCCTGTCTTGGGAAAGGAAAAGCTGGGGGGGGGAAAAAAAATCAGTTTTTGTGGGGCTTGTAAAAATGTAATGTTTTCACTTTTAAAGTTTGTGTTTGTTTTACTGTGAAAAGAGTGAATGCCTGTAGTTGGTGTAATTTTTTAATATGTTTATACACACAGAGACTTAATTCCAGTCATTGCAACTGCAGAAAACTCTGCTGCTTGAGAGAAATGGCAAATTTTGTCCAGCATTAATCTGTGGCTCTTTGCTAGCGAAAATAAACAACAAAATAAATTCAGGAAGAATTTCTCCATGGAATGGGTTGTCAGGAATTGGACAGGGAGGTTTGGAGTCCCTGTCCCTGGAGGTGTCCAAGGGAGGGCTGGAGGTGGCACTCGGTGCCCTGGGCTGGGGACAAGGTGGGGATTGGGCCCAGCTTGGACTCGATGGCCTTGGAGGTCTTTTCCAACCTCAATGATTCTTGGCTTCTTGATGCAGTAGAGGCTGAATGCTGGCTTGAACAGGGACATGGTGTGGGTCACAAGGTATTTCAGGTGACACAAAAGTAGAGATGGACAAGAGGTAGCTGAGAAAATCGATGTTTTAGGAAGAAGCAAAATGGGAGCATCCCGATCCTGCACAGCCACATCCCCATCCTCAGCTGGGACTGACTTTTTAATATTTTTTTACGTTTTCTAGACATTTCTGAGCTCCACTGGTCCATGAATGTTGTGGCTTCTCCTTTAGCATTCTCTCTGAAACATGGTTTATTTTATGTTTGAACAAATGCAGCCCTCCTTTGTTTCCTCTGCTGAATTCTTTATTTATTATTTCCTAAAATGATTTGATTTTCTCCCTCTTTCCCGACACATCTGATTGCAATAAGCTGATACAAAATAGAACCGAGAAACAAAAGGCTGAACATGCTGATAATGTACATTTGGTTTGTATTTATCGTTTTAAGATGTGTTTTAATTGGTTCACTACCAACATCCTGTAACTTCCAGTCAGACACAGGAGAAACCTGTTTCATTTTAAAGTCTCTTAATTCCTTCCCTCTTTCAGCTGGGAGCACTGGATAAGGCCCTACTGTAATATCTCCACATTTAATTTCATTAGAACATTTTAAAAAAGAGGATTATAATCCATTTTGGTTTGTGATTCTCCCTTGGATTTCACTGTGAAATGGGATTTTAAAACAAGAACGACACAAAATGGGCTTTAGTACCTTCATGAATAACTTCTGATGAAAAAATGCAGATGTAAACCTCAAAATAAACAGTTTCCTTGTTATCCCAGAAGCTTAATCTGCTTAGTTTAATGAGGAGAAAGTGGAAAGGTGACAGGAATGCCACCTTGAAGCACTCACCTACAGCAAAATTGGAGTTAATGGGGTAAAAGTGCCACAACACCTTCATTAAAAAAAAAGAAAAAAAGTAGGAATTGAGGAAAAAGGGCTTGGAAGAGCAGCTCCCACATCCCATAAACACCAGCAAGGGAAACCTCCCTTTGCTGGCTGTGCCAGGAGCGTGTTCTTCAAACCTACAGCACTTCCATGCTCGGACAACTCAGCAGAGACTCGGAGCTCAGGGCTGAGAATTCGCGCGCTGAGTTCGGAGCCTCCTGGAGCTCTGCGTGCACCAAACAGGAATTCATTTGAGGAAGTCTTGTTGAGCAGGAGGTCAGCCTGGAAATCACAGCACTGCCCCTCCTGCCCTTGCCCTTGCCCTTGCCCTTGATGAGACCACTGTTACCTTGGACTTCAAGCTCCAAGTTGGAATTAGTTTTCAAAGATATTTTAGAAGGTGCCAGTCTCCTTTTCCCCCTGCTGAAATCAGAGCTCATTAAAGCAGAGGGCAGTGCAGGTATTTCTATTTTCCACCTCATTGCAGCATGTTTTATGAAAAACCCTGACTTTTTTTCACCCCTGACTGTTCCAAACCCTGTGTTTAAACCCACCTGGCAGCCTTGGTCCTGCTGGGACTTCAGTGGCATCGATGACCACGTTGAGGTCACAGCCAGCCCATGAGGATGAGGAAGGCTCCAATCTTTGTGGGTTTTGCCCCTGACAGCTTTTGGGTGATTCCACAGCCAGCTCTGCCTCACGGAAGTGACACTTGCACACCAACTCTCCTCTCCATGGGAAAAAGGTGTCCCCAGCCCCTCTCCCGGGTGATAAGGAAAGTTTCTGCTGCTGTGGTGAAGCTGTTTCACGTGGTCAGTCCAAATCAAGAAGTTTGTTAACAGAAGTGGTGAGGTGGTGGAAATACCTGGAAGCTTTCCTGGGTTGGTGTCACACAGTTGGGGACCTGCAGGAGCTGCCGGAGCCCAGACAGGGGCACGAAGAACCTCGGGGCCAGGGAGGGTGATGGAGCTCCAGGAGGTGCTTGGAATCAGCCCTAAAAGGTTTTTCCCCCAAAACGGAGCAGTTTTGAAGGCTTAAAAACAAGGTCTTGAAAAGAAGTTTTTCTGTCTGTGAGGAGGGTGAGGAGTTGGACACTCTTCAGGAAAACTTATGGAAACTTCTGTTTCAACGAATGTGGTGGAGTTTCCCTTTTCCACTTGGCTACTGGGAAGGTGGGGAGGGGGAAAGATGGAAAAAGCTTCAGTATTTTTTGCTGGCCAATTTGGGTCACAAAGAGAACTGGGAAGTGTCTTTTCCCAGCAAGGCCCTTGCTGGAAGCCTCTGTCCAGCTCTGCCAGGCTGAGCTCTGGCTCCGAGGGAGCTGGGATGGGAGCTGGGGCAGGAGATTCCGGCTCACCCGTGCGTTTTTTGGGGAAGATTTCTGTGATTTTGCACAAGCGAGAGGTGCAAAAGCAGGCAAGGAGCCTGGGAGGGGTTCAAGGCTCGGTTTGGAAGGCTGAGAGAAATAGAGGGCCAATATTGCACCAGTGTGGTGTGGAGAGGGACTCCAGGAAAGAGAGATCCCTCAGGCACTGGGCTGACAGTATAAATAGCTCTGGATGCTTTAAAACAAATACAGAATCATTTCTTTAGCTCAGCTCTCTGGAGCTTTGCCAAGGCTGTGCTAATTATATTGTATCTTGTTTTTATCATCCATGTTCCAAACCATTTCTTGTGCCAAAACGTCTGGACACTTCTCTCCCAGTATCCCGCTCCCAGTTTAGGTTTCTGACCATCTTCTCATTTTTTGTTGAATTTTCCCATTCTTGGAAAAAAAATCTCGGTTGTGACCTTGTGCTACAGCAATGCTGCTTGGGCAAATTCTCTAAAAATGGGGAAAAAAGGGGAAAAAAAGATGATTAAAGTGCATCATGATGCCAACACACTCTGCAGTGCATCCCTCTGTGCTGGGATGGACCTGCAGGAGCATTGACCTTTCCCTTTCGGAAGTCACACGAGGTTTTCTGTGCCTGGAAATCTTGCAGAGAGAGGCTGCACCATGAAGGAAAGGGATTTTCTGCTGTGGTGTTTGGTGGAGAGGTGGATGGAGGCAGAGGAGGGGGTTTGGGGTTTGCAGAACTGGGAGGGAGAAGAGTGGGAGCGATGGGAGATAAGAATAAAGAGGATGCAGAGTGTGATCAGATGCAAAAGGAGAATAAGGGCAAAAAGGTAGCTGGGACAAAAGGGGTCAAAAGGGCACAGAAAATAAGAAGTGGAGCAGAGGGGGGAGCGTTTCCATGCTGCAGTTCTTGTGAGGATTTTTTAGGACAGACCTCAGTTAAAACATTAGAGGGACGAACCTAGAAGAGATAAAACTTTATAATTCCAAGGACAACGCGATTTCAATCGAATCTCTTATTTCTAGTGGAACTTTCCCCCTTGAACAATTTCATAGGAGGGTTCAATGCTTGCAGCAGCAGAGGATGTTCCGTCTCAGGGGTTCCAGGCACCAATCCTGCTGCAGCCCCTGCGCCCACAGCTCAGGGGGCAGGAAGGAGCCAGGGGGGTTTGCCGAGGGCAGGGACCCTCAGCGTGGCTCAGGGACAAGGATTTGGCTGTAAGCACCCATCAGATGCTCCCTGCACATCCAGTCGAGGGGAGAAGTCAGTCACCCAAAGATGACAAAGGGGGCCTTGCTCTCGAGGCCTGAGCTGCTGATGAAACACTCTTTGAACACTTTGAGGTTTCTTTGCTTCCTTTCTTTTTCTCCTTTTTTTTTTTTTTTTTTTTTCCCCCTCCTCCTTGTGGGTTTTTGCTTTCTTCTGAAGAACAAAAAAGTAACTTCCCATGTAGATCTGGCCTGTGTGGGACAAGGACTCTTTTGAACTATTTTCCATACTGTCCCTATTCAAAAGAATCTTCTTGCAGCTTCCCGAGGAGCCCTGACAATGTTCCATTTGGGGAAGGACATGGGGAGAACAGGATTACAACCGGGCAGTGCACGCTGAGGCATTTCTGAGGGAAAGGGGCAGGATTGCTCTGCTCTGCTCCGTGGCCAGCGGTGACAGATCTGAAAGCTGAAATTCTCCCCGTGTTCATTCAGCTGGACGCGCGTCACAGAATTATTCTTCCTTGATACTCGTTACTGTTGTGCTTTCTGTCGTCAGAGCATGTGCAATTCCCGCTCAGCCTGAGGCCTCTGATGCCAAAAGTCATGTCCAGAGTGGGAAAGATCTCAAGTTAAAGCTGGTCAAAAGCCCTCTGGCACGTTTTCCACGTAAACATCTCAAATGTATAGTTTCCTCAGCGAAGATGTTAAGTCTGCTCCTATTTTAAGCAAAGCCTATTTTTAAAGCTGGAGATAAAAATAAATAAAACCACAACATACTGGCATTTCCTTCCCATAGGATCTGGACATCTGGGTGGTTGTTCTTTGCCAGTTCTCCCCTGAAACATTTGTGGAGGAACACAAAACTGATGTAGCTCTGGGGGGTGGGTTGAAGCTCTGTGGGAAGCTGAGGAAAAGATGACAGAGGAGTGACAGCGAGCACTCAAAAAAAAAAAGAAATTCAATGTACAAATAAAACGTGGGTGAACCCAGGGTGGGATCCCAGCAGCGAGCACGCTGCGCTTCTGCTTTTAAAATTTATTTTAATTCATTTTAGCCGGGGGAAGGGGTGGAAAACCCTGCAGCACCTCTGCTGGGCAGCCTCGAGCTCTCCCTCAGCCAGACCGCCCCAACCAAGTCGCGACTTCAGGCGGGAGGGGGCTGCCGCAGGAAAAGCGGAGGAGGTTTTCCCGTGGATTTCCAAACAGACAGAAGCTGCCCGCGGCTCCGGCTGGGAAATGCGATCCCGGAGGGTGCGCAGGGGTCGGGGCCAGCCCTGCCCGGGGCTGCCTCTCCCCTCCCTCAGCCCGGTCATGTGTGGCAGCTCAGGGGATGCTCGGCAAAGCCTGGCTTGATAAGGAGGTGCCTAAATTAGGCTAATGATGGGTTCTCCTGGGTAATGCAGGGCGGGAGAAGTTCAAAGCCTGGTTTTTCTGTCCAAAATACCTGCCAAGGCTCTTTGATGAAGTGTCTTTGTCAGAACGATTAAATGAAGGTTAAAAAGGCCGGACCTTTTCTCAGCATATTTGACTGGCTCTTTCTTCCCTCTCTTCAAGGTGTCTTCGTGTTACATTTATTTGCTTCATGAATTCTTTATTACACTAATCAGTCCTGATGTACAAACTCATTAGAAAATGAGCTGGAAATGTAAGATCTGTCAAATTTCAGAGACTTCTGACATCGTTAGACTCAAGGGCCTTTTTGCAGGGAGAAGGGAGAAAGGAAAGAAGCTAATGAGGAAATGTCAGATAATGTAGAAGTCAATCCATTTGGAGATGAAGTTTTACAAAGTTCAGAGGGAAAAGTTGTAGGCTTGCCAGGACAAGCACCTATTTTTATTTTTTTTTAATGTAAATTTTGGCACAGAGGAATTTTTTTCTTCCTGAGGTTGCTGCACACTTCTGGTTTGGTTTTGTAATGGACATTTCAAATCAGTTTATTGTGTTGCTTTTCTAGTGACAATGCAGAAATGAAGGGAAATAATTATTTGAAGGAGATTTCTTAGCAACATGAATTAAAAATCTGTATTTTGGGGTTTGGTGCCAGCTGAAATCACTGCCCTGACAGGCAGGTGCTGTGGAGATGCTCAGGGAAATGAGCACTGCTTTGAAAAGACCTGAGATGGGTGAGATCTGTCAAACCAGGAGGCCATAAATCCTGTCATGAGCTGAACCTAAGGAGAAAGAGGTGAAAAAAGGAACAGTGGTGGAGAGAGAAGGAACTTGGCTGTGGTCACACACAGGTCTGTGGCTCCCAGAACTCAGCAGTGTCTGTGCCCTGCTCACTAAATCTCACTCCTGCCTCGGTCCAGGACCTGCTCAGGGAACTGAACAAACTAAAAGTGAGGAGAAGTGACCAAATAGCAGCACAGAGAACATCTCATGGCAGTGGAGATCAGCCTGCAGCCTTTATTCAGCAATGTTGAATATGAAGGTCAAATACAAGTGGCTTATTTAATTTATTTAATGTTTATCAATTTCACCTCAGGACACTGCTCAAATATAATATGAGCGGCTTATTTAATTTGCTTCATTTTTATTTAATTAATCAGCTCAGGACAGTGTTGGAAAAATTTGGATTATAGAACCACAGACTGGTTTGGTTTGGGTAGGAGGGGACCTTAGAGATGATCTTGTTCCAACCCCTTGCACCGTGCTGCCCATGGAATTGTTACTCCTCCATCCATCCAGGGAATGCAGCACAGCCAGCAGGGGCTTGTCAGATTTAGCTGTAGAATCCTCTCCTGGTCACTGGGGCATGGAAATGTCTCCTGCTTCCATCACCTCCTCACGAACTTCAGACTGGCACCTGGCAAGGGGCAGTGCCACTGCTGTGCCCCTGTGGAATCCATCACATTCAAGAGGTGCTAAGGAAGGAAATGAAGATTTTCAAAGACTGTCACAAGGAGGGCTGGGATTTAGGACAGCTGGGATCTGTTCCTGGTCTTGTTTTGAACCCCCTGTGTGCCCTTGGGCTCTTCTCCTGATGCCTCTCTCCTGCCCAGGCTGTGTGACGTGGCACAGGCACAGCTGCTGTCTCACTTGTAGCTGGGTCTCACAAACTTCCAGGCATCAAAAATAGATTGGTCCTGCTTTGAGATGGTTTCTTTTCCCTGAGGTGCCCATAAAAGCATTTCCCTTGGATTCTGGGCCCTTGGAAGGCCTGGGTGTCCTGGGCACTGGGTGGCTCCTGCTCTGCAGTGTCCTGGAGAGAATAGAGTGGGCAAATCCAAGCAAAAAGGAGAGATTTGGGATTTCAAACGCAGGGCAACGCAGGAATCGGATATATTCTGTGATGCCAGAGCAGTTAGGAGAGGTTTTGCTCTCTGCTGGAATTGCCACTGCAGAGTGTCTTTAGCCCCAGAATTAAATCCTGTGGCCACGAGGAGTTCAGAGCAGGCAACTCCTCTGCTCACACAAAGCTGGGGAGAGCTCTGTGCCGTGAGAAGCCTCTCTCCAGAGCTTGTCCCATCCCTCCTGCAGTGGCAAAGAGCCAGATGACAGCCCAAAGGCCCAGATCCAGGGGGTCTGTGTGGGGCTGAGGCTCCCAGCTGCGGGTCCCCAGGCTGAGCATTCCTTCGGGATGTCCTTCCCTGGGCTCTGCTCTCAGGGATGCTGAGCTGAGCATCCCTCCCTCCCTCCTCCTCCAGCCTCAGCACAGAGAACAGGAGCTGTGGCTGCTCAGCACCTCCTAAAAACCAAACCCCTGCCTGTTTTGGGGGGATCAAGGAGAGAATCTGGGCTCAGCACATCAGAGGAGTTTGCTGGCAAAGGGAAAGGAGCGGGAAAAGCCAAACCTGAGGAGTTTACATCCCTGGTAGAGGGGGTTTCAGCCCCGGGTTCTGGCCTGCTCTGGAATCATCGCTCTCCAAGGACCATCCCAGCCTCGTGGTGGCACTTTGGGCACCCCCAGCCCAGGTTTGGCCAAGGTTTGGGGTCACAGCAGCTCCTGTGGGTGCTGGGGGGGTGCATGGAGAGGGCAGGGCAGAGGTGACCTGCAGAATCCCTCCGAGGCAGAACTTCTGGGGCGGGCAGGGATGATTCATTTCAGAGAGTTCTTCTAAAATCAGATTAGAGAGGGCAGGCCAGGGAAAGGGAAGGGGCTGTGTTCTGCTTTACAAATCAAACTCCATCGCAAAGGTGTCAAAGAACTGGCACTTCCTTCTTGGTTCTTCCCCTCTTTCCTTCCCCTTTCTGTCTCTGGCTGCTGTCTTGCCTCTTTTCACAGACAAAACCCACATCTCAAATTCCTCTCCTTTGAAGCTGCTCAGGTAAAGCCATTTCATCAGTCCCTCAGGAGAGGAAAAGCCTCGGGTGTTTCCTTTACCTGAGGGCTGTGGATCTGAGCTCTGAGGAGCAGCCCAGGGCTTTCAGCAGAGCCATTCCCACAAGATTTCCATCCCAGGCCAGTAGAACGTGGGGAGCACTGGATCAGGCAGGCTGCTGGCAGATTTCGGGTAGGTGCTTCTATTTACTGATGACTTTGCTTTAAAGGTCCCTTTTATTTAAAAAAAAAGCGTCGTTTTTGCACAACTCTGCTTGAATTCACCCTAAACTTTCCCCCAGCTCTATCACTGTGATGTTATCAGCCACGTCTTTAGGATTCCTCACTGCTCCCTTCCATTTCCAGCGTTGTGAGTGGTGCTGGGGTGGCTGTGTCTGAGTGAGTCTGCCCCAGACCCGGAGCAGGAGGATATGAAAGGCTCCTTCTGCTGCCAAACAAAACCCACTTCCCCGCAGGTATGAAATCCAAGCACACACCTAAACTGTTGTTGTTGGCTCCGAGGTTTTATAGCCACTGGCAGCCCCTCACTTTGTCTTTAGGCTCCGTCAGAGCCTCAGCCTGGGACACCCACTGGGGCTTTTGGATGGGATCCTCTGGATTTGGCCAGGCTTGTTTGGCTGAAGCCCAGCCCGGGAGCTGTGGTCACCCCTTTCCAAGTGATCTCTGTCACCCACTCAACACTTCCCAGCTCCCCCAGCACTTTTTCTGTCCTGCAGTGTCACACTGTGCTCCAGGGCTAGGACGGCTGCAGAAATCAGGAAGAAACATTCAAAATATAGAATAGCTCTGAAAAACTGACATTTTCTTTCACCAGAACCCAGTTTCTGGTTTGTTGTTTGTTTTTTTGGTTCGGTTTGGTTTTTTTTTTTTTTATGGCACAAGGGAATTTTGAAACCAAACTTTTGGGATTGTTCTCCTCCTGAAGGGCTGCAGGAATGGCAGAGCTGTGTGAGACCAGGAGTTTTCCTCGCCACAGCCTGGTTAGCTCTCGGTGATCTCCACTTGGGACCGTTCAGCACTGCTGGTTCTGCATCTTGCTGTTAATTTTTCCTCCTGATGAGGTTATTCTTCAGGTCTTTCTCTCTTGCCTGGCTTCTCTGCTCTTCCCTCGCTCACTCTTTGCAGCTGGGGTGGGATGGGAGGTGGATTTGGTGCTGCACAATCTTTCCCCTTGGAATTGCACACCAGTCGCTTATTGCTGTAAATAATCACTTCACCACCAAACCAATCGTGTTTATACGAAGAAAAATCCTTTGATACTTCTATTTTCACCTCTCTGTTGTTATTGAAAGATACCCAATATGCCAATCTTAACAAAGTTTTCCCCCAAAAACCTAAAAACAGCAGACGGAAGAACAAATTCCCTTCCCCAGCACAATATACCTGGGTTGCCTTTCTCATTCAGGAGGGGTCAGGGAGTTTTCACTCCTTGAGACGCCTTTGGGCTCTCTCAAATGTGTTTGAGTGAGTTCAAACGCATTTCTGAGCCCTGTATGGGGAAGTTTACATTTCTGCCAAGTGCATGGTGATAAAGGGGAGACTTTGATCCCGTGGCCTGTCAGTTGTGCCTCATGTGCTGGGCCAGGACAAAAGTCTCAGCATATTTCCCTCAACAAAGGGATTCTGCTGGCCCTGAAGTTTTGCATCTGGAACAGCCAGCGTGGGCTGGCTGGCATGGTTGTGCCTGGAGGGATTTATTTTAGGGGAAAAACCTCTGGAGAAGAAGGGATTCCTGACATCTAACCCTAGCCAGGTTCATCTGGGTTGTCCAGCAGCTGCTGGTGGGAAATAAACACAATTTATAGAGACTCTGCAGGAATTTGGGAGCAAACACACACCTGCAGCTGTGCCTGCAAGGCCTATAAATAGAACTTTTGCCACTGCTCCCCGTAGCTGTTTTCTTGCAGGGGCTGCAGCTTAGACAAAGTTCCCCCTACATATATTTAAGTGGATTATTAGAGGAAAAGGAGTAATTCCCTGAAGAGCTGCTGCTGCTGCCAACATGCAGCGGTTTGAAAGCAAAGGAGCTTCCTGGATCCTTGTACTTTTACGTTCGCCTGACCTGGGGCTCGGGAAGTTACGGGTGCTTGGAACAAAAACCCATCAGAGAAATCAGAGAAACCTCGGTGCCACCAGCTGTGCCACCCTCTGGGCAAAGGCTGGTGAAGGGCAGAGGGGTTTGTGCTCCTTCTCCAAGTGCTTCGTGCTGCTGAGCTCCGGGGCAGCCAGCAAACTGCTAAAGCAGCTCGGTGTTCAACGTGCCCCACCATGAATGGGATGGTGTTTGGGGTTATTTAACACCTTTTTTTTCCCGCTCGGGGCAGGTGGGTGTGGTTTGCGCTGAGCTGTTCTTAGCAAGGCTGGCTTGGGGAGGCAGGGCTCAGATTTGGGAAGGCAGAAGTCCAAGATTTGGATTCAGGAAAGGAGGATTTGGAGTCAGGAAGGCTGGGTTTGGGTTCAGGAAGGCTGGGTTTGGGTTCAGGGAAGTTGGATTTCTGCCTCTGGCACCAGCCTGCAGGATGCCCCAGGTGTGGCCACGTCTTCTCTTTGCTCTGCAGCGTGAAATTCGCCAGCAAAGAAAGAATCTGTTGGTTCTTATTAACAAATTCTATCGTTCCCAGTGTCCATTGGAGGTCTCTGGGGATCCCTGCAGCACAAATCATCACCCCAGATGAGTTAAGGCAACCTGAGCCTGTGTTAACCTGTAATGTTCCCCCAGTCTGCAATCCAAGCCCCAAATCCCAGTGCAAGGCGTATTTTTCCCTTCAGATCTCGTGTCCCTTACAGGTGCTGGCCTGGCTGTGAGCACCAGCGTGGTCAGAGGGGTGATGAAATAAATTTGATTTAATAAATTTGATTTTTACGGTGTATTTCTATAACTCAGAGCTGTCCTGCCCTGCTGCTCCTAGCGCAGAAGTCCCTCCCAGTTTTCAGGAAGCCTGTACTGAATAATTTTCCTTCTACTTTCCCCACTTCCTGCAAATGCTGAGCCAGACAAAGGTGCTGTAAGAATTATAAGCCACAGTTTGATCTCCCCAAGTGAAATGGGGCAGCTCTGGGCTCACGGTGGTTGGGCCAGTGTGGGATTGGGGTTGTGACATTTGTTTTCCTGCGGGCTCCCTGTATGGCCTTTTATTTTCATCTTATTTTCGTTCTTCTGCTGTTCTTCCCTCCCTCCTCCCTGCACTCCCCAGTTAAAACAGAACAGAAAAACGCTCTTTGAAGCAGCTGGGAAGGCGAGATGGAGAAAATATTCCGTGGAGTTATCCCTTTGCAGGGGTCTGGGGGCTGCTGGTGCCTTGTGGGGAAGGGAAGGGGCCACCCTTGCCCAGCTCTGGGCAGCTCCAGTTGCTTACTGGGAGGCACTGGTCTGAGTTACATCGAGTTATGGGGAAGGCAGGGATTTTGTGCTGTAAGCAGAGGGGCAGAAAAGCAAAGCCCTTGAGGGGGATGCCCAGAGGAGCTGCTGGGCTGGGAGTGTCAAACTCTGCTTCAGCTCAGGGTGAAGGTGTTGAAAATGTTCCCAGGAACCTCAGAGGAGGCTGAGATGGGTTCAAAAGAGTCAAGGACAAAATCAAGAGGGCAGAGAGTGCAGACAGGGAGTTACTGGGATGAGCTGGATCTGCTGTTCAAGTTCATTTGCCTCAGAGACATTTTTCTCCCCCAAACTGGTGTTTCCTGTCCTGAAGCTTCCTGGAGGTTTGCTCACAGAAAGGTGAGCAGTGCTGGCCTGGAAGTTCCCAATCTGTTGCAAAATGTGGGTCAAATTAATTGGGGTCAAATTAAAATAAATAATTAAACAAACCCCAAACAACTCTTCCCCCTCACCCCCCTAAAAAAAAAAACCAGCCAAAAAACCCACAGCAAAACAACAGCAAAAAAACCCCCACCAAAACCCCAACCAACTCAAAAGCCCAAATGAAAACCTTAAAATGCTCCATAAAACCTTTTCTTTTCATTCCTTTTCAAGCCATTTACATTTAAAGGCCACTCAGAAACCCCCCATTCACCCAGCTGATCTCATTAAAGAGACTGAAGAACTTAAGTGACTCCTCAGAGACTTGAACTTGTAGTCGAAGGAGCTGAAAAGTCCCAAATATGATGTGGAGGAAAACTATTCCCTTTCACATCCTCACGCTGATGTGTGTTGAGGCTTAAAGGCTCAGGTTGTTTTCCAGGTTGATTTTCTTAAATTTCAGGAGCAAAAACAAAGTAAGGAAATGAATCTGCCATGAGGGTACATTTAATTATGAAAGGCACCATCGAGGGCAATTCATGTGCACTCTGCTGTCACTTGTGGTGCTCTCACACCTCTCACACTGTTCAATTCCTGCCTAAAAAATCTTGTCAACCTCTTAATTTTTGGTGTTGATAACAGAGAGCTGAAAATTCAGAAATTCAGAGATTTCAAAACTGAACTCGTTATTTACGTGGGGTTTTTTCTCCATTTCACAGCTGTTTGGGTGCAGTGGTTCTGTTCCTCTTGCTGCTGTGTTTAGTGGTTGAGGATGGACCCCAAATCAGGATCCTGACACTGCAATACCTGAATATAAAATCATTGAATATCCTGACTTGGAAGGGACCATTAGGACTGAGCTGACAGAGTTACAGCAACAAACATCCCCTCACAACAGTGGGACGTCACTTTGAGGCTGAATCTGTGTTTCCACTCTTTACCAAAATTGCAGCATTGGTGTCCACAGGGTTTTCTTTCAGGCAGAAGGACATAAGCCACTTTTTTTGTTGTCTTTTTTGGCCACAAGGACTAATTTGTAGATGAGAGTGAAGGCCATGGTTGCCTTTCCCTAGGGATGACAAACTTACTGGAATGGTTTGGGTTGGAAGGGAACTTAAACCTCATCCCATCCCATGGGCAGGGACACCTTCCACTGTCCCAGGCTGCTCCAAGCCCCGTCCAACCTGGCCTTGGACACTGCCAGGGATCCAGGGGCATCCACAGCTTCTCTGGGCACCCTGTGCCAGGGCCTGGCCACCCTCCCAGGGAAGGATTGCACCATTTGAGATAGATTTCACATCTTAGGAAGAAACGATCTTCCTCAATAAAGCGGAGCAATCGATCCACAGCGCTCTGTGCAGTGCAGGTGTGGCAGTAAATGCTTCTCTGGGAGGTGTTGGGGCACCTGCAGCATTTGCAGGTGTTTGTGCTGTGCCAGCTCTCGTTGTCCTCTGCCGTGGGACCTCGGTTATCTCTGCTGGGCAAGCACAGAACACCAGCTTTTCACCCCAAGCTGTGAATTCCGCCTTCGAGCTGCTTCGATTCTTTAATTTTCATAAAACCACTTCAATTTAGGCGGCGCATACCTAAGGACCGGTGGATTTGTGCGTGACCAGGGCTGTTCTCAACAACAACCACAGCGAAATTACTGAGGAGCTTCTGCCGGCTGAAATAAAGGCGGAGTGCCCTGCCCAGCTCTCCGCCGGAGGTGACAATGCCAGTGGCCCTCCGCTTGGTCACCCTGCCCTGCCCACTGCAGATAGCGCTGGCATCCGCCCGCGCCCGGCCCGCAGCCTCCCGGCATTTCTCCCAGATGAGTTCAACTTTTCTCCCCCTCCCCTTCCTTTCTCTTCTTCCCACCTCCCTCCCTCCCTCGCCTGGTCCTTGACAGAGGCGCAAACACTCTTAAATGAGAGATAGTGGCTTCCATCCAATGGAGCCCCGGTTAATCACCGAACATCGTGGGAAAAGCACAAGATGAGGGCCGAGAAACAGCCCATTGTCTGG
Source organism: Corvus hawaiiensis (assembly GCF_020740725.1). NCBI lineage: Eukaryota > Metazoa > Chordata > Aves > Passeriformes > Corvidae > Corvus > Corvus hawaiiensis. The sequence goes on from NC_063234.1 coordinate 3,327,398, forward strand.
GCAAGATTAAAGCCCCAAAAGCCGTATTGTCTACTGAGGGGATAAATCTTCCTGCTGTCACTCAAGCACTGAATTAAATTCCCCTTCATTTCTAAAGGGGCTTATCTGTCCTGAATAGGCTGTTGCGCCACAAGCGTAAGGGAACGTATTAAGCGAGCTCCTGTCTTGGGCACCTTCACAAATAGACGAAAAACAGGAGCAAATCTGGAAGGGGCGGGCGGCAGGGGGGACGAGCAGGAGAGCTTTGGGCCGGGGGAAGAGAGGAGGGATGCTAATTGTTGTCGCAGGTCGTTATTGCCGAAGGAGGGGGCGGATGGAGCGGCTGCTCCGGGAGACTGTCCAGCTTCCTCCCATCGGGAGGTAAAAAGCGAGGAGCAGCGCTGAGCATCCCTCGGTGCCAGGGCGGTGCTGGCAAAGGGATGTCCTTGGACAGTCCAGGGAGTCTCAGTGTGCCAGCGACATTCTTTAGGGTCCCCAAGGGCGGAACCAGCCTTAGGGTGATGCTCGGGGTGCTGGCAGCACCCTGTGCCACCCAGGTGGTCTGGGGAGGGGGTTTGGTGAGGGTTTGGTGACGTTTTGGCTCAGCTGCTGGACTTGGCTCTCCCTCAGGGCTCGAGGGGCTGGGCTGCGGTGGGAGCTGGGGTGTTCTGAGCAGGTGTAAAGTCTCCACTGCTGCTGCCCTAAAGGCTTCCTCTGGTGCTTGGCAGGCTCCCAGCACTGCGGGGACAGGGGACACACTTGTGTCACCGGGATCCCCTCCTCCTCCTCCTCCTCCTCCCTTTGAGCTCACCCTCACGGCATTCCCAGCTGGCTCTGCCATCCCACCTTGAGGGGTTGAATGTTGTCCCACTCTTTCTGGGGGTTCCAAGCAGCACTTCTGAGCTGCAGCAAAGAGGGACACGTGTGGCAGGTTGGTGGCACGTAATGAGCTTGGGATGTTGGATGTTCTGCTGTCTGTGGGGTCCCAAAGGCTGGAGGTTGGGTCCAGCTCCCTTTGCACTCCAGTGATGGTCTCATTCTTCTCCAGCACGGCTTTAACCTGGGGAAAGGGCAAAAAACCTCGAGTTTTTCATGTTAGCTGCTATTCCTTAGTGCCAAATCAGAACAACTGCACCAAACCAATCTTTAATATCTGCAGACTGGGGGTGACACCATCATAACTATGGAGGTGAGACTGAATTCTGCCTCTTTGCTGATAGTATTTCTATTTCTTTTCCTGTCTCTGATTGGAATTTATTCTTTTTTATTAACTATTGCCGTGCCTGTGGTGATGACTGGGCTGTGTGATGCTGTGTTTATTGGTAGCCTGGTTGGTTTCTATTTCTGCAAAATCAATGCACGTGGAAGAAGTTCCTGATTGCAACGAAAGGTTGGTCTTGAACTGGTCTTGAATCAAAGCTGAGGGTGCTGCTGGCTGGGCATTTCCAATGCAAATGCCAGGAGGGCAGCAGCATTTATGTTTCTATTTACCACATAAAATATTAACCAGGTAAAACATGCCCAGCACAGCTTTGCAGCTTCACAAGCAGACGATTAAACCTCACCTCGGTGCTGGGCTGGTGGATTAGAGGCGGCCTTGGTGTGATTTGGGAAGTGCTAAACAGGATTTTCTGCATCCTGAGTGGAGTTTCCTCTTGTTGATAGGGTTTAATGCTCCCCTGTACAAATCTCTCACTGTGCAAATACCTCCAATCTCTCCTTTTAGCCACCCAAACAAGTGGGTTTACACCTGCTTACCAGATTAATTTAATTAGCCAAAAATGGAGTGAAAGAACGGCCTGGAGAACAATAGTTCCCAAAGAACACTTCTTTTTTTTTTCTATTTCTTGTTGGTTCTGATAATCTGGGGAAGCTGGGTTGAGATATTATTCCCCTGAGTTTCCTGGCTTCTTGTTCCAGTACGCAACCTTGAGAAAAGAAATGGTCAGAATAATGTTTTGAGGGTTTTCTTTTTGTGTTTGGATAATACAAAGAAAACCTTTTCCAGCTTTCCTATGAAAGAACTGATCTAGCCCCTTGCTGTCTCAGGTAATACAATTTATTTGCTGCCTAAAATGGTCTCAGTTCTCAAGTTTTTGTTCAAGGAAAACCCAGAGTTGTTCTCCCACAAAATTTGTGCTAGTTAATGAATGCAAGAAAGGTTTGGGATGATGTTCCTAGCGCTGGAATCAGTGCCTTGGTGTGGTTTTTACCTGCTGGTCACTTGACCAATGTCAGCCAAGGGAATTGGAGCTTTTGGGCAGAAAGAGCCCAACCCTGCACTGGCTTCCTCAAAATCCCCCTGTTCCAAACACTCTGGGTTGGGTTTGAGCACGAATTATTTCATCATTTCAGTAACCTTAAATATTTATTTCAATTTCCCCCTTACTCTGAAGACTTTTATTTACAAATCAAGGCTCTGCTTTGAGCAGACAGCGTTTTGCAGCAAAAAAGGAGCCCTTTAGTCAATGCCAAACTGGCTTTTCACACTGATGTTCCTCTACCTTTTTAAATTCTAAAGACAGATTCCTGATTTAACACATCCATATTTTCTATTAAACAGATTTGTCTAGAGGTACACTGCATTGGGCAATGTACAACCACTGGATAATATTCATTAATTTGATTAAAAATCAGCTGATTGTTCCCTATTGAACTGAGGTCACGGGCTGCTCCACGCTTTTTCCTCCATATTCCCCAATCTTTTGGAAAAAGGCACAAGCTTTCCTTAAAGCACCTTCCGAGCCCTCCATAATGCTACTTTCAAAGTAATTTGTATTTAAAAATAATAACAACAAGCAAACAAACTTGTCAGCCCATGGGATGCTTCTGCCCCGCGGGCTTAATGGCACAGGTCTTTATACATCCAAATCCAGCAGCTTTCAATAACAAAGGATGAAATTCACGAAACAAATTGCTCCTCTCCTCATAAGTCACACTCTCGTGTGCCAGGGGAAAGATGTGTTGATAACATTCAAAGAGTTTGGTCGCCGATGAATTGTAAATTCCCACCGAGCCTCGGGCCTCGGCAGCGAGCTGTGAACAGCGTGGGGCTGGCCACAGAATGCTCTCAGATTGGGGCATTCACCACTTCATTCTTGCAGCACTTTTAGGATAAGAGCTAAGGAACACCACGGGGAGATTTTGGTAGGCAGCCTCGAGGGGGGATAAAAAAAAAAAAAAAAAGGAGCAAAATATGCAGAGGCGATTTAATGAACATCCAGAGCTCTTTAGAGCGGCTCCGGGGGAGCTGCGAGCTCCGGCTGCGACTTTCGGGGACAGGGGAACAAAGGACAAACGCTCCTGGGTTTCCTGCAGGACAAAAGGGAGCGCGTTCCCACCCCTTGGCTGATGCTCACCCACCAGGAATGGCACTGAGCAGGCTCTGCACTCCCTGGGGCTTTGGGAGGGATTGGGAGGCTGGGAGAGAAGTTTGGGGTTGGAGCGTCTTGGGATTCATTCTCCTGCTGATGGGGTTGGAGGAACATGGAAAGACCTGAGAGCTCCTGTGGCCCAGGCACTGAGGTCTGTCCCACCAGGGTCCCTTGGTGGCCAGGGCAGTGTGCCTATGGATTCCCTGGAATAATTTGGGATGTGGGCACATGGCGGTGCTTTCCCAGGTGATGGGATGAAGGCTGGTGGTGGTCAGCTTCTCGCTCTGAGCCTCCTGCAAGTGCTGAGCTGTGACAGAGCTCGGATGAGTACATGCCCAGGGGGTTTCTCTGCAGGATCCCACAACGAAAACTTGAGGAACCGTGGCTTTTACAGAAATAAAAATGCTGGAATTCTACTCTTTAGTTTCCCCCAGTGACCATTCTGATCAGGTCTTGGAATTACCCAGTTCAACTCACCCCTGACAGACCTCCAAGTGACAAGGACAGGAGAGGATGGCTCTTTGTGCCACTTGGGGACCTCCAAGTGACAAGGACAGGAGAGGATGGCTCTTTGTGCCACTTGGGGACCTCCAAGTGACAAGGACAGGGGAGAATGGCTCTTTGTGCCACTTGGGGACCTCCAAGTGACAAGGACAGGAGAGGATGGCTCTTTGTGCCACTTGGGGACCTCCAAGTGACAAGGACAGGGGAGGATGGCTCTTTGTGCCACTTGGGGACCTCCAAGTGACAAGGACAGGGGAGGATGGCTCTTTGTGCCAGTTACTGACCTCCAAGTGACAAGGACAGGGGAGGATGGCTCTTTGTGCCAGTTACTGACCTCCAAGTGACAAGGACAGGGGAGGATGGCTCTTTGTGCCAGTTGGAGTGAACCCCTCCCTAATTCCAGCCCGTTTGGAGGCAGCACTCAGCCTGCCCTCCTCCATCCTAGCCCTGATCCCTGCAGCTGGGACTCCAAACCAGGGGCAGGGGAGGGGACCGGGCAGCAGGGAGCTCTTCCTGCAGGTCAGGACACTTGTGCAGGCCCCAAAAGGGTTAACAAACAAAGTGCCTGCATGGCTTTGTTCCCTGGCAATCTAATCAGATGTTAACCTACAGTCTATATCCAAGCAATCCTTTCCTTATGATAGTGATTAGTATTACACTGGGAATGAATAGAGCGAGGAAGGATTCCTATGGTAACCTTCGAAATGCATTCCACCGGCAGGCTCTGCCTACTCACAATAATTACGTTCTTAACTCGTCTAACAAACGGCATGCTAATTAGCTGCTTAACCAGCCTCGGCTCATTATTACCAGGGCTGGGCAGGCTGGAGCAAAGTGACCCAGAGAGAACAGGCCCACTTAAAAAAAATAATAGTAATAATAAGACATTTGTCAGATTGGCCATGAAGATGGACCTCCTCCACGGCGGCGGGGCTGGCCCTGTGTGGGGACCGGCCTGTTGGCCGAGCCACAAACCCTCGGCAGAGAGGCTCAGCTGCCTTGGAATTTGGCTCCCTGGAATGTCTGAGCCTCAGGTTGGCATCTGCTGGTCCTAATGGTGAGCTCCAAGTGTCACTGGGGGTTGTCCCAGGTTTGCTTGAGCTTCAGAATGAGCAGTGACTTTGTTATAGGGTGGGATGCTCCCACCCTGAGCATGGCTGGGCCTTGGTGGCTTGGCTGAGCTCTTCCCCCTCTCCTCTCCTTGGAATCACAGAATCATGGAATGGTTTGGGTTGGAAGGGACCTTAAAGCTCACCCCATTCCACCCCCTGCCATGGGCAGGGACACCTTCCACTGTCCCAGGCTGCTCCAAGCCCCGTCCAACCTGGCCTTGGGCACTGCCAGGGATGGGGCATCCACAGCTTCTCTGGGCACCCTGTGCCAGGGCCTCCCCACCCTCCCAGGGAAGGGGAATTTGTGCTAACCTGGTCTAATCAAAGTTGGTTTTTTCACTGAGGCACCGTTTAGACTGCGTTAACCACGGAGGTTTTGCTGTTTCAGATGAAAGCAGGCCTGGCTCGGCTCAGCTCCGTTTAGCTCAGTGGAAGTTGGATGAGTGAATAAATTATGCCTGGGCACAAAGGGCATGTTCTGAAACTGAGCTTCCTACATTCCTGAAACACAGCAAAATCAAAGATGCTTGTCCCTTTGGGCACTGCCCTCCACCTGTCCCGTGCTTTTACAAAGTCCCTTGGTTGTTTTTTCTGGGACAACACGGTCAGGGTCCTTCCCTGGATGCCATTTTTTGCTCCTGACAGCCCTACTCCATCCAGCCATTCCAATCTGGGGCTGTGGTGTTTCTTCTTTGAGGATGGAGGGATTTTCTACAGCTGGGGATGGCACCAGATTTAGGCAGGGTTGGTTGCTGGGATGCTCTGTCCATCAGGAATCTCCTGTGAGCCTCAGGATTTTATCTCTGGTGAGAGAGAAACTGAACTGAAACTCACTGGGGGATTCCATCAGCTGTTTGCTTGTTTTGTTTCCATTTTTTTTTTCCCCTCAAAAAATATTTCATTTGCTGCTGGTCCTCGTGGTGACTTCCAGTCCAGGGTGAAGAAGGAGAACTGCAGGTTCATTGCTCTTGGAAAGGTGTGTGGTGGGTTTTTAGGGGATTTTTTGGAAGTTTTCTAATTCTAATAGCTGAGACGAGGGAAAGTCCCAACAGGTCCATTCCAGCAGCCCTTGCAATGGCAGTTTCCAAACTGGAGCGGGCCTGGGAGGATCCTGCTTTAAAAAACCCTCCAAATCCAGTTGTCTTTATGGGCAGCCAGGGTAGCTTACAGTAGCTGCTGCGGTTAAGGAGAGATCACAAAAGTGAGGAGGTTTTAAAACTCTCTTTACAGTTCTTTAGCGTCAATCCACAAAGTTAATCCTAATGTCAACAAAGAATAACACCATTTATGTGCCACTAAATGCAAACTTGTGCTGTTGCAGAGCCTGCAGTGGTAGGGTTTGCCCTAAATACAATCTGTTCTGTTTTTATGCCTTTGCACCAGCTGGAAATGCAAGCTCCTACCACGATTTCAAATATTGATTCGCTGAGCACACATCAAAACATTACCTTGAGATATTGAGCAGAATGTTTATTTTTGGGTTTCACACCTCCAACCCTTTTAACACCTTAATGTGCTCGTGCATTTTGTTGCACTCCTAATTATTCTTCCCCTCTTCACCTCTGCAGTTTATTCTTACATTGTTGAAATCCAAGGGTATGAATAATGAGAGTGAGTAGAGCACTCTGGCTCCAACATAACAGAGTTTCCTTCTTGGGTATGCATCGAGAGAACCACAGGTCACAGAGTTTTCAGTAAAAATAGGAGCTGTATTTACAATTTGGGAGATGAGTTTATCATGAGATAGTCTTCTTCTAAATGAGAGCAGATTTCATGCCCAAGTGTTGGTACACACAGTTTTAACTTCCTAAAATAATTGTTTATCTTATAGGCAGCAGTGATTTCCTTCACCTTGCATTCAGGAGGAATTTCTCCATGGAAAGGGTGGTCAGGCTTTGGAAAGAGCTGTCCAGGGAGGTTTGGAGTCCCCATCCCTGTCCAAGGAAGGCCTGGACATGGCACTCAGGGCTCTGGGCTGGGGACAAGGTGGGGATTGGTCAGGTTGGACTTGATGGTCTTGGAGGACTTTTCTAACCTCAGGGATTCTGGGATCATGTTTATCTGTAGCATAGAAATGCACTTTTATTGCAGTCTCTCCTCCTCTTCATAAAATGTTGGCAAATTTTACATCAGCAAAACCTGGAAATAATTTTTTGTCGACATGTGATGACTTCTTCAGTTGTTAATTTGGGAGTTGCAAGGTTTCCAGAAGCTGATCATCTTTTAACAGCCCAGTAGGAGCTCAGTGATTTCACCATCCCCTTATCAATGGCTAGTGGTGAACCCAAATATCCACACCCAACAAAGGCTGACTAAGGGATGAATGTTTATTTTGCTTATCAACTCATTTTTCCCCAGTGGAACACTTCATTATATCATCACTCTATCTTTAGTACTGATAATTTTCACAGATATTTTGCATTCTGCCTGTTTAGCCCTTGGTTTTCCATGGTAACAACTCTCCTGGCAGCTGGGCTTCCCTGCAGGTGGAGCAGCATTTGGGAATTCCATTCCTGTTTTAACAGAACTTAATTTTCCGTTTGGACATAAAACCATCCCCAAGAATCCTTTTCCAGCTCCTGTGCTCACCAGTTGCAGGACAGAACTGGGACCATGCAGAATAACGGAGCTCATGTTTCAGCTCTCCTTGGGAAGCTGCTCCTGCTGCGAGTTGAGAGTGAAAGAACCCCAAAAAATTCCCCCCTGCTCCCAGGCCGGCTCACATGGAGAGTTATTATGGAGTGGCTCTGCTCTGGGTCAGCTCTAACAGCTGCAGCCTCGTGATGTGGGACAGGCAGGGGGGAAATCACGATTCAGGCAAAAAAAAAAAAAAATCAGAATATTTTACACGTTGAATGTGATTTGAGGCATTTGAAGAGAATCAGAAAGAAGCAAAGGTCCCCACTTTGCAGAGTCGCTGTTGGCCGGTCACGAGGCGGGGCGTGGTGGTGGCAGTGGGAGGAATGCAGCTGCTGAATTCCCTGCTTTCCACGGGAACTCAGCGAAGGCTGGAGCAACGTGGGCAGTGGGGAGAAGCGTTTTGAAAACCGTGCTGGGAAATGGAAATGTTTGGGAGGCGCTGCCTGTGGGCAGCATTGAGGACGATCAGGGCCGTGCTGGTTTTTGGAGGTTGGGAGGGTTTGTGTGGTGAGTTCTGAGTGTTGCCTTCATGGGAAATTTACCATGGACCTTCCAGAATGTCATTGGTCTCTTCAAAGCAGTACCACCTTCCCCTGAAACCCCAAAAACCCCAAACTAACAGAAATGTGCATCTTTCCATGGAGAAGCCATGGAGAAAATAAATTCTACCTGGTTAAAAGAGAGGAGCAAAGCAGGTGCTTGGCTTGACCAGGTGGTTGTGGTGGAGGGTGGCTCCTGTTCTCATCTTGGCTTTTTCGGGTACAGGAGGTGCAGGGATATGACATTAAAAAAACCCAAACAGTTGGGACATGGCAATAAAATCTCTTTTGAGAAAGGAACCCTGGTCTGGTAGTGCCCAGAAATGTAATTATTTCTCTATTTCCCACCCCTGTATGCTTATATCAAATATAATTTGATGTTAAGAACTGTTTCCTCAGTGGAGTGGTGGGTTTCTTGTGGCTGCAGTCACTCCTCTGCCCTTCAGAGTGGCTGTGGATGCTCATCCCCATCGTGTGCTGCTCCAGTTCAGGAACAGATCCCAGCTCCAAGGGTTGGGATCCCAAGCTGAGGGTCCCAGGCAGGTTTGGGACAGGCTGTCCCCGCTCTGCAGGCTGCTGTCCCAGGCTCCCTGTGCAGGGTGGGTGGGAGTGGATGAACCAGCTGGAATGTGGAGGGCTTTTATTCCTTCCAAGCCAACGCCGGAGTCGTGCAGGGTCCCATCTCGAATAACTGCCTGAGCAGGAAAATAAACAGCCCAGTGGATGCAGAACACTGCCAGTCCTCTGGCCCCAGGTTTTTCAACAGTGTCAAGTGATTTCTGTGTGTACAGAATCTCCTTTCACCGCCGACTCGGGCAGTGATGTGTGTTAAGAACCAGCTGAGACTTTGGCACTAAAACCCCGCAGAATGTTCTGTTATGCTGGAGAAATCCTCTCCCTCTTCCTCAGGCAAGCCACAACTTCTCAATTCCCCAGCCCTGTCGGTAGGGAAAGCAGAATTATCAGCAAGGAAATGCCTCGTTTTCTGGAATTAAACCAGAAAGTGCTGGAAATCTTCCTCGTGCTTGCAAATCCGCAGGGGTTTTCGTGCTGTTCAGCTGTTGGTAGCCAGGGCTCTGCAGATTTGGGGTGCCTGTTGGAAATGGCACCTCCCAGGCTGCAGGAGAGATCTCCTCCTCATGCAGTTGGAGTTTGCGGCTCTGGACAAGCCCCTAACTCTGAAATGCAGCATATTCATAACCGCCCCCGTTTGTGTGAGGCAGAGAAGGAACAAGGAGTATGAAAACACAGCTCTGTGAAAGATTCCCATTATCCTGCCCCAGATGGCACCAGCTGTACTCCTGGACCAACACTAAATGACTGTGGCTTGTGCCAAATATGTACTTGAGTGGGTTGTACATGCCCTTTACAAATAGAAGTTGAATGTTAATAGATACTGAATGAAACCCACTGCCAAACCAAACAGAGCCCCTGGATATATCCAGGGCATGCAGGGAAATTACACATCGCAGCGGCGCTCGCCGCAGAATGCGTGCGAAGGATTTCAAAGTGCTGCAGGATTGAATGTGGCCCTGGCTAATTCTCCCTATGCTAATGGCCGTGTGAGGATGCAGGAAGAAGAATGAGGAGAGGTTAAAGGACCGCTGCACCGATATCATGTAAATTTGGGATAGGGTCAGCGTATGGTGTTGTAAACAACATCACATCTCGGAGTACATGGAGTTCTGATCCTTTCAGGTATTCGAGCCTTTGTCTGCTGATATAACGCCTGCCTGTCAGCCCCACGGTCAGAGGCCCAATCTTTTTTTCTTCCCTCGCTGAAAAGGTCCCAGCGCCACATCGGGGCAACACACTGGCTGCCTATTCTCCTTCCCCACGGAACGCAATCACCGGACAACTCGGCTATAATTCACTCCCTGGCCAGCCCTTTGAAAAGGTGGGCTGCCTCAGTGCTGTTAGCCCAGCAAGATAAATCATGTACTCGAAATTAACTTCCATTGAAAAGAAGGGGTGGAAGAAAAGCCGACTGGTCAGGCGGAGCATGCTAAAGAAAAGATGACTGGAGTTGATAAATGTCATTGCGGATAATTTGGGGGCTGTGATTAAGATCTTATCTAGGTAGGAAGTAAATAGAAAAGACTTAATAAAAGTCCTACCCAGGGATCCATCCTTATGAACTTGTGAAGTTTTAATTTATTTATTTTTTTTTATTTTTTTTTTTTTTTTTTTTTTTTTTTTTTTTTTGGTGAATATTGAACAGAGCTCCAGAAAGGTCTTCATTAAAGGGAAAGTTGTTTTCAGGGCGCTGCCCAGAGAGCTCTGAAAGGCGCCTGGGTGAAACTGTACGTCTTCCCCCCACTCCTTTTTCTTCTCCAGAGGGGAAAGAAAGCATCTTTGTCTAAAAATTCCTTTAAAAAGTAAAAGCATAAACAACTGGGGGAGAGCTGATGAGGATTTCTGGGTAACAATCATCTGTTTTTTCTCTGCTCTTTTGCTTCCTTTAATGAGTGGCCTTTGCTGCCATAAAAATCCCCTACAAATGAAATGTAACCTTACCCCCAAGATGTGTAAGGGAGAGAAGGCAGAGGCCTGTTTGTCCATAAACCCACAAACTGCTGGCCCAGAAAGCATAAACTGCCTCCCATTTTTATAGTGCTGGCCAGAATTTGCTTTTATTATATTATTAACAGTAGTTTGCTGGGGTGGTTTTTTTCCCTTTTCAACCAATTACTGCAGCAACCTGCAAGCAAGGAGCTGTAAACTCGGTGAACATCTGTGGGGCTGAGGGACAGGGATCCAGAGCCTGGTGGGAACTCCCTGTCCTGGAGAGGAGGGAGCACAGACAACCCCAACAGCTGGGCAGATGTGTGGGGACTTCTGCTGGCTAATGAGAATGGTTAAAATTTTATTGAAGAGTGTATCCTGTGATCTGTAACCTCCCTGATCCCAATCTCAGAGGGATGCTGGGCTCAGAGAGGTTTCCAGAACCCTGGAAATACCACCTCCTAAATTACCCAGGCTTCTCATTCACTTCCTCCATGTCCTTTTACTGCTCTGCCCATCTCCCTGAACATATTTCAATATGAAAACTGAGTCATTTGCTTTAGAAAAAAAAAGATGGGAAGGCCCAGCTAAGGGCACACAGAGAGGGGATGTGCAGAGCCAGGGGTGCTGTGTTCTTACCCAGAGTGGGGCAAATGGAGTTTGGAGAATTTGGGAGATAGAAAAGGAGATCAGTGTGACTTTAACCCTTTTATATCCCAGAGTTCTAGCGGCTCTAAAAACCAAACTGGAAAAGGCAAGAAGTGTGAGCAGTTTCAGCAGTTTGCCTCTCAGAAAGGCTCTGATATTGAGTCAATTATTAGACAGCGCTGAAGGACAAAAGCAGAACCTGCAGTTGCAAAGTGCTGCTGTCACAGCTGAGGTGTGGAGGGAGGTTTGGGGACAGTCCTGCTGAAAATGGGACATTTCCAGGCTTGGCTGAAGCTGCTCTTCAATGCAGATAAATATTCTGAGCATGCAGCGTGGACCTCAGCCCACTAAATACAACCTCAAACCTCTCCAGCTGCAGTGTGGGATGCACAGGACCCCATCCCTTTCCACAGAGGCGCCCTGAAATTTGGGAAAGGAGCAGGATAACCAATATTGGGAGGCTTTTTCGAGAGCTGGCCTGGTTTTCCTGGGAATGCTGGCTCGAAGGTGCCTTGCTGGCAGCCCCAGCTCCCAGGGCTGCCTCTCACTTTGTAATTAAACACTCCTGGGGAGACCTGCCCTGCTTGCAGTGATTTAAAAACCCTCTGCAATAACAAAACTTGGGAAGCACCAATGGAACCCGCAAACTTAAAAAGTGCATATTCCACTCCACGAAGAAAAAAATGGATTTTGGAGGGGGAAAATGAAGTCCTGCACTTTCTGTTTGTGGATTCCCTGGGAGGTGATGCAGGTTTCTATTTGTGAATTCATCAAATTGAGGCAAAGTTTGGGGTTTAGTGCTTTAATAACAGGAATATCTGCGCTGGGGAATCGGTCAGGCACTATTCCTGCCTCTGTCATGGGCACCCGAGCCACGAGAGCTTCTGCTGCTGCAGCAAAGGGGTACCTGCATTAAAAAAACCCATGAAATGCGTGTAAATGTTGGCAATAAACAGATGCTGCTCTCGTGGTGCTTTTTATGTCTGTAAGTGTAAAAATACCAATGGTTATGATAAAAATTTCTGTGCTAGCTCCCATTTCTGGAGTTAACAGTGAGCAGTAAAATAGATGAAAATGACAAAATAGAACTTTCAGCAGATTTTTTTGAGAGATTTTTTGCTATGAGATGCAAACAGCTCTTAAATAGGGAAGGTAAAAGAGAAAACTGCAAGTCTGCAATGCAACAAACTCCTGATGTGGGGTTTGTGTCTCTGAGCATTTCCTTCAAGCTCTGCTGTCATGACTGATGATTTCAGGGATTTCTATTCTTGCTTTTAGGAAATTTCTGAGCTGACTGTTTCTCTCAGGTGCTCCCATTGATGAAGTCACCTGCCAGGCTTCTGCTGGCCTTTTGCATGTGTTTGCTGTAGAAAGTGAAATGTTTTCAGGGATTTCTCCCCTGAAATCTGGTTTCAGATATAAAATCCAAACATATTTTAATTCACAAATGCTTTCCAAGCTGTCAGCATCTTCATTTTCCAGTGATTTCATCAGCGTGTCCAAATCTCCCTCCTTAACGACTCTGAGAAAACTGTGGACCCAATAAACTCCGTGTCAGGCAAAGAATACAGTGAGGATTGGGAAGTGACAGATAAAGCAAATATCCTGCTCCTAAACAAACACAGCAGGACAGGAGAAGATGACAAATGACGGGATTGTGTCAGCTTGAAAACAGATTGGACTAATGGCATGCTGGACTTTGCACTCCGGGGGATCGATACTCCATCAGGCCAGAGAGCTGCAGCCCCTGTGAATGGCAGGGCCGGGCAGGGAGATGTGCTGATAGCGCTGCTCTAAAGCCCCAGGCTGAGCCTGCAAGGGGAATTCTGGGCCCTGGGATTTCCATTCTTCACCCTTCCCTTGCTGCTGGAAATGGCCATGGGGCAGAGTCGGGGTCTTTGTGGAGTTTGGGCACTGCCAAGCACTGGGCTCATGATGTTTCTCTCCTCCAAACCTCTTTTCTTTTGCTTTTGCTTCATTTTTTTTCCCCTGCTCCATTTTTTTTTTTCAGCTGTTCCATTTCCCTCTTTTTGCCCCCTGCCAGCTTCTCTTTTCTCCCTGTTTTCCAACCTGAATCCTAATATTTTATACTAAGGAATTTTTATTAAGGAATTATTAATTATATTAAGGAATTCTTAATTATATATTAAGGAATTATTGTATGTTAAGGAAGCCACGTGACTCCTTAAGGTCTTCCCTAGGGGAATTGAGAAGTTATGAGACAGAAAAGAGAGGTTTATTTCTAGAACCTTGAGAGAGGCTGTGGATATAAAAATAATTTTTCTCCTGTCTTTGTTCACTTCTGTTCCCCAAACTTCCAGTTGGTATCAGCTGGGTTCAGTCTGTATGAGCTCTCACATTCTGGGGCTCCAAAAATCTGATGGAATGGGAGTTTCTGTGCTGTGGTGGCGCAGAAATGTGGCACTTCTTCAACAAAAATAGGTGTTTTCATACACATGGAAAAAAAATAGCTGGCAGTGGTCTGGGATAGGGAGATCCTGCCTGGATGTTGGATTCCAGACTGTGGGGGCAATGCCAAGTGCAGGCAAAGGGGATTTTCTGGAACCTTCAGACTCTCCCACAAGCACTATCTCCTTGTCTGGCAGGATTCCCATTACCTGGGCTGGCTCCTGTTCCACCTCAGGCCACATTTCCACAATGAGGAGCCACCAGAGGTGTAGGAGTAAGGATTTGGGTTCCCCAGCTTGTTCTTTTCAGCTGCTGGTTCCACTGGGGTCCTAAAATTTCTCTGAAGTGTGAGCAGTGAGGGCAGGTGACAGGGGGGACACGGTCCATGGGCTCTCTAAATGGGAACGATCCTCACAGATGGAGAGGGAACTCCCAGGGGATGAGGTGAGAAGCAGTTTCGGGCTTTCCTTCGTGGCAGAGAAGGAGGAGAGGTGACAGAGTGCACACGTGTGTGTCACACTGCGATGTCACTGCCCTGGCAGGAGGGGAGCGAGGGATGCGCGAGTCCCGCTCTGCCCCGGGCAGGGTGTGCCGGTCTCCATCTCCCCAGAGCCCAGGGAAAAGCCCAGATTGCTCTCGCAGGAGCACGTACCTGGATTTCTGTTGGGGTACAACCCTCCAAGCCAGCCCCAGCTGACGCAGATATTCCAGGGCCAGTTTGGTTCATCCCCTTCGTTCTCCAGGGAGGTTCTGGACGCTCCTCCCCACGATTGCCGAGTTCAGAGTCCTGCTGCTTTCCACGCTGACTGCACCCTTCCTTTCCTTCCTTCCCAGGGACTGTACAGCCCCTTCCCAGTGCCTGATAAGGAGCCTGAGCTGCCCCAGGGTGCACAGGGGGCTTGGCTGGGGCTGCACTGCCTGGACAGGGACACGAACCCTAAATGCGCAATTTTACTCATTGCCTCAGCAGCAGGGAGGGGTCACCAAAGTTTCCTGATGGGCATTTGGGTGTTCAGACAGGAAAAGGTGCTCAGGGATTGGGAATGGGCTGCCCGGGAAGGAGGTGGAGTCCCCATCCCTAGAGGGGTCCGAGATAGGGATCGGTCCCAGGTTGGACTCAGTGATATTGAAGGACTTTTCCAACCTCTGCGATTCCGGGATTCTGTGAAATGTGCCGTGTGCTCCGAAGGGTTAACTGCTTCCTGATAAATTGCACTCTCTTTAATAGCTGTTAGTTGTTTACCTGAGCTAATAAGATTAATGTCGGACTGAATATGGGGGGAAAAAAAATTCCCAACACATGCTTTTAGATTTATATGCTAATCAGCAGGAGCAGGAAATGAATGCTGAGGAGGCATGGCGGGAAGGCTTTCGCCTGCTCCAGAAAACAGAAAATTAACAAACTCCAGCGTGGCCTGAGAGATCCCATCCTATGGATCCCACGGAATCAGCATGGAGGCTCCTGTGTGGTTGAGTTTGTAGGATCAGCCCGGAAAATGTGTATTTTTAACTTGGAGAGGTCAGGTTCAGAACCCAGGAGATCCCTCTATTGCCTGTGCTTTTCCAAGGTGTTTATTCAGCTTTAAAGTCTCTTCAGAAGGAGAAGGGAAGGAAGCCTCTGGTGTGCCTATCGCTTTCTCTGTTGACGTTTCTCTCTACCCATTTGATATTTTAGATAAATAGCCATTATCTAATCTGAAGGAACTTTTTGGAAGGTCCAGCGAGTATTTTTTATTAGAGTCTAACAAGCTGCTATTTTAGAAATTATATATATATATAACTATGCTATGGAAAGGGGGGGTTTATGTGAGGGCCATATAATAAAAAAAGCAAATTAAATTCCAAGCAAAATATATAGAAATAAGTCATGGAGAAATTTAGCTATGAACAACATAAATATTTTTCATGGTGTAGGATTTAATTAAAATCAAGTACTCTCAGTTGGCACAGAGGTGCTAAAATGTCCGTGAGTTGTAACAACCGATGTGGACGATTTGTAAAATAAAATAATTTGAAAATAAATTCATTTTGGAAAGGCTGGCTCTCACTGAGAGGGCAAATCCTGAGCTGCCTTGTGCAATGCAGGAGGATAAATGGGGAATTGGGAAGGCTGGGATTCCATTCCTACCTGTGCCATTCCATGAGGGAAGAGCCTGCCCACCTTGCTGGTGCCCCCATAATTTCCCACCAGTAACACATCCCAAGGGCAATAAGGAAGCTGAAAGGGAATTGCTCAGGCACGGGAGTCATCAGGGAGCTGGAATTTGCTGTTTAAATACTTTTTTGACTGACATCCTCTCCCCTCTTTCCAAGAGTGCTGGAGAAGAGGGAATGCTCATCTACCTTGCCTTTATTCCTGGATGCAGGAAGGTTGGAGGAGAGAGTTTCCAGCTGAGGATCTCTGCTCTGAGGGGGCTGACCTGGCTTAAAGTCAGGTTTTGGGGGTGAATTGTGGGAGGGGGAGCAGGCAGAGAGAAGTTTAGTCTCGGTATTGTCTGGCTGGCTTGGTTACTGCCATGATCTCACTGCTTCTGAGGTTGTCAGACTGGACTAAAATCATGGAGATGATTTGCTGGGAATGAGAAAGCGAAGCCATTTCGCAAATATTTCAGATGTTGCCTCTGTTTTCCTGAATTTTCTTGAACACCAGGAATTTAACCCAAACAACAAACAGAAACCTCTCTCTTATTCGCTTTTCTCTTCCCCCCCCCCCCCCCCCCCCGTAATTTATGCATGATGTGTGCTGGAGGAAACTGGAGGAAAAGGAGAGTTTCACATTTATTTTGGCTTCTCTTCCCTTGCAACAGGGTTGCTTGGGCCAGAGAAATTGCTCCTCATAAGGGTGGGGGAGTGAGGACGAGCTCGGAGGATCCCAAGAAATGCTCACAGCCCTCTCCCCCTTCCCCTCAGTAACAAATGGATTGCTTCACAAAGGCATTAATTGGAACTGGTTGATGTATAAAATAAATTCGAGCTAACTCCCCGCTCAGGTATCTCAGAGGAATCTGCTAATTTAGTTTTCCTTAGGAAAATGAGAAAGCTTTGGAAAAGGACTTGGCTGTGACCAAAGGATTCCTCACTTGCGCAGCACCGGCGATCCGCACGCCCGTGTGTGTGTGTGTGTGTGTGTGTGTGTGGCACGAAATTCGGCGTTTTCGGGAGGATTTTGGAGCTCTGGAAAGAGGCAGGATGCGCATTACGAGCTCTCGGTGGCGTCAGGCAGCGGCAGCGAGTTCTCGCAGCGAGGGAAGTTTGTGCGTGGTGCTTGACAAGTAAAAATGCCTCGAACGCGCCGCGGTCATTTGTCTTTCCTGTGGCCCTAATTTGAATGAAAACACTCGCTAATGGACGACACGGGCTGGGAAAACTCGGCTTTTTTGGCAGGGATACCTCGCGGAGTGAGCAGCGCGCAGGATGCTGTCCCGAGTTGGCCAGCGCGGGGATGCCGCTTCCTGCACGACATCCCCGATTCCCCCGCCCCCTCCGAGCTTCCCCGGGGGATTCCTGTATGGATTCCATGCTGTGCCAGCGGGACAAGCCCTGCTCTGGCTGCTGCCTTTTCCCGAGCAGCCCCAGCCGGGCTCTGTCAGCGGCGCTTGTCCCTTCTGCGGGCCTGGGGACAGACGCCGGCGATGAATGAATGAAGTGCCACCGGGCCAGCTCCCACAGTGGTGGCCCATTGTGCTGCCAGACGGGAGAGCCGGGCATGGGCTTGTCCCTTTGCAACCCCTCTTAATTATCTTTCACATCTTCCAGCTTGGAATGATATTTCAATCAAATTTCTTTGTAAATATTCATGGGCCGGTTTGTTCGGATGCTGAGGCGGGGATGGGAAGAAGTGGGAAGAATCTGGCAATTTTAAGTGTAAATATTAAGAGCTTGGATGGGGTAGAAAGAGAACTGAAAGCCACCTCTTCTCAGAGACGTGTTTTATGGTTAGTTTTTTCCTTCCTTCCTTTTAACTATTTTTAATGCAGCATAAAGTGAAGTGCAGCTATTTGACCAGGTTCAACAAGTGAAGGGCTGTGAAAATCTGTCAGGCAAAGCTGTCAGACGACAAAAACTTTCTTGTAATCCAAAAATCAATTTCTATTTCCCAGTTTTCCACTTCCCCCTTTTTGCCCCTGCCCCTTTCTCTTTTCTCCCTGTTTTCCAATACAGATCCAGATATTTTATACTGTATTAAGGAATCTGATACGCGACTCCTAAAGGCCTTGGATGATATTTTGGGAAATCTTTCATTTTTGGTGACCAAGTGGAGACACCTGAGAGAGGCTGCAGCTTTTTTCTCTCAAATTCTGTTCTGGCCTTTCCCTTCTCTCCCAGTTTACCCATGAACCCGGGTGGTCCCTTCCCAGTACTGACCCATGGTAGCTCTGTGGTCTTCTCTCCAACAGATGCTAAATCCCCCTGGGATGGAAACTTGGCAGGTTTGTGGAGGTGGTGTCTGAGGACCAAAGCATTAATTCATCTCTCTAAAGGTGCTTTGTGCAACCAAACCCCTCCCGGGCCTCTAAGAGCAATGTTCAGGCTTTTAATATCAGGCTTCTGTGTCCCAGAGGAGCCTGGGGAAAATAGAAATACTTTTAAGAGTCAGGTTCTAGTTAAAAAAAAGCCAACACACCAAACCCAAAATAATTAAAAAGATGGATGCAGGCTGGTTTGGACCTTTTGTTTATTCAGCATTATTTAATTTCACAAATATTAAGTTTCCCTTTTCCATCATCAACACCCCTCCCACGGGATGCAGGTTGCCACCAATTTCATTCTTCTGAAGCCTCATTGCTCTCACCAGTTGCTCACTTCGACTTATGGAATTCCCAGAGCCTGGAACAAGTGTAAATATTGTCGGGAAGCCCATCCACACTCCAAACTTCGGTGGTAAACAAGAGCTGAGACAGTCAGGAGGCTGCAAATGGGGTTGGATATTGAGATAACTCCCTCTAAACCTCCTTGTCAGGAGAGGCAGAGCCCAGACTGAGCAGTGTGACCGGAGCAGCTGCAGTAACACGGAGCAGGAATCGGAGGAATACAGTGGGAAATTCCGAAGGGAAGCAGGGCAGGTGGGAGCAGTGCTCACTCCTCACTCGTGTTTGCAGCACTGGCACTGTGGCTGCTGTGGGGGAACACCGGGCCTGCTCCTAACTACCCAAAGCTCTCGTGGAATAAGGGAGTGGGGCAGGAGGATGTGGGGCACCAGGTGGTGATGGTGAACACCATGGATTACATGGGAATGGGGAGGGATGTGGGACACCCCTCAGCCCGTGTTTCTGAGGGTGTTTCCCCAGCAGAGCCCACCCCAGGCTCAGAGAGCAGCATTGCAGCTTTCACTCAAGATTCTTCCTCTTGGCCCAAAGAATATTCAGGTGAAAGCTGGGCAGAGGCACTGAACCAACAAACACGAACAGCTTGGTGTAATTTGTTGCTTTCTCCTTCGATAATGTAGTTATAAAAATCCGTTTGTTGTTGATTTTCATGTTCTGTGCCTTCTAAAGCCTCAAGCTGTAAAACAGGATGTGACTCCTAAGGAGACACATGCAGGTAACTCTGGGTTGTGGCATCAGATGAGCTTCAGCCAGGTGGAGGCTGAGTTCTTTTAAAGAAACACAGAAAGGGGAAAAATGGGACTGTCAGGAACCTGAGGCTGAGGAACACGCACTTCGAAATACTTCTTGATCCTCATAGTTTTACAGGAGGATTTCTAACCCTGGCACCATAGTGGGAGGGTGATTTGGTATGAAAAACCCTGCATTTGACTCATGGGCTTGTGGCAAAACGAGCTCAGCTACAAGAGTTTGATCATTTCATGTGTGGACATTAAGCTATGAGTGTTGGAAGTGTCATCCTTGCTGCTCCCTCTCCACAGAGCAGCTCTTCGCTATTTAGATCAGCACCAGGAAATAATAAACTTGTTAACACGTCAAAAATCTTGTGTTGGGAAAAGAGCTACGTGGTCTCTTCCCTCTAGTTTGGTGTGTGGCAAAGCACAGCCATCGGTGCTGAGAGGGTGGGATGGGCTGGAGGGAACCACCAGCAGCAGCCTGGGATGGATTGGCAGCTGGGAATTCTCTCCTGGTTCCCAAAATAAAGTGTATAAAGCCAGCAAGACATCACAATGTGTGTTTGCAGCTCACACGCGTGTGGGCCCAGAAAGAAGCCAGGCCCTCAGCGGTACAGCTGCACCGTGTGCTTGCAGTGGGGTTTGTGGATATTCCCAGCCACAGCCTGCGGAGGAAAAAAGGGACAAATGGGATTTCCTACTACAAAGTATTCCTGCTAATAGATAACACAGATTTTTGTTACATCTTTTTTTTTCGTACTAAAGCTGGGAAACCCTGAGCTGCTCAGGCCATCGCAGGCCGCAAACGTTCCTGAAAAACAAAACAACGACGAGCAATGGGGAAAAAGTGCCTTGATAGGGAACAAAAACATTTTTGTTGAGGCCTAATAGAAGTTTGAGCTTTGTCCTAAAGCTCTCCCCAGCCTGCAGTGCCTCTCGCTTATTGAATAAGTGAAATGAAGCCCTTGGCGGGAGCGAGTGAGTGTGGGACAAAGGGCAGCAGTGAAAAATGAACACAGTTTCAAACTGCAGAGAAACAGATGTGAATCTGCAGCGGGGAGAAGGAGGCAGGGGAGCCCGGCACAGCCACCAGAGCACGGGCAGGATTTAAAGCTGCAAAGCGTTTTGCTCACTGTGCTTCTGCCACCCCACGGGACTTTGCGGGCTCGTCTTCCTCATCCTCTCCCCGGCGAGGCTACGGAGAGGCCACGTCCCAAAGTGTGGGGAGCAGCTGAGGGTTCCTGAGGAATGGGCATCAAAAGGGCCAGGGCAGGGCGGGGGGAAGGAGAAGGTGGGTGCTTATTAAGCCCTGCTAATGTTGGTGATGTATTGAGTGAAACATCATGAAAAATGAAAGCAAATCCTCCCATAATCTTGACAGAACAAAAGGCTTTCAGTTAAAATAGAAAAATGCTCTGGCGGCATATATCAAACATAACTTTTATATTAAATGTGCATGTGGTAGAATATGGATCACATTAGAAGAAATGTTGTTTGGCTTTTTTTTTTTCTTTTTGCCTTCAACAAGCACCTAAAGCTCTTGCTTGGGAAACATTCGGACACTGCGCTGCTTTCTCCTGGTAAAATTAGATTTTCTTGTGTTTTGTAATTGCGAGGGATTTGCCCATCTGCACTTGGAAGAGAAAAAATTTTGCTCATCGGTCATTAAGTACAAGGTTTACATGTCTGGCCTGAGTGAAAGTAGCTGGACTTCTCATCCATCTTCTCCTGACAGGATAAACCCAATATACTGAAGCAGTTCTTCTTGCTTTTAAAAATCCCACCTTTTATAACCACTCCATGGTATCAAATTTATCTGATGGCTCCATCTCTTTGAGCACAACTTCCCCAATTCTAATTACTGCAACCTTTTGTTCTAAGAATAATAAAATATAAGCCAGAGTTGGCACAGGAGCAAAGTGCCCCCTTGCAAAAGTCAAGTGCTTGCAAAGAAAATAGCGTTCCTCCTCCTCCTCGGAGCCCGGTAGCAGCAGCAGTTGTTTCCTTTAATGCATTTAATTTGTCACAACTGGAAAAAAAGTCTTTTAAAATACTTTCTCTCCTTAAAAACGAGTGTATTCCTCTGGCTCATCCCACCCGGTGCCGTTGCCGTCATCTTGGCAGGGAGGAGAATTCATGTATTAGTTTAGGGCTCAAGCAACATAAACAAAACTCAAGTGGCTGGAGGGGAAAAAAGGATCATTATGTGAGGGGGAAAAAAAATTAAACATCTTGACTCAACAAATGCTCCAGCCCTGTCTTATACCAGACTGTCTGTGTGCCAAGTTACAAAAAAGTCATCTGACTTGGGAGGGAGAAAGGGAAATGGGGTTGTGTTTCCATGTGCAGAAACGTAAGACAGGGGAAAGTGGAAAGGATTTTTCTAAATATAATTTTTTTTCAGCTCTTTTTTTTTTTCCCTTTTGTGTCTTTAAAATGGTTTCACTTTAAATACAGTTGTGCCAAGTGCAAATGAGTGTTGAAAAGGAAGCTTGAGTTCTTTAGGATGGTGGGGGGAATTAAACCTGAAGTGAGGATTTCTGTGACTGCCCAAGGAGAGGCCATCACGTGCTGGGCCGTCTTCTAGAAAGAAACCATGACAGATTGGAGGGAAAAGATTTCTCTATCCATCTTGTTATGTCACCTCTTATAAATCAACATATCTTAATTAATTACATTCTTTTCATACCGAGACTTTAAAATTGATGAGGGTGTGCCAGTGTGTATTTATTGCTCATTAGCTGCATGACTCTACAGAGTTTCTGTACTCTATTCCCACATGTTTCAGAACTCTGCAGCTCACTGTGGACATCTCATTTTACTGGCTCTGGGGATAATTGTCTCCGTCACGGTGACTTAATTGTGCTGCCATCCTGCAGCAGACATGGGAGATGCAGAAAATTATTCTCTGTGTGTGTGTGTGTGCATTTTTACCTGTCACATAAATATCTGTGCACTAATGGGCATTCACAGGGACCTCAGATTAATTCCACTTAGGGACAGCAGCGTATTTGAGGTGGCAGATGTGTGGTTTTTTGGCTGATTTTTCTCATTTTTAAGTTACATCTTAAGTCAGCAGCAAAGGGTTAATTCTGGGTGATACCAGGAGTTGCTGTTCCTTAGACAACCCTGCGGTGCAGAAGGTCACACATTAAATATTTCTGTGTCTCTTCCTGATGCACCAAAATTTCCTCAAAAAGACAAAAGGAGACGAAACTGAAATGAGCCATTAATTTTTAAGTAATAACTGAGCATGTTTGATATGAGCTGCAGAGGCTGATTTGAGCAATGAAACAAGGCAGAGAGTGAAGGGAAGCAACCTGGAATTGTGCTGGTGGCAGTGGGACAGAACCAGGCTGTGGGTGCAGAGCTCTGGGCTCATCCTGGATTTTGGAGGAGCACGAGGCATCCCCGAATCCAGAGGAAATGCTGAGGGGAAGGGGAGAGCACGGAGAGTTTCCCAGAGCCCGGCCAGCACAGGGAGAGAGCGGCCAGATGGAAACTGTCAGTGCGAGTGAGGGCACTGCTGCCGCTGCCGCTGGAAAATGGGCAGGGGAAGGAATGGGGGAAAGAGAGGGGGAAGAGGCGAGTGAAAGATGGATTGCACTGGAGAGAAGGGGAGAGAATGAAAAACGAGTGGGGAAGGGGTGTATGAGTGCAGCTGAGCTGGCTGCACTGTGGGGACCAAACAATTGGGCCTGAAAAAAGAGCACAATTTGGTTTAAATTTGCCCTTGGGCAAAAGGGACATTAATTTCAGCATTTACACCAAAATCCAGACAGAT